>NC_046611.1:6152368-7352368 GCF_900324465.2 Anabas testudineus
GACAGTAAGTTTATTATTTTTTCACACAGCTTCTCAGTGTCTGCTTTTTTGTAGAGTTACCTTTCCTTCCTCTGTAAACCACTGAAAAGTCAGCAGATTTTATTTTGTGCTGAGAGCTTTAGAGACACAATCTCAGTTCTTTGGTACAGGGTGAAGGCCTGATTTCTGTAAAGGTCACGAACTTTAAGGGGTTTTACTGTCCACTGTGGATTTAACATGTTGGAAGTGGAGAGTTAAAAGCAGGAAGCTGGAGTACGGTTACATCCCAAACATGTCTCGGTACAATTTAGTGTAACACAAATCAGATATCGGGGTGTGTTCATCCTATTCCGACTCAAGCGTGTTACATTAAAAGTGTTGAAATTTTACTACAAACATCTGTTCAGCAGGCAAACATGATGGCACGTGGTGTTTTTTTATGATACTTTCATTTTATTTTTTCCGAAACCAGCAGAGCGTTGGAGCTTGATGCTTGAAGAGTTTCACTTTAAAATGAAAGAGGCAGGAATTTTTCTAAAAGCACGACTCAAAACACTTTTTTTTCTACAACCTACTCATTGACTTTATCAGCAGTGCACCCACTTCCTGACTTTCTGAAATGTTGATTTAGACAATGAAGATGATTATTTTCATAAGTGACCATTTGAAATTGGCCCACTGCATTAAAAACTATATATGTAACTTCTTATTTTAAACCACACTGTATGTGTCTGACTGAGTTTATCTGTGGCCACTAACCATAGTTTTATTTATATATTTTTTATGTTCTTTGGTTTCATATTATTCAATGAGGACTCACTGTGAATCAGTCATCTAAATTACTTTGAACTTAATTCAAAGAAGAATCCTCCAAAATAATAGTGCTACTATACAGTATACGTGTTACACCAGTAAACCCATCTGCTCTTTATTAATGTTTAATACTCATGAATTATAATGTCTATTCTGTAACAGTTCTGGAGCTGTTGACTGCACCACACTGACCATATACTACATATACAGTAGTGTTATAGAGTAAACCACACATTACATTAGATCATTATGGATTTTTCTTTTAGCTAAACTGAATGACGAACTTCCCTTTTCAGATTTGAGACTGTTTTAATCCTGGAAAACCCGAAACACAAGACACAAACCTGAGAACAGAGCGGTTTTATCTGCTCATAGTTGATATGGTGCAGATACATGTTTGTCACAAACAACAACATTTATGATCAGTGCGATATCTGATATGTTCTAGTATAAAAACAAGTTAAATTAACCCGTGTGATGTTGCTGAACTTAACAGTTTATTCAAAGTAATAAAGTGAATTGCAATGACGTTATAAAACAGGTAGGTTTCACTCTCAGTTCCTTTAAACAGAGATGATACTGTTAATATACATTTCAAATGTGTGTTTATTGTTAACTACTGTAAGAGTTCCCATAAACCATCCTTCATAGAAAATATTTATCTGGTGCTGTTGGTCTTAATAATCTTTTGTTAAAAATGTTTTTGTAATATCCTGTTCAACTTCAGCTGTTTTCATAGTGTCAAGCAGAGATGAATCATTTCAAATTTCTCATTCGTAATCTTCATGTGTTTGTTGTTATTTTTCTTCTGTAGGTGAAGATTCAAAATGTGAAACAGAAATCAAAGTTCGACGCAACACAATTTTCAAAGCCGTCGTTGGACAAGAACTCAGGATTAACTGCACAGTTGTTTTCTGCAACAATTCAGTCTCCTGGTACAAAGTTGAGAAAACTGCTGTTCCTGTGAACATCAGCAACGACAGCCACATTAAAACAGACTGGAAAAGTTTAACAAATGTAGAAGGGATTTCATTTTTAATGTTCAGAAACATTCTCAGTAGTGACTCAGGACTGTATGGTTGTCAAAGTGGAGGCAGTGTGAGTCACACTATCAATGTCTCTGTTCACGGTGAGTTCCTTATTAATCTAACACATATTAAATAGAACATACTGACCCATTAAAACCCGTGTTCAGATAAAACTAATTACATTACATAACTGAAAAAGTGCTGCATTTTGATTTAAATTGAAACTATAAAATATTTCTGACATTAGATTCCCCTTATCTCCTTTTATATCCACTTTACATTGACTGTGCTGTTTTATAGATATTGCAGAGACGACCACTGATCTATGGAACAACACCACAAGTAAGAAGAATGTTAACTGTACAGATCTGTTCAGGAACCTCACAGCTGTTTCACCTGGGTTCCATGACTTCATTTATTGTGGATACTTACTGCCTGTATTATTTAAGATTTAATACATAAACATACATTCATGTTAAGCCAGACCTTGCTTTTTTTCTTTCAGCTCAAACTACAAATGGTAATTCTGAAGATGACAAAGATGATCTATGGATGTACATTTACTGTGCTGCTGGGATTGTGGGATTCGTCGTCCTAGTGATCATCATATCTGTCATATCAATGCAAGGGTGTAAAGGTGAGATGTTCAAAATTTTAATTTGTTTAAATAGAATTACTTGAATTCTTATAGAAACAAACAGTAAAACAGTAACTAACACCAAAATGTGCACCATGCAGGCAAATCAAAGAAAAAGACCCAAACTGATAATCAGGTAAGACAAGCATTTACATCCTATATCCTCCTTATCCACCCATTTTAATTTATCAGTTATTTTAATGGGAAATAATTACTTATACTTACATATATGTTTATTTTTGAAGTACATGGAATTCCCATGGTGGAGCAACCTTCGTCACAGCGTCCGCCCAGAGGAAGTCCCTCGACCCCATCCTCTCAGAGATCTATCCGGAGAACACAGCAGCTCCCAGAGCCCAGTGATCTGCCAGTGCCGAGAGATAACGAACATGTTTTATGGCAGATAAGAGAGGACAGAAAAGAAAGAGGAATGTGTGGAGGAAGAGGGCAGCTCTGTCGTGTATGCTGCACTCAACCATCAGCTGCCACCACGGGCTGCTGCGAGGCCACTGAGGCCACAGGAGGAGTGTTCAGAGTACGCAGCTATCCGTGTGTTTTAGAAGAACCAACGCCCTCCGGACTTTATCACTTTAAATCAGAGGACGTCTCATTATGTGGAGTAACACGTATCCTGATGATGGATCTTGATGGATTAAACTCATACTGCCCCTCACACTAGAAGACTATGAACAGTTAATACTGGTGTAATCCAGAGGATCTCACGAAGGAAAATTATGGAATACAGAAAACAGAATACAACAACTTTCTCACTGAAAGGAGTGCAGATCCGTTAAACGTGTCTAGGATCGTGTCTTTTTTTTTTACCATCTGACCCAGTCTACCTGAGAATATTTACCCAGTATGTGCTTATATTTAGCATCTTCTTTAACATGTACCAATATGGATGATAAATGTGAAGAAAAGAAAGTGAGACATAAATGAAATGATCATCAAGCGCACTAGATCTCTTTCAGCCTGCGTTCTCATTAAATACACAGTGTTGTGTGTCCTTACGACAAAGAACTGTGTGAATCACAGGTGTACCTGGTTCAGTGTGGTAGAAACTAAGGGAACTAAAGACAGGAAGTGAAACTATTTTGTCACCAATAGATGTAAAGTAGACTATTATTTGAAACACACTGCGTCACCCCCCCGTTGTTGAGGTTTTATTTCTCCCAGAACATGAGCTTCAACGAAGTGAGAACTTGTTGTAATGTGATTTGACGTACGTGCAGCAAACACAGGCCGTCTAGATAGTGCTGAAAATCTGATTTCAATTACATGATTGTACCAGAGTCCCTCATCTGCATGTGTCTATTTAGCACGTAGTGAGCAACAAGCGGAGACAGGCCCAAACCAGAGCTCAATTGTCTGAAGACTATTAAAACACTCAAATCATCCACACTGAACTTTATTTTGGGTCAGTCAAACACAAACTGTCTTGCTGTTTAATTTAAATCCACCTACAAGTCTTCAGACAGCCTGAATCTTCGTCTGCAGGATAAGTAGCCAGGACGATCTCTTACCAAACAAAACTTCTACCGAACTTATTTCCAGCTCACGATGATTAGTTTGGTCGGTGGCTTGGTGTGAATGTTTTGTGTGATGCACTCACTGCACATCAATACTGCGGGTTTGTGCTGTTGCACACCCATGACTTGAATTTCTATGATATGATAACAGTTATGGTTTCATGACCCTTTAACCTGTATCATATTAACTACTGAGTAACCTTCTGACTGTCTGAATGAATATTGAGCTTTATTGTGATGTTGTTGTGTGCTTTGAAAATGAGAATGTAATAATATTCTGATCATTTTGTGCAATCAAATCATAATTTGTATTCATAACTTTCTGATTTGAATGAAGGCTGATGAAACACTGCTGGCTCCCCTTTGTTCTTTCTGTTCATTAGTGTACTAATGAATAGACGCACAAATGTTCACTCATCAAGTAAATAGCAGAATAAATAGCACGTAGTGTGTAATTCACACACACAGCACTCTTTGACACAGATAGTGTTAAGATTGTGCATGCTGACTGTATTTGCCTTTACAAATACAGCAAAGACCACTTTACCAAAAAGAGGAAGTACAGTTGACTCTATGCTAATTACTGTGAACACGACCAGAGAATTAATTGTTTTACAGATGTGTATAATTTGTCCTTCAAGTGTTGAGCTCTAACTACTGTCTTTCATGTGTCCATTCTGGCAACACTCGTCCTGACTCTGGATGCTGATAATAAATTATTGTTTATTCTTCCTACATTGTTCATTTTCAGTCTGACAAGGTTCAGTTACTGGCTGTCGCTGTGTCACAAAGTCCTGTATTCACAAACATGAATCACAATGTTTTGCAGATATAAGCATTGTAAAGACCGAAAAAGCATCAGATATTCCCGTTTGACAAACAAAACAAAATTGAAGGAAATCTACAAAGCTTTACAATTGGACCACACAGAAAGCTTTAAGATGAGTCTTGTTCAGTTTTTGCTCTTAAGGATCAAGTATCCATTGATGATTTGATGTTTTATGAAAAGTATTAAAGGTGCAGTCCTTGAATTTAATTCATTCCACTTTACAGCAAAGACACACACGTGGCAATTCTGTTCTAACAAAGACTACAGCATTAAGGGAGGAGATATGTGTGTAAAATGATAATTATAATTATAATTATTATTTAAATACATTTTCTTCACTGTAAAAAATATAAGCCGACACACTCCACAACAGATCATAACTGCATCTTACATTACGTAAGCAAGACTGTGGAGCAGCTCTATTCTTAAACCGAGGCAGCAAAACATAACCACACAACCTAACGGTCTTATTTAAGATTTGTGTTTGGGGAAAACATTGACATGAATGTTCTTTTTTTAGCAGATGATCACACTGAGCTGAGGTGTACTACAAAGAACACATCCTTTAAAGTAAAACCACATTATGTTTGGTGCTAGAACTTAGCTTGTTCAACAAACCATCAAACAAACAATGACCAGGACAACGTGCACCACTAACACCACTTTACAGCTACAGCTACAGAAATGAGTGGTTCAGCTGCACATTAAACATCATGCAAACCTTCCTGCAAATGTTATTTGGGTCCATTTAGATGCTGGTGTGGTTCCTGATGCTATCGCAGCGAACACTGTGCTAACTGCCCACGACGTGCAATCTAGACCACAGGTTTCTTAGTTTGCCACCTCTGCTGAAGCTCAAGGCGTCAGCTGCTGTTATTTAAACACAGACATATTATTTTGACTGCAAAGAGGGATTGTTCAATGTGATTTCAAGACTGGCAAACTAACCCTGATCCCAACCCACAGTGTAATATTCATTAATGTGAGCCTAATGCTGCTGTGCAGTTATTTATTGGCAGCATTTCTTACAGACAGTAAGGCTAAGGCAGAAAAGAGAAACCACAGGCGACTTCCTAGCTTGTCTAACTGTCTTGAATTTCCAATGTGATGACTGCATCTTGTGTGTAAGCATTTGTATGACCTAATTTACTTTAGTATCATCATATCAGCACAGTTTGTGAAGCTTTGCTTGGAGAAGACCTTAAGAATAACTGCACTGTCACTTTCTGCAACAGTTTCCTGGTGTAAACATGAGGAAACTGCCTCTATCCAGCTGTGACAGACACTTTAAAATGCAGTAGTAATAAGTGATGTAGAGGTCATATCATATTTGGTTTTCAAAACATTCTCGGAAGTGACTCAGTCAAGTATCACTGACGAAGTGGGTGAGTCAAACCATCAACTTGGTGAGTGATTGTTCTGTACAGCGGAGCTTTATACAGTGAATTCAGAAAGTATTGAGACCCACTTCACTTCTTTCAGTTATGTACGTTGGAGCCTGATACTACAACCGTTCAAATTCCACCTGTGGTTAATTAAATTAGTTGGAATAGACGGCTAGAGTGAAGACTCTGCTCAGTGCAGAACCAACGAATACCTGCGTAAAGCACTCTCAGACTGTGAGGAATTATGAAGTACAAGCTTTCACCCTTTCAAGATAAATAAACAACATATTCATGACATGTTATTATTTTCAGCCCACCACAGGGACAGGAATTCTTATGGCTTACGCTTTATATTTAGATGCAAAACTAATATAAAAAGCCTGTGCCCTGTGCTTGTTTACCTTACAGGAAGGATATCTGAAAACACTTTTTTAACAAATGTGTATTGTCATTCATCATCATAGGGATGAAATTTAGAACATTAACTGACTGTCATCTGATGTCTAACCTTAATATCCACTGTGCAAGAGAATCAAGGACCATAATCAAGGACCTGACCTGGCAACTTCTGTACCAACCATGCAACAAGTAACTGAATTTCACTAAGGGGCACAATATGGTGGTTAGTCTCCAATCTAAAACAGACAGACAGACACTCTCTCAAATTACCGCCTGTTTAAGTAAACCTCAAATGCTAATAATCAGATTTGACTTTTGGATTTTGGTATTTCCATTGGATTTACTAAGAATATATCAGATCAACGCTGATAAATAGAGCTGAGTGTTATTAAGTATCCTCCTCCAGCGCTCTTTTACCTGTTTTGACACTTACAGTATAGTGTTAATTACGTGTATGTTCACTGTATTTTCCTTCACAGCATAAACTAACAGGGGTATACACACACACACACACACACACACACACACACACACACACACACACACACACACACACACACACACAGACACACCAGAGACCACTGTAAGCAAAAAACACGGAAGGAAGCACATACAACCACATGTCATTTACTATAAATGATAAAGAGCATACCAACATAGGTGAACAACTGGTTCTTTAAGTGTTTCCACCATGAGATCTAACTGTCTGACCATCGTTCATGCGTTCATTTTGGCGACACTCGTCATCACTTTGGATGCTGATAGTAAGTTTTTGTATTTATTCTTTGTATATTTCTCACTGTGAGGAGGGTATGGTAACTGTCTTTGTTTCTCTTTTGCAGGGAAATATATTCAGAAATATGAATCAGAAAAGAGATGTGTTCTAACATTAAATTGTTAAAAATATTTATAATATACTCCTCACACATACACATAAATCTAGCGCAGGTGAACAGTGGACATATTTAACTGGACACACCCAATGAAACAGTGCTGCATTAAAAATGAGTTGACAGTTAATGAAAAAATTAAAAGTAAAACTACATACTGAGCAGTAGAACAGCAGGTTAATAACTGAATCTACTTTTACCTGCACCTTATGAATTTTCTGTGTGTTGGCCACAGCCGCAGCATCAGAAACACTGACAACGTTTTATTCTTCCTGTAATACCTTTTAAAATGTTAGTATCTAGCCACAGGGGTTGCAAGCCAGTGATTTCTGTGCCGGTCCCAAGCCCGGATAAATAGAGAGGGTTGCGTCAGGAAAGGCATCCGGCGTAAAAATTGCCAAAATAACCATGCAAATCATCCACAAGACTTTCATACCGGATCGGTCGAGGCCCGGGTTAACAACGACCGCCACCGATGCTGTTAACCTACAGCGTGGGTTAGAAGAGAAGGAGAGATTCTGGAGTGAGTTTGATGAGGTCATAGAGAGTATCCCCAGAGGAGAGAGAGTTGTTGTTGGAGCAGACTTCAATGGGCATGTTGGTGAGGGCAACAGAGGTGATGAGGAGGTGATGGGCAGGTTTGGTGTGAAGGAAAGGAATCTGGAAGGACAGATGGTGGTGGACTTTGCTAAGAGGATGGAAATGGCTGTAGTCAACACCTACTTCCAGAAGCGAGAGGAACATAGAGTGACATACAGAAGTGGAGGTAGGAGTACGCAGGTGGACTACATCCTATGTAGACGAGGTCATTTGAGAGAGGTTAGTGACTGCAAAGTGGTGGTAGGAGAGAGTGTAGCCAGACAGCACCGCATGGTGGTGTGTAAGATGACTCTGGAGGTCAGGAAGAAGAAGAGAGGGAAGACAGAAAAGAAGACCAAGTGGTGGATGTTAAAGAATGAAGAAACTTGTGAGGAATTCAGACAGACGTTGAGACAGGTTCTTGGTGGTCAGGATGAGCTTCCAGATGACTGGGAAACTACAGCAGAGGTTATCAGGGAAACGGGTAGGTAGGTGCTAGGTGTGTCATCTGGAAAGAGGAAAGAAGGTAAAGACACTTGGTGGTGGAATGAGGAAGTACAGGAATGCATCCAGAGGAAGAAGTTAGCTAGAAGGAAGTGGGATGTAGAAAGGACTGAGGAAAGTAGACAGGAGTACAAGGAAGCGCAGCGTAGAGTGAAGAGGGAGGTGGCAAAGGCCAAACAGAAAGCTTACGATGAGCTGTATGACAGGTTAGACACAAAGGAAGGAGAGAAGGACTTGTACAGGCTAGCCAGACAGAGAGATAGAAATGGGAAGGATGTGCAACAGGTAAGGGTGATTAAGGACAGAGATGGAAAGGTGCTAACAACCCAGGAGAGTGTGCAGAAAAGATGGAAGGAGTATTTTGAGGATCTGATGAATGAGGAAAATGACAGGGAAAGAAGGGAGGAAGATGTGGATGTTGTAGAGCAGGAAGTAGCAGAGATTGGAAAGGATGAGGTTAGGAAGGCTCTGAAAAGGATGAAGAGTGGAAAGACTGTTGGTCCTGATGACGTACCTGTGGAGGTGTGGAAGTGCTTAGGAGAGACAGCAGTGGAGTTTTTAACCAGTTTGTTCAATAGGATTCTAGAGAGTGAGAAGATGCCTGAGGAATGGAGGAGAAGCGTTCTGGTTCCGATCTGTAAGAACAAGGGTGACACGCAGAACTGCAGCAACTATAGAGGAATAAAGTTGATGAGCCACACAATGAAGCTGTGGGAAAGAGTAGTGGAAGCCAGGCTTAGGAAGAAGGTGGAGATTTGTGAGCAGCAGTATGGTTTCATGCCCCGTAAGAGCACCACTGATGCCATTTTTGCTTTGAGAATGTTGATGGAAAAGTACAGAGATGGTCAGAAGGAGCTGCATTGTGTCTTTGTAGATTTAGAGAAGGCGTATGACAGGGTGCCGAGGGAGGAGCTGTGGTACTGTATGAGGTCGTCTGGAGTGGCAGAGAAGTACGTCAGAGTAGTTCAGGACATGTATGAGAGAAGTATGACGGTGGTGAGATGTGCTGTAGGTCAGACAGAGGAGTTCAAGGTGGAGGTGGGACTACACCAAGGATCAGCTTTGAGTCCCTTCTTGTTTGCTATGCTGATGGACAGGCTGACAGATGAGGTCAGACAGGAATCACCCTGGACAATGATGTTTGCGGATGACATTGTGATTTGCAGTGAGAGTAGAGAGCAGGTGGAGGAACAGCTGGAAAGGTGGAGGTTTGCTCTGGAAAGAAGAGGCATGAAGGTCAGTTGTAGTAAGACAGAATACATGTGTCTGAACGAGAGGGATCCAGGTAGAAATGTTAGGTTACAGGGGGCTGAGGTGAAGAAGGTGCAAGAGTTTAAGTACTTGGGGTCAACAGTTCAGTGTGATGGAGAGTGTGGAAAAGAGGTGAAGAGGAGAGTGCAGGCAGGTTGGAGTGGGTGGAGGAAAGTGTCAGGAGTGTTGTGTGACAGAAGAGTGTCAGCAAGACTCAAAGGAAAGGTGTACAAGACAGTGGTGAGACCAGCTCTGCTCTATGGGTTAGAGACGGTAGCAGTGAGAAAGAGACAAGAGGCTGAGATGGAGGTAGCAGAGATGAAGATGTTGAGGTTCTCCTTAGGAGTGACCAGGTTAGACAGGATAAGGAACGAGTACATCAGAGGGACGGCTCACGTTGTCTGTGTTAGCGACAAAGTCAGAGAGGCCAGACTGAGATGGTTCGGACATGTTCAGAGGAGGGATAGTGAGTATATTGGTAGAAGGATGTTGGAGATGGAGCTGCCAGGCAGGAGGGCAAGAGGACGACCAAAGAGGAGATATATGGATGTCTTAACAGAGGACATGAGGTTGGCTAATGTTAGGGTAGAAGATGTTCATGATAGATTTAGGTGGAAAAGGATGATTCGCTGTGGCGACCCCTGATGGGAAAAGCCGAAAGAAGAAGAAGAAGTATGACAAAATATTGTTATTTCTAATCTCTGTGACATGTCACCTTTCTGCTGTAGGTGAAGATTTAAATTGCGAAACAGAAATCAAAGTTCGACGCAACACAGTTTTCAAAGCCGTCGCTGGACAAGAACTCAGGATTAACTGCACAGTTGTTTTCTGTAACAATTCACCAACTGTCTCCTGGTACAAACTTGAGAAAACTGCTGTTCCTGTGGACATCAGCAGCGGCAGCCACATTAAAACAGACTGGATAACGTTAAAACATTTAGAAGGGATTTCATTATTGGTTTTCAGAAACATTCTCAGTAGTGACTCAGGACAGTATAGATGTCAAAGTGGAGGCAGTGTGAGTCACAACATCAACGTCTCTGTTCTTGGTGAGTTCTTCATTCACCTAACACATCTGAAATGGAAAGTTCTGACCCAAGAAAGCTGAGTTTGAATCAAACAATTCTATTTCAAACACTTGCTGAATAACAATTTTAAAAAGTCATTTAATTTAAAACTATAAAATGTTTCTGTCTCTGTTCATAGTGAGTGTTGTTTTCTAAGATTAATTTACAAACCTTCATAATTTATTAAATAATGAGACTGAAGCTGTCACCTTTGCAGCAAATAAACAATTTGAATCTGTTTCAGGTGATTCCACCACAGTGACATGGACGACTGTGGATCTTACTACACCTTCATATAGTGGTATTGCTGTATGGACCATATAATATGGCTCATTAATGAGTTTAATACACTATAGATTCATGCTGTGCTAACTATTTTCGTCTATGTTGCAGTGAACACAGCTCCAGACACTTTCTGGTCATTTGTGTACCGTGTTGTGGGAATCATGGTCTTTGTCTTAATGATGATAGCGATATATGTTACACCCAAGCCCACGTGTAAAGGTGAGACCTTTTGATTGTTGCACACAGTAGTTGATCTTCAGCATTGGTCGGCTCTGCAGTCTGCAGACCTCCTGCTCAGAAGATAATGTCTCAGCTGACATAAAGCTGAGAATAGTAATGGTTATTATCTGATGTCTAACCTAGGAGTCCCATGTGCAAGACAATCCCGGACCAAAACAGACATAGATCGAGAGAGCAGGGTTGGTGGCTTGAACCCAGACTCTTCCCCTTCATGGTGAAGTGTTCTTGGTCAAGTTGTCCCAGCGCTTCACATAGTAGCTAAACTGTAATGTGTGCAACCTGCATTCCTCAGCAACGATGAATAAAGTAGTTAAGGCTATAGATTAATATCAAAACATTTCATATGGCTAATTACAAAACTGTCATCTTACTGTCTGTGAGTTCAAAGTCTGATTTGCTACAGTTTGTTTTTCGGTGACATAAAGCTCCACTGTTCAAATACTATTAAAAACTCTTTATTAATCACACTGTTGCACTGGTTGACATGTTTCTTCATTATCTGTAGTTTACTTTAAATAAAATTTAAATCATTCAAACACACAGCTTCGTTTACTAGAACACAACAAATGAGTAGAGTGATGCACTACTGAAAATAGTCCCCAACAAATTTACTCTGTAAACCTGTTTTAGTAATATTCTCTACAAGTGGGGGTAGGACTACAAAGCCCACAGTCCTCTGTTCTTGTGGTGTCATCGGTACATAGGGTACATTTCCGCTACAGCATTTTCACGATATGCTTCTTCTGCCACACTGGTGCAAAAACCACACAAAAGACCCGTGCTGAAGAAAACTGCATAAAGCTGTGTTTGGCAAACACTTAAAATAGAGACCAGTGTGTTATTCAGTGTCTTCTTACAACACTTTTTAACCTACTTTGACACACAAAGTATTAATGATGTGTATGTTCAGTGTATTTCCCTTCACAGCACAAACTAACAGGATACCCCCACCATAGCCCACCATAATAACTTAACAGGAAGTACAAATAACCACATGTCATTTACTGTGATAAAGAGCACAACTACAATGTGCATCACAGTATAGACGTGTATAACGTTTTCAAGTGTTTCCACCATGAGATCTAACTGTCTGACCATCGTTCATGTGTTCGTCTTGGTGACACTCGTCCTCACTCTGGATGCTGATGGTAAGTTATTGTTTATTCTTTGTACTGAGCAGGGTGTGGTTACTGTCCTTGTTTTTTTTCGCACACAAAATATAAATCAGATACGAGACGTTTACTGATTTTAAAGATTATAAATAGTGATAACATTTAAAATATACCTATTATAAAAGTCATATATGAATTTAAAGCAAGTGAACACTAGACCATAGATTTAACTAACAGTCCAGCATTAAAAGGAAAGAGTATGTGTTGATGGTTGATGGAACAGTGGTAAACACTAACCTACTGTGTAGTACAACAACCGAGTAATGATTTCTTCTTTAAGTCACCATTAATACAAGTGGTGCAGCTATTTTGTCTTCTCCTAATCTTGGGATCTTTACTTCCACATTCTGATGAATTTTCAGTTTCAATTTAATCAAACTAAACTCAGTTGTTTTAAAAAGCAACACAAGTCACAACAAAAGTCATCTCAGGACACTTTACAGAGGTTAATGTTTAGGACCTCCAATAGAAAACCCAACAACCTACTTGAGCAGCACCAGGCGACAGCAGAGAGGAAAAACTCCTGTAAACGGAAGAAAGATTCAATAGAACCAGGCTCAGGGTGGGCGGAAATCTGCCTCGACCAGCCAGGGTGAGTGGAAAGAGGAGAGAGAAAAGAACAACATGCAACAAAAGAACAACGTGTTTAATGGTCACAGCTGCAGCATGAAAACCCCCTAACAACGTTTACTCGTATCCAATCCAATTTCTATGTTTAGTCACTTTCCTGCTGCAGGTGAAGGTTTGACACAGAATGAACAATATTAAAATATTAGAAGTGATATCGTACCTGTTCGAAATGACTTGAGCTGTTGGTCTATTAATAGTTTGTCCCAAAAACTCCTTTAAAACCCTCTATTTCATCCAAATAGTTGTAGCCAGAGTTCTGACTGGAATTAGGAAGAGAGATCATATTTCTCGTACATCAGCTTCTCTCCATTGGCTCCCTGTAAAATCCAGAATTGAATTCAAAATTGTTCTTCTCACTTATAAATCACTTAATAATCAGGCTCCAACTTATCTAAAAAACCTCATAGTTTCATATTTTCCAAGCAGAACTCTCCGTTCTCAGGCTGCAGGTTTCCTTGTGGTTCCTAGAGTTTCTAAATGTAGAATGGGAGGCAGAGCCTTTAGCTACCAAGCCCCTCTCTTGTGGAACCAGGCTATGTTTTAAGACTAGACTTAAAACTTTCCTTTTTCATAAAGCTTATAGTTAGAGATGGATCAGATGACTCTGGACCATCTCTTAGTTGTGCTGCTATAGGTTAGTCTGCTGGGGGAACACTACTGATAAACTGAGATCCTCTCCTCTCTCCTTACTCCTGTATCAATGCAAATGCCACCATTTCATGTCATTAACTTTGTGTCTTCTCTCTCCTGTAGTTGTGTTTCCTCCTCTCTGTCTCTTTCTCTCTGTACTTTTCTGTAGGTATCCTCGGCCTGGAGCTGTACATCTCCAGAAACCAGTTGACCTGCCCAATGTTCTTGCTGTTTGTTGTTGGTTGTTGTTGTCTGCTGTTCTTTTCTTTCTCCTCTTTCCACTCACCCCAACCTGATCCTGGTTCTGCTGGAGGTTTCTTCGACTGAAGGAAGTTTTTCCTCTCCACTGTGGCCTAATGCTACTCAAGTGGGGTTGTTGGGTTTTCTATATAATTCTGTATATAGTTATATTCTTCTATATCCACATCTTAAACCTTAAACACTGTCAAGTGCATTGAGATAACTTTTGTTGTGATTTCGTGCCATATAAAACTGAATTGAATTGAAATTAATTGAATTGAATTGAATTGAATTGAATTGAATTGAATTGAATTGAATTGAATTGAATTGAATTGAATTGAACTGTTGAAGACTGTGTTTAAAATCTCACATTCACTAAAGAACATTTGTCATTATCAAAAAAAGAACATTTATTTTCTCATTTGTAATCTGCATGTGTTTATTGTTATTTTTCTTCTTTAGGTAAAGATTTAAATTGTGAAACAGAAATCAAAGTCCGTCGCAACACAGTTTACGAAGCCGTCGTTGGACAAGAACTCAGGATTAACTGCACAGTTGTTTTCTGTAACAATTCACAAACAGTCTACTGGTTTAAATTTGAGAAGACTCCTGTTCCTGTCAACATCAGCAGTGGGAGCCACATTAAAACAGACTGGATAACGTTAAAACATTTTAGAGGGATTTCATCACTGATTTTCAAAAACATTCTCAGTAGTGACTCAGGACAGTATCGTTGTCAGAGTGGAGGCAGTGTGAGTCACACCATCAACGTCTCTGTTCATGGTGAGTGTCATTCATGTCCTGAAGGACTGTTTCTATACTGGACTGTGATAACTAGGAAATATAATTATTACATTAATGATTGATTCATTTACAACCTTTCACTATTTATTAGCACACTGAAGCTGTCAGCTTTTTTGCATTAAATAAACAACTTGAATGTGTTTCAGATCATGTTGAGTCCACCACAATGACATGGACACTGGAACCAGGTCAGACCTTGATCTACACTCTTGCGGTGGGATTGTTGTCTCACATACATTTCTCACTTAAAAGACAGGTTGCATAAAATCATGCTGACTTAAATGTTCTTTACTCTCCTGCAGAGAACCTGACTCAGGACTCTTTGTGGCATTATGTGTACAGTGCTGTTGGAGTCATTGTGTTTGTGATCATAGTGACATCGATATCTATTGCACTAATGAAAGCATGTGAAGGTGAGATTTAGGATCGTTACATAAGTAGTCAAGTGATTCTTCAGCATCTTCAGACCTCCTGCTGTAAAGACAAGGGGGTCACCTGACAAACAAAAAAGGGAAAACAGATATGAAATTGTAAAAATTATAATGAAACTGATGAAACAGAAACTGATCTCACTTTGTTTTTATCTTAGGTGTCCACTGTGCAAAAGGATCCAGGACCACAACAGATCCGAACCCTGAAGCTTCTGACCACGAATCAGATATTTATGAGAATGACATGTGATGACGGAGTCTGTGCTTTGAAATCTGTCACGTTAAAACTCATGATATTAAGGCTGTGATTAATATCAAATACTATAAACTAAATCTGATGTATTACATTCTTATGATTTGCAGAATGAGAAAGACCAAAAGCAGCACAGCTTAGAAAAGGATTTTTTTTCTAGAAGCTTCTAGACTATTTGTCTTGGTTTGTGTGTTTTGTGTAACACACTCACTGTTGATATTGAAATTCTGACTTTGTGGTTTGTGATTTGCATCAATATTAGTATTAGTTATTAGTAGTAGTTTGTGTTTCATCACTGCTCACTTTTCGTGTAAATTAATTTAATGTAAACCACCATTAAAGCAGAAATGTGTAATTAAAAAATCCCCAAACTTTCAAATCTTCCTAGATTTTGAAGCTGATATTTATCTAAATATATTTATATTTGAGCATTGTTGTGTATGTTGAGTACAGTTTCCTTCACAGCATGAACTGTAATGGGGGTACACACACAACAAGGCCACTGTACTCAAAAAACAGGAAGCACAGATAACCACATGTCATCTACTGTGATAAAGAGCACACCTACAGTATTAGATGTTTAGACAAGTGGAAAACTGGTTCTTCAGGTGTTTCCATCATGAGATCTAACTGTCTGACCATCGTTCATGTGTCCGTCTTGGCGACACTCTTCCTCATTCTGAATGCTGATAGTAAGTTATCGTATATTCTTTGTACATTTCTCAGTCTGATCAGTTTGTTAACTTTTATATACATTTTAAATTTGTTAAATAATTAGATAATAAATAATGTTTTCCAATTATTAGTGAAAATGTTTCAAATAGACCTTTTATACGTCATCACAAATCAAGAGCACATGAACCGTACACATAAACATTAGGGGACACACCCAAAAAGTCAACAGCTCAGAATCAAAATAAATGAATGTGTCCAGAAATAAACTAGACAGAATTAATTTAACTTACAGTTCGGAAAGTAAAAAAACACAATTAACATTTTAAAACCAAGGAAGGTTTAACATTAATGATTTCTAAACTGTGTAATGTGAAGTTGTGTGAAGGTTGTTTGATGATATATAAGATTTTCACTAATCTCGTACAAGAGGGAGCAGAGATGTAAACTTCCCTTTTTCTTCCCTTTTTTGTGCAATTGTTGCAAATGCTGCAAATGTGAGAATTAGGTACATTTCCTGTAACAGCATAAACTCTTAATAGCGGTACACACACACATGCACGCACACAAAGACCACCACAATCAAAAACAGGAAATGCAATTGACCACATGTCATTTACTCAGAGAAAGAGCACAACTCCAGTATTAGAGCAGTTTTATAGTTGCAAATAACTGATTATCAAGTGTTTCCACCATGAGATCTAACTGTCTGACCATCATTCTTGTGTCCGTCTTGGCGACACTTGTCCTCACTCTGGATGCTGATAGTAAGTTATTATATTTATTCTTTGTACAACGCTCACTCTCACTCTGGGTAGGGTGTGGTTACTGTCCTTTGCTAGCTAATGTATTTATGAATATGAATATGTTAAAGGTTATGAATAGGTAAAATATTTGAATATAATTCTACATACATCAAAGACGGATGTATAGTAGAGTATAATTTAGTTGAAACACTCGAAAACTCAACAGTGAACCATCAAAACCAAGAAAAATATTAATCAGTTTAAGTAATAAAAATGTGAATGTTTTATTTTTCCAGTTTCTATATTTTCACTTTCTTGCAGCAGGTGAAGTTTTTCTACACAGTTTTTGAAATTTTAGCTTTAAAAGACTTTAGAAACAACTGAACAGGTGATTTCTACAACAGTGTAACACCAAAAAACTCCTGTTGTAAACTTCAGAAAACCACAAAGTTTTGTTAGTTTTTATGTCACCAGCAGCAGATAAATTAAAATATTATTAAAAAAAGTGATACTCTAACTGGTATAAAGTGGTGCAGAGCTAGTGGTCCAATGGAGCCTATGCATGTTATTATCTAAAAAGGCTGAATTTATTTTCTGATTTGTAATCTTCATGTGTTTGTCATATTTTTTCTTCTGTAGGTGAAGATTTATATTGTGAAACAGAAATCAAAGTTCGACGCAACACAGTTTTCAAAGCCTTTGTTGGACAAGAACTCAGGATTAACTGCCCAGTTGTTTTCTGCAACGATTCACAAACAGTCTTCTGGTATAAAGTTGAGAAAACTGTTGTTCCTGTCACCATCGGCAACGACAGCCACATTAAAACAGACTGGAAAAGTTTAACAAATGTAGAAGGGATTTTATTTTTGATTTTCAAAAACATTCTCAGTAGTGACTCAGGACAGTATCGTTGTCAGAGTGGAGGCAGTGTGAGTCACACTATCAACGTCTCTGTTCACGGTGGGTATTTCAAAAATCTAACATATCTGAAATGGAAAGTTCTGACCCAAGAAACCTGAGTTTGGATAAAACAAGTTTTATTTCAAACATCTGCTAAATAATAACTTAAAAAAATGCTGCATTTTAGTTTTATTTAAAACTATTAAATATTTCTGCCATATGATTTCCATGAGTCCCTTTTACATTTAAGACATCTGTGTTGTTTTGTAGATAATAGAGAGCTGACCACTGCTACATGGACGGATAGAACAGGTAAGAAAAATGTCAACTTTACACTTTACATTATGTAATATTTTGGAATATCACAGTTTTCCTTTCCTATAAAAAAAAACGTCTTTTTATAGTAAGTTATTTCTGCACTGAATGATGTTGTCTCTATACTGGACTGTAATGATTAGGGAAAATATTTCTTACAGACATTGCATGATGAATTTTCAACCCTTTCAACTCACTATTCATTATCACACTGAAGCTCTCAACTGTTTTTCACTACATAAACAATTTAAATTTGTTACAGATCACGTTGAGGCCACAACAATGGCATCAATTTTGGAACCAGGTCAGATCTCAATCCACTCTCTTGCGGTGGGATTGTTGTCTCGCATACATTTCTTATTTTTATAAGACAGGTTCCATGAAATCATGCTGACTTAAATTCTTTACTCTCCTGCAGAGAACCCGACTCAGGACTCTTTGTGGCATTATGTGAACCGTGTTGTTGGAATGATTGGGTTTTTCCTCATACTGGCAATAATCTGTGTTGCATCAAAACAAGAGTGTAAAGGTGAGACATCTTGATTGTTGCATACAGTAGTTGACTGATTTTCCAGGATCTGCAGACTATTTAAAAAAAAATATATATACGTCATATGGAAACTGTAGAAACAGGAAATTATCTCACTTTATTTTTATCCTAGGTGTCCACTGTGCAGGAGGATCCAGGACCACAACAGATCCGAACCAGGAACCTTCTGACCACGAATCAGCAACAATTTCTGTTTATGAAAATGTGTGATGACTAAGTCTGTGCTTTGAAATTTGTCACGTTAAAACTCATGATATTAAGGCTGTGATTAATATCAAATACTATAACCTAAATCTGATGTATTACATTCTTATGATTTGCAGAATGAGAAAGACCAAAAGCAGCACAGAGCTTAAAAATTTATTATTTTTCTAGAGGTTTTCTAAACTATTTGTCTTGATTTAGTTGTTTTGTGTAACAGACTTGCTGTTAATATTGAAATTTTGACTTTGTGCTGTTGCAGTAGTGGTTTAATAAAATTTGAACCAGTTTCACTGATATTGTCTTGTGTTTTATCACTGCTCACTTTTAAATTCATTTAATGTAAATCACCATTGAAGCAGAAATGTTCAATTAAATAATCCCCAAACTTTCAAATCTTTGTAGATTTTGAAGCTGATATTTATATAAAATGTCCTTTTTGTGCATTGTTGTGTATGTTGAGTACAGTTTCCTTCACATCATGAACTCTAACGGAGGTACACCCACACCAGAGACCACTGTGATCAAAAAACCGGAAGCACAGATAACCACGTCATCTACTGTGATAAAGAGCACACCTACAGTATTAGATGTTTAGACAAGTGGAAAACTGTTTTTTCAGGTGTTTCCACCATGAGATCTAACTGTCTGACCATCATTCATGTGTCCGTTTTGGCGACACTTGTCCTCATTCTGGATGTTGATAGTAAGTTATCGTTTATTCTTTGTATGTTTCTCAGTCTGATCAGGGTTTGTTAACTTCAAAAATGTTAAATTTCAAATTTGTTCTGTTAAATAATTAGATAATAAATAATGTTTTCCAATTATTAGTGAAAATGTTTCAAATAGACCTTTTATACGTCATCACAGATCAAGAGCACATGAGCCATACACATAAACATTAGGGGACACACCCAAAAAGTCAACAGCTCAGAATCAAAATAAATGAATGTGTCCAGAAATAAACTAGACAGAATTAATTTAACTTACAGTTCGGAAAGTAAAAAAACACAATTAACATTTTAAAACCAAGAAAGGGTAAAAATTAATGACTTCTAAACTGCGTAATGTGAAGTTGTGTGAAGGTTGTTTGATGATATATAAGATTTTCACTAATCTCGTACAAGAGCGAGCAGAGATGTAAACTTCCCTTTTTCTTCCCTTTTTTGTGCAATTGTTGCAAATGCTGCAAATGTGAGAAATAGGTACATTTCCTGTAACAGCATAAACTCTAATAGCGGTACACACACACGCATGCACACAAAGACCACCACAATCAAAAACAGGAAATGCAATTGACCACATGTCATTTACTCAGAGAAAGAGCACAACTCCAGTATTAGAGCAGTTTTATAGTTGCAAATAACTGATTATCAAGTGTTTCCACCATGAGATCTAACTGTCTGACCATCATTCTTGTGTCCGTCTTGGCGACACTTGTCCTCACTCTGGATGCTGATAGTAAGTTATTATATTTATTCTTTGTACAACGCTCACTCTCACTCTGGGTAGGGTGTGGTTACTGTCCTTTGCTAGGTAATGTATTTATGAATATGAATATGTTAAAGGTTATGAATAGGTAAAATATTTGAATATAATTCTACATACATCAAGGACAGATGCTTAGTAGAGTATATTTTAGTTGACAAACTCAAAAACTCAACAGTGAACCATCAAAACCAAGAAAAATATTAATCAGTTGAGGTAATAAAAAACTGAAGTTGTGTTTTATTTTTTTTTTAAGTTTCTATATTTTCACTTTCCTGCAGCAGGTGAAGTTTCTACATAGTTTTTGAAAACTTTAGCTTTAAAAGACTTTAGAAACAACTGAACAGGTGATCTCTACAACAGTGTAAAACCAAAAAGCTCCTGTTTTATTATGTAAACTTCAGAAAACCACAAAGTTTTATTAGTTTTTATGTCACCAGTAGCAGTTACATTAAAATAGTATTTTAAAAAAAGTGATACTCTAACTGGTATAAAGTGGTGCAGATCTGGTGGTCTAATGGACCCTATGCATGTTATTCTCTAAAAAGGCTGAATTTATTTTCTCATTTGTAATCTTCATGTGTTTTTTATATTATTTTTCTCTTCGCAATACAGTTTTCAAAGCCTTTGTTGGACAAGAACTCAGGATTAACTGCCGAGTTGTTTTCTGCAAACAATCTCCTGGTATAAACTTGAGAAGACTGCTGTTCCTGTGAACATCAGCAGCGGCAGCCACATTAAAACAGACTGAATAAGATCAGAACATTTAGAAGGGATTTCATTATTGATTTTCAAAAACATTCTCAGTAGTGACCCAGGACTGTATCGTTGTCAGAGTGGAGGCAGTATGAGTCACACCAGCAACGTCTCACGGTGAGTTCTTCATTCACCTAACACATCTGAAATGGAAAAGTTCTGACCCAAGAAAGCCATGTTTGAATCAAACTAATTCCATTTCAAACAATTGCTGAATAACAATTTTTATTTAAAACTATTAAATATTTCTGTCTCTTTTCTTGATGACTGAACTGTTAAAACTAATTGTTACAGTCATTCAAAGATTAATTTACAAACTTTCATCCTTTATTAAATAATCAGACTGAAGCTGTCACCTTTGCAGCAAATAAACAATTTAAATGTGTTTCAGGTGATTCCACCACAGTGACATGGACGACTCTGGCTCTTACTGCACCTTCATATAGTGGTATTGCTGTATGGATCATATTATATGGCTCATTAATTAGCTTAATACACTATAGATTCATGCTGTGCTAACTATTTTCGTCTATGTTGCAGTGAACACAGCTCCAGACACTTTTTGGTCATTTGTGTACCGTGTTGTGGGAATCATGGTCTTTGTCTTAATGGTAATAGCGGTATATGTTACACCCAAGCCCACGTGTAAAGGTGAGACCTTTTGATTGTTGCATACAGTAGTTGATCTTCAGCATTGGTCGGCTCTGCAGTCTGCAGACCTCCTGCTCAGAAGATAATGTCTCAGCTGACATAAAGCTGAGAATAGCAATGGTTATTATCTGATGTCTAACCTAGGAGTCCCATGTGCAAGACAATCCCGGACCAAAACAGACATAGATCCAGAGAGCAGGGTTGGTGGTTCGAACCCAGACTCTGCCCCTTCATGGTGAAGTGTTCTTGGTCAAGTTGTCCCAGTGCTTCAGATAGTAGCTAAACTGTAATGTGTGCAACCTGCATTCCTCAGCAACGATGAAAAGTAGTTAAGGCTATAGATTAATATCAAAACATTTAATATTGCTAATTACAAAACTGTCATCTTACTGTCTGTGAGTTCAAAGTCTGATTTGCTAGTTTGTTTTTCTGTGACATAAAGCTCCACTGTTCAAATACTATTAAAAACTCTTTATTAATCACACTGTTGCACTGGTTGACATGTTTCTTCATTATCTGTAGTTTACTTTAAATAAAATTTTAATCATTCAAACACACAGCTTCGTTTACTAGAACACAACAAATGAGTAGAGTGATACACTACTGAAAATAGTCCCCAATAAATTCACTCTGTAGACCTGTTATGTAGACCTAATATTTGAGTATTCTTTTTAATCACACTGACCTCATCCTCTTAGATAAGAGTTGGGGTAGGACTACAAAGCCCACAGTCCTCTGTTCTTGTGGTGTCATCGGTACATAGGGTACATTTCCGCCTCAGCTTTTTTTAGTATATGCTTCTTCCTCCACACTGGTGCAAAAACCACACAAAAGACCCGTGCTAAGGAAAACTGCATAAAGCTGTGTTTGGCAAACATCGGTAAATAGAGCCCAGTGTGTTATTCAGTGTCTTCTTACAACACTTTTTAACCTACTTTGACACACACAGTATTATTGATGTGTATTTTAAGTGTATTTCCCTTCACAGCACAAACTAACAGGATACTCCCACCATAGCCCACCATAATAACGTAACAGGAAGTACAAATAACCACATGTCATTTACTGTGATAAAGAGCACAACTACAATGTGCATCACTGTTATAGACGTGTATAACGTTTTCAAGTGTTTCCACCATGAGATCTAACCGTCTGACCATCGTTCATTTGTCCGTCTTGGTGACACTCGTCCTCACTCCGGATGCTGATGGTAAGTTATTGTTTATTCTTTGTACCTCTATCAGTCTGAGCAGGGTTTGGTTACTGTCCTTGTTTTTTTGTAGCACACAAAATCAGATAAGAGATGTTTACTGATTTTAAAGATTATAAATAGTGATAAAATTTAAAACATACTTATTATAAGTCACATATGAATTTGAAAAAAGTGAACAGTAGACCATAGATTTTACTAACAGTGCAGCATTAAAAAGAAAGAGTATGTGTTGATGGTTGATGGAACAGTGGTAAACACTAACCTACTGTGTAGTACAACAACCGAGTAATGATTTCTTCTTTAAGAGTCACAATTAATACCAGTGGTGCAGCTATTTTGTCTTCTCCTAATCTTGGGATCTTTACTTCCACATTCTGATGAATTTTCAGTTTCAGTTTAATTAAACTAAACTCAGTTGTTTTAAAAAGCAACACAAGTCACAACAAACGTCATCTCAGGACACTTTACAGAGGTTAATGTTTAGGACCTCCAATAGAAAACCCAACAACCTACTTAAGCAAGCACCCGGAGACAGTGGAGAGGAAAAACTCCCCTAAACGTAAGAAAGTTTCAATAGAACCAGGTTCAGGGTGGGCGGCAATCTGCCTCGACCAGCCAGGGTGAGTGGAAAGAGGAGAGAGAAAAGAACAACATGCAACAAAAGAACAACATGTTTAATGGTCACAGCTGCAGCATGAAAAACCCCCTAACAACGTTTACTCGTATCCAATCCAATTTCTATGTTTAGTCACTTTCCTGCTGCAGATGAAGGTTTGACATAGGATGAACAATGTTAAAATATTAGGAAGTGATATTGTACCTGTTCGAAATGACTTGAGCTGTTGGTCCATTCATAGTTTGTCCTAAAAACTCCTTTAAAACCCTCTATTTCATCCAACATGCTGCATTCAGAGTTCTGACTGGAATTAGATGATATTTCTCGTACATTAGCTTCTCTCCATTGGCTCCCTGTAAAATCCAGAAAAAAAGTTTAAAACATTCTCCTCACATATAAATCTCTTAATAATCAGGCTCCATCTTATCTTAAAGACCTCATAGTTCCATATTGTCCCAGCAGAACTCTCTATTCTCAGGCTGCAGGTTTACTTGTGGTTCCTAGAGTTTCTAAATGTAGAATGGGAGGCAGAGCCTTCAGCTATCAAGCCCCTCTCCTGTGGAACCAGCTCCCAGTTCAGGTTCAGGAGGCAGACACCCTCTCCATATTTAAGACTAGACTTAAAACTTTCCTTTTTTATAAAGCTTATAGTTAGAGATGGATCAGATGACTCTGAACCATCTCTTAGTTATGCTGCTATAGGTTAGTCTGCTGGGGGTCTTCTACTGATAAACTGAGCTCCTCTCCTTTATCCATTCAAATGCTACTACTGTCATTAACTTTGGGTCGTCTCTCTCCTGTAGTTGTGTTTCCTCCTCTCTGTCTCTTTCTCTCTGTACTTTTCTGTAGGTATCCTCGGCCCTGGAGCTGTACATCTCCAGAGTGCATGCCCAATGTTTTTGCTCTTTGTTGTCGTTTGTTGTTGCCTGCTGTTCTTTTCTCTCTCCTCTTTCTACTCACCCTAACCGGTCGAGCTTTTTGTGCTGTCATGTGTACGTAGGGTATATTTTTCTCCACAGCATATTCAATATATGCCTCTTCTTCCACACTGGTGCAGAAACCAAACTAAAAACAGAGACTTGCGCTGAGGAAAACTGCATAAAAACTGTGTTTGGCAAACACTGGTAAATAGAGCCCAGGGTGTTATTCAGTATCTTCCTACAACACTCTTTCCCCTACTTTGACACACACAGTATTAATGATGTGTATGTTCAGTGTATTTCACTTCACAGCATAAATTAACACCATAATAACATAACAGGAAGTACAGACACCCACGTGTCATTTACTGTGATGAAGAGCACAACTACATTATTAGAGCCGTTTTATAGACGTGTATAATGTTTTCAAGTGTTTCCACCATGAGATCTAACCGTCTAACCATCGTTCACGTGTCCGTCTTAGTGACCGTCATCCTCACTCTAAATGCTGCTAGTAAGTTATCGGTTATTCTTTGTACATCTTTCAGTCTGAGCAGGGTGTGGTTACTCTCCTTGTTTTTTTGTAGCACACAAAATATAAATCAGATAATAGACGTTTACTGATATTAAAGATTATAAATAGTGATAACATTTAAAATATACCTATTATAAAAGTCATATTATAAAAGTCATATATGAATTTAAAGCAAGTGAACAGTAGACTGTAGAATTTACTAACAGTGCAGCATTAAAAAGAAAGAGTATGTGTTGATGGTTGACGGAACAATGGTAAACACTAACCTACTGTGTAGTAGAACAACACAGCTATTTTGTCTTCTCCTAATCGTGTGATAGATAGATAGATAGATAGATAGATAGATAGATAGATAGATAGATAGATAGATAGACACTTTATTTATTCTCAAGGGGAAATGTTGGTGTTGCAGCAGCCATTACACACAAAACATTTGAAGTAACATACACAACAATACACAAAACACAGTACAAGAATAACACACAGTATAGACAGTAATAACAACAAAACACACTGTAGAACTTGAATGTGAAGTGACTTAGTTACACATTGTTAAACCATCAGCGTGGACACTGACTCTCTGTCAGGGAGTCATTGTACAGGCTGATGGCTGTTGGCACAGATGACTTCCTAAACCGTTCCTTGTCACAGTGGAGCTGGAGAAGTCTCCATGATGCTCAGCAGTTTGTGCAGCATCCTCCTCTCCACCACCTGCTCTAAAGGTTCCAGAGGAGCCCCCAGCACAGAGCCAGCTTTCCTGATCAGCTTATTCAGTTTCTTAGTGTCGCTGGCTCTGATGCTGCTGCCCCAGCAGACGACAGCAAAGAATATTGCACTGGCTACAACAGACTGGTAAAAGATCTGCGGCATCTTGTCGCACACATTAAAGGACCCGATCTTCCTCTGGAAGTAGAGTCTACTCTGTCCCTTCCTGTATACAGCCTCTGTGTTGAACTTCCAGTCCAGTCTGTTGTCCAGGTGAACTCCCAGGTATTTGTACCTCTCCACCACCTCCACCTTCTCACCCAGAATGGACACAGTGTCAAAGCCAGTTTTCTTCCTCCTGAAGTCCACAACCATCTCCTTGGTCTTGCTTACATTCAAGGTCAGATGGTTGTCCCCACACCACTTTACAAAGCTGTCCACCAGACCTGTGTACTCTGTCTCCTCCCCACGGCTGATACATCCAACCACTGCAGAGTCATCTGAGAACTTCTGCAGATGGCAGGACTCAGTGTTGTACTGAAAGTCTGAGGTGTACAGGGTGAAGAGGAAAGGTGAGAGGACAGTCCCCTGAGGTGCTCCTGTGCTGCTGACCACCCGCTCAGACTCACATCCCTGCAGTCGTACAAACTGTGGTCTGTCTGTCAGGTAGTCAGTGATCCAGGAGGCTGTGGAGGAGTCTACCTGCATCTTCAGGAGCTTCTCTCTCAGCAGGACGGGCTGAATGGTGTTAAAGGCACTGGAGAAATCAAAGAATGTGATCCTCACAGTGCTGTTTGGCTTGTCCAGGTGTGAGAGAGCTCGCTGAAGCAGGTAGACAATAGCATCATCTACTCCAACCCGGGGACGATAGGCGAACTGCAGTGGGTCTAGTGATGTCTCAACCTAAGGTCTCAAATGGGTCAGAACCAGTCTCTCCAGGACCCTCATGATATGTGAGGTGAGGGTGACTGGTCTGTAGTCATTTAGAGATCTTTACCTCCACATTCTGAGGAATTTTCAGTTTCAATTTAATTAAACTCAGTTCAGTTGTTTTAAAAAGCAGCACAAGTCACAACAAAAGTCATCTCAAGGCACTTGAGGTTAAGGTTCAGGACCTTATATAGAAAACCCAACAGAATCCAGTTGACCTGCCCAATGTTTTTGCTGTTTGTTGTTGTTTTTGTTGCCTGCTGTTCTTTTCTCTCTCCTATTTCCACTCCCCCTAACCGATTGAGGCAAATGGCAACCCACCCTAAATTTGGTTCTGCTGGAGGTTTCTTCCTCTAAAGGGAGTTTTTCATATCCATTGTCGCCTAGTGCTGCTCAAGATGGGTTGTTGGGTTTTTTTATATAATTCTGTGTACAGTTTTATTTTGTCTTAAACCTTAAACACTGTGCCTTGAGATGACATCTCATTGTGATTTGGTGCTATACAAAAAGAAAATTGAATTGAATTGAATTGATGAAGCCTGTGTTTAAAATCTCACATACACTAATAAAAATTTGTCATTATCTAAAAAAGTTGAACTTATTTTCTCATTTTCTTCTTTAGCTGAAGATTTAAATTGTGAAACAGAAATCAAAGTTCGTCGCAACACAGTTTACGAAGCCGTCGTTGGACAAGAACTCAGGATTAACTGCACAGTTGTTTTCTGCAACAATTCACAAACAGTCTCCTGGTATAAATTTGAGAAGACTCCTGTTCCTGTCAACATCAGCAGTGGGAGCCACATTAAAACAGACTGGATAACGTTAAAACATTTTGAAGGGATTTCATCATTGATTTTCAAAAACATTTCCAGTAGTGACACAGGACTGTATCTTTGTCAGAGTGGAGGCAGTGTGAGTCACACCATCAACGTCTCTGTTCATGGTGAGTGTCATTCATGTCCTGAAGGACTGTTTCTATACTGGACTGTGATAACTGGGAAATATAATTATTACAGTCACTGACTCATTCATTTACAACTATTCACTATTTATAAGCACACTGAAGCTGTAAGCTTTTTTTGCATTAAATGAACAATTTGAATGTGTTTCAGATCATGTTGAGCCAGCTCTGAAACCAGGTCAGAACTTAATCCACTCTTTTGCGGTGGGATTGTTGTCTCACATACATTTCTCTTTCTCAGGTTTCATAAAATCATGCTGACTTAAATGTCCTTTACTCTCCTGTAGAGAACGTGGCTCAGGACTCGTTGTGGCATTATGTGTACAGTGCTGCTGGAGTCATTGTGTTTGTGATCATAGTGACATCGATATCTATTGCACTAATGAAAGCATGTGAAGGTGAGATTTAGGATCGTTACATAAGTAGTCAAGTGATTCATCAGCATCTTCAGACCTCCTGCTGTAAAGATAAGGGGTCACCTGACAAACAAAAAAGGGAAAACGGATATGAAATTGTAAAAATTATAATGAAACTGATGAAACAGAAACTGATCTCACTTTATTTTTATCCTAGGTGTCCACTGTGCAGGAGGATCCAGAACCACAACAGATCCGAACCCTGAAGCTTGTGACCACGAAGCAGCCATTTATGAGAATGACATGTGATGACTGATTCTGTGCTTTGAAATCTGTCATATTAAAACTCATGATATTGAGGCTGTGATTACTATTAAAGACTATAAACTAAATAATGATGCATTAAATTTTTATGATTTACAGAACGAGAAAGATCAAAAGCAGCACAGCTTTGAAAATGAATTTTTTTCTAGAAGCTTCTAAACTATTTGTCTTGGTTTGGGTGTTTTGTTTAACACACACACCGTTAACATTGAAATTGATATGAAATTATATTAAGGCTATTCTCAAAGACTGTAAACTAAATATGATGTGTTGCATTTCTATGATTTGCAGGATGAAAGAAGGTCAAAAGCAGCCTAAAGCTTAGAAAATGATTCCCCCCCCCCCCCCAGTAGTTTTCTAAACTATGTTTTTATTTTAACACACTCACTGTTTATATTGAAATTCTGACTGTGTGCTGTTGCAGTAGTGGTTTAATGAAATTCTAACCAGTTTTTGTGTTTCATCACTGCTCACACTTCTCCTGTATATCAGTTACTGTAAATGCCCTTTTTTGAGCATTGTTGTTTATGTTGACCACAGCACCCCTACAGTATTAGATGTTCAGACAAGTGGATAACTTTCCACTGTTTGGAAGTACGAGTCACGTCATCAACGTCTCTGTTCACGGTCAGTTCTTCATTCACCTTACACATCTGAAATGGAAAGTTCTGACCTAAGAAACCTGAATTGAATTAAACAAATTCCATTTCAAACACCTGTTGAATAACAATTTTATTTTTAAATAATTTTTTTATACTAGACTGTAAAAACTAGTCTTTACCGTCATTCAAAGATTAATTTCATCATGCCCTCTGGACCTTTCGGATTCGTCCTGATGCAAAACTTCTGGCCGCAGACCTCGTCGCTTGGATCCACCGTATGGCCCTATGGGATGTGTGTGGTGACTGGAGCTGGTTACACGCTACCATTAAGTTGGTCCTGGCCTCGGCGGACGTCGGAAGCCGTTTCTAGGAGGTCTCGACTCAATGCTCGATCGTCCAGGAATGGAACAAGCCCACCTGCAATAACTAACTGGACTCCACATTAACTTAAAAGACATTAACTTTTATACTGGACTGCCTGCTGCCTACACAGAGTGTAATCACCCATGAGGATGGGTTCCCTGTTGAGTCTGGTTCCTCTCAAGGTTTCTTCCTGATGGCTTCTCAAGGATTTTTTCCTTGCCAACATCGTCCTTGGCTTGCTCATCAGGGACAATCTGATTCTTACACATTCACTGTTCATGTACTGTTCTTTGGTTGTGTAAAGCTGCTTTGTGACAATGTCAATTGTAAAAAGTGCTGTACAAATAAATTGAAATTGTTTCATACAGTAGTTGATCTTCAGCTCTGCAGTCTGCAGACCTCCTGCTCAGAAGATAGCCGAGGATAGTAACAGTTATTATCTGATGTCTAACCCTAGGAGTCCCATGTGCAAGAAAATGCCGGGCCAAAACAGACATGGATCCATTAGCAGGGTTGGTGGCTCTAACCCAGACTCTTCCCCTTTATGGTGAAGTGCTCTTGGTCAAATCACTGAGCCCCAAGTTGCCCCAGTGCTTCAGATAGCAGCTAAACTGTAATGTGTGTGTCCTGCAACCCATCAACAACGATGAATAAAGTACTTTGGGTTATAGATTAATATCAAACCATTTAACATTGCTAATTACAAAAATGTCATCTTACTGTCTGTAAGTTCAAAGTCTGATTGGCTGCAGTTTGTTTTTCGGTGACACAAAGCTCCACTGTTCAAATACTATTAAAAGCTCTTTATTAGTCACACTGTTGCACTGGTTGACATGTTTCTTCATTATCTGTAGTTTTAAATAAAATTTAAAATCACTCAAACAGACAGCGTTCTTGACTAGAACACAACAAATGAGTAGAGTGATGAACTGCTGAAAATAGTCTGTCGTCACAGTTAAGGGAAGGGGACAGGGCCGGTAGGAACTGAAAACTAGATTTACTCACCGAAAAACACACAAAACAGGGAACTAAGGGGGGTGTCAACAGACACTACAAAGGGAGGCTGAAAACACGAAGACAAAGTGACATCATAAAACTACCAAAATGGCAGGGAACAAAGTAACAACCAAGAAACCAAAGTACAGTGGCCGGAAAACAACTCACTGAAAACAAGTAACCAATGTCCAAAGTCCAGAGGATCCAGGGGGAAGCAAACTGGGCTGAGGAGGACAAACAGGAGCAGGTTGAGAGCAAGCAGGGTAATGACGACGAACTGACACTGGGAAGAGGACTGAGGAGAGGTTTTGTAAGCTGAGGGGGACTCAGGTGGAGCCAATATGCAGGTGATTACTGGGAACAGAGGGAGAGAAGTTGCTGGTGGGCGGAGTCCAGAGAGAGAGGGGAAAATCCAAGGCTGGCCGGGTGCCAGGCCGAAACCGTGACATAGCCCCCAACAAATTCACTCTGTACACCTTTTTTGTAATATTTCAATTATTTTTAATCACACCGACCTCATCCTCTTAGATACAAGTGGGGGTAAGACTACAAAGCCCACAGTCCTCTGTTCTTGTGGTGTCGTGTACATAGGGTACATTTCTGCCATAACTTTTTTTAGTATATGCTTCTTTTGCCACACTGGTGCAAAAACCAAACTAAAACAAAGACCCGTGCTAAGGAAAACTGCATAAAGCTGTTTGGCAAACACTTAAAATAGAGCCCAGTGTGTTATTCAGTGTCTTCTTACAACACTCTTTCCCCTACTTTGACACACACAGTATTATTGATGTGTATTTTAAGTGTATTTCCCTTCACAGCACAAACTAACAGGATACCCCCACCATATACCACCATAATAACGTAACAGGAAGTACAAATGACCACATGTCATTTACTGCGATGAAGAGCACAACTACATTATTAGAGCTGCTTCATAGACGTGTATAATGTTTTCAAGTGTTTCCACCATGAGATCTAACCGTCTGACCATCGTTCATGTGTCCGTCTTGGTGACCGTCATCCTCACTCTGAATGCTGATGGTAAGTTATCGTTTATTCTTTGTACATCTCTCAGTCTGAGCAGGGTGTGGTTACTGTCCTTGTTTTTTGGAGCACACAACCAATAAATCAGATAAGAGATGTTTACTGATTTTAAAGATTATAAACAGTGATAACATTTAAAATATACTTATTATAAGTCATATATGAATTTAAAGCAAGTGAACAGTAGGCCGTAGATTATACTAACAGTGCAGCATTAAAAAGAAAGAGTATGTGTTGTTGGTTGCTGGAACAGTGGTAAACACTAACCTACTGTGTAGTACAACAACAGAGTAATGATTTAAACTGTAAGTGTCAGCATTAATACCAGTGGTGCAGCTATTTTGTCTTCTCCCAATCTTGTTATCTCTACTTCCCCATTCTGATTAATTTTCAGTTTCAGTTTAATTAAACTCAGTTCAGTTATTTTAAAAAGCAACACAAGTCACAACAAAAGTCATCTCAAGGCACTTTACAGAGTTTAAGGTTTAGAAAACCCAACAACCTACTTGAGCAGCACCAGGCGACAGTGGAGAGGAAAAACTCCCCTAAACGGAAGAAAGTTTCAATAGAACCAGGTTCAGGGTGGGCGGCCATCTGCTTCGACCAGTCAGAGTGAGAGGAAAGAGGACAGAGAAAAGAACAACATGCAACAAAAGCAACAGAGCCTTTGGCTATCAAGCTCCTCAACCAGCTCCCACCCATTCACCCCAACCGAGGCTGATAGCCGCCCACCCTGAGCCTGGTTCTGTTGGAGGTGTCTTCCTCTAAAGGACGTTTTTCTTCTCCACTGTGGCCTAGTGCTGCTCAAGATGGGTTGTTGGGTTTTTTATATAATACTATAGTTATATTTTGCAAAGTCTTAAACTTTAAACACTGCAATGTCCATTGAGAAAAATTCTGATGTGATTTGGTGCCATCTACACAAAATATAATTGAATTGAAATGATGAAGCCTGTGTTTAAAATCTCACATACACTAATGAAAATTTGTCATTATCTAAAAAGTCTGAATTTATTTTCTCAATTGTAATCTGCATGTGTTTGACGTTATTTTTCTCGTTTAGGTTAAGATTTAAATTGTGAAACAGAAATCAAAGTTCGTCGCAACAGAGTTTACGAAGCCGTCGTTGGACAAGAACTCAGGATTAACTGCACAGTTGTTTTCTGTAACGATTCACAAACAGTCTCCTGGTATAAACTTAAAAGAACTGCTGTTGCTGTGAACATCAGCAGTCGGAGCCACATTAAAACAGACTGGATAACGTTAAAACATTTTAGAGGGATTTCATCACTGATTTTCAAAAACATTCTCAGTAGTGACACAGGACAGTATCTTTGTCAGAGTGGAGGCAGTGTGAGTCACACTATCAACGTCTATGTTTATGGTGAGTGTCATTCATGTCCTGAAGGACTGTTTCTATACTGGACTGTGATAACTGGGAAATATAATTATTACAGTCACTGACTCATTCATTTACAACTTTTCACTATTTATTAGCACACTGAATCTGTCAGCTTTTTTGTATTAAATGAACAATTTGAATGCGTTTCAGATCATGTTGAGTCCACCACAATGACATGGACTCTGGCACCAGGTCAGATTTTAATCCACTCTTTTGCGGTGGGATTGTTGTCTCACATACATTTCTCACTTTTATAAGACAGGTTGCATAAAATCATGCTGACTTAAATGTTCTTTACTCTCCTGTAGAGAACGTGACTCAGGATTCTTTGTGGCATTATGTGTACAGTGCTGCTGGAGTCATTGTGTTTGTGATCGTAGTGACATCGATATCTATTGCACTAATGAAAGCATGTGAAGGTGAGATTTAGGATCGTTACATAAGTGGTCAAGTGATTCTTCAGCATCTACAGACCTCCTGCTGTAAAGATAAGGGGTCACCTGACAAACAAAAAAGGGAAAACAGATATGAAATTGTAAAAATTATAATGAAACTGATGAAACAGAAACTGATCTCACTTTATTTTTATCCTAGGTGTCCACTGTGCAGGAGGATCCAGAACCACAACAGATCCGAACCCTGAAGCTTCTGACCACGAAGCAGCCATTTATGAGAATGACATGTGATGACTGAGTCTGTGCTTTGAAAACTGTCACATAAAAACTCTGATATTAAGGCTGTGATTAATATCAAAGACTGTAAACTTACTCTGATGTATTACATTTTTATGATTTGCTGTATAAGAAGCGATGGAAAGCAGCACAGAGCGTAGAAAATGGCATTTTTTTCCAGAAAACTACTTGTCTTGGTTTGGATGTTTTGTACAACACACCCACTGTTAAAGTTGAAATTCTGACTTGGTGCTGTTGTGGTTTAATAAAATTCTAACCAGTTTCACTGATATTTTCTCGTGTTTTATGACTGAAAAAACACCATTGAAGCAGAAATGTTTAATCAGAAATCCTCAAACTTTAAAATCTCCCTACATTGTAAACCTGGTATTTGTCTTTTTTGAGAATTCACCGCATGAACTCTAAGGTGGGTTAAACACACACAGCAGAGACCACTGTAATCAAAAAACAGGAAGCACAGATAACCACGTCATTTACTGTGATAGAGTACACATACATCTTAGATGTTTATAAATAACTGGTTCTTTAGGTGTTTGCACCATGAGATCTAACTGTCTGACCATCGTTCATGTGTTCGTCTTGGCGACACTCGTCCTAACTCTGGATGTTGATAGTAAGTTATTGTTTATTCTTTGTACATTTCTCAGTCTGATCAGGGTTTGTTAACTGTTAGATACGTTTTACATTTGTTTTGTTAAATAGTTAGTAAATAAATGTTAAAAATAAATAAAATAATAAATAAATTGTTTTCCAATTATTGGTGAAAATGTTTCAAATAGACCTCAACATCAACATTTTAAAACCAAGGAAGTTTTAACATGAATGATTTCTAAACTGACTAAATGTGAAGTTGTGTGAAGGTTGTTTGATGATATTTCAGACTTTCACTAATCTCGTACAAGTGAGAGCAGAGATGTAAAGTTCATTTTTTCTTCCCTTTTTTGTGCAATGATGTGAAACAGGGGTAAAACAGACATACAAAGACCATCACAATCAAAACCAGGAAATGCAATTGACCATGTCATTTACTCTGAGAAAGAGCAGGACTCCATTATGAGAGCAGTTTTTTAGGTGCAAATAGCTGATTATCAAGTGTTTCCACCATGAGATCTAACTGTCTGACCATCATTCTTGTGTTCGTCTTGGCGACACTTGTCCTCACTCTGGATGCTGATAGTAAGTTATTATATTTATTCTCTGTAAATGCTCACTCTCAATCTGAGCAGGGCGTGGTTACTATCTTTTGCTAGCTAATGTGTTTATGAATATTAATATGTTAAAGGTTACAAATAGGGAAAATATTTTGAACACAAATCATAAATACATTAATGACAGATGTATAGTGGAGTATGTTCTTGTTGAAACACCCAAAAACCCAACTGTGAACCATTAAAACCAAACTGAAATTAATCAGTTTAAGTAATAAAAAAGTGAAACAACTGAATCATGAAAACCTAGAATAATTTAACACAAATGGCTGTTAAGTTGTTCAAGTAAATTAGGTGTTGATGCTATAATGCAGATTTTAGTGTATTTGTTGGTTGTCCAATATGTAAAATGTAAATATATATTGAGAGATAAATGTTAAAGACTAGCCTAAATACCGCCCGGTAGTAGTGTAATGTCTGAGTCATCAACTTCTTTTCTTTACTTCTAGATTCTGATGACTTTTCAGCTTCATCTTTACAGTTGCAGCAAAAAAACCAATTAAATTTTCTGTTATCTAATTCATTAATGTTGGTGTAAAGTTATTAAAAGGCTGGTTTAAAGTGATTCAGATGGTCTGACGGAGCTTGTGCATGTTATTATCTAAAAAGGCTGAATTAATTTATTTTCTCATTTGTAATCTTCATGTGTTTGTCATTATTTTTCTCCTGTAGGTGAAGATTTAAATTGTGAAACAAAAATTAAAGTTCGACGCAACACAGTTTTCAAAGCCGTCGTTGGACTAGAACTCAGGATTAACTGCACAGTTGTTTCCTGCAACGATTCACCAAAAGTCTCTTGGTACAAACTTGAGAAAACTGCAGTTCCTGTGGACATCAGCAGCGGCAGCCACATTAAAACAGACTGGATAACGTTAAAACATTTAGAAGGGATTTCATTATTGGTTTTCAAAAACATTCTTAGTAGTGACTCAGGACTGTATAGATGTCAAATTGGAGGCACTGTAAGTCACACTATCAACGTCTCTGTTCACGGTGAGTTCTTAATTCACTTAACACATCTGAATTGGAAAGTTCTGACCCAAGAAAAAGTTGTTTGGATAAAACAAGTTGTGTTTTAAACACCTGCTGAATAGCAACAAAACAAACAAACAAACAAACAAACAAACAAAAAAAAGCTGCATTTGGGTTTTATTTAAAACTATTAAATATTTCTGCCATTACATGTCCATAATTCCCTTTTACATCTCAGACATCTGTGTTGTTTTGTAGATAATAGAGAGCTGACCACTGCTACATGGACGGATAGAACAAGTAAGTAAATGTAAACTTTACACTTTACATTATATAATATTTTGGAATATCACACTTTTCCATAACTTAATTTATTGTGAATGTTAATATGTCTTTTTATAGTGAGTTGTTTCTGCACCGAATGATGTTGTCTCTATACTGGACTGTAATGATTAGGGAAAATATTTCTTACAGACATTGCATGATGAATTTTCAACCCTTTCAACCCACTATTCATTATCACACTGAAGCTATCAACTGTTTTGCAGTACAATCTGCATGTGTTTCAGATCATGTTGAGCCAACCACAATGGCATGGATTTTGGAACTAGGTCAGATCTCAATCCACTCTTTTGCGGTGGGATTGTTGTCTCACATACATTTTTTACTTTCATAAGACAGGTGTTGAATAAAATCATGCTGACTTAAATTCTTTACTCTCCTGCAGAGAACCCGACTCAGGACTCTTTGTGGCATTATGTGAACCGTGTTGTTGGAATGATTGGGTTTTTCCTCATAGTGGCAATAATCTGTGTTGCATCAAAACAAGAGTGTAAAGGTGAGACATCTTGATTGTTGCATACAGTAGTTGACTGATTTTCCAGGATCTGCAGACAATGCAAAAAAAAAAATACATATACGTCATATTGAAACTGAAAAAACAGGAAATGATCTCACTTTATTTTTATCCTAGGTGTCCACTGCGCAGGAGGATCCAGGACCACAACAGACCCGAACCCAGAACCTTCTGACCACGAATCACCTACGATTTCTGTTTATGAAAATGCGTAATGACGGAATATGTGCTTTGAAATCTGTCAAGTTAAAACTCATGATATTAAGGCTAATATCAAATACTGTAAACTAAATCTGATGCACTTTTATGATTTGCAGAACGAGAAAAGGTCAGAAGCAGCACAAAGCTAAGAAATTGACGTTTTTTCTAGAGGTTTTCTAAACTATTTGTCTTTATTTAGCTGTTTTGTGTAACACACTCACTGTTTATATTGAAATTCTGACTTTGTGCTGTTGCAGTAGTGGTTTCATAAAATTCTAACCAGTTTTTCACCAGTTTCACCGATATCTTTTCATGTTTCATCACTGCTCACACTTCCTGATGTACTTCCTGTATATCAGTTACTGTAAATGTCCTTTTTTGAGCATTGTTGTGTATGTTGAGTACAGTTTCCTTGACAGCATGAACTCTAACGGGGGTACACACAGCAGAGACCACTGTGATCAAAAAGCAGGAAGCACAGGTAACCACATGTCATCTACTGAGATAAAAAGCACCCCTACAGTATTAGATGTTTAGACAAGTGGATAACTGGTTCTTCAGGTGTTTCCACCATGAGATCTAACTGTCTGACCATCGTTCATGTGTCTGTCTTGGCGACACTCGTCCTCATTCTGAATGCTGATAGTAAGTTGTCGTTTATTCTTTGTACATTTCTCAGTCTGATCAGGGTTTGTTAACTTTTATTTACGTTTTCACATTTTTTTTTGTTTAAATAATTAGTCAATAAATTATGTTTTCCGATTATCAGTGAATGTGATGACGTTTTATATGTCATCACAGATCAAGAGCACATGAAACATACACATAAACATTAGTGGACACACACAAAAAATCAACAGCTCAGAATCAAAACCAACACAGAGTGAATTTAACTTATATTTTGGAAAAAGTTAAACAATACAATCAACATTTTAAAACTAAGGGAGGTTAAACATCAACTATTTCTAAACTGACTAAATGTGAAGTTGTGTGAAGGTTGTATGTTGATATATACTAATACTTTTTACTAATGATTTTTATAAACAGTGTGTTGACGATTAATGGAAAATAAAGCTGTACTTTTTTTAAACCAACAATTTAAAATTATACAAATGTGGTCCAACTGCTTAATTTTCCTAATATTTTTCTAAAACTGATGATCACCTTGTGATAATAAAAACTAGCAGCAGTGTGACGACTGGAGCCTGTGCTATGTAAACTCATACTGAGTCTCCTTCAAAGATGAGGTTGGCATCATTGCAACCTCAGCAACTTTCTTCTAAAACGTATCTTAATGAATGAGCTACATTTAATAAACCTTAACATGTTTATTTAGAGGAATTTATTTCAGGTTGCACAAAACCAAAAGCAGTCAAGTGCTTTAACCACATAGTTGACTCACTGACCTGAATTTGTAGTTTGAGGGTCACAGCTGCACCATGAAAAGATGTAATGACAAGCCTCATCCTTTCTGTACTGTACATGCATATCCCTGTAGCTGTCAAAAAAAAAAAACATTAATCAAAACACAGTGCAACATTTTAAATGAAGACACAAAGTAGGGACACACGTCAGTATCAAATGACTCATACTAAAAGCAGCATGAGTCATAGTAACAAAGGTCACCTAGGATCATTTCTGCACAGCAGAACTGTATCTAACATGATCAACGAATGTTTTTCAGGTAATATCAAGGACACCACTTCTGTTTTGGAACCAGGTAGGAGTCTTACATTTAATATATAAACTTATAAAATAATGCTACAAAACTTAAAAGTTATTTTTTCTTCTTTGATGCTGATGCAAATGTCCACTGTATCTTGCAGGAATATGTCCCCTTGTGTACCGTGTTGTTGGAGTTGTGGTGTTTGTCTTCATAATCATATCCATATGTGTGACACCAGAGGTGGTTTGTAAAGGTGAGACTTGATTGTTACGTATCTGTGCAGACAGGAGTTGACTGATTCTTCAGGGTCAGATAGGTCTGCAGTCTGCAGACCGTGTTCTGGAAACATAAGAGGTCAAAGAGTTAAAAACAGATTTAAAACACCACAAGAAAATAATACAACTCCTCTCACCTTATCTCTATCCAAGGTCTCTGCTGCGCAGGAAGATCCAGGACCACAACAGATCTGGATTCTGTACTCTTTGACCAGGAAACAGCTATTTATGAGAATGACATGTGATGACTGTGGTCTTAGATCAATCTGCCAAGTGACATTAAGTATTGATTAAAATCAGAAAGTTCATGTTATTCATTTCAAAACTAGAACCCACAGCTTCTGATATGTCACACTCTAAGTTTGGTCTAATTCATGCTGGGTCTAGCGTGCTTTGTCCTTTGATGTACAATAATCACAACTGTGGGAATTATTTGTCTTTATCTTTAAAATGTTAAAATGATCAAATCTGTAAAACTGTCACAGATTTCTTTTTTCTGACTGTCGTAAGTAAAAGGTGACTCCATTTTGTGATTTTTATTTCCCATAACTCATGCTGTAATAAGACAGAAGTGAAATTTCTTACATGAGAAACCACCACCAAAGCTCAGTATGTGTGTGTGTGTGTGTGTGAGCACATTTATAGGTAATAGTTTTGCTTCCTGCACAGGTATCAATCTTTGTGCACACATCCGGTGCAAATACCTCTTGTAAAAGTGATTATGTACATTGGCAAATGTTCTTGCATCTCTGTTCTCTGCTTTCTGTTGCATTTGAGTGAAGCCGCTCTTTTTCTTGGGCACAGTCTCTGATGTGCATCAGGGAGCTGACAGACTGTCGAGTGATGAACAGGAAGTAGAATTAAACCACATGTCACGTAACCATATATAAAAACAAAGACATGGAAGTTGTTTTACAGTGGAAGATCTGAACTTGTGACTCAAGCTCGGACTGTTTTGTTAAAAAAAAGTTTTCTATTTTAAAATGATTTCTTCTTTTTCTATATACATCAAGATATTATCTTTAAAGTATTTAATCTGCATCAATAGATTAGTACTTTTATGCAGTATTAAATAGAGAGAAGTTACAGTTAAACCAGAACCAGATTTCAAATTCACCCATCCAACAATCAAAAACACACTTTATAAACAAAGTCAAGTCAAAGTCCTAAGGATTCATCATCTGGAATCCATCAAAGTCTGTAAAGATATTTAGATATTTTACAGTAAACCGTTGACCTTCTGGTGATAATAGGTAAAAGTCAGGACATCAGTAAGGTCAGTAGTGCGCATCCTTTCTGGACTACAGATCTCTGTATTAAATGTCATGGCACATGTGATGGGTCTTGAGATATTTCAGTTGTAGTCATAAGTGTGATCTGACTAATCTACACTGCAGTACTAGCAAAACAAAAAAAAGATGAAAGGCTAGAAATTAACTCAACTGGTATTTTTAGTTGAGTAGAGTTATAATAAAATGTAAAAAGTTTAGGTTCTTAACTTTAATGCTAACATCTGGCCGAGGAAGTAGATTTGACAATTAGCTTTTTGGCTAACAGAAATGTTTACTGTGGATTTTGGCTGGTGTCAGTAGATGTTAAACGTTAGCTTTTCTACATCGTGAACTCTAGCATCACTGAATTTGACTGTAAAAGTCACCTTTAGACGTAATTCTCAATATTGGCAAACATGCATTTGTGCACTTGTGGTTATGTGTGAACCTTTGCACATATCACATGAAAGCTAGAGTCTATTTAATTCAGTGTTAGACTACAGATATTTATACTTAGTTCAATACTAAACTTAGTGCAGAGAGAACATTTGAACAATTTCTGCTTCCAACATTGATAAAAGGTGCTAATAAATAAATGTGAATCTAAATGTGATGTCTGGCACCTTGCAGTATGAGTCACCTTTACTTTACAGGTGACCATGTGTCATCTTTGGGGGAAAACCTTCTTTTTGTTCAATTTCGGCACATCATAAGATTAACTTTCTTTCACCCTGAATCCAGGAAATGACTCCTTTCAGTTCAACCTGAAACGTCTGAAAACTGAACCAGAAATCTCCAGAGACACACCGTGATTCTAAAGGTCACATATATATATATCTAATGTTGCTTCAAAAATAACTTCACAAGCTTTGGAAAAACAATAGGTGTGATTCATTAACAGGTAGCGAACATGATGCAAAAGGTTTCTCAGAACACAGAGTTAGAAAGTGGATCAATAATATAACAAACAACTAAACAAGCGGCCATGTAGTGACGTGATTTTAACAGTGTGACCAGGTTTAACCTCATGGATTTGTCCAGTAATTAAAAGTTCTGTGAAGGTGTTTGTGTGAAGAGACAGATGTTTTCATCTAAAACGAACTACAAAGTGCATCAGATTACTAGTTTAATTGTCAAAGACAAACTGAATTTGTAAAGTGGGTAAGCAGCGATTGGGGGGGTTGGTGGTGTGGATGTACTGTGTAGGGCTGCAGGAAGCACGTGGAGCAGTGGGCCTGTGGGATGTGTTACCTCTGTGGTTAAGAAAGTGCTACAAGCTGACGTACATTGCTGCATTGCCTGCACAATCTGAAAGAAGCATTCACACAAACACACACACAAACACACACTTGCTTTTGACCCCACCCTACATGCTCCATCGCCCACCATGAAATAGGCTCACTGTCACTTTAACTTCCTTGTTTACAACTGTAAAGAAACTTTGTGTATGTGTGGTTTTCTTCAGGTGTTACTGGTGTCAGAACCTTCGACGGCTGTTTACTCTTCATAATTTGTTACAACAGGTAATGTGGAGAATTTCTGTCGAAAATTAGGAATTAAAGCTGCATGAGATGGGAAATGTTGTGATCGCTTACATGAAAGCAGGTTAAACAACATCGCCACCTAGTGTTGGAAAAGCTAAATTCAGGATTTTTCACTTGAAGGCAACAGGTCTGATGACTTATTGTTATCTTAGTGAGACAGTGCTGTAGACACATCGGCACAAACCTCACAAAATATTTTTACAAGGAGGGCGAATGAGTTAAGAAATAACTGTTTCCTATTTATCTTCATTTTTAAGGCTCAGACGAACCAAAACAAATATGCACTGGTGATTTTATTGCAAAGGTTTCCTCCAGATAAACCTTTTTATGTTGTTGTTATTGGACAGTTTATTTGCTTTAATGACATCAATGGCACTGATAATAATCAACATTAATCTACCACTCAGTACCTCTGAGTAAGAAAGGAACTACTTTTCCTTTCCTGTCTTTGTGAGGTGTGGAAACTGCACAGGAAAAAAGCTGTCTATATTTATAGTACATGTAGGGAGTTTGGAAAAAACCATCACAATAGTCCACTTCACACTTTCCATAGCAGGATAAAAAAAATAAAATACGCAATTAAAGTTTAAAATGGCCTTCATTCAACATCAGAATTAAACTATTCATTCAAAGTCACTCACACCTTGTAAACAAGCTGCATCCAGCACTCATAAGGTTTTAACTTTGCCTAAGTTTTAATTCAAAAACAATTGTATTTTAAAGACAGGTGCATCTGTACACAGCATGAAACTTGACTCACAACTGTCTCAGTCAAATATTACCTAAAAATACACTTGTGAAACTGAAAAAAAGTTATTTTTAAACTATTCTGAGATAAATATAAATATTTGCATTGCTTAGTCAAGGACTACAGCACAAACGCGCCAGTCTGAGAGCAAAGTAGTAAAATCACTGGAGTGGGCTGTGGAGGAAATGAGTTTGCGTTAACTTGAGGTGAGGTTACTGTACCACCCACAGTCTCCAAGAATCCAAGCTAGTTCAAGTCAGCTCCAAATACAAGGTGATATTTACAGGAAATAAACTGATATTCCTACTTAACACCTTTAAAATGCAGATGATGTAAACGAGCAATGAAACAAAAGCAGATGAAGTTTCAGGTTTAATTTGTTCCAGCAGTAAAAGAAACTATACATGAACTTGTACAGATGATCAAGAGTGATGTTCAAACTCAGAACACTCTGAAAACAGAAATATTAGCAGTAGTTTAAATGAATCATCTTGATATACAGATAATTAACTTCAGTGTAAAAGAACAGTAGATGTTAAGGTGTAAGACACAGATTTAGATTTTTCTACAAAACTAACCACACTGTACACAGCCCATGCACGGCTGTATTAATACTGTGAAAGGTTCGAAACACTGTACAGGCCACGAAATCATAACACACATACTATATGTAAACATACACACACGCGTGTGTCACACTCTCACAAACAAACACACACAGTCACTGACTCACGGCTGCAGGGTTCATCCACACAGGAATCGTTTGGGCGGTGTCAACCACAGAGCACTTGAAGGTTACAGGTCGACCACCCCTTCGCCCCACAGAGCTCAGCAGCTATAAATAACTAACCTTTCATTCTTTCCCACTCAAACCATCATCTCAGTGTGAGTCACACAGAGCTGGGTCACCAGAAGGTCTGACTTTAACCTCTGCCCAACTGTAACTTGCAAGTCTACTTCCAAAGTGGCCCGGTGCCCTTTTAATCATCTTTCTCGTCCATTTAACAGCCACAGACAGAGGGATATTCAGGTGACGTACCACCCTGTGGTGGCCATTTTGGAGGTCTACAACATTACGACTGCAGTGACAACAAAAAACTGTAGTGTCTTTAAAGTTCAAACACAATTTACAGATCCAGAAAACTGGTTTCTTGTGACATTATAATTACTTTTTGTTCAAATATTTAATTAATTACATCTACGGAGTTCATTTAAGTCAACATTAACACTGATTGTGACTTAGTTATTTAAGAAAAAGTAAAATTTTAAATTCACAATTTAAAAGAATATAGAAAATGTGTTTTTGAAAAGGATCCTTTGTAAAATAAAATACTAACCTATTACAGTGTTCAACGTTGGAGAATTGACCAATAATCACACACACACACACACACACACACACACACACACACACACACACACACACACACACACACACACACACACACACACACACACACACACACACTGCAGCAAAGTAGAGAGCATCACTTCAGCCCGACAACTCGACCTCCACGATGCCACAGGATGAACTGATGCCACCTCTTAGCAATAATCATAGAAACTTTTCCACTGTAAGTGTAATAACTAGCATTAAATAGTGTGGTTTTAGTTCAGTTTACTTTGTTCTAAGTGTGTGTCTGTACTAGCAGGACCTTCCCAGCTCGTAAAAGCAGAACCAGCAGTGTTGGCTCGGGTCTGTAGCAGCTCTGTTCCCTTCCTCTGCACACTGAGCTGGAGGGCACGGTGCTGAGCAGCTAGGTCAGGCTCAGAGCGCCACTGGACCTTCATCAAAGCAGCTGTGACGCCTGGCTCCAAATCAGTCTGGGCAGAAAAAAAGAGAGACACACACAGTTAGATAGTCGGTCTGCTACCATTGTCCTAAGACCACCAGAGATTTAACTCCTCCTTCTTTCATTATCACACAGTCCTTCCTCATCTGTCCACATGTCCTGTTGGAGTGCGATGCCCTTTTCCTGACACAGCGTCCCTGAGATTTCAGCAGTAAAGGGACAGCAGATAATTGATTCTTCAAACCAGCGATGCAAACATTTTATTTTGGAATAATTACAATAATTACTCATGTCTGTTCCTAGGCTAAATGTTTATTACATACTATGCAAATCCCATAAGAATCTGTTGAGACGAACCCCTTTTCTCACCTTGACGTCAAACTACATGTTGTGGCTGATTAATCATTAATCACAAGATGTTTCACTAATTTACCTAAAACTAAATGATCTTACAAAAAAACAATAGAACATGTTGCCAGTCCTCAAACATAATAAAGTTACATGAGGTATAAATAGCCATTCATTATTGATAAATAGCCATGTGGAGCTCAATTAATTAACAGTCCTCAGAAGACAACATCAGCCTGCTAACATGGTAATGTTCTGATATTTAGCATGTTTAACATCTTAAAATAGCATGGTTACATTTGCTAATAAGCTCTCAACACAGTGGAGGCTGATGGGAATGTCAGGCATCTTGGTCACAAACCACAATTTAGAATTTAAGAACAATAGTGGCACTAGATTAAAATATAGAGGATTACAAAAGCAAACATCTCAGGCTGGACCAACAGATAAGAATAGAAACTAAAACTCAAACTAAGGCTTGTTTGACGTCTTCGTTACTCAATCAGGAGAGTCAAGAGAGGCGAAGCAAACTTTTTAAAGGATGCATGTTGTGTGACTGGATTCACCACCATGTAGATTACAGATGCTACTGCACAACTTCTTTTTCTCACAAATCACGAAGTGCAAATCTCACAGGCTCGAGCTACTCTTGGCAAAAATGTCACAGCGTCATGTTCAGCGGTTCTGTTTGCTTGGAATGCCAAAATAAACACGGTGAGCACATACAAGTCTGTGCACACACCATAAAAAGAGTCCCCAAAACTCCCACTCAGCTCCAAAAACACCACATGCACAAAATAATGAAACATTGCAGGAATTCCACAGCCATAATCAAGTGCCTGCCACACCTCGATGTACATGTGGCAAGAATGTGAGTTATTCTGACGCGGATCACGTAGAAAACGTCCAAAGTGTTGAAGCTGAGCGAGAAAAAAATGAAATATATTTGTGAAAGAGGAAAAAAGCTCCCTATTGGAATTATTTTAATGTTTGTTTAGCAACCAGCAGGTGTCCTATTTATCATGTTAACGCCCTACCGTGCTGCTTCTTTCATGATTAGAGTCTCTCTAATCTCTAAGGAACAATCAGTGTTGCCCTCATGATTCAACCGTGTTTGTGTGCTGGACCGGATGTGGGCACTCACCCACTGTTGCCACTGAAAACATTTGCTTTCATGAATAAAAGGCTCTTAATCTGTGGTTAGCTTCCTGCTCTTGTAGTCGTGCCACTCCTATATAACTTATAGTCTGTACATCTCCACCCGGCCACACCAAAAATCATGGCGACTCAGACACAAATAGACCAGCAGCGTTTTACTGGAACAACCTCAGAGCTTGGCCCTGCTTTTCAGTCAAGCAGAACTAGGCTGAATTACACCCACTGATTCAGGGGGAACCACAAAAGCCATTTTGTGGCCTTGTGGCTCTTTGACTTCAGCCACAGACATCACAAGTTTTCGAGCCATTCACAGAGGGTTTCTCTGCAGCAGAGACATCTCGGACACAAAAATAGAACCATGCAAATCAAAAATTAATAAATAAACTAACAAAAAATATTACTGAGTGATATGTACAGAGGCAAGAAAAAGTATGTGAACCTTTTCATTTCATGGTTTTCTGCATTAATTTGTTATAATATAAGTAAGAACAACCATAAAAACCGCATAGTGCTAGTGGAAAAAATTTGTGAACCCTTGGAATAAATCACTGAGAAGCTGCCCAGGCCCTGATGAAGCACAGCAGGCCCACAACTCTAGTCAACACACTCAAGTGAATTTTCTTCCAGGTATGTTTGCACCTGAATATAAGTAGCTTTTTGGAGGTTATTTTTTCCCCAAGGTTAACATACTTTTTCATCTATCACTATTAGTTTTTTTTTATGTTTTTTCTCCATAAAGTACTTCAGAATTTATTTTGTGCTGTTATTTAAGACACTTTTTAAAAAATTTGTTATTGGTACTCTTGACTTAGATGAAGATCAGATCTGATTTCTTGCCACTGCATGTACTGGTCTGCAGTCTCTAGCTGCGGCTTAAAGGTCAAGTTCAGCACAATGACAAAAAAAGAACACATTCATTTTTCTCTAACCATTTGGTTTGACAGTGTGGGACTTTTTAATAAATTGGCAACAGAAATCTCAGAGGGAAATATCTTAAAGCTGAGACAAAAAAAACCAAAACTTTTGTCTTAGACTGATATCAGTAGGTTTTCGTGAGAAAATATTTTCTTTGTTTATCTTTTTGTGATTTGTGTGGATGAGTCCTCTAACCAGGACATTTTTTTTTAAACGTTGATAAAATTGAACCACATCAGCTCTAAATAAAGACACAGGCCTTGATTCACTCTGCATTACAGCTCTTTTCCCCTGAAGTACAATCTGAATAACGTCACATTAAAAGCCTGTCTTCCTGGCACATCTCAGCCAAGCCAAGGCTGAGAAATACAGTTTGTGTGTGTCTGTACAGTCAAGTGTAAGCGGGGGTGTTGTTATCAACTGGGCAGCCTTTCAGCTTTGGGCTCTGCTTCCTTCTTGTCACTCCTCCCCTCCTCTAAGACCCCATTTTGTCTGTCTTCCCCCACAGAGCAAGGGATTAGACTGAGAAAGAGGGTCTTTTCTTCTGGCTGCTAACTCAAGACAATCAGCACAACCACTTGTTATTCTGCTCAGGATCCACATAGTTGGAAAACGAGGCAGTCTTTCAAGCAGTAAGGAAAGTCTCAAGCAAACAGTAGCTGAGAAAGATCTATTTTTGCAGGGACCCAGCTGCAATCTCAAGAGATCTCCTGCTGAGTGCAAGCTCTGGCCTAACAAGACACTATCAATCACATGCAAACCCAGTATTAAAGATTGTCAAGACACTCATCAGTTAGGGATGTGAGGAAAAACACAAACCCTTTTAAACCAACAGTATAATTTATATATGCTTTTGCGGTGTGCGACTCTTGTGGGCGAGAGTTGGTTTTGAATCAGAGGAGGTGAAAAGGAAAGAAGGAATGGAGACAATGTGTCAGTGGCTTTCCAACTTTTAGCCTTTAGGGAAATGTGACTACAAGACGTTCCCAGTGACTATCTTATCGCACAGGAAAACAAAGACGAGGAGGAGCTGGAGGAAAAAGGACACTTCCATTTTAGCTTGAGCTTCTGATTAAGCAGAGGTAGGAAAGCTGAAGGAGATGCAGCATTCTTGAAGAATTTGTGGACAGTTTCGTTGCAGTATAAGGATTGAAACTGTGGATTTCTCTCGACCACTCGTGACACAAAAATCTGTATTAAAGTCGTTGCCAAAGGGTGCAGCCGTGGGACAATCCCGACCTTGAAACATCGGTGCCCACTTTTGTTTTTCTTCCTTTTGTTTGTCCAGCAGAACGTCAGCCAAGGCTTTCGCCGTTCCCCTCATGAGTTTGGTTTCCTTGCTTCTCCTGTGTGGGCAGACAACTCATGATAAAGGGGAAGTGGGCGGCTGTCCATGTGCCACATTACGCCAGTGGCACCACTGTTTCCGTAACACCCAGGGCAGATTATGGGAAAGGTGATAACAGGAGTATAATGTGTTAGTGAGACATGACCACACCATCAGTAGTTGGTGATGGTGGTTATATAAATGTAACTAAAACTGAACTAGAACTAGAACAGATACATTCACACAACTTTGACACAGCAAATTTACAAAGCAGTCTGATATTTTTGGTATTCGTCATCATGGATAATTTCTCATACCACTTTCAATTTGCCCAAATCACAGAGAATCAGGGCACACTATAGATGTTCACAACAAAGTTATACAGTGAGGGATTAAGTTGGGATTCAGTATATATATGTGTTTGCAGAACATCTCTTATAACATTTTTCTTTACAGTTTTATGTTTTTATTTCTTTTAGACTCGACTTGATCGGGTTGTACTATACTAACACACTGAACTCACAGCTAGATCATAAACCACTGGGTTGCCATTGACCCATTGCGATCTATCAGTGGCTTTCAGGAAATTAAGTTTAGTTTTAAATGAAGCTGATAATAAGGCAGCTTTATTACTGAATGGTCAATTTCATTAGTATCTTCTTCTTCTTCTTTCGGCTTTTCCCATCAGGGGTCGCCACAGCGAATCATCCTTTTCCACCTAACTCTATCATGGGCATCTTCTACCCTAACACTAGCCAACCTCATGTCCTCTGTTAAGACATCCATATATCTCCTCCTTGGTCGTCCTCTTGCCCTCCTGCCTGGCAGCTCCATCTCCAACATCCTTCTACCAATATACTCACTATCCCTCCTCTGAACATGTCCGAACCATCTCAGTCTGGCCTCTCTGACTTTGTCGCTAACACAGACAACGTGAGCCGTCCCTCTGATGTACTCGTTCCTTATCCTGTCTAACCTGGTCACTCCTAAGGAGAACCTCAACATCTTCATCTCTGCTACCTCCATCTCAGCCTCTTGTCTCTGTCTCACTGCTACCGTCTCTAACCCATAGAGCAGAGCTGGTCTCACCACTGTCTTGTACACCTTTCCTTTGAGTCTTGCTGACACTCTTTTGTCACACAACACTCCTGACACTTTCCTCCACCCGCTCCAACCTGCCTGCACTCTCCTCTTCACCTCTTTTCCACACTCTCCATCACACTGAACTGTTGACCCCAAGTACTTAAACTCTTGCACCTTCTTCACCTCAGCCCCCTGTAACCTAACATTTCTACCTGGATCCCTCTCGTTCAGACACATGTATTCTGTCTTACTACGACTGACCTTCATGCCTCTTCTTTCCAGAGCAAACCTCCACCTTTCCAGCTGTTCCTCTATCTGCTCTCTACTCTCACTGCAAATCACAATGTCATCCGCAAACATCATTGTCCAGGGAGATTCCTGTCTGACCTCATCTGTCAGCCTGTCCATCAACATAGCAAACAAGAAGGGACTCAAAGCTGATCCTTGGTGTAGTCCCACCTCCACCTTGAACTCCTCTGTCTGACCTACAGCACATCTCACCACCGTCATACTTCTCTCATACATGTCCTGAACTAGTCTGACGTACTTCTCTGCCACTCCCGACGACCTCATACAGTACCACAGCTCCTCCCTCGGCACCCTGTCATACGCCTTCTCTAAATCTACAAAGACACAATGCAGCTCCTTCTGACCATCTCTGTACTTTTCCATCAACATTCTCAAAGCAAAAATGGCATCAGTGGTGCTCTTACGGGGCATGAAACCATACTGCTGCTCACAAATCTCCACCTTCTTCCTAAGCCTGCCTTCCACTACTCTTTCCCACAGCTTTATTGTGTGGCTCATCAACTTTATTCCTCTATAGTTGCTGCAGTTCTGCGTGTCACCCTTGTTCTTAAAGATCGGAACCAGAACACTTCTCCTCCATTCCTCAGGCATCTTCTCACTCTCTAGAATCCTATTGAACAAACTGGTTAAAAACTCCACTGCTGTCTCTCCTAAGCACTTCCACACCTCCACAGGTACGTCATCAGGACCAACAGCCTTTCCACTCTTCATCCTTTTCAGAGCCTTCCTAACCTCATCCTTTCCAATCTCTGCTATTTCCTGCTCCACAACATCCACATCTTCCTCCCTTCTTTCCCTGTCATTTTCCTCATTCATCAGCTCCTCAAAATACTCCTTCCATCTTTTCTGCACACTCTCCTGGGTTGTTAGCACCTTTCCATCTCTGTCCTTAATCACCCTTACCTGTTGCACATCCTTCCCATCTCTATCTCTCTGTCTGGCTAGCCTGTACAAGTCCTTCTCTCCTTCCTTTGTGTCTAACCTGTCATACAGCTCATCGTAAGCTTTCTGTTTGGCCTTTGCCACCTCCCTCTTCACTCTACGCTGCGCTTCCTTGTACTCCTGTCTACTTTCCTCAGTCCTTTCTACATCCCACTTCCTTCTAGCTAACCTCTTCCTCTGGATGCATTCCTGTACTTCCTCATTCCACCACCAAGTGTCTTTACCTTCTTTCCTCTTTCCAGATGACACACCTAGCACCTTCCTACCTGTTTCCCTGATAACCTCTGCTGTAGTTTCCCAGTCATCTGGAAGCTCATCCTGACCACCAAGAACCTGTCTCAACGTCTGTCTGAATTCCTCACAAGTTTCTTCATTCTTTAACTTCCACCACTTGGTCTTCTTTTCTGTCTTCCCTCTTTTCTTCTTCCTGACCTCCAGAGTCATCTTACACACCACCATGCGGTGCTGTCTGGCTACACTCTCTCCTACCACCACTTTGCAGTCACTAACCTCTCTCAAATGACCTCGTCTACATAGGATGTAGTCCACCTGTGTACTCCTACCTCCACTTCTGTATGTCACTCTATGTTCCTCTCTCTTCTGGAAGTAAGTGTTGACTACAGCCATTTCCATCCTCTTAGCAAAGTCCACCACCATCTGTCCTTCCAGATTCCTTTCCTTCACACCAAACCTGCCCATCACCTCCTCATCACCTCTGTTGCCCTCACCAACATGCCCATTGAAGTCTGCTCCAACAACTACTCTCTCTCCTCTGGGGATACTCTCTATGACCTCATCAAACTCACTCCAGAATCTCTCCTTCTCTTCTAACTCACAGCCAACCTGTGGCGCATACCCACTGACTACATTCACCATCACCCCTTCAATTTCTAGCTTTATGCTCATCACCCTGTCTGAGACTCTTTTCACCTCTAGAACACTGTTTACAAACTCCCCCTTCAGGATCACTCCTACCCCGTTTCTCTTCCTATCAACACCATGGTAGAACAGTTTGTATCCTCCTCCAATGCTACGTGCCTTGCTGCCCTTCCACCTTGTCTCCTGCACACACAGAACATCTACCTTCCTTCTCTCCATCATGTCTGCCAGCTCTCTGCCTTTCCCTGTCATCGTGCCAACGTTAAGAGTCCCTATTCTCAGATGTATGTTCCTGCCTTTTCCCTTCTCTCTCTGCCCACGAACCCTTCTGCCTCCCCTCTTTCTTCGACCAACAGTAGTCAAATTTCCACCGACACCCTGTAGGTTAACAGCATCGGTGGCGGTCATTGTTAACCCGGGCCTCGACCGATCCGGTATGAAAGTCTTGTGGATGATTCGCATGGTTATTTTGGCCATTTTTACGCCGGATGCCCTTCCTGACGCAACCCTCTCTATTTATCCGGGCTTGGGACCGGCACAGAAATCACTGGCTTGCAACCCCTGTGGCTAGATTGGTCAATTTCATTAGTATAACGTATGTTTATTAAGTGTGTTTTTTTTACACTGGGGTGTAGACGTTTATATCTTTTTATGATTTATGAATGAGTTAGACATACCAACATTTTAGCCATAAAAATGTATGGTTGGTGTTTTGTTTCTTTAAAACTTCATTAATTTTAAGATTTTTCACCACCTGGGGGCAATAAAAACAAACTGTCAACACCACAATGACATGACTTTTGAAGTTTATATGGCACCTGATGGAAACATCTGGCTGTTTTAACTGAGTTTTTATGGGCATTTACTTCTGCTTCATGTGGAAATGACCGTGATGACAGAGGTGAGAGTGAACCAAAACAATGATCTGAAAGATGCCAAAAACCTCCATAATACAAAGTCGGGATAATTGTCTCTCTTGCCACTAAAAGCAACTTCCTTTATATACATGCAGTGAAGTCATTCATTGTAAATTTACAATACTGATAACCAACAAATTTTAAATGGCCATTCTGACACAAAATATGATGTACGATGCAAGGTATGGCAGTTTGGCTCCACCACTGCAATTGTTAGAGGTTAGTTTGGTGTCAGGGTCCATAAAATCCTAGGATGTTTTGTGTTTATACAACTAGAACAAATGCCAACACTTCGTCATAATCACTACAGTGACAAGAGGCACTCCAAACTTGGCGGAGCAGCAGGCCACAAGACAAACAATCCATTGAAAATCAGCTATCACGGGGGTGTTTTACTCCCATGATAGGCAAAAAAGAATCTCCCATGGAAAAGACCATATCATTCTAAAGTGCTCTAGCTGTTTTTGCAGATGTTGTTGCCAGTTTGCTCTTGAAACCGGGGACCTTAAATGGGAAAATCTACATTTAGATGCTATCATAACAGTAGTTACATTATTTCTGATGACATGCTATAATTTTCTATTTTGCAACCACTGCCTGTATTTCCTAAAAAGCCTTTGGAAAACCACTAGAGAACATGGACTGCACAGGGACAGGGAATCTGTTATTTGAAGAAGTAGAGAAGAGAAGCTGGCGCAACTGTTGGAAGAGTAAATGTGGGACTCACCGTCGGTGCAGACGAAGCATTTGCAGAGACACACACACAGACACAGGAGAAGAACCGCTGCCACACCGCACACCGAGAGGAGGATAACCATGGCTGGACCCACTGCAGCACACAAACACACACACACTTAGATCTACATAAAGTGGTGTTGTTGTTCTAAAAGTGTTGAAGTATGTGTCAAAGTATGACATCTGGACTAAACATGTAAGATAATCTGGTACAGAAATAACATTTCTCTTATGTGAAAATATTCCTTCCCGTATGCTGAGACATGGCACAGGTTTCAGGACCCCATCAAAGCAGCCATAATTACCCGAGACTAAAATAGCTGAGAATACACACATGTGGAAAACAACAGCTTTGTTTGTCAGCACTAGCGTATGGAAAGTATAACTGTCTTTTACACATTGTTGAGACTACTGGAGCTGATTTCCAAAGTATAAACAGTACGGATGTCAAACATGTACTATCCTGTGCCTCTCATCTATAACATGCATTAAAGCCATAATGCTAACTAACTCTCCAGACACCATAAAGCAGTAGATGGCGGGAGTTTCTAACTGCATAGGATAATTTTTAGAACACAGACCCAAATTCTGAGGATATTTCTGATAGACTTTTCATGGTGATCTGAGTCTAATAATCCAGTTCAGTTCAGGCAAAGAATCAATTTATTTTTGCCTGGATGACAATTTCTTCTAATTATAAAAGCACAGATGGTGGCAGAAAATGATGTTGTGTTATAAAAATGACTCACAGGGTTAGAATGTTAGCAATGTGACTCGTATGTATGTAATGTATCAGATAAAGCACATTATGAAAACTGACAGCTCTAAATATGAAATTACTACACTTCCTATGATTTTACTTTCTGCTGACTCTTGTATTTTCAAACCTCAACATTCATTCAAACCTCATCTAGTGAATACAGCTGTGTGTGAAGCATCTTTCCATTCATGCCTATTAAAACAAAACACTGTGTATGAGCTCCTCACTGTCTGTGTAGAGGGACACGGACAGAGGTTTCTCCAAACCCCGGTGGCGCACGATGCATTTGACCAACATGTCACTGAGCAGCCCCGACTGGAAGGACAGTGTGCTCGTTACTATCGTCGTGCCGTCGCCCTGGTCGTATTCAGATGATATGGGGGGTCCAAGAGTTCGATTGTCACCACCGACGTTCCACGTGATCTGTGCTGCAGGGCGGGACTGGGCCGTGCAGTTGGCCTCTGTGACTCCTGAAGGTGAGGTCACGTACGTCACCTCTGGTTTGGGTAAAACTGGAAAAAGAAAGACGGAGGTTTAGTGTTGAACCAAAGATTTTCCATTGTCTTTTCTTTCTAACACCAGCAGCTTTTAACAATCACAAACAAGACACACAGTTGTTCCTCTGCCTTCGTAATGGAGATGGAGAGACACATCACCTGTCAATCTCTCTGCCCCGAGGACACAATGACACAAGTTGTCCTGCAGGCAGAACCCAGACAGAGAACAGAGGCAGAGCAGCTTTTACTGACTCGGTTTGTGTTTGTGTGTCTGGAACTTTGGCTACGTCAGCTTAAACAAAAGCAAAGCTTGTTTAGCAGAGCAAGAGGACATTCACACACCTACACTGAGGCCTTGTGTCTAGAGAAACAGAGAGGCACTCATCCCCTCGGCTTTCTCCCAAATTAATCACCCCTTTCCCTCAGCGACACCCCTCCTTCTGTCCACATTATCACTCCAAAAGCACACAGGCGCACACAGGGAAACCACTAACACTTCTTGAACTTTTGCTTCTGAAGCTACACTCTTGTGTGACATTGTGATTAACATCTCTCTGGGGAAGACAGAGGAAAAAAAAGGGGGACGGGGTTAATTGTTGGCAAGAGACGCGAGTAGCTGTCTCTATTGGTGGTCAGAACAGTAGTTTAATGACCCACCACAGCAACCCTCACCTCAGAGCTGCCTGTGGTCTTGTTTATACGCAGCACTTCCCTTTCCTGAGCTATGTCTGAGATAGACGTGCACGTGCGCACACACACTGCACATATTTCCTCTCAACATACAGTTTATCTCTAGAACAGTATGTGTCAAAATCATTTGGAAAATAATGCCAACAGTGTCGAAGCACATGCTCCTCGAGATGCCAAAGCTCAATTGGTCCATTTTATTTAAATTGCTGGTGCCCTCATTGTTTCCTTGTAAATGACAGCAACAATAGGAAAGGGCTGGTGGAACGGACGGAAACAATGTCTTGAAGTTGCCCAAACTGAGTCCCATAATTATCTGACATGGTTTGAACAATGTCTGGAAATGGCTGAATAGCTGAGCAGCTATTTCCAGAAGTACTGTAAGTCAAATATGATTTGTACTAGCATCATCTCAGCGTGTCCATAAATTCATGTCTGTTTATTATGCACAGGGGGAACTGTTCAGCATGTTGTATGACGGCTTCTGCAGCTGAACCTTTGTAAAATCTGAGAAAATGTCCCATAGAAAGTCTGTAAACTGAATCTGTAATTGAGCAGGATTCTAGTTTACTGCTGATGGTCAATTTAAGCTAAAGCAGAAATAAAATGATCAGATGTTGTGTGGACAAACAGTGCTTCTGTCACCAGACTCACCGTAGACAGAGAGGCAGGCCGTGGCACTTCTGGTGCCGTCTGGGAAGGTGTGGAACTCACAGGTGTAGCAGGCCTCGTCCTCCGTCCTGACCGGCTGGATGGTCAGTTGGCTGTCGTCCAGAGTCCGGCTCAGGCTAACCCGACCTCTGAAAGGCTGCTGTATGTTGTGATGACCTCTCTTGGCGTAGGAGGCCACCTTGGTGGTGTCGCCCTGCTCAGCCGTCTTTCGCCACAGCACCTGCTGCACTTTCTCAGGGAAGCTGTACAAGCAGGACAGGGTAACAGGCTTCCCGCTTATGGCCGTCTTGTTGCCCTCCAGGTGCACTTTACCTGGGACAAAAACAGTGCTCCTGTTATTCATATGGTGGATTCATCTTCTGCTGAAACGTTACAGGTCTGGCATCTTAATAGTAACAACAGGAAGCTCCAAGGACTGTTGTTCTGGGAATTCAGACCCTAACCTACTTCTTTGTGTCTCAAAGCATTCTGGGATTTGTGAGCAAAACAATCAGCAGCAAAAAGCTTTGTCTCAGCCAAAAACACACCAAAGTTCAAATGTCAGGTGTGTGCGGCACTGGGAAATGCTCCCTGAAGATAACCTATGCTTTAACACAACAGAAGCGTGGATCTAAATGCCAAATCAAACAGGAAAACATTTTCACAAGAGACTATGAATAAACTTGTCTGTCTGGAAATATTCCAGCGAGATCTGAAGCATCTGAAAACATGAACTCACCAGTGACTGTGATGCACGTCTTGCCTTTTTGAGAGCCTGTTGGGAAAATATCAAAGACACAGCTGTAGCAGCCTTCGTCTTCTGGCTGCACCTTCTTGATGGTCATGTAGCTGGCATTGTTGAAGTGGACGAAGAGCTGCACGCCGGGGTCTTGACGGCTGATGCGGAGGGGCACGCTCTGTTCATACGCCAGGACGACCGTGTTCTGACTGTTAAGCCAGCGGACTTGCCGGACGGTTTCACCTGCTGACGTGGTGATGTTGCATCCGAACGTGAGGGGATAACCTGCCTCTGCGATCAGACTGGACGGGGCATTAACCTTAACTGATGAAAGCAAGAGTTCACGCAGAATATTATATAAATATATAATTATATATAAAATATATTAGAATATATTTATTTTTATTTATTAAAGTCTACATGTGACACACGGTGTTAAAGATTCATCAAATCATTTCCTGTGTGAAATCTTTACTGCAGGAGCTACAGTCCATTTAATAAACTACACACCTTGTGCCCTGGAGACGACCGTCCAGAGCAGCAGACACAGTGGGAGGGCAGATGCACACATGGCACACTGAAGCAGGGTTACCAATCACTCGCTGAGCCAGTATCACATCCAGGCTGCAGCTGCAAACACTGTGATAGAGTTTACGCAGCTTCAACCACAACCTAAAACTCACTGTGAAACCTCATCATTGAGTATTGTTGACAGCTGGTTGCTGCATAAAGACGGTGAACAAGCAAAGAAGTGAGTGTAACTCAAGAGGCTGTGATACCAGGTGTCAGGAGTTCGTGTGGACGTGTTGAGCTGCTGGTGGTCAGCACAGTCGTGGCTGCATCTTATTGTTGTGGCATCGCTGTGATAGGAAACACGAAGCCAGAGGATTACACCAGTAAAGACAGCATCCCCTGAGCATACACAACATGAGACATTAGAGCATTTACTACTTCAGGTAGTTCACTTTAAAATCTGTTGTCTTGGTGGTTCAATCTGCAAGCATCAACAAAAACAGCTGCTGATTCAGGAAGCATCACCTGGGGTCTAATCATGGGTTTATATGTGACTCCACAGTGTGCCTCCTGCTCCTGTAAACACATAATCATCCTAAAAAAAACAGGAGAGGCTGCCACTTTGATGTCTACACAGCGCTGAACCCAGAGTTTCGCAATCGATACCTGAAATCTAACCTCAAGACAATTACATGAGTCTATATGTAAGTCAGAAGAGGGCGTGCGCTGATGTTGACAGCAGCTGATCTCAGCGGCTTGTTGGGAATAAACATCACAAAACTTGTGGCAAAGCTCCTCACTTGCTGATGAGGGGGAGATAGTCGAAAAGCTGTCACTGTAAATCTACCTGAAAACTGTGCTGGGATCAGATCAGAGGCAAAAGGTGGGAGCAGCAGGGATCAGGCTTTAACTGGCTTTTGATTAGACTCTACAATCGAGCAAAGAGGATTTGCTGGCGAAGACAAACCCGCCTAAACCACAAGACAGACCAGGTCTGGACCTCAGAGCTTTATGGGTGTTACTGCTCTTTTACAGCGCCAAACATCTGGCTTCCAACATGCAGCCTGCTCCTGTTGGGCAACAGTTAAACCACCTATCCACCACAAAAACGCTACTCATGTCTGACAGTGGGCTGTGATTTCCACAACAAACGTGGTTCAATCAATCAACTGTTGGCTTTTAATGCGAAACTACAACTGATGCAGCTCTAAATATATTCACGGAACGTGGACCGAGTCTGCTTAAATGTTTTTAAGCTTCCTGCACCTTCTTTGGGGGGTCAAACGCTTAAAAAGAAGGTTCAGCTTATTGAGGAAAGTGTTTAATATTCACCAAGAGATGGAGAGAAACCAGACTGGAAACCTAAATCCTCACATCAGCTCTAAATCCAGATGTGTGCTCAACTTGCTGGTTCACTTCCAGAAGATATATGTTCTGTAAAATCAGCCAGTTCTGTGCATGGAAATCATACCTGTGATAAGTTAACACATGGAAATCATTTTAAACTATAAAATAATGTAATATAATAAGAAACCAGTGACAAAAATCACTGAAAAGGAAAATTAAAGACACCTTTCTCTCAGAAAAGTGGAACAAGTTAAATATCCTGTGGCAAATTGACCCCTTAATTAAATAAATTTAAATTGTATTTAGAGGTGTGGTCGGCCATATTTTTGTTAATCACGTCGCTGAATTAATTAAAAGAAAATGAAAACACCCATGAAGAAAGTTCAACGTTATTTTCAGTCCAACATTTATAAATTTACGACAGAATCAAGGATCGTAGGAGCTCAGTAGGTGGGTGGATGTAAACCACCTGGACACCATGTGCACAGAAAAACTCCAAAGTCCAAAAACTCCAAGTTATTCAAAGAAGTTTATCGGAATAAAATAAGTTGAGACGTTTTTATAAGAAGAGAAGAAGTCGACAAACTCACCGACTGACAGGAGATGATCGAGTCGTGGAGATGCTCTCTGCGCTGCAGGTCATGTGAAACTGGAACAGACGAAATCATGGTTCAAACATTAAACGCGGACGAAGCAGCGTCGAGTTCCTGTCGCCTCGTTTCAGTCCTGGTCTCAGGACTCAGATTTCCTCCGAGCTCATGTCTGGACGAGCACAGACCTCCTGTGGTCGAGTTGCGCAACTGCTGCAGAAAATCAGCGCTGCGTCTCCATGAATCACAGAAATGTTGAATTCTATAAAATCAACAAATCATCATAATTAGTCATCAGTGAAAAACGTAAAAACTGAATTTTGTATTACAGTGTTTTGTGTACAGTATTTTACATTTCAGATGCAGTTTTAATCAGATCTGATAAGATGGCACTACAATACTATTTTTATTATTTAACATAATAATAATCATAAATTAATACTTCCTATTACTTCCCGTCAAATGTTTTATACTTTCCTTTATTTTTCAGACCTTCAAACAGCTGAAACCTGGTTTATTTGTTCAGTTTGGACGTTTAAGATTTAAAAGTACATTTTTACATCACTTTACTTCACAGATTTCTGATTAGTAAAATTAGTAAAAATGGACTTGAAGATTCTTGATAATAAATCCAGTTGTGTGTAAATAAATGACAAAGTGGAGAAATAAACAATAATGATACCAATATGAATGTGCATTAATTATTTTTGTTTGGGTTCAAATTATCTAATTTATCAGATTCCCTGTGTGTAGGATGCATAAAGAGTTAAATTTGGACTAACTGGAGAACGGGTTTCACAATAACACAGCCACTGGATGAAGTACTTGACGGTTCCTATTTCTTTGTAAGATCCAGACTATGAATACTGCAGCAACGCAACCACAGTCAGAATAATGATCATATTAAAACCTATTAGAAAAAGGGAACATTGTTAGATAAATTAATTCAATAATGATCAAAAGAGGGAACTGTGTGAACATTAACTTACTGAAGTCTCTGTTTTCAGATCTTCATCAGATCCTGGAAAAAGAAATATAACTATGAGAATGATGAAGAAAATAAAATGGTTTTATTTTAAAAACATTTCAAATAAAATGTTGCAGAAAATATGCAGAAAATCTGTCTCTCACCTGAAATCTCTAAAAAGAAAATTAATCTGCAACACAGATTAAAATTTAACTTTGATCTGATAAATACAGTCTGAAATACAAGCTGATGTTTCCAGTTGTTCTGGTTCATCCCCCAACGTTTTATGCACTTTGTGATTTATTCTGATCTCCTGACAGCAGGAGTTTGAATAGCACTTTCCTCCGCTCAGGTCACGTAGCATCTTATTCAACAAACCAAACAACACAGAAGAGAAACAAAGTGCACTATCGTAGACACCTTGGCCACCACATTTTTATTTGATTAGTGTTTTGAAGACAAGTTCACAATTTTGTGCAATGCTCCTTTAACAGAGGAACCACTGCAGTAGTTTAAGACATTTATAGCATTACATACTGTATAACACTTAAAAACAAATAAAACAGACAGACTGGACAAAGACTGATTCACATTCACAACCAACAAATTACAGATGTTATCAAACATTTGTGTAAATTCAATATAAAACACATTGAGGATTTTAGTTTGTTTCCTCTAATGCTGCACAGTTTTCAGTGTTACTCTCTATTTACACTGTAGTGTTTATTTCACAGCAGTTAAAACAGTTTTCTTGGACACTTCGCTTCTGAAGGCACCGGTTTTGGGCAGTTTGGACTTTTCTTCGTAGATGTTCGCTGCTTGACCTGATCCGACATCATTTTAATCAAAGGTGTCACGATCCTACAGATAAAAACAAGACATTAGTCAATTTTAACACTCAGTTTTTGAGTTTGATGTAATGTCACATGTAGATGTACAAGTGAAAAATTATGAAACTGTCTTACTCTTGAGGGTCTTTTGCTGCTTTTAGTGGCGTCCTGATCTCCTCGGGGTCCCTGTGGGACACAGATTTAACCAAAATGAATGCTGAAAATTTATTTATTCATGGTATCTTTGTTTTCAAATTGTTTGTGTAGTCCATCAAAGTCAACAACTATTAATTTCTGTCAGTCATACTAATCATATATCAGGCTATATATTAAAGTGAAAGTAAAAATTACCTGGTCTTGCTTTTCTGTTTGTACCAGATATAGTAGACCACAGCCAAAAAACCCAAGACAGTGAGCACAAGAGGAACCACAACTATGACCATGGTGAAATCTGTGAGAAACAAACAGTACAGACTTAAAACTAAGTGACGCCTCTGTTATCAAATCTAAGTGTCTCATAAAAAAGGAAATCAGTATGTGTGGCTGTGTTTCTCACCATCAGCAGAAACAGCTGAATCTTCAGTAGAGTTGGATTCTCTGAGCGACTCACGCAGCTCTGTCAACACAAACATTACAGACATCAGCTTCAGATGAAAACAAACAAATACGTATCTTGTAGTTTTTTTATAGGAGAAGGAGAGAGATCAATGAGTGTTCTGGACCTTGAAGAGGGAGGATGCCGAGCGACGGGTCATCCAGAGTTTGTGGCTGAAGATCTCTGACATAGAGTTGGAGGCAGGTTCTGGCAGAGAGAGCACCATCGGGGTAGGTGTTGAACAAACAGCGGTAACAGCCTGCATCCTGCTCCATCACATTTCTGATCACTATGGAGTTTTTCTGCAGTCCAACATCTTTAAACTTCACTTTATCTCTAAAGTCTGAATTCACTCTTTGACCAAAGTACTTGTTGTATGTGGCCATGTTCTTCTCGCCCTCAGGTAAAACTTTCTGCCATGTGACTTGAAGAACGTCTTTAGACTCCATGAGCTGACAGCTGAAATGAGCCTCTTCTCCTACAGCTGCCATCACAGTCTGATGAGTCTGGACCACAGATGTCAGAGAAACATCTGTGTGGAGGAAGAAGAACAGAGGAAATAATGAGTTGAACTGTGCATGTACAGAACAGATTGCTACTGATCAGCAATGTGATCTGTAATTTTATGAGCAACTACAACTACGAGATAATATCGGACAATCTACACAGTTAAAAAAACAAGAAACACAAGTGAAACACCAACTTTCATATAGAGACTAAAATCAGAGCAGCTGTTACTGTGTGAGTGAAACTATTCTTTAATAACTGATCCACAATAAGAAACTTTACAACCGAGTAAACTATTTAACATTAGGATGTATTAGAGCTGATCTCTTACCTTTTAGACTGATTATCAACATAAGAAGAAAACACAGGACCGACATGTTTGAGGTTGTTGCTGCTTGTGCGCGGTAAATTCAAAATCCGCAGGACTTTATCCAGGTGGACAAACCACCACCTGTGGGTGGAGTCAGCATTTATTCAACTGTGTAGGAAGTTATCTGCAGAATATGTGTACACCTGTGGTCTAAAGTTGATATTAATAGACTATATGTTATCAAGAAATAAATCTCTGCTGTTGGAAATACTGTCTTACTCTAATATTAAATACTAACAGCGCACATCAACCCCTCGGCTCGGTGGAACAATCCGCTCCCATAGTCCAGAGGCAATGTTTGAATTTATTCACTTTCAGTTTCGTTTTTGCTCTTTATCATCGGTTTGTGAAGTTTTAACGTCTCAGGAAAACCTGTCCGTCTAAAGTCCATGTAGGAGGAAACACAAGTGTGGTAAACACCCTTTACTGAGCATTTTAAGAAGCACTTCATGGAGAAAAGTTTGATTTTTCTATGTAACAGTTCAAATTAATTTATTAGATGCACTGAAATTAACCTGCAATTGCAAATGTCATCTCTAAATAAGTGGATAAAACCGATGTTTACAACTATTTGTTCCCAATAAATGTGGCAAATAGACATGTTAGTTGGAAACGTTAGATTTTGTTCCTGACTTGTAAGTCGCTTTGGATAAAAGCGTCTGCTAAATGTAAATGTAAAACATGCATGAATCTGAACACCTTCCTATTTGCTGTTCTGAGCGAAGAAATTATGCTTTTTTATTTAAGTAATACAACTTTGGGTGTATAAACTTTATTTTAAGCAAAACTTCTCAAAGGAAAATTACAGTAAGACAATAATATTATACTCAATATTACACTGATAATAGGTAAATTGAATTATTATTATTAAATGATAGAGAGAAAAAAAAAAAACACACAACACATGTGAGAAAATACAAAAAAATACTACTACTACTACTACTACTACTACTACTAATAATAATAATAATAATAATAATAATGAAACTAGACCTACTGTCAGTAGAGATTACAGAATAAACAGTGACATCCGGTGGCTGTGCTTTGCAATTTCAACTTAAAATCTGCAGCAGAATTTAAATCACATTTGGGAATGAAGTGTTTATAATACTTTGGAGTTGATATACTTGTGTGGGTTGGATGAGTCTGTTATTGGGTTATTTATTATTTTGTATACAAAAATAAGCTGAAATTCATAATATATATGTTTTTATTTAGGGTTAACAGGTCATAACACTTTATTTATTTGATTTATAAGATTAAACAGTAAAGAAACTTCAAACCCATCAGGTTATAAGAGGTGAATGATGTATGATGATAAAGTTTAGATACTGTTTACATCAGGTCAGACTGTTGGTTTATCAGCAACAACATCTTCAGGTTGGTTCTCAGGCACCAAGGAGTCCATGTTGGTGCTTTCTTAATCCTCCTCAGCTATTGTCTGTTGTCTGATCCGTCTGTTCTTCTTGTTCATTAATATTTGGGCCCTAAGGAAGAGAAAACATTATTACTGTACATCAAATATTTTTATTGTAATATATTTGCAAGTAAAAAAGACAAACGTGTCTTACTCATGAGTGTCTTCAGTTGTAGTTTGCGTTTTTTTTTCATCTTCTGTGACAAACTGAAGGATTTAAGAACAATTAAACTAAACAAACATTCATCAGGTCCCACAGACAACACAGAAAGTAGGTTTTTAAAGAAAGAGTACGTCTTCTTATGTCTTAGTATGAGGAGGACAGTGATGACTGCAGCAAGACACCCGAAGGTCACTACAACAGAAAATACAGAGGAGGGAAAACAGTTCGAGACGATTAGAGTGAGTGTGAATACAGATATTAAACAAGTTGAACAGTAACTTACTGACATACTTGTTTTATTCATGTGATGATCTAGATCCTTTGGATGCTTTAATAAAACCTGGACGTGTTTCTCACCATCAGCAGCTGGACATTTCCTTCACAATATTGACGACAAGGTGACTTGTAAACAGACAGTTTCCTTCTCTGTTCACATCAGGGTGGAGACGCTGTTGTTCTGTCCAGTGTCATTAAGTCTCCACTTTAACTCTGAAGTCAGGATTCACTTTCTGAACAGACTATTTGCTGTTTCCTGTCATGAGGCTTCATGTATGACGTATGTTGCCATCACAGTCTCCTGTGTTTGTTTCACTGCTGTTAAACCAGCATGGAGGAAATGAAAAGCAACAATCTGTGTGTGTTTGTGAATCTGTAACAGATTATTAGTGATGGACACTGTGATATGTAATTTAAAAAGAAACGAATCAGAGCTGACGCCTGCACAGATTAATGTACAATATAAAGATTTGATGTCTGTTATTGCCATTGTTAATGTCTATAGAAGAGGAGTAACACTTTTAAGTAGCACTTTCTGTAGGCTGAAAAGAACATACATACAAAGTCTAAATGAATCTCACATTTTATTACAGAACATGTCAATCAAAACGTGATAAATACATTTATATATTGACTCACTTGACAAAAATCAACAAAATATTAAACTTTAATTTACAGCTACTGTACTTTTTAGAAAGAATAAGGCACAGCAAAGTACATATACAAATATATACACAATCAAAACTTCACTGTATCATTAACTGAAGTATTTTTTAATCATTAATAAATAAGTCACATCTTCAAGTCACTGATCTTGTTCCAACAATTAAATTATAAACATCTATTTTAAACATGTATTAACAATAATTAATTTTTAATTTTGGGTTTTTTTAAGTAAAAAAATATAAACATATATACAATCTATAAAAATGGAGGAAGGTAAAGAAAATTAAACCCACGTTTTTAATTAGCTGATATCATCTATGAACTCACTGAGAGGTGAATGTTGTACATCAGAGGAAACTTTCAGGTTTTTCTCAGCAGCTCAGTGACGTCTCTTCTCTTAATCTGTGATTCAGTTTGTGTGTCTGTCTCATCACTGACACCACAGTTAACTGAACAGTTAACATTGGTCAAAATTAAGTCTTCTAGCTGTTAAAGGTGACGGTTTTGTGTTGTTGCTTTCATGGGTTTTCTCAGGAGGAGTCCGTTTTCTGAGCTCAGTTTCCTGTTTGACCAGAGGTGTCCTCTGTCCTTCTTCTGACATGATCTGATCTTTGACTGATGGTGCTGGAGTCCTTAAATGAAAAACAAAACACTGTATTGTACACGACAATACTCATAATGATAATATGTAGATAGAGAGTCAAAATAGAACAGAAAATCTGACAAAAGAAAGGTTAAAGAGATACCTGTTCTTATATTTTAGAATAAACAGGACGGTGACGACTGCAGCAAAACAACCACAGATCACAATCACAGACAAAACGACTAATGTCCGACCTTTGAGAAAGAGAAAAAACGTAATAAAAATACTCAAGAATTATAAAGCAGTAACACAGTGAATGTGAAAACTGACTCAAGACCACCTGAACTTTAACTTACTCAAATCTCTGTTTTCAGACTCAGATTCTTCATCAGATCCTGGAAACAGAAATGTAACCATGAGAATGATGAAGAAAACAAAAAAGTATGAATCAGGATGTTTGGACGTGTTTCTCACCATCAGCAGACGTCGCTTTGACCTCAGGAATCATCACAAACACCTCTTTCTGAGGACCAGAGAGGACTCTCACTGCACATCCAACCTGGATGCTGTCACCATGGAAACCAGACCTGTTCCATCCATTTCCTTCATTCATTTTTGAAGCACTGTTCTCTGTAATCCGTGACTTTCCCCAAGTTTGGAGCAAATTACTGTTGGCCTCGTTAAAGTGCTTTGCTGTGTGTGCTGGCTTGGTGTAGTCATTTTTAAAATGGCAGGTGGCAGCAAGAGCGGCCTCTGTCCACATGGTCCACATGTCTGATACTGGATTTATTGAGTCAGCTTTCTGTACTTTAGCCATCAGTTTTTCTTTGGTTTGTTGGTATCTGTTCTATCCATTTCCTTCAAAGCATACCTTGAAGGATGCATAGGGGTGCAACTTGTTGACAAAGGCCCTGAATCCTTTGTCTTCACCTACTAAGAATTGCTGGAAATCTATAATGACCATGTTCACCAGCTGCTTCTGTCGACCTAGTGGAATAAGAATATTAAAGAAAAACTGCATTTATTAATTAAAAAATTAAATTTATTTATTTATAAATTTAATTAAAAAAACATTCATGTACAGCAGGCACTGTGATATAAAAGCCAGTAGAAGCCAACGTTTGTTTAATAAAAATCGACAAACTATTTAAAAACGACATACCTTGTCTAACTACACCTGAGGTACCAGAAAAAACAACCAAATTTTGATGAGCTGTCATAGTTTTAGACCGCAGCAAACCTGGAGACAGGTAACTTGAATCACTGATTGGGAATCGCCCAAACGTATTTAAATGGTCGTCTAGTTCAGCTGTAAACTGACCGAACTGAGTCAGCACCAGCAGCTGGTCCTGTTCAGTAGAAGATCCACCTTAGGTTCAGCCCTCGCTGCCCAAATTTGAAATGTTTCATGAACCACGTGACATGACCACTTAGATACAGGTTCAAAGCCATGTTTCAAAAAGGAAGTGTTGTAAATGTTTTGAAGCCGCCATCACCAGCTCAGAGTAAAAGTAACTGGTTCAGAATCAATTTTAGAGGAAACACAATTAAAACAGGTCATGTGAAAATGTGCTTTTTACTGAACATGAACTAAATTCAAGAACCGGATCTGAGTCATGTGATCTCAACACTCACACTACTCAATTATTAAACATCTGTAGAAGAACAACAGCATGTTCAAGTTGAACTCTACAAAAATCACTTTCTGTTGGCTGAAAACACATAAACACCTTTACATATATATACCTATAATCAAAACTTCATTGTATCATTAACTTGAAAATGTTTTAATTATTAAAAAATAAGTCACATCTTCATGTCACTGATCTTATCTTATATCACTGATGAACAAGTCATAGCCAAACATACTGACAATGAGTCTGTAATGATAAACAAAACAAAAAGCAAAGTGATCTGGGTCAGCTTTAATTTAAACACATGTAGAATTAAACTACTACTACAATCATTCGTGCTGCACTCTCTTTTCCACCACATTAAAACACCCAATCCCACATCTGGAGACTTTCAGCTGCTACCTGTGATCGACTCACCTGGTGACGTTTCAACATAAAATCTGAGCCAACAGCGACATCTAGTGGACAGGTTCTGCAGTTAGAGCTGAAACCAGGAGAAGATGTGGAGGAGAGACAGCTGAGAATAAAAACTACAGCACCCAGATTGAATAAAACTATAGTTTTTGTTGTTGTTTGTAGTAATATCTTTGAATACCACAACATCACCTACCACAGAAACAATCAAGTGCCTAAAAACATGGTCAAAATTGTTTTATTTATCATTGTCAGTCTCTGTTACAATTAACTGTACAGAGAACAACAACAACTGTTGTTGTTCTTTCTTGTCTCAGTGTCCGTTGTCTGAGCTGCTCCTTCTCCTGTCCAACCAACAATCATTATAGAAAGCAAAAATATATTATTACTCACAATTTTATATTATAATATTTTGAAAATGAGTACACAGTGATCAAGAATAATTAGGGGAAAGTGATCTGCAGCAGAATTTAGTCAGTAATAAGTTATGATCTGTAGTAATAGTGCAATACTGGTTGGTGGTTCAACCCCAGCTCCTGTAAGTTATGCTACCCGACCCTACGCTGGCTGTCAGAATCTATACTGCTGAACCTGGACTGAGTATCTAAGGCATCTGTTCTGTGTTTTCTACTAAATCTTAGGCCCAGTTAGATTCAGTTCTGGTCAGTTAATCAGATTCAAGGTTCTCTGCGTTCATCAATGACTAGGTTTGGTAAGGAGACTGGCAGTAGCAACTCTACATAGAGAGTAAAAAGACCTCCATCCCACTAGGAATCCACACAAACACACTTATAAAAATGGCCAAAAGGATGTATTTATAAAAGGTTACATTAATAACTGAAAGGTGACGAGACCAACAAAAACCTTCCTTTAAATTATTAACTCGAAATCAGGTGTTCAAACAAAAATATAAATAAAACCAAAATAATCAGAGGCTCAACCAAGTGATAAATAAATAATCAACACAATAAATAAACTGTCACGAGCTGCAGGAAGGACTCCATGGCCAGAGATCAGACAGGACAGAACCGAGGATTGAATCTTTATTTGTATCGACAGAACACGGTAAATCAATGAATTATGTTATATTCCTGCTCACACACCTGTCTGAGTTGCATGGTCTGCTACAATCGTAGGTGGGAGTGTGAAGTTCTCCAGAGAACATCCACTACCCTGTTCATGATGTGTTTAGGAACACTGTGTAATTCAGAGGGCCATAATAATAACCTGGGTTACATTTGGAATAATGATAGTTTCATATAATAATATAATAATAAATGTATTTATAGAGCACTTTTCTAAACATATGTTACAAAGTGCTTCACAAGACAGACAAGAAACACATGTAGCCCAACAAGATCAACTTGAGCAAGCACTAGGCAAACAGTGGAGAGGAAAAACTCCCCCTGGGGGAAGAAACCTCCAGCAGAACCAGGCTCAAGTTAAACGGCCATCTGCCTCGACCGGTTGGGGAGCAGGAAACAGCTATACAAACAAAACAATAATACAAACAACTACCACATCGGTCCTTGGGGAGACCAGTTCCAGCGTAAAGACATTGTAATCTAATGGAGAGTCTTCCCAAGGACAGATTTGTTTTAGCTTACAGAAGATCGCAAAAGGCTCGCCGGTAGAGGTATGTTTTAAGGAGAGTTTTAAAAGATGTTACTGAGTCAGCTGATCTTATATCCTCGGGTAAGCTGTTCCAGAGTTTAGGGGCTCTAACTGAAAAGGCTCTGTCACCTCTAGTAGTCATTCTGACATTGGGGACATACAGAAGATTTCTACCAGAGGATCTCAGGCTACGTGCAGGCTCATAAGGCTTTAAAAGCTGGGATAAATAGCTGGGGGAAAGGCCATGCAGAGCTTTAAAAGTTATTAATAAAATCTTAAAATCAATCCTAAAACATACTGGCAGCCAGTGTAAGGAAGCTAATACAGGAGTGATGTGATCATATTTTCTTTTTCTAGTTAAGAGTCTTGCAGCTGAATTCTGAACAATCTGGAGCCGATTAATAGATTTCTGGCTGAGACAGGTGAACAGACTGTTGCAATAGTCAAGGCGTGAGGAAATAAATGCGTGTAAGATTACTTCAGTGTCATGAAAAGAAAGAATTGAACGTATTTTGGAGATATTTCTAAGATGATAAAAACATGCCTGGACAAGCTTTGTGACATGATGCTCGAAGTTAAGTTTACTATCAAACCAAACACCAAGACTTTTTGCAGTGGGCTTAGAATTAGCTAAGAGAGAATCTGTGCAGGGCAGAATGTGTCTGGCTACACGCTGTGGACTGATGACAACTATTTCTGTTTTGTCAGAATTCAGCTGCAGGAAATTTTGAGCCATCCAGTTTTTTATCTCATTTATACACTCATGTAAGGAACTCAGTCCCCCGTGGTCTGATATCTTAAAGGGACAGTACAGCTGAGTGTCATCAGCATAGCAATGAAAAGAAACACCATGTTTGCGAATAATATGTCCCAAAGGGAGCATATACAAAGAGAACAAGATTGGCCCCAGCACTGAACCTTGTGGGACTCCGTACTTTACAGGAGAAAAAGATGACTTGTAGTTATTAACTGTAACACAAAACGATCTGTTGGACAGGTATGAGGAGAACCAGTCCAGTGCAGTGCCTTCTATTCCAGCCCAGTGCTTTAGCCGGTCTAACAAAATTTGGTGGTCTACTGTATCAAAAGCAGCACTAAGATCGAGGAGGACAAGAATAGAGCACAAACCAGCATCAGAAGCCAACAGAATCTCTTATACATATAAGAGATGTATTTGTCCAGTTTAAATTAAGAAACACACAAGGGATAAGATGACATATGTAGTTTAGTAGCTTACAGGAGCTGGGATTGAACTATGAACTACATGTTTGATGGACAACCTGCTTCCTCTCCTGAGCCACAACCAGGCCACATAATTCAAACAGAATATACTATTTGTATAGCACCATTTCATAACAGAAGTCATCTCAAGGCACTCTACAGTGTAAGATTTAATTAGTATAAGTATAATTATACAATGAATCCTATTTGAACATGCTTTGGGCAAAAGTGGCAAAGAAAAACTCCCTGAGAAGGCAACAGGAAGAAACCTTGAGAGGAACCAGACTCAACAGGTTCAACTCATCCTCAAATGGGTGATTACAGAAAGCAGGAATTGAGCGTTCATACTATTTGTTAAGCAGCAAGACAGAAACATCTGATGAGTTTTCTTACACAAAGATTTAAAAAACTAACAAATTTGATCATCTTTCCTGTTTTAAACAAAAAATTTATACTTACTTTGATATATTACAAATTTGAAATATGTACTGCAAATAGTTAAGAAAAAATATTTTAATTAAGAATTATACTGAAATCAGAACAGATTACATCAAATGTCAGTAAAATATAATAATCAAAACCACTGTACACTGACAGTACTGCTGTTAGAGTTTAAATGAAAGGTTGAATAAAGTGTGAACTTTAAGGGGATCTTGTCTCTAAAGCTTAAATAGAGTCTCACTGAACAGTTAACACTGGTCAAAATCAACCCTGTTTGTTGATCTGTTGATTGTTGGACCAGATGATTCATGTTCAGGGACTCACAGTGTTTCATTACATTCACAGTAACATCACAGTGAATGTGAATACTGACTGAGACAATCTGTGCATTAACTTACTGAAATCTCAGAGAAATCCTGAGGCTACAAAAGGCTACTACCACAAAGATAAAAGTAAAATGAGAAAAGAGGAAAAATCAGAGGTTGTTCATTATTTGACTAAATGCTATGTAATGTGTAACAAGAATTAAATGTATTGTATTAAATTAAATGAGGTCTCTCTTTAACCAAGAAATAGACAGCAGAAAAACATGAACTGACAAACTGAGACAGACTTCTTATTGTAGAGTTAAACTGATTCAGTGTGAACATTAATGTTTTTACAGAAACGTCAGTAACAGAAGTGAAATCAGGTAAATCCAGTTTCTTCTGAACAGCAGTTTTAAAATCATCAGGACCTGGACGACTGAGAATCTCCACAGACGTTCACACTAACAGGAAATCTGGTCTCTGAAGCTGCAGTTTGATTCAGTTCGTTTTACAATGAGAACTAAACTCAGTCTTTAGTGTCACATTGATCAAAGTTAAGTCTTTTTTGTGTTGCTGTGTTGTTGTTGTTTTTGTGTCTATTTTCATTCTTCATAGGAGTTTCCTCATTTGATTGTTCTCCTGCTTGACTCCAACTCTCTTTTTGCTGTGGAGATGTCCCCTTTCTGAGGTTGTTGTCCTGACAGTTTGCAGGTGTTCTGGTTCCTTCTTCAGAGATGGTCTGATCGTTTCCCTCCGTGTCTAACGGTGTACTCTGTTCTTCTTCTGCTTTGACCTGAATGTTTTCCTGGTTGTTTAAAGTTGTTCTGGTCCTGAAAAAAAAAAGTCTTTTTACTCAACATGAAACATAAATTAACTAAATATTCTAAACTGGTTATATTTATATAAACATACTGACAGTGAGTCTGCAGTGATCATAACCAACAGTGAAGTTGAAGAATTTTATTTACATATGTAGAAAACATCAGATTATCCAGGATGAATAATATGTAGTTAAAGAGCCAAATTGAAAGACAATAATCTAATAATACACAAGAGTTATATATTAATGTTATAAAATGAGGTGTCTCACTCTGTAAGATGAATTCAATCTGAACGAACATTAATCTGCTCTCACAGACTGAGACACAGATATTACAACAACACAAAAAGAAGAATAAAAGTCGTACCTTATAAAAAACAGAACAATGACGACCAATGATGAACCAAAGATCACAAACACAGTCAGTGAAACTGATCTGTTTCCTTTAAAGAAAAGGAGGAAACGTGTTTAAATTATAAACTCAACAGTTATAAAATAACAACAAGAACATTAACTTACTGAAGTCTCTGTTTTCAGACTCAGATTCTTCTTCAGATCCTGGAAACAGAAATGTAACCATGAGAATGAGGAAGAAAATAAAAAAGTATGAATCAGGATGTTTGGACGTGTTTCTCACCATCAGCAGACGTCGCTTTGACCTCAGGAATCATCACAAACACCTCTTTCTGAGGACCAGAGAGGACTCTCACTGCACATCCAACCTGGATGCTGTCACCACGGAAACCAGACAGCACAGCCGTGGTGGTGACGGTGACTGTAGCGTTGGTGTTGTTGACGGTCACCGTGTTGTAATGAGACAAGTTGAGGTGTTGTTGTGAGACAGTCAGTGTTACTGTGGGAGCAGGTCGACCTGTGACTGAGCAGGACACAACTGACTCTTCAGGAGAGTTGGATTCTCTGACATGTGGAATGGGCTCATGCAGCTCTGTCAACACAAACATCACATCAACCCAGAGCTTACACACACAGCTGCTGCTGACATGAAGCTGGATTTCACCAGGAACATTTCACCAATGATTCAGTCTGGTTCTTACCATAGAGCTGGAGGCAGGTTCTACCTGTTAGAGCACCATCAGGGTAACAGTCAAACAAACACAGATAACAACCTTCATCCTGTTCTGTTATATTTCTGATCACTATGGAGCAGTTCTTCAGTCCAACATCTTTAAACTTCACTTTATCTCTAAAGTCTGAATTGACAAGTTGACCATAGTGTTTGTTGTATTTGGCCATGTTCTTCTCGCCCTCAGTTAAAATTTTCTGCCATGTGACTTGAAGAACATCTTTAGAGTCCATGAGCTGACAGCTGAAATGAGCCTCTTCTCCTACAGCTGCCATCACAGTCTGATGAGTCTGGACCACAGATGTTAGACGAACATCTGTGTGGAGGAAGGAGAAAGGAGGAGATGATGAGTTCAATTCAATTCAATTTTATTTGTAGAGCGCTTTTTACAATTGACATTGTCACAAAGCAGGAATGAGTTGAACTTTACATGTACATCATGTATCTTTAGCAGATTGCAACTGATCAATTCAATTCAATTCAATTCAATTTTATTTGTAGAGCGCTTTTTACAATTGACATTGTCACAAAGCAGCTTTACACAACCAAAGAACAGTACATGAACAGTGTATGTGTATGAGTCATAATAATGTGATTGTCCCTGATGAGCAAGCCGAGGGCGACAGTGGCAAGGAAAAACTCCCTGAGAAGGCAACAGGAAGAAACCTTGAGAGGAACCAGACTCAACAGGGAACCCATCCTCATATGGGTGATTACATGCTGTGTAGGCAGCAGTCCAGTATAACAGTTAAAGTCTTTTAAGTTAATATGGAGTCCAGTTAGTTATTGCAGGCAGACTAGTTCCATTCTTGGACTATCGAGCGTTGAGTCGAGAGCTCCAAGAAACAGCTTCCGACGTCCGCCGAGGCCGGGACCGACATCATAGTAGCTTGTGACCAATCCAGTCTCCAAACGCATCCCAAAGGGCAAACGGTGGATCCAGGCGACGAGATCTCCAGCCAGAAGTTGGGCATCAGGACGAGTCAGACAGGTCCAGAGGGCAAAGGGTGGAATGACGTGTAGCTCGACAGAGAGACAGGAAGAGGGAAAAGAGAGAGGGAGAGGGACAGAGAGAGAAGAGGAGAGATTGCAGTTAGTTGTATTCACAGTCAGATAAAGTTTGAGGTGAATGTATATTTAGTGTAGTGCAGCAGGGACTCCGGCAGGACTAATTATGACAGCCTAACTAAACGGGTGGGCCAGAAGGAAACACAGACATGAGGGCGCACTGGGATGTAGAGCAACCAAACACTTCACCATCAACAAACCCGAGTGATCAGTGAGAGTTGGGAAGACAGCATCTAAACATACCAGTTCACCATAATGCTCTACGTCCATGAGTCCTTCCCAGATCTATTTACTCAAATGCTTGACTAAATAGGTAGGTTTTCAGCCTAGACTTAAACACTGAGACTGTGTCTGAGTCCCGAACGCTATTTGGAAGGCTATTCCATAACTTTGGGGCTTTGTAAGAAAAAGCTCTGCCCCCAGCTGTAGTTTTTAGGATACGAGGTACTGACAGGCAGCCAGCATCCTTTGAGCGAAGTAGGCGTGGTGGATCATAAGACACTAGCAGTTCACTTAGATAATGCGGCGCAAGACCATTTAATGCTTTAAATGTCAAAAGTAGTATTTTAAAATCAATGCGAAATTTCACGGGGAGCCAATGAAGTGTAGATAAGATAGGCGTGATGTGATCGTATCTTCTGGTTCGAGTGAGGACTCTCGCTGCTGCATTCTGAACTAACTGAAGCTTGTTTATGCACCTGGTTGAACAGCCAGACAGTAAGGCATTACAGTAGTCCAACCTAGAGGTGATGAAAGCATGGACTAATTTTTCTGCATCATTTAGTGACAAAATATTCCTTATCTTGGCAATATTTCTGAGGTGAAAGAAAGCTGTCCTGGTGACATTATCTACATGAGCTTCAAATGAAAGACTGGAATCTAGAATCACACCAAGGTCTTTGACTGTTGCACTAGATGTAACGGAAAGGCCATCTAGAGTTACGGTGTGGTCTAACATCTTGCTTCTAGCTGCAGATGATCCTATAACTAGTACTTCTGTCTTATCAGGATTTAGCAGAAGGAAGTTAATTAGCATCCAGTCTCGTATATCCTTTACACATTGCTCAACTTTATTAAGCAGTTTGATCTCATCTGGTTTTGATGAAACATATAACTGTGTGTCGTCAGCATAACAATGAAAGTTAATACCATGTTTACGGATAATGTTGCCCAGAGGAAGCATGTAGAGGGAAAAAAGCAGGGGGCCTAAAACTGAACCCTGTGGAACACCAAACTCCACTGGAGAGCATGTGGAGTAATCGCCATTTAGATCTACATACTGATAACGATCAGTCAAATAGGACCTAAGCCAGGAGAGGGCCGTTCCCCTAATTCCAACAACATTTTCTAGTCTGTGAAGGAGAATACTATGGTCAATGGTGTCGAAAGCTGCACTGAGATCGAGTAGCACAAGCAAAGAGACACTACCCTGATCAGAGGCCAATAGGAGGTCATTTACTACTTTAACAAGGGCCGTCTCTGTGCTGTGATGAGGCCTAAATCCTGACTGATAGAGTTCATGTATGTTATTTCTATGAAGATACGAGGATAGCTGCCCAGCTACTATCTTTTCGAGAATCTTTGAGATAAAGGGGAGGTTTGATATCGGCCTGTAATTTGACAGCTGACAAGGGTCGAGATCAGGTTTCTTGATTAGCGGTTTAATAACTGCTAATTTAAAACACTTTGGGACATACCCACAGCTGAGTGAGGAATTTATGATTGTCAGCAGGGGTTCTATTATTTCTGGCACTATCTGTTTTAGAAAGTGTGTCGGTATAGGGTCTAATGTACAGGTTGAAGATTTTGCAGAAGAGATGAGTGAAATTAGTTCATTCTCTTCAAGAGGAGTAAAGTAATCTAGGTACTGATCTGCTGAGGTTAGCTCGTCACCTGCGTCAACTAAATTGTCTGGTTTTAAAGCTTGAATTTTCTGCCTTATATTTACAATTTTGTTATTGAAAAAGTTCATGAAGTCCTCACTACTGCACAACGTTGTTGTGGAGATATCTGCAGTAGTTTTCTTTCTAGTTAATTTGGCTACTGTATTAAATAAAAATCTAGGGTTGTTTTTGTTGTTTTCTATGAGAGTGGAGAGATACGTTGATCTAGCTGCACTAAGAGCTTTTTTATAGTTCAGGATGCTCTCCTTCCACGCTATCTGGAATACTAACAGTTTAGTTTGGCGCCATTTACGTTCTAACTTTCGAGTAGTCTGTTTTAAGACGCGCGTGTCATCGTTATACCAAGGAGCAAGTTTCTTATCTCTGATGACTTTTCTTTTAATTGGAGCTACTTTATCTAAGGTATAACGTAATGACGACTCGAGATATTCAGTCGCCTGGTCTAGTTCTGTGGTGTCAGACAGTGATCCAATCAAAGTTGATAACTCTGGGAGATTACTAATAAAGCTCTGTGCGGTAGTTGATGTAAATGTACGTTTAATGCGATAGCGCGGCGCTGAGTATACATTGTTAATATGACACACTGTAGTTGAAACAAGATAGTGGTCTGAGATAACTTCAGACAGTGGGAGCGTAAGTAAATTTCTTATACTTAAACCGAATGATATTATTAAATCTAAGGTGTGACCCGCTTTATGAGTGGGTCCTACTACACACTGATCTACTCCTAGCGAGTCCAATATGGACATAAATGCTGTTCTCAGAGGGTCTTCTGGATTCTCAAAGTGAATATTAAAATATTCACTTTGAGATCAACATTGTGATATTTAGTTTAGTTTAGTAAGCAGTACTAAGTAGAGCAGGACCTACACCGTTTCAAAATAAATTAAAATATTAAACACTTAATAACAACAAGACCATAAGGATAAGTTATGATTTGTGTATAGATGACCATGAATAATAGTAATAAAGATGTAATTTTTTATCATTTGTTAATAACAAAAACAATCTGTATTTGAACAATGTTGTGTATTACCAAGATATACTTAAAGTACCAAAAGTGAGAAAATTATGCAGAACGATCGTACTAATTTATAATAACTGATGCATTACTCTGTAAAAATTAGAAAAGGTTCAGCTGCTTCGTTCATGATCATTTATTTAACATAATAACTCAATAACATAAGATGATACAAGTGGAGTAAAAAGTAAAATTCATTCCTCTGAATTGTTGCATGTAGAGTAAACTTACTTGTAAATACTTTACTTAGTTACTTTCCACCCCAGATCTACAGCAACTTACAGTAAAGTCTTTTTATCATTAAACCATCTGTTACCTTCACTGATAAAATACAACATTAAACTACCTGGTAGTTTAATGTTGTGGTGAACAGTGCTCAGCAGGAGAAAACTGTAATAATCAACATGTGTCAGTCCATCACAGTTTACAGTGTGTTTTCATGTGGAGCTGCAGACCTGTGACAGTGTGCAGACTGAGCTCTGTTCACCACCACATTAAACCACAGCTTCCTGTTTGTTGCATAAAAACAGTTAAAAACGTTACAGCACAGCTGAAGATTTCAATAATAAATAATTTACTGCTTCTTTTACATTTCTCTGTACATTTGTTTTGTGATTTTGTATGAGAAGGAGCCCTGAGGACTGTGTCTACAGACCCAGGTCCAGCCGAAACCCAACAGGTTTGCCTGCAGGTCGATTAATAACGAGGACAAATGGTTTACATTAAAGGAAATTAATGTTCATTTAAAGCGTCAGCATGATAATTAAAATATTACAGATAGAAAATACAGTATAATATTATTACAGACTACATCTGATCTCTTACCTTTGGTAAAGAATCCCAACATTAAAAGAAGATATAGGACTGCAGAGTTCCTCATCACTGCTTCATGTAGTGCTGAGTAGAAACGTCTCCGTGTATCGAGCGCTTCAGCACGTTTGTGATACTTCCTTTTTGAAACACAACTTTAAACCTTTTAAGTGACCGTGTCACATGGTTGTGACGTATTTTTTATAAAACATGTCAGTGAAGTGAAGTTATCTGGAAGTTGACTGAACTTTCTTCTTGTTACAGTAGGTAGAAAAGTTTCACTACTCATCCAAGTTGCTTCTTCAGTCTGAAGATAGTTGGTTAGAGACCACAGACACAATCATTTCTCACTGAGAACAGAAACCGATCAGGTTTGTCTACAGGTGAATTAATAACCAGGACAAATGACTTTCCTTAAGGGAAATTGATTTTTATTTAAAGCGTTAGCATAAGAATTGTATACAGTAATACAGTATAATTTTATTACAGACTACATCTGATCTCTTAACGTAGGGAAAAAATCCAAACATAAAAAGGAGATATAGGACTGAAGAGTTTGTCATCGCTGCTTCATGTGGAGCCAAAATTCAAGACCCACAGGTAATATTTATCAGATAGATCAAGATCTCAGGGGGAGGTTGTCAGTAAAAACACAGAAATGTAAAAAGGATATCTGTAGAATAAAGACACTTAGACTTACATATTGTAAGTAATATAAACGGAATAACTCTAATGTTAACAGCTGATGTCGTTCATCTTCTTATTTTACTCTATTTGTTTTATTAACTGTGAACAGTGTCCCCTCTGTGCAGCAGTGGAACGATCCACTCCCACAGCACAAAGGTAACTTTTACTTTTGTTCTCACTTGTTATAACTTACATAACAAACACAGAGCATGAGAAAGATAAAGATATAAATAAAAGTAACTGGTTCAGATTCAGTGTTAGAGGAAACACATTATCTCCATCACAGGCTGCTGTTTGTATCACGGCTGTTACAACTGAATGAAGGACATGAAGTCACACTAAATGTAGCAAATCAACATTTTACCTTGGATAGTAGTTAAAATAGAGAGTAGAAAAAAATGGACATTGTCTGTTAAAATACCTGCAATGGTCACTTTATTACTGTAGGTACTCCTGTACAATGTAATACAGTCTAATACACAAGCTCTGCCATGAATTTTACCTTTTGAAGTGAGATATAGGACTGACACATAAATTGTGCGTCAAACAAAACATCAACATGATCAAATACCTCTTAGTAAGAACCTATCTAGAATATTTACACTCGAAATGTAAGTCTTTTTTCTGTTGCAGTGATGTCTTCATAGGAGTTTCCTCATTTGATTGTTCTTCTGCTTGACTCCAACTCTCGGAGGTGTCCGCTTCCTGACTGTTGTGTTCTGGTTCCTTCTTCAGAGATGGTCTGATCGTTTCCCTTCATATCTAACGGTGTAATCTGTTCTTCTTTTTGCTTTGACCTGAATGTTTTCCTGCTTGTTTAAAGTTGTTCTGGTCCTGAAAAGAAAAAAGTCTTTTTACTCAACATGAAACTTAAATTAACTAAATATTCTGAACCGGTTATACAGATCGTGACCAACAGTAAAGTTGAAGAATTTCCTTTGTATAAGTAGAAAACATCAGAATATCCAGGATGATAGAAGAATAATATGTAGGTAAAGAGCCAAACTGAAAGATAATTTAACAATAATCTAATAATAAACACGTCTTATATATTAGCATATTTGCTTATAGAATTAGGTGTCTCATTCTGTAAGATTAATAAAATCTGAACCAACATGTATCAGCTCTCACAGACTGAGACACAAATACTACAACAACACAAAAAGAAGAATAAAAGTCGTACCTTATAATAAACATAACAATGAAGACCAATGATGAACCAAAGGCCACAAACACAGTCACTAAAACTGATCTGTTTCCTTTAAAGAAAAAGAGGAAACATGTTAAAATTATAAACTCAACAGTTATAAAATAACAACAAGAACATTAACTTACTGAAGACTCTGTTTTCAGACTCAGATTCTTCATCAGATCCTGGAAACAGAAATGTAACCATGAGAATGATGAAGAAAATAAAAAAGTATGAATCAGGATGTTTGGACGTGTTTCTCACCATCAGCAGACGTCGCTTTGACCTCAGGAATCATCACAAACACCTCTTTCTGAGGACCAGAGAGGACTCTCACTGCACATCCAACCTGGATGCTGTCACCATGGAAACCAGACAGCACAGCCGTGGTGTTGGCGGTGACTGTAGCGTCGGTGTTGTTGACGGTCACCGTGTGGTAGTGAGACAAGTTGAGGTGTTGTTGTGAGACAGTCAGTGTTACTGTGGGAGCAGGTCGACCTGTGACTGAGCAGGACACAACTGACTCTTCAGGAGAGTTGGATTCTCTGACATGTAGAATGGGCTCATGCAGCTCTGTCAACACAAACATCACATCAACCCAGAGCTTACACACACAGCTGCTGCTGACATGAAGCTGGATTTCACCAGGAACATTTCACCAATCATTCAGTCTGGTTCTTACCATAGAGCTGGAGGCAGGTTCTACCTGTTAGAACACCATCAGGGTAACAGTGAAACAAACACAGATAACAACCTTCATCCTGTTCTGTTATATTTCTCATCACTATGGAGCAGTTCTTCAGTCCAACATCTTTAAATTTCATTTTATCTTTAAAGTCATAATTTACTCTTTGACCAAAGTGTTTGTTGTATGAAGCCATGTTCTTGTCATGATCAGGTAAAATTTTCTGCCATGTGACTTGAAGAACGTCTTTAGAGTCCATGAGCTGACAGCTGAAATGAGCCTCTTCTCCTACAGCTGCCATCACAGTCTGATGAGTCTGGACCACAGATGTTAGAGAAACATCTGTGTGGAGGAAGGAGAATGGAGGAGATGATGAGTTCAACTGTGCATGTGCATCATGTATCTTTGGCAGATTGCTACTGATCAACATTGTGATATTTAATTTACTAAGCAGAACTAAGTATAGCAGGAACATTAATCTTAGTGATGAAAATGTTTTGAGTATTTTGAACCTGCATGCAGGATTCACACAGTATAATGAACATTGATACTATTAATAAAAAACTAATTATATTTTATATAATCATATTGTATATACTGTAATAACAAATAACAAACAAACTTTCTGAATTTCAACAATGTTGCATTATAATCTGTAATGTTATAATAACCACTCCTGGCTTATCGCAACGAAGAACTTTATTAACAGCGCTGCTAATGTGACCTATGGTATCATGTCTTCTGTCTGTCTCTTTTCTTTTCTTTTTGAATAACCACTCGGAGCTGCTCTGGATTATGGTAACAGCTGGTTTATTCAGCAACCTGTGTTGTGGGCAACCTGCCTCTATTTGGTGATTGATTTGGTTTGGTGCATTATTTGGTAGCTATGAATTGCTGAAGTCTGCATCCCCCACTCTAAACAGGGAGGGGATGCATTATTTAGAGGGGGATGCATTATTTGACAACTCGGAATTGCCAAATAATGCATCCTCTCCAATATTATAACCAAATGCTGTCATTTGTCCATCTTTTAGGTTATTTTAAGCTGACAATGAAAATACACATACACAAAAGTGTGAGTGGGTGAAATCATACCGAAGTTTGCAAATCTTGTTATTATAAGCAGATATTTTATTAGACTGAGTGTGATTTGACAAAGTATGACACATTGATAACATTCATACATTCCTAGAACCACCATGAAAACCTTCATTAACCACAACACGGCTAATCTGCTACACCATTTTTAATAGGGCAAAGATTTTAGCCACACAAACAATGTTTTAACACATTAATCAATTAAATCTGCAGTTTTAGAGCGAAGCCCGACATAGACATACTACGATACTTGAACATTACTTTTAGCCCAATAAAGCTGCCGCAGGAGCAAAATTTTTAAACTAGCATGGATTTATGATCCGTTAACATCTCCAACATAGATAATTTAGCTTTTACACCGTCGTTTGTCTAACAAATCATTTGTTCCTGGGTTTACGCTTACGTAACCTGTGCGTGCTCCCGCGTGGGGAACGCCTCCCGGCATAACACCCGCCCCACTTATATGTGAAGAACCAAAAGTAAAAGAAATATGTAGAATGACGATCTTACTATAAATTAACAGATGCATTAACATATGAACATTAAAAAAGCTTCAGCTGCTTCTTTGATAATAAGTTTAACAAAGTAACTGATACAATAAAAAGTCAACAGGGCTCAGCAAGAGAAAACTGTAATGTGGTTTATGATTGTAAGGGGAAGTAACAGGAAAAACGTTTTCCTCCGACTTGTTGTATGTAAAGTAAACCTACTAGAGAATAAAAATACTACTGATATAGACTACAGTATGATAGTATTACAGAGTACTGATCTCTTACCTTTGATAAAAAATCCCAACATAAAAAGAAGATATAGGACTGAAGAGTTCGTCATCGCTGCTTCAAGTGCAGCAAAACATCCCTATGTTAACCAAGTCCCGTCTCAGTGAGGTAGAGACCAATCTTTTCTGGGGGTTTGTCATCCCACAAATGTAGAAAGTTATCTGTAGAATAAAGATACTTATACTTATACTAATAGGTTGTGTACGTAATATCTCAGATGTTAAACTCTGATGTTAAAAAACAGCTGATATCATTAATCTTCTTATTTTTATTCTATTTATTTTAATAACACTGTCCCCTCCTTGCAGCAATGGAACGATCCACTTCTGCAGTTAAAATATCGGCAGCTGTGTTTGCCAGAATTTCCGTACAAACCCGTACATTTTATACATGACAACTCTTTTGTTGGGACGATAATTTGTGGCCCCCGCCTTAATATAATAGTTTAATGTTAGTGCGGCCCCCGAGTTTGATATGTATTACAGTGTTGGGCGGACATTCATCCCAGTGCTGCGTTCACAACACTTAAAAAAAAAACGTTTTTTTAAGTTGCTGCCAAGCGGGACATTATGACTCAAAGTGATGCGTTCGCGGCAGGTTAAAAGAAAAGTAAGGAACTCAATGCAGCCTAATGTAGTCTGCAGTCACAGAGCGATGTTCACAAGAAGGTTAAAGAACTGTTAATACAGACATTTGAATCCGAATACAGCAGATATAGAAACCAAATTTAGTCGCTGACTAGAGCAATGTAATTATTATTATTTTCATTATTATTATTATTTTATTTATTTATTACAGATTTATTTTCTTTTCTTTTTTTATGTTTCTATTTATGTTGTATTAAAAATTAAAAATAAAGAGATTTGAGAAGATAAGATTTTTTTTTTTAACAAAGCTTTTCTTGTGGAAAACCTGATGCGGCCCAGCCTCACCCAGACTATGCTTCCCGCGGCCCCCAGGTAGATTGCGTTTGAGACCCCTGTTCTAGAAGATTCCCAAGATGTCCTTAAGGTGCACAATGTGGACTGGCAGGTTTTTCTCTGCAGCTAGAAAACAGAAACAAAGCAAAATTAGATTGATGCAGTGAGGATTATTATACCCACACACATATATACAGCCTTACATACATAGTTCCAATGAATTTTACGTGAGTATAAGTATAGTCTTGCAGGACATGTTAATCTTTAGAGTATATGGGCACAATATAGAATCTGACATATTCATCAACAGCATTGGTAGCCCTAATACTCTCTCCACTTAGGCAGTCAGACAATTCACAACTATACTTTAGAGTTCTGGTTTCTTCTGTGTATAATGAAGCTGTTGTCTTGAGAAACCTTTATTACACTAACATGAATGCATTTAAGCCTAACCTAAACATAGATATCTGATATATAGTTTTACAGGTCATATTTTAATCAACAGTATCAGCGTGAAACACAGATACTAACATATTTATCACTAAGCCATCAACAGCCGCCTGAATACAATGATACATTCAGTGAAGCAGTCAGAAAATCCACAGTCACATTCCAGAGTGCTGGTTTCTTCTCTGTTTTCTTGAGGAACATAAACTGTGTGAAACTAAAATTGTGGTCGCATCTACATATTGTTTGCTATACTAAACTATACCAAAGCTTACCTCTAATTTGCCTTGACATTACTGGGGTTGACATGATGGACGACAGATATGGAACGATGTTCTGAAACTGGAACAGTAAGCAGATGTTGGCACCAGATAATTAAGACTTAACTAAACATGTTAAAAAAATATTAAATGTAAATACAGCTTACTTACCTTAAAAGAGATTGCTTGAGAAATCTCTATGTTCTCGTGACATGTGGCCAGTAAAGAAAGATCTGACCTGGAAAACATTAGTACATCCTGTTTTTGGACAGTTCACTGCTCGTCCTTCTACAATCTGCTCCTTTAAGTGAGCTATTAGCTCTTACACATTTTCACACTGGTACTGCGCTTCTGCATCCCAACAGTAACACAAACATTAACAGGAGCAGATACATTATGCCTCTACTAAATATGGGCTTTGAACGCTCCATATCTACAAAATGTCTGGTTGCAACCAGCTTGACACTTAAATAAACACAATGTGGTTCATTACAGTGAAGTCTGCCGTGAAGATCATAGTCTCTCAATGTTGTAAGCAACTTGCCACAGAAATGACAACTACACATTTCCGACAGAAGTGGCGCCAACTGTTCAGTGTCCGTTAACACTTGAACGATACGTCAGTGATCCGTCTGTTAGTCTTTAAATTACAGAGTCTTATAGTCTTATAGACTCAGGATAGATTTCATTCCGTAGATGTTGGACCCAGTGAGAGTCCCAACGAGCTGAATGGAAAATTGATTCAACCCAAAGGTAAAGTAGTTCAAGAAATTGGTGAAATCATTATCATGGAGCAATATTTGAGAATGCTATGCCTTGAGCTTCAGGTTTAGATTAAAGGGCACGGTCCTAGGTCAGCTGCTGAGGCAGCCAATTTATCTGAAGTGTTTGTGGCTGCCCGGAAAAGGAACCAGCCATGGAGCAACATCACCTGGAAGACCTCTAAAGACACTTACAGGCCTATAGCCGCCCATTACCATCAGGTCAAAGCCAAGAGTGGGTAAGACTCATGTAAAGAAGAATCAGCAGGCTAATTGAAAAAATAGAGATGGTTGACAACGGCTTCTCGCATGTGCTTGGGTTCAGATAACTTACAGTCCACCACTGAAGTGACTGTTAGGATTGATCACGGAAAAAACTCGGAGTTCCTTTATCAAAGCTTTATTCCAGCATTCTGGATAACAATCATGTTTGTGTGTGTGTGTGGTTGCTGAAAGGAATATAAAAATCCCAAATCATCGATAAGTAGAACAATTACAACAATTACAACTTGTTATCAGGAAGTTTTCTCATAACATTTGGCAGGACTGAATATACCGTTCACATGTCATACATAACATTGCCACATAATGGAGCCCTTACATCACAACAATTCTTTCTACTAAATTGTTTCAGCTAATTCAAATGCAAGTCTGCTAAACTAGTGAATCGATCATGTTAATAACAAATGTTAATTAGCATTAGCACAAACGACAACTCAACGATAAATACAGAATATATGTATCAAATTAAAGAGCTGTAAAATACAGTCTCGAAGATGTGCAGCGATCAATTACCTTTAATTGGTCCTATTTATCAGAATCAATGAAATGCCATAATATCAAGAACAGAAACATAAATATACATAACAAACTATCATAACTGACTTTCAGTTCGATGGACGGACACACTGTATCAACAACAACAGTTACAATGGACTTAATTAACTGGAGCTCAGGGAAACTACCCTCCATGACCTCCTCATGCACGGAGCTGGTCTGATGGGAACATACCATTCCTAGAGGGGTGGCAGAACAGTCCAGGTGGCATTGGCCTTTTTAACACTAATGCACCATCAAAACTCTCTAGCAAAACATCAGTCTGTTTTTTGTGTGAACAGGAAGGTCACACCAAACCAGTAGCCCCAAAGAATCCAACTAAACTCACTGAAGTGTGTTTTGTTCCACGGCAGAGTCTGAATATTGTACGCAAGAATAACCAGTATATGAAAATGACCACTGTAAAGATCAATGGAGAAAGACTCTATTGACTACTCAGACTCAGCAAATATTATCCATATTCGTGAGACTATTCCAATCTGTTGTGTACATGGTGATGAGAAGCCATACCCTACTGCTGATCCTTATATTGAAGTTAAAGGGAAGACGTCTGGGCCATAATCTGCCAGACCTTTGCTGATTCATTAGGAACAGAACACAGCTGTAATTTTGCGGTTATGAGCACAAGCAAAGCATGTACAGGAGCCTTCTCCAACCCTTGTCTTTTTACACTGCTGAGCTAGAGACACAATCATTGGTACCACTTTTGAACGCCTGGCGATGAACGTTGTTGAGAAAAGTAAAGCAGGAAATCGCTACATGCTGGTTATCACAGATTATGCTACTTAATACCCAGAAGCTGCTGGGTATTGGACGGTACGGACTACTCCTTATCATCCACAGACAGATGGACTGAGCGCTTCAACCAGACTCTTAAACAAATGCTCCATAAGTTTGTGAATGAAACTGGATCTGACTGGGATCAGTGGCTTCCTTATGTCATCTTTGTCTACAGGGAGGTACCTCAGGCCTCCACTGGCTTATCCCCTTTTGAACTGCTCTATGGGCATGAGGTAAGGACCTTTGACCTTACTAAGAGAGAAGTAGGAGGGAGATCAGGGGAGTGTGGGGCCTGTTAATATTTTTTCTTTTGTTCATTACATAAAAGAGAAACTACAGAAAATGAGGGAGGCCCAGAAGTACCAGAAAAACCTGGTATGACCAGTCAGCCCACCAGAGAAGCTTTATATTTAGGTGTTTCTAATGTTTTGGCCTCTTCATTCATTTTAAATAAGATGGACAAAACATTAGAAGTAATAATCAGCGCTGTTATGAGTAACAGCGCTGATTATTGTTTAATAACCTATTCACAGTAAATATCTTTAAAATTAACTAAAAGAAAAACTCATTACAGACAGCAGCTAATTAGTTTTACCTTTTAAAATGGGTTATAGGACTGACGCATAAATTGTGTGTCAAACAAAACATGAACAGGACCAAACGCCTCTTAGTTAAAACTCCCTGTTTCAACAGTTATGTAGAATATTAACAGTCAATTTATAAATACTTTAGTTTGACTTTTACTTTCAGTCACTTCTTAAGGAAATCTGCATAAACAGACATGTTTGCAATGAAACCGCTGAAACCTGCTGTAACACTGAGGCACAGTTTGAATGAACACAATATGAACATTTGATTATTATATTATTGTTGTTGTTGTTATTCATGTTATTAGTAATGTCTGTAAAATACATTAGCAGTGATAATAATTACAGGATTTTAAAGTTCTACTTTCTGAGAATCTTAAGATGAATTACTTATTTCAACATAATGAATCATTAAAAATATCATTTCATTCCCACTGATTCAACATAAGACATACAAGTTTTTATTTTTGAGTCACTTAGTCACAGTGTCAAATGGTCCAAACACCACAATTTATTTATGTGAATAGTAAAAAAGCAACAAAATATAAACAGTGATCACACAAGATGTTATAAAAAGTAAAAAACTGAATAGTACAAAAGCATTAATATAAAAACTGAGACAGACAGATAGGTCTTGTAGAGTTAAACTGAGAGGTGAATGTTGTTTGTTAGTCTTAACTCTTCGGTTTTTACAGAAACATCACTAAACTCAGTCATTAGTGTCACATTGACTAAAGTTAAGTTTTCTTGCTGTTGCTGTGTTGTTGTTTCTATTTCGATTCTCCACAGGAGTTTCCTCATTTGATTGTTCTCCTGCTTGACTCCAACTCTCTGAGTCTTTTTGCTCTGGGTTTTCACTTATTTGACTTTTCTCAGTAGGTGTCCGCTTTCTGAGGTTGTTGTCCTGACTGTTGTGTTCAGGTGTTCTGATTTCTTCATTGGAGAAAGTCTCATCGTTTCCCTGCATGTCTAAAAGTGTACTAAGTTTTTCTTCTACTGTGACTGCTTGGATTTCCTGCTTTTTTAAAGTTGTTCTGGTCCTGAAAAGAAATTACTTAACGTTAAACATAAATAAATATTCTGTTATATAGATAAACATACTGACAGTGAGTCTGCAGTGATCATAACCAACAGTGAAGTTGAAGAATTTGCTTCACATATGTAGAATACCTCAGATTATCCTGGATGACAGAAGAATAATATGTAGGTAAAGAGCCAAACTGGATGACAATAATCTAATATTGCACATCTTATATATGAGAGTATTAGTGTCTCACTATAAGATGAATTAAATCTGAACAAACATTCATCAGCTCTCACAGACTGAGACACAGATATTACAACAACTCAAAAAGAAGAATAAAAGTCGTACCTTATAATAAACAGAACAATGAAGAGAGAACCAAAGGCTGCAAACACAGTCAGTAAAACTGATCTGTTTCTTTTAAAGAAAAAGAGGAAACGTGTTTAAATTATAAACTCAACAGTTATAAAGTAACAACAAGAACATTAACTTACTGAACTCTCTGTTTTCAGACTCAGATTCTTCTTCAGATCCTGGAAACAGAAATGTAACCATGAGAATGATGAAGAAAATAAAAAAGTATGAATCAGGATGTTTGGACGTGTTTCTCACCATCAGCAGACGTCGCTTTGACCTCAGGAATCATCACAAACACCTCTTTCTGAGGACCAGAGAGGACTCTCACTGCACATCCAACCTGGATGCTGTCACCATGGAAACCAGACAGCACCGCCGTGGTGGTGACGGTGACTGTAGCGTCGGTGTTGTTGACGGTCACCGTGTGGTAGTGCGACAAGTTGAGGTGTTGTTGTGAGACAGTCAGTGTTACTGTGGGAGCAGGTCGACCTGTGACTGAGCAGGACACAACTGACTCTTCAGGAGAGTTGGATTCTCTGACATGTAGAATGGGCTCATGCAGCTCTGTCAACACAAACATCACATCAACCCAGAGCTTACACACACAGCTGCTGCTGACATGAAGCTGGATTTCACCAGGAACATTTCACCAATCATTCAGTCTGGTTCTTACCATAGATCTGGAGGCAGGTTCTACCTGTTAGAGCACCATCAGGGTAACAGTTAAACAAACACAGATAACAACCTTCATCCTGTTCTGTTATATTTCTCATCACTATGGAGCAGTTCTTCAGTCCAACATCTTTAAACTTCACTTTATCTCTAAAGTCTGAATTCACTCTTTGACCAAAGTATTTGTTGTATGAAGCCATGTTCTTGTCATGATCAGGTAAAATTTTCTGCCATGTGACTTGAAGAACGTCTTTAGAGTCCATGAGCTGACAGCTGAAATGAGCCTCTTCTCCTACAGCTGCCATCACAGTCTGATGAGTCTGGACCACATATGTTAGAGAAACATCTGTGTGGAGGAAGAAGAAAGGAGGAGATGATGAGTTGTGGTTTGTAACAGATTCACTACAGAACAGTGTTTAAGAAGCAGCTACAAGTCAGACATAAAATCTGAGGAGCTACAGTACATAGTGTAACTTTAGTTTTAGTACACTTTTTTTCGGTGTTGTTAATTAAGTTTAATACTACTGATTTATGTTATTTATTATTAATATTATATGTACTCTGTTAACCTATATTTTACTTTTACAATGTTATATTTCATGAGCACAATTATTAATTATTAAAGTATTGTTTATGATTACAATATTTTGATTCTTTATGAATTACAGCACTTTTTATTTCCATGTGTCACATTAGCAATTACTAATGTGGGCCAATCCCATTTGAGCAAGCTTTAGGCAACAGTGGAAAGGAAAAACTCCCTGAGAAGGCAACAGGAAGAAACCTTGAGATGAACCAGATTCAACAGGGAATCCTATATCAAATGGGTGATAACAGAAAGCAGGAATCGAGCGTTTATACTATTTGTTAGGCAGCAGGCAGAAACATCTGATGAGTTTTCTTAAACAAAGATTTAAAAAACAAACATATTTGATCATCTTTCCTGTTGTGAACAAAAAATTTACAGTTTACAAATTTGTAATATATGAATGTAAATAGTTCTTATTTAAGAAAAAGGAAGACATTTTTATTTAGCATTATACTGAAATCAGAACAGATAACATCAAATGTCAGTAAAATATAATAATCAAAACCACTGTATACTTAAAGTACTATTGTTAGAGTTTAAATGAAAGCTTGAATAAAGTGTGAACTTTAAGTGGATGTCGTCTCTAAAGCTTCAACAGAGTCACTGAACTGTTAAGACTGGTCAAAATCAACTCCGTTTGTAGCTGAAGGTGGTTTGTTGATCTGTTGATTGTTGGACCAGATGATACATGTTCAGGGACGCATAGTGTTTCATTACATTCACAGTAACATCACAGTGAATGCTAACACTGACTGAGACAATCTGAGCATTAACTTACTGAAATCTCAGAGAAATCCTGAGGCTACAAAAGGCTACTACCACAAAGATAAAAGTAAAATGAGAAAAGAGGAAAAATCAGAGGTGGTTCATTATTTGACTAAATGCTATGTAATGTGTAACAAGAATTAAATGTACTCTGAGGTCTCTGTTTAACCAAGAAATAAACAGTAGGAAAACATGAAATGAAATACTGAGACATACTTCTTATTGTAGAGTTTGTTTCTGATTCAGTGTGAACATTAATGTTTTCAAAGAAACATCAGTAACAGAAGTGAAATCAGGTAAATCCAGTTTCTACTGAACAGCAGCTTCAAGATCATCAGGACCTGGACGACTGAGAATCTCCACAGACGTTCACACTAACAGGAAATCTGGTCTCTGAAGCTGCAGTTTGATTCAGTCGGTTTTACCACGAGAACTAAACTCAGTCTTTAGTGTCACATAGCTCAAAGTTAAGTTTTCTTGCTGTTGCTTTGTTGTTGTTGTTTCTTTTTTCATTCTCCACAGGTGTTTTCTCATTTGACTGTTCTCCTGCTTGACTCCAACTCTCTGAGTCTTTTTGCTCTGGGTTGTCACTTATTTGACTTTTCTCAGTAGGTGTCCGCTTTCTGAGGTTGTTGTCCTGAATGTTTAAAGGTGTTCTAATTTCCTCTTTAGGAATGGTCTGATCGTTTTCCTGCATGTCTGATGCTGTACTCTGTTTTTCTTCTTCTGTGACTGGATGGATTTCCTGCTTGTTTAAAGTTGTTCTGGTCCTGAAAAGAAAAAAGCTGTCTTATTACTTAACGTGAAACATAAATAAATATTCTTAACTGGTAATATAGATACATACTGACAGTGATCATAACCAAAAGTAAAGTTGAAAGATTTAATTTACAAATGTAGAAAACATGAGATAATTCAGTATGATAGAAGAATAATATGTAGGTAAAGAGCCAAACTAGAAGATAATGTGACAATAATTTAATAATACACACATCTTATATATAAGAGAGTATTTGTTTGAGGATGGGACGTCTCACTATAAGATCAATTAAATCTGAACTAACATGTATCTGCTCTCACAGACTGAGACACAGATATTACAACAACACAAAAAGAAGAATAAAACTCGTACCTTATAATAAACAGAACAATGACGACCAACGATGAACCAAAGATCACAAACACAATCAGTAAAACTGATCTGTTTCCTTTAAAGAAAAAGAGGAAGCATGTTTAAATTATAAACTCAAACGTTATAAAATAACAAGAACATTAACTTACTGAAGTGTCTGTTTTCAGACTCAGATTCTTCATCAGATCCTGGAAACAGAAATGTAACCATGAGAATGATGAAGAAAATAAAAAAGTATGAATCAGGATGTTTGGACGTGTTTCTCACCATCAGCAGACGTCGCTTTGACCTCAGGAATCATCACAAACACCTCTTTCTGAGGACCAGAGAGGACTCTCACTGCACATCCAACCTGGATGCTGTCACCATGGAAACCAGACAGCACAGCCGTGGTGCTGACGGTGACTGTAGCGTCGGTGTTGTTGACGGTCACCGTGTGGTAGTGAGACAAGTTGAGGTGTTGTTGTGAGACAGTCAGTGTTACTGTGGGAGCAGGTCGACCTGTGACTGAGCAGGACACAACTGACTCTTCAGGAGAGTTGGATTCTCTGACATGTAGAATGGGCTCATGCAGCTCTGTCAACACAAACATCACATCAACCCAGAGTTACACACACAGCTGCTGCTGACATGAAGCTGGATTTCACCAGGAACATTTCACCAATGGTTCAGTCTGGTTCTTACCATAGAGATGGAGGCAGGTTCTACCTGTTAGAGCACCATCAGGGTAACAGTTAAACAAACACAGATAACAACCTTCATCCTGTTCTGTTATATTTCTCATCACTATGGAGCAGTTCTTCAGTCCAACATCTTTAAACTTCACTTTATCTCTAAAGTCTGAATTCACTCTTTGACCAAAGTATATGTGGTATGAAGCCATGTTCTTGTCATGATCAGGTAAAATTTTCTGCCATGTGATTTGAAGAACGTCTTTAGAGTCCATGAGCTGACAGCTGAAATGAGCCTCTTCTCCTACAGCTGCCATCACAGTCTGATGAGTCTGGACCACAGATGTTAGAGAAACATCTGTGTGGAGGAAGAAGAAAGGAGGAGATGATGAGTTGTGGTTTGTAACAGATTCACTACAGAACAGTGTTTAAGAAGCAGCTACAAGTCAGACATAAAATCTGAGGAGCTACAGTACATAGTGTAACTTTAGTTTTAGTACACTTTTTTTCGGTGTTGTTAATTAAGTTTAATACTACTGATTTATGTTATTTATTATTAATATTATATGTACTCTGTTAACCTATATTTTACTTTTACAATGTTATATTTCATGAGCACAATTATTAATTATTAAAGTATTGTTTATGATTACAATATTTTGATTCTTTATGAATTACAGCACTTTTTATTTCCATGTGTCACATTAGCAATTACTAATGTGGGCCAATCCCATTTGAGCAAGCTTTAGGCAACAGTGGAAAGGAAAAACTCCCTGAGAAGGCAACAGGAAGAAACCTTGAGATGAACCAGATTCAACAGGGAATCCTATATCAAATGGGTGATAACAGAAAGCAGGAATCGAGCGTTTATACTATTTGTTAGGCAGCAGGCAGAAACATCTGATGAGTTTTCTTAAACAAAGATTTAAAAAACAAACATATTTGATCATCTTTCCTGTTGTGAACAAAAAATTTACAGTTTACAAATTTGTAATATATGAATGTAAATAGTTCTTATTTAAGAAAAAGGAAGACATTTTTATTTAGCATTATACTGAAATCAGAACAGATAACATCAAATGTCAGTAAAATATAATAATCAAAACCACTGTATACTTAAAGTACTATTGTTAGAGTTTAAATGAAAGCTTGAATAAAGTGTGAACTTTAAGTGGATGTCGTCTCTAAAGCTTCAACAGAGTCACTGAACTGTTAAGACTGGTCAAAATCAACTCCGTTTGTAGCTGAAGGTGGTTTGTTGATCTGTTGATTGTTGGACCAGGTGATTCATGTTCAGGGACTCACAGTGTTTCATTACATTCACAGTAACATCACAGTGAATGCTAACACTGACTGAGACAATCTGAGCATTAACTTACTGAAATCTCAGAGAAATCCTGAGGCTACAAAAGGCTACTACCACAAAGATAAAAGTAAAATGAGAAAAGAGGAAAAATCAGAGGTGGTTCATTATTTGACTAAATGCTATGTAATGTGTAACAAGAATTAAATGTACTCTGAGGTCTCTGTTTAACCAAGAAATAAACAGTAGGAAAACATGAAATGAAATACTGAGACATACTTCTTATTGTAGAGTTTGTTTCTGATTCAGTGTGAACATTAATGTTTTCAAAGAAACATCAGTAACAGAAGTGAAATCAGGTAAATCCAGTTTCTACTGAACAGCAGCTTCAAGATCATCAGGACCTGGACGACTGAGAATCTCCACAGACGTTCACACTAACAGGAAATCTGGTCTCTGAAGCTGCAGTTTGATTCAGTCGGTTTTACCACGAGAACTAAACTCAGTCTTTAGTGTCACATAGCTCAAAGTTAAGTTTTCTTGCTGTTGCTTTGTTGTTGTTGTTTCTTTTTTCATTCTCCACAGGTGTTTTCTCATTTGACTGTTCTCCTGCTTGACTCCAACTCTCTGAGTCTTTTTGCTCTGGGTTGTCACTTATTTGACTTTTCTCAGTAGGTGTCCGCTTTCTGAGGTTGTTGTCCTGAATGTTTAAAGGTGTTCTAATTTCCTCTTTAGGAATGGTCTGATCGTTTTCCTGCATGTCTGATGCTGTACTCTGTTTTTCTTCTTCTGTGACTGGATGGATTTCCTGCTTGTTTAAAGTTGTTCTGGTCCTGAAAAGAAAAAAGCTGTCTTATTACTTAACGTGAAACATAAATAAATATTCTTAACTGGTAATATAGATACATACTGACAGTGATCATAACCAAAAGTAAAGTTGAAAGATTTAATTTACAAATGTAGAAAACATGAGATAATTCAGTATGATAGAAGAATAATATGTAGGTAAAGAGCCAAACTAGAAGATAATGTGACAATAATTTAATAATACACACATCTTATATATAAGAGAGTATTTGTTTGAGGATGGGACGTCTCACTATAAGATCAATTAAATCTGAACTAACATGTATCTGCTCTCACAGACTGAGACACAGATATTACAACAACACAAAAAGAAGAATAAAACTCGTACCTTATAATAAACAGAACAATGACGACCAACGATGAACCAAAGATCACAAACACAATCAGTAAAACTGATCTGTTTCCTTTAAAGAAAAAGAGGAAGCATGTTTAAATTATAAACTCAAACGTTATAAAATAACAAGAACATTAACTTACTGAAGTGTCTGTTTTCAGACTCAGATTCTTCATCAGATCCTGGAAACAGAAATGTAACCATGAGAATGATGAAGAAAATAAAAAAGTATGAATCAGGATGTTTGGACGTGTTTCTCACCATCAGCAGACGTCGCTTTGACCTCAGGAATCATCACAAACACCTCTTTCTGAGGACCAGAGAGGACTCTCACTGCACATCCAACCTGGATGCTGTCACCATGGAAACCAGACAGCACAGCCGTGGTGCTGACGGTGACTGTAGCGTCGGTGTTGTTGACGGTCACCGTGTGGTAGTGAGACAAGTTGAGGTGTTGTTGTGAGACAGTCAGTGTTACTGTGGGAGCAGGTCGACCTGTGACTGAGCAGGACACAACTGACTCTTCAGGAGAGTTGGATTCTCTGACATGTAGAATGGGCTCATGCAGCTCTGTCAACACAAACATCACATCAACCCAGAGTTACACACACAGCTGCTGCTGACATGAAGCTGGATTTCACCAGGAACATTTCACCAATGGTTCAGTCTGGTTCTTACCATAGAGATGGAGGCAGGTTCTACCTGTTAGAGCACCATCAGGGTAACAGTTAAACAAACACAGATAACAACCTTCATCCTGTTCTGTTATATTTCTCATCACTATGGAGCAGTTCTTCAGTCCAACATCTTTAAACTTCACTTTATCTCTAAAGTCTGAATTCACTCTTTGACCAAAGTATATGTGGTATGAAGCCATGTTCTTGTCATGATCAGGTAAAATTTTCTGCCATGTGATTTGAAGAACGTCTTTAGAGTCCATGAGCTGACAGCTGAAATGAGCCTCTTCTCCTACAGCTGCCATCACAGTCTGATGAGTCTGGACCACAGATGTTAGAGAAACATCTGTGTGGAGGAAGAAGAAAGGAGGAGATGATGAGTTGTGGTTTGTAACAGATTCACTACAGAACAGTGTTTAAGAAGCAGCTACAAGTCAGACATAAAATCTGAGGAGCTACAGTACATAGTGTAACTTTAGTTTTAGTACACTTTTTTTCGGTGTTGTTAATTAAGTTTAATACTACTGATTTATGTTATTTATTATTAATATTATATGTACTCTGTTAACCTATATTTTACTTTTACAATGTTATATTTCATGAGCACAATTATTAATTATTAAAGTATTGTTTATGATTACAATATTTTGATTCTTTATGAATTACAGCACTTTTTATTTCCATGTGTCACATTAGCAATTACTAATGTGGGCCAATCCCATTTGAGCAAGCTTTAGGCAACAGTGGAAAGGAAAAACTCCCTGAGAAGGCAACAGGAAGAAACCTTGAGATGAACCAGATTCAACAGGGAATCCTATATCAAATGGGTGATAACAGAAAGCAGGAATCGAGCGTTTATACTATTTGTTAGGCAGCAGGCAGAAACATCTGATGAGTTTTCTTAAACAAAGATTTAAAAAACAAACATATTTGATCATCTTTCCTGTTGTGAACAAAAAATTTACAGTTTACAAATTTGTAATATATGAATGTAAATAGTTCTTATTTAAGAAAAAGGAAGACATTTTTATTTAGCATTATACTGAAATCAGAACAGATAACATCAAATGTCAGTAAAATATAATAATCAAAACCACTGTATACTTAAAGTACTATTGTTAGAGTTTAAATGAAAGCTTGAATAAAGTGTGAACTTTAAGTGGATGTCGTCTCTAAAGCTTCAACAGAGTCACTGAACTGTTAAGACTGGTCAAAATCAACTCCGTTTGTAGCTGAAGGTGGTTTGTTGATCTGTTGATTGTTGGACCAGGTGATTCATGTTCAGGGACTCACAGTGTTTCATTACATTCACAGTAACATCACAGTGAATGCTAACACTGACTGAGACAATCTGAGCATTAACTTACTGAAATCTCAGAGAAATCCTGAGGCTACAAAAGGCTACTACCACAAAGATAAAAGTAAAATGAGAAAAGAGGAAAAATCAGAGGTGGTTCATTATTTGACTAAATGCTATGTAATGTGTAACAAGAATTAAATGTACTCTGAGGTCTCTGTTTAACCAAGAAATAAACAGTAGGAAAACATGAAATGAAATACTGAGACATACTTCTTATTGTAGAGTTTGTTTCTGATTCAGTGTGAACATTAATGTTTTCAAAGAAACATCAGTAACAGAAGTGAAATCAGGTAAATCCAGTTTCTACTGAACAGCAGCTTCAAGATCATCAGGACCTGGACGACTGAGAATCTCCACAGACGTTCACACTAACAGGAAATCTGGTCTCTGAAGCTGCAGTTTGATTCAGTCGGTTTTACCACGAGAACTAAACTCAGTCTTTAGTGTCACATAGCTCAAAGTTAAGTTTTCTTGCTGTTGCTTTGTTGTTGTTGTTTCTTTTTTCATTCTCCACAGGTGTTTTCTCATTTGACTGTTCTCCTGCTTGACTCCAACTCTCTGAGTCTTTTTGCTCTGGGTTGTCACTTATTTGACTTTTCTCAGTAGGTGTCCGCTTTCTGAGGTTGTTGTCCTGAATGTTTAAAGGTGTTCTAATTTCCTCTTTAGGAATGGTCTGATCGTTTTCCTGCATGTCTGATGCTGTACTCTGTTTTTCTTCTTCTGTGACTGGATGGATTTCCTGCTTGTTTAAAGTTGTTCTGGTCCTGAAAAGAAAAAAGCTGTCTTATTACTTAACGTGAAACATAAATAAATATTCTTAACTGGTAATATAGATACATACTGACAGTGATCATAACCAAAAGTAAAGTTGAAAGATTTAATTTACAAATGTAGAAAACATGAGATAATTCAGTATGATAGAAGAATAATATGTAGGTAAAGAGCCAAACTAGAAGATAATGTGACAATAATTTAATAATACACACATCTTATATATAAGAGAGTATTTGTTTGAGGATGGGACGTCTCACTATAAGATCAATTAAATCTGAACTAACATGTATCTGCTCTCACAGACTGAGACACAGATATTACAACAACACAAAAAGAAGAATAAAACTCGTACCTTATAATAAACAGAACAATGACGACCAACGATGAACCAAAGATCACAAACACAATCAGTAAAACTGATCTGTTTCCTTTAAAGAAAAAGAGGAAGCATGTTTAAATTATAAACTCAAACGTTATAAAATAACAAGAACATTAACTTACTGAAGTGTCTGTTTTCAGACTCAGATTCTTCATCAGATCCTGGAAACAGAAATGTAACCATGAGAATGATGAAGAAAATAAAAAGTATGAATCAGGATGTTTGGACGTGTTTCTCACCATCAGCAGACGTCGCTTTGACCTCAGGAATCATCACAAACACCTCTTTCTGAGGACCAGAGAGGACTCTCACTGCACATCCAACCTGGATGCTGTCACCATGGAAACCAGACAGCACAGCCGTGGTGCTGACGGTGACTGTAGCGTCGGTGTTGTTGACGGTCACCGTGTGGTAGTGAGACAAGTTGAGGTGTTGTTGTGAGACAGTCAGTGTTACTGTGGGAGCAGGTCGACCTGTGACTGAGCAGGACACAACTGACTCTTCAGGAGAGTTGGATTCTCTGACATGTAGAATGGGCTCATGCAGCTCTGTCAACACAAACATCACATCAACCCAGAGTTACACACACAGCTGCTGCTGACATGAAGCTGGATTTCACCAGGAACATTTCACCAATGGTTCAGTCTGGTTCTTACCATAGAGATGGAGGCAGGTTCTACCTGTTAGAGCACCATCAGGGTAACAGTTAAACAAACACAGATAACAACCTTCATCCTGTTCTGTTATATTTCTCATCACTATGGAGCAGTTCTTCAGTCCAACATCTTTAAACTTCACTTTATCTCTAAAGTCTGAATTCACTCTTTGACCAAAGTATATGTGGTATGAAATGAGCCTCTTCTCCTACAGCTGCCATCACAGTCTGATGAGTCTGGACCACAGATGTTAGAGAAACATCTGTGTGGAGGAAGGAGAAAGGAGGAGATGATGAGATGAACTTTGCATGTACATTATGTATCTTTAGCTACTGATCAACATTGTGATATTTAGTTTAGTTTAGTAAGCAGTACTAAGTAGAGCAGGACCTACACATATCAAAATAAATTTAAATATTAAACACTTAATAACAACAAGACCAGAAAAGGACAAGTTATGATTTGTGTATAGATGATAAAATAAATAATAGAAATAAACTATTTATCATGTTAATAACCAAAACAACAATACAGAATGAAGATCGTACTCATTTATAATAACTGATGCATTAACATGTAAACATTAGAAAAGCTGCAGCTGCTTCATCCATAATAATTTATTTAACAAAATAACTCAGATTCAGGTTTAGTAAAAAGTAAAACTTATTCTTCTGAATTGTTGTATGTAAAGTAAACTTACTTGTAAATACTTTACTTACTTACTTTCTGCCTCTGTACTACAGCAACTTACAGTAAAGTTTTTTTATCATTAAACCAACCATCTTTTGCCTTTACTTATAAGATATAACATTAAAACTACTTGGTGGTTTTAATGTTGTGGTGAACAGAGCTCAGCAGGAGAAAACTGTAATAATCAACATGTGTCAGTCCATCACAGTTTACAGTGTGTTTCCATGTGGAGCTGCAGACCTGTGACAGTGAGCAGACTGAACTCTGATATGATAAGATAAGATAAGATAAGATAAGATAGACTTTATTTATCCCATAATGGGGAAATTATTTTGTCTACAGCAACAAGGTGACATTAAATATCAGAGTATAGAGGAATAGAAGAACAGTATAGAGTGGACAGCATCAGTATTAACTCCACAAAAAAAAAAAAAAAAACGTAAAAAATAAAACATAAAAACCATAAGATCAAGTAAATCAAGCAAAAATTTTTAAGTAAAGTGTCAAGTAAAATCTTTAACTTACACGACAATTAAATTACACACCAAACGACAAACAACAACAGCAACAACGAATGAAATACACCGCGTAGGTACATAGTGTGTTACTGTAGTACTGTGTTGTATAGTCTGATAGCTGGGGGAGGAATGACCTGCGGTAGCGCTACTTCTTGCACTCTGGGTGTAACAGTCTCGTCCTGAAGGAGCTGGTCAGAGCCTCTACAATTTGGTGCAGGCGGTGGGAGGGGTTATCCATGATGGCTGTTAGTTTAGCCAACATCCTCCTGTCCGCCACCTCCTTGATGGACTCCAGTGAGCAGCCCAGTCTGGTCTTGTCCTGCTGGTGTTTAGGACTGGTGGCTATTTTCACACCAGCCCACAAAGTCAGAGGACTGCTTGGTGCTGAGGTGTGAATAGCTGCTTTCCTGGACTGGAAAGGTGTGGAGAGGGGGGCTGGGCAGAATCAAATCTGTTAAAGAACAGGTTCAGTTCATTTGCCCAGACTTAGTCACCTGTGACCTGGCGACCATTTTGAGCTTTACCGTGGCCTGAGATGTGTTTTAGACCTCTCCACACATCACGGACGTTGTTCTGTTCCAGGCGATGCTCCAACTTCTTCCTGTAGCTGTCTTTGCAGGCCCTCTTCTTCTCATTTAGTAGGGCCTTCAGCTCAGGAGTGACCCAGGGCTTTTTTGGGAAGCACATCACTGTCTTTGTTGGCACAGTGCTTTCCACACAAAAATGTATGTAGTCCGTGCTGCAGTGTGTGAGACTATCAATGTTCTCCCCATGTGGACTGCAGAGAACGTCCCAGGCTGTGGTGTTAAAACAGTCCTTTAGTTGCTCTGTTGCTTCCTCAGTCCAGAGCTTCACCGTTTTAACCTGTGGTGTCTGCTGTTACACACTGGAGTGTAAGCAGGGGAGAGATGAACCAGTTTGTGGTCAGAGCGTCCTAAAGGAGGGAGGGGGGCAGAAGTATGTGCGTTCTTGACGTCAGAATATAGGAGGTCCAGAGTTTTATTGTCCCCTGTGTGTCAGTTTACATACTGGGAGAAGTTAAACAGGGTGGCACAGCACCCGCAGCCTTTCTTCTTTCCGCTCTGCGCCACGCTACGAACGGAAACCACGGAGTTCAGTGTGTCTTGGTTGAGCCACGTCTCGGTGACGCACAGCAGGCTGCTCCCCCGGTACCCGCGCTGCAGACGCGTTAGCGCCGTTAGCTCGTCCAGCTTGTTAGAGAGAGCGCGGACGTTTCCCATCATAACAGATGGTACATATGGCTTTTACCTCCGTCTTCTCCCCCGGCGTTTAACTCCAGCTCTGCAGCATCGTCTTTTTCTCCGTAAACAATTGAACTGCATCCTCAAGGCAGGATCAAAAAAGTCATAAAACAAAGTGCGAAAGTAATGAAGTGTGTGCCCTTTGTCGCAGGACTCCATATTGATTTATGTGAAAAGCAGAAAACACAAATAGGGTGGAAGAAAACATTAAAAAACACAAAAGGACAGAGCTGCTGAGACTTATAGCAACTGAACTCTGTTCACCAACACATTAAAACCACAGCTTCCGATTTTTTGTATAAAAACAGTTAAAAAAAAGTTACAGCAAAGCTGAAGATATTAATAACTCAGTTACTGCTTCTTTTACATTTCTCTGTGCATTTGTTTAGTGATTTTGTAGGAGAAGGAGCCCTGAGGACTGGGTCTAAAGACCCAGGTCTAACAGAAGCTGAACAGGTTTGTCTGCAGGTGGATTAATAACGAGGACAAATGGTTTACGTTAAAGGAAATTAATGTTAATTTAAAGCGTCAGAATGAGAAAAGAAAAATATACCGATAGAAAATACAATATAACATTATAACAGGCTACATGTGATCTCTTACCTTTGGTAAAGAATCCCAACATTAAAAGAAGATATAGGACTGAAGAGTTTGTCATCACTGCTTCATGTAGTGCTGAGTAGAAACGTCTCTGTGTATCGAGCGCTTCAGCACGTTTGTGATACTTCCTTTTTGAAACACGACTTTAAACCCTTTAAGTCACGTGTTTGTGACGTATTGTTTAACAAAACAAAAAAAAGTTGCTTCTTCAGTCTGAAGATAGTTGGTTAGAGACCACAGACACGATCATTTCTCACTGAGAACAGAAACCGATCAGGTTTGTCTACAGGTGAATTAATAACGAGGACAAATGACTTTCCTTAAGGGAAATTGATTTTTATTTAAAGCGTTAGCATGAGAATTGTATACAGTAATACAGTATACTTGTATTACAGACTACATCTGATCTCTTAACGTAGGGAAAAAATCCAAACATAAAAAGGAGATATAGGACTGAAGAGTTTGTCATCGCTGCTTCATGTGGAGCCAAAATTCAAGACCCACAGGTAATATTCATCAGATAGATCAAGATCTCAGAGGGGGGGTTGCCAGTAAAAACACTAATGTAAAAAGTCATCTGTAGATTAAAGACACTTATACTTATGTATTGTAAGTAATATAAACTGAATAACTCTGATGTTAAAAACAGTTGATGTTGTTCATCTTCTTATTTTACTCTATTTGTTTTATTAACTATAAACAGTGTCCCCTCTGTGCAGCAGTGGAACGATCCACTCCCACAGCACAAAGGTAACTTTTACTTTTGTTCTCACCTGTTTTAACTTACATAACAAACACAGAGCATGAGTAAGATAAAGATATAAATAAAAGTAACTGGTTCAGATTCAGTGTTAGAGGAAACACATTATCTCCATCACAGGCTGCTGTTTGTATCATGGCTGTTACAACTGCATGAAGGACATGAAGTCACACTAAATGTAGCAAATCAACATTTTACCTTAGATAGTAGTTAAAATAGAAAGTAGAAAAAAAATGGACATTGTCTGTTAAAATGCCTGCAATGGTCACTTTACAATGTAATACAGTCTAATACACAAGCTCTGCCATGAATTCGACTTTAATTAATTTATAATTTCTCAGTTGTGGTTAAAATGCTGTTATGACATATTTGATAAAACCTATCCACAATAAATAATTACCAAAAAGAAACACGGATACTATTACTAATTAGTTTTACCTTTTAAGATTAGTTATAGGACTGACACATAAATTCTGCATCAAACAAAACATGAACAGGACCAAACGCCTCTTAGTCAAAACTCCCTGTTTCAACAGTTATGTAGAATATTAACAGTTGGTTTATAAATTATTTACTTTGATTTTTACCTCCAGTCACTTCTTTGGAAATCTGCATAAAACGAGACATATTTGCAATAACAGCTGAAACCTGCTGTAACACTGAGGCACAGTTGTGAATAAACACACAATGTTAACATTTGGTTATTATTATATTATTGTTGTTGTTATTATTATTGTTATTAGTAGAACTGTCTGTACAAGACAATAGCAGTGATAATAATAACAGCATTTAAAGTTGTACTTTCTGAAAATATTAGGATGAAGTAATTGTAATGATTATGATGATTCATAAAAACTATCTGTATTTCATTCCCACTGAACATAAGACATAGAAGTTTTCATTTTGAGTCACTTAGTCACAGTGTCAAATGGTCCAAATACCACAATTTATTTATGTAAATAGTAAAAAAGCAACAAAATACAAACAGTGATCACACAAGATGTTATAAAAAGTAAAAAACTGAGACAGACTAGGTCTTGTAGAGTTAAACTGAGAGGTTAATGTTGTTTTAGTCTTAACTCTTCGGTTTCTACAGAAACATCAGTAACAGCAGCAAAATCAAGTAAATCCAGTTTCTACTGAACAGCAGCTTCAAGATCATCAGGACCTGGACGACTGAGAATCTCCACAGACGTTCACACTAACAGGAAATCTGGTCTCTGAAGCTGCAGTTTGATTCAGTCGGTTTTACCATGAGAACTAAACTCAGTCATTAGTGTCACATTGATCAAAGATAAGTTTTGTTGTTAGTGCTGAAATACTTTGATTCTCCACAGAAGTTTCCTGATCTAATTGTTTTCCTGGTTGACTACAACTCTCTGAGTCTTTTTGCTCTGGGTTGTCACTTATTTGACTTTTCTCAGTAGGTGTCCGCTTTCTGAGGTTGTTGGCCTGACTGTTTGAAGTTGTTCTAGTTTTATCATCTGAGGTGGTCTGATCGTTTTCCTGCATGTCTAATGGTGTACGCTCCTCTTCTTCAGCTGTGACCGGATCATTTTCCTGCTTGTTTACAGTTGTTCTGGTCCTGAAAATAAAATAAAATGTCATTTTACTTAATGTGAAACATAAATTAACTAAATATTCTGAACCGGTTATATAGATAAACATACTGACAGTGAGTCTGCAGTAAAGTTGAAGACTTTACTTTAAATATGTAGAAAACAGATTATCCAGGATTATAGATGAATAATATGTAGGTAAAGAGCTAAGCTGGAAGATAATGTGACAATAATCTAATAATACACATGAGTTATATATGAGTGTATTTGTTTTAGAATGAGGCGTCTCACTCTTTAAGATCAATTCAATCTGAACGAACATTAATCAGCTCTCACAGACTGAGTCACAGATATTACAACAACTCAAAAAGAAGAATAAAAGTCGTACCTTATAAAATACAGAACAATGAAGACCAATGATGAACCAAAGATCACAAACACAGTCAGTAAAACTGATCTGTTTCCTTTAAAGAAAAAGAGGAAACATGTTTAAAATTATAAACTCAACAATTATAAAGTAACAACAAGAACATTAACTTACTGAAGTCTCTGGTTTCAGACTCAGATTCTTCATCAGATCCTGGAAACAGAAATGTAACCATGAGAATGATGAAGAAAATAAAAAAGTATGAATCAGGATGTTTGGACGTGTTTCTCACCATCAGCAGACGTCGCTTTGACCTCAGGAATCATCACAAACACCTCTTTCTGAGGACCAGAGAGGACTCTCACTGCACATCCAACCTGGATGCTGTCACCATGGAAACCAGACGGCACAGCCGTGGTGTTGACGGTGACTGTAGCGTCGGTGTTGTTGACGGTCACCGTGTGGTAGTGAGACAAGTTGAGGTGTTGTTGTGAGACAGTCAGTGTTACTGTGGGAGCAGGTCGACCTGTGACTGAGCAGGACACAACTGACTCTTCAGGAGAGTTGGATTCTCTGACATGTAGAATGGGCTCATGCAGCTCTGTCAACACAAACATCACATCAACCCAGAGCTTACACACACAGCTGCTGCTGACATGAAGCTGGATTTAAACAGGAACATTTCACCAGTGATTCAGTCTGGTTCTTACCATAGAGCTGGAGGCAGGTTCTACCTGTTAGAGCACCATCAGGGTAACAGATAAACAAACACAGATAACAACCTTCATCCTGTTATATTTCTGATCACTATGGAGCAGTTCTTCAGTCCAACATCTCTAAACTTCACTTTATCTATAAAGTCTGAATTCACTCTTTGACCATAGTATTTGTTGTATGCGGCCATGTTCTTGTCCTGATCAGGTAAAATTTTCTGCCATGTGACTTGAAGAACGTCTTTAGACTCCATGAGTTGACAGCTGAAATGAGCCTCTTCTCCTACAGCTGCCATCACAGTCTGAAGAGTCTGGACCACAGATGTTAGACAAACATCTGTGTGAAGGAAGGAGAATGGAGGAAATGATGAGTTGAACTGTGCATGTTTATTATGTAACTTTGGCAGATTACTACTGATCCACATTGTGATATTTAATTTACTAAGCAGAACTAAGTATAGCAGGAACATTAATCTTAGTGATGGAAATGTTTTGAATATTTTGAACCTGCATGCAGGATTCACACAGTATAATGAACATTAATACTATCCATCCATCCATCCATTCCATTCTCATCCGCTTATCCGGGGCCAGGTCGCGGGGGGAGCAGCTTAAGCAGAGATGCCCAGACTTCCCTCTCCCTAGACACCTCCTCCAGCTCTTCCGGGGGGACACCGAGGCGTTCCCAGGCCAGCCGAGAGACATAGTCCCTCCAACGTGTCCTGGGTCTTCCCCGGGGCCTCCTCCCGGTGGGACAGGACCGGAAAACCTCCCCTACGAGGCGTCCCGGGGGCATCCGAAACAGATGCCCAAGCCACCTCAACTGGCCCCTCTCGATGCAGAAGAGCAGCGGCTCTACTCCGAGCTCCTCCCGGGTGACTGAGCTCCTCACCCTGTCACTAAGGGTGCGCCCAGCCACTCTACGGAGGAAACTCATTTCGGCCGCTTGTATCCGCGACCTTGTCCTTTCGGTCATGACCCAAAGCTCATGACCATAGGTGAGGGTGGGAACGTAGACTGACCGGTAAATCGAGAGCTTTGCCTTTCGGCTCAGCTCCTTTTTCACCACGACGGACCGGTACACCGACCGCATTACTGCTGCCGATGCACCAATCCGTCTGTCAATCTCACGCTCCCTTTTTCCCTCACTCGTGAACAAGACCCCAAGATACTTAAACTCCTCCACTTGAGGGAGGATCTCCCCCCCAACCTGGAGGGTGCAAGCCACCTTTTTCCGGTTGAGAACCATGGCCTCGGACTTGGAGGTGCTGATTCTCATCCCAGCCCCTTCACACTCGGCTGCAAACCGCCCCAGTGCCTGCTGGAGGTCCCGGTCTGATGAGGCCAACAGGACAACATCATCTGCAAAAAGCAGAGATGAAATCCTGTGATTCCCAAACCGGATTCCCTCCGACCCCTGGCTGCGCCTAGAAATCCTGTCCATAAAGGTAATGAACAGGATCGGTGACAAAGGGCAGCCCTGTCGGAGTCCAACATGCACCGGGAACAAGTCTGACTTACTACGGCAATGCGAACCAAGCTCCTACTCCGGTCATACAAGGACCGAATGGCCCTTAACAAAAGGTCCCGAATCCCGTATTCCCGGAGTACCCCCCACAGGATGCCACGAGGGACACGGTCGAACGCCTTCTCCAAGTCCACAAAACACATGTAGACTGGATGGGCGAACTCCCATGAACCCTCGAGCACCCTAGCGAGAGTATGGAGCTGGTCCAGTGTTCCACGGCCAGGACGAAAACCGCATTGTTCCTCCTGGATCCGAGGTTCGACTAGCGGCCTAACTCTCCTCTCCAGCACTCTGGAATAGACTTTCCCAGGGAGGCTGAGGAGTGTGATCCCCCTATAGTTGGAACACACCCTCCGGTCCCCCTTTTTAAAAAGAGGAACCACCACCCCGGTCTGCCAGTCCAGAGGTACTGTCCCCGATCTCCACGCGATGCTGCAAAGGCGTGTCAACCAAGACAGCCCTACAACATCCAGAGACTTAAGGTACTCGGGGCGAATTTCATCCACCCCTGGTGCCTTGCCACCGAGGAGCTTACTGACTACCTCGGTGACTTCGACCAGGGAAATGGATGAATCAACCTCCGAGTCCCCAGTCTCTGCTTCCTCAACAGAAGGCGTGACGACGGGGTTGAGGAGATCCTCAAAGTATTCCTTCCACCGTCCTACAACGTCCCCAGTCGAAGTCAGCAACTCCCCACCTCCACTGTAAACAGTATTGGCAGGAAACTGCTTTCCCCTTCTCAGGCGCCGGACGGTTTGCCAGAATTTCCTTGAGGCAGACCGATGGTCCTCCTCCATGGCCTCGCCGAACTTTTCCCAGGTCCGAGTTTTTGCCTCTGCGACCGCGCGGGCTGCGGCACGTTTGGCCTGCCGATACCCATCAGCTGCATCAGGAGTCCCACAGGCCAACCAGGCCTGATAAGACTCCTTCTTCAGCTTGACGGCTTCCCTTACTTCCGGTGTCCACCACCGAGTTCGGGGATTGCCGCCACGACAGGCACCAGAGACCTACGGCCACAGCTCCGAACAGCCGCATTGACAATGGAGGTGGAAAACATGGTCCACTCGGACTCAATGTCTCCAGACTCCCTCGGAACCTCATTAATACTATTAATAAAAAAAATATTTTTTATATAATCATATTGTTTGTACTGTAATAACAAATAACAAACTAAATTTCTGAATTTCAACAATGTTACGTATTTCCTGTAATGTTATAATAACCACTCCTGGCTTATCGCAACGAACAACTTTATTAACAGCGCTGCTAATGTGACCTATGGTATCATGTCTTCTGTCTGTCTCTTTTCTTTTCTTTTTGAATAACCACTCGGAGCTGCTCTGGATTATGGTAACAGCAGGTTTATTCAGCAACCTGTGTTGTGGGCAACCTGCCTCTATGCGCTCTGTCTGGAGAGACAGCACCATTATAGTTAGCTTACAGCTAACACAGCACCATTATAGTTAGCTTACAGCTAACACAGCACCATTATAGTTAGCTTACAGCTAACACAGCACCATTAGCTGTAAACAGTTAGCTGTAAGCTGACTGTAGCTAGCTGGAACAGTTAGCTGTAAGCAGTTACAGCAGTTACGGAGAAAACTGTAATGTGGTTTATGATTGACAGGGGAAGTAACAAGAAAAACGTTTTCCTCCGACTTGTTGTATGTAAAGTAAACCTACTAGAGAATAAAAATACTACTTATATAGACTACAGTATAATAGTATTACAGAGTACATCTGATCTCTTACCTTTGATAAAAAATCCCAACATAAAAAGAAGATATAGGACTGAAAAGTTTGTCATCGCTGCTTCATGTGCAGCAAAACATGCCCATGCGTTCAACAAGTCCCGTTCTATTTGGTACAGGCTTCGCTCTCGTCCCAAGACAGCGATAAACCCAAGAGCTGTCGCTTTATCCCGCGCGCATGCGCAGTCGTGAAGAATTCACGCCCACAACGTGGGCCTGAGGACTATGGCAAGCCATCATAGGACGCCTTCCCTCCTTGGACGCCGTTTATATAAATTAAATGGCTAACGATATACATCAAAAAAATAAACAACCATTATTCACCCGGGGCATCTGCGTATGCCTGTGCTGGACTCTACATAATAAAACGTGAAAATTACGCCCCAATTCCACCTGCCACTACAGCTCACCGGGAAGACCGGAGCACTGGAAAGCTGATAATAACGGGCTTGATTCCCAGTCAGTCCTTCTCAAATACTGTTATTCACCATTTTGCTTTTTTGTATAGGAATTGTGACAAAACCTGTAATTACATTGTTTATCAATGAATATTGCTATTGTTAACTTTTATTTTCCTCCTCATTTATATCTTTGCATCCTGTGACATTTTAAATAATACCATGTTTATGTTCTTTTTCTCAAACCTTCTATCTAACCCATGGTCAACTGGCAGCGTGTCGTTGGTGACTGCGCGATTCAACAGGTGTCGCTCATCACAGGACCATAAATTCTATTTTCCAATTAACTGCTGATAGGGTTTTTATACATGACACTGGGTTTTTACACTCTTCTCCTACATAAGAAGACATGTATCACATTTGTATACTTACAACTTGATTGTACATTCACATACGTATTTAAGTGACATACTATGTTAGACCCAGTATGCCAAAATAAAACATGTACCATACGGTCTCAACAAATTCACTCAGCTGTACAGCACTCTACAGACAAGTAAGAGTAATCAGTACGAAGTAAAAGCATTAAAGATGTTTATTGAATTGCTTGTAAAGAATAAAACATTTCAAAAGATATTAATATAGTTCCAAGCCTGTCAATTGAGAAACTACCTTTACAAACACCTGCTTTGATGTATTTCAAATGAAATGTTTGAAAGACTCATTGTCTCACTGTAACTCACTGTGTCCTAGACTCCAAAAAGGATATTAGGTCATTGCCTGCCACAATGTCTTGGATAATTTCATCCAGTTCAGAGTCTTGCATCTGGGCATAAAGTAACCTTCTGTAATAATAATAATAATAATAATAATAATAATAATAATAATAATAATAATAATAATAATAATAATAATAATAATGAAACTAGACCTACTGTCAGTAGAGATTACAGAATAAACAGTGACATCCGGTGGCTGTGCTTTGCAATTTCAACTTAAAATCTGCAGCAGAATTTAAATCACATTTGGGAATGAAGTGTTTATGATACTTTGGAGTTGATATACTTGTGTGGGTTGGATGAGTCTGTTATTGGGTTATTTATTATTTTGTATACAAAAATAAGCTGAAATTCATAATATATATGTTTTTATTTAGGGTTAACAGGTCATAACACTTTATTTATTTGATTTATAAGATTAAACAGTAAAGAAACTTCAAACCCATCAGGTTATAAGAGGTGAATGATGTATGATGATAAAGTTTAGATGCTGTTTACATCAGGTCAGACTGTTGGTTTATCAGCAACAACATCTTCAGGTTGGTTCTCAGGCACCAAGGAGTCCATGTTGGTGCTTTCTTAATCCTCCTCAGCTATTGTCTGTTGTCTGATCCGTCTGTTCTTCTTGTTCATTAATATTTGGGCCCTAAGGAAGAGAAAACATTATTACTGTACATCAAATATTTTTATTGTAATATATTTGCAAGTAAAAAAGACAAACGCGTTTTACTCATGAGTGTCTTCAGTTGTAGTTTGAGGTTTTTTTTCATCTTCTGTGTCAAACTGAAGGATTTAAGAACAATTAAACTAAACAAACATTCATCAGGTCCCACAGACAACACAGAAAGAAGGTTTTTAAAGATAGAGTACGTCTTCTTATGTCTTAGTATGAGGAGGACAGTGATGACTGCAGCAAGACACCCGAAGGTCACTACAATAGAAAATACAGAGGAGGAAAAACTGTTCAAGAAGATTAGAGTGAGTGTGAATACAGATATTAAACAAGTTGAACAGTAACTTACTGACATACTTGTTTTGTTCATGTGATGATCTAGATCCTTTGGATGCTTTAATAAAACCTGGAAACAGAAATGTAACCATGAGAATGATGAAGAAAATAAAAAAGTATGAATCACGATGTTTGGACGTGTTTCTCACCATCAGCAGCTGGACATTTCCTTCACAATATTGACGACAAGGTGACTTGTAAACAGACACTTTCCTTCTCTGTTCACATCAGGGTGGAGACGCTGTTGTTCTGTCCAGTGTCATCAAGTCTCCACTTTAACTCTGAAGTCAGGATTCACTCTCTGACCAGACTATTTACCGTTTCCTGTCATGTGACCTAAACAGGCTTCATCTACGACTGTTTTATCACAGTCTGCTGTGTTTGTTTCACTGCTGTTAAACCAGCATGGAGGAAATGAAAAGCAACAATCTGTAATCTGTAACAGATTATTACTGATCGACACTGTGAGATGTAATTTAAAAAGTAACGAGTCAGAGCTGAAGCCTGCACAGATTAATGTACAATATAAGGATTTGATGTCTGTTATTGCCATTGTTAATGTCTATAGAAGAGGAGTAACACTTTTAAGTAGCACTTTCTGTAGACTGAAAAGAAAGAAAATGTTTTATTACATACAAAGTCTAAATGAATCTCACATTTTATTACAGAACAATCAAAACGTGATAAATACATTTATATATTGACTCACTTGACAAAAATCAACAAAATATTACACTTTAATTTACATCTACTGTACTTGTTAGAAAGAATAAGGCACAGCAAGGTACATATACAGATATACACAATCAAAACTTCACTGTATCATTAACTAAAGTATTTTTTACCATTAATAAATAAGTCACATCTTCAAGTCACTGATGTTGTTCCAAAAATTAAATTATAAACATAAACAACTATTAACAATAATTCATTTTAATTTTGGAGTTTTTTAAAGTAAAAAAATATAAACATATATACAATCTATAAAAATGTTATAAAAATGGAGGAAGGTAAAGAAAATTAAACCCACGTTTTTAATTTGCTGATATCCTCTATGAACTCACTGAGAGGTGAATGTTGTACATCAGCTGAACTTTCAGGTTTTTCTCAGCAGCTCAGTGACGTCTCTTCTCTCAAGCTGTGGTTCAGTTTGTGTGTCTGTCTCATCACTGACACCACAGTTAACTGAACAGTTAACATTGGTCAAAATTAAGTCTTCTAGTTGTTGAAGGTGACGACTTTTTGTTGTTGCTTTCATGGGTTTTCTCAGGAGGTGTCGGTTTTCTGAGCTCAGTTTCCTGTTTGACCAGAGGTGTCCTCTGTCCTCCTTCTGACATGATCTGATTTTTGACTGATGGTGCTTGAGTCCTTAAAAGAAAAACAAAACACTGTATTGTACACAACAATAATCATAATGATAATATGTAGGTACAGAGTCAAAGTGGAAAACAGAAAATCTGACAAAAACAGAAAGTTAAAGAGATACCTGTTCTTATATTTTAGAATAAACAGGACGGTGACAACTGCAGCAAAACAACCACAGATCACAACCACAGACAAAACGACTAATGTCCAACCTTTGACAAAAAGAAAAAAATGTTAATGATACAAACAACAACTATATATCAGCAACACAGTGAATGTGAAGACTGACTAGAAACCACCTGAACATTAACTTACTGAAGTCTCTGTTTTCAGACTCAGATTCTTCATCAGATCCTGGAAACAGAAATGTAACCATGAGAATGATGAAGAAAATAAAAAAGTATGAATCAGGATGTTTGGACGTGTTTCTCACCATCAGCAGACGTCGCTTTGACCTCAGGAATCATCACAAACACCTCTTTCTGAGGACCAGAGAGGACTCTCACTGCACATCCAACCTGGATGCTGTCACCATGGAAACCAGACAGCACCGCCGTGGTGTTGACGGTGACTGTAGCGTCGGTGTTGTTGACGGTCACCGTGTGGTAGTGAGACAAGTTGAGGTGTTGTTGTGAGACAGTCAGTGTTACTGTGGGAGCAGGTCGACCTGTGACTGAGCAGGACACAACTGACTCTTCAGGAGAGTTGGATTCTCTGACATGTAGAATGGGCTCATGCAGCTCTGTCAACACAAACATCACATCAACCCAGAGCTTACACACACAGCTGCTGCTGACATGAAGCTGGATTTAAACAGGAACATTTCACCAATGATTCAGTCTGGTTCTTACCATAGAGCTGGAGGCAGGTTCTACCTGTTAGAGCACCATCAGGGTAACAGTCAAACAAACACAGATAACAACCTTCATCCTGTTCTGTTATATTTCTCATCACTATGGAGCAGTTCTTCAGTCCAACATCTTTAAACTTCACTTTATCTCTAAAGTCTGAATTCACTCTTTGACCAAAGTATTTGTTGTATACGGCCATATTCTTGTCATGATCAGGTAAAATTTTCTGCCATGTGACTTGACGAACATCTTTAGAGTCCATGAGCTGACAGCTGAAATGAGCCTCTTCTCCTACAGCTGCCATCACAGTCTGAAGAGTCTGGACCTCAGATGTTAGAGAAACATCTGTATGGAGGAAGGAGAAAGGAGGAAATGATGAGTTGTGGTTTGTAACAGACTCACTACTGAACAGTGTTTAATAAGCAGCTACAAGTCAGACATAAAATCAGAGGAGCTACAGAATATAGTGGAACTTTGGTTTTAGTACACATTATTTTTCGGCTGATATTAATTAATTCATACTACTGATTTAAGTTATTTTTTATTATTATTATTATTATTATTATTATTATTATTATTATTATTATTATATACTAATATTATGTAATAATACTATATTATTATATAGTATTTATTTTGCTTTTAAAATGTTATATTTCATGATCACAATTATTATTAATTAAAGTATTATTTATGATTATAATATTTTGTTTCTTTATGAATTACAGCACTTTATTATTTTATTTACATTTACATGTGTCATATTTAAGAAGCTTAGTAAGTTCCCTTGAACAGTAAAATTAGATCCCATCTGTTTCACAGGGGACTGATTTGAGTGCAGTTATGAATCCCTGAAATATAAAGTAGAAATAAACTAACCTACTGTGTTGGTGTTTATTAAAGAAGATTATACCAAGAAACTTAGAAAGAGTAAGAATAATATAAAAGTTCACATACAGACCAGTAATGTTATTATTAAACCAGTTTTAAATAAACTATTCACATCAGGTACTTTGAAACTAGGTAAAACATTTAATATTATTATAGACTAGAACTGATCTCTCTTACCTTTTGGAAAATATCGCAACATAAGCAGCAGAAATAGAACTGTACTCTGAGACATTTCTGTGACGACTAGCTCAGCAGGTAATGCACTCGCCTGAATCATCCACTTACAAACCAAATAGTCGCTGGTTGGATTCTCAGTCTGTTCTTACTTTATGTCGAAGTGTTTCATTATTACTGGGTTTTCCCGCCAAATTTCACAAGTCATCTCTGAGGGTTGGTATTAAAATGTACATAGTAATAAAAACATTACCTGAACAAGATAAATATGTATTTATATAATTGATATAAAGAGATTTAATATTACACTGAAGAAACAGCTGATTCCGTGAACATTTATAATTAAAACTAAAAATTAAACATTAACAGCACTTGTTGTCCCCTCGGTGCAGTGGAACAATCCACTCCCACAATTCACTGCGACAACATTTTAATACTTTCACTTTCATTTTGAGTGTTAGAGTTAGAGAGAGTTAAATGTAAAAATGAACATTTATAATAGTAACTAAACATAAACGTGAGTTCTGGACTGAGATTGAAATAATTAACAATTCAGTGATGTTGTTCTGAAATGTGCACTGACAGACGTGTGGAGAAATGTCTTGAATAAAGACTGAAAAACTTCATATTTCTCTCTCTCTGCTTTATTTTGAACAAATTAATTACACTTGTAATAGAAAATATTATGTTGATAATGAACAGATTAGATGATGAAGCCTATGTTTTAATATTGTGACGAGCCTCTGAGTAAACAACTCTTTTATTTTTATATCAAACAACAGACAGTGACAGCAGGTCTCAGTTCCGCATTCAGTCCCCCCGGAATCACTGAATCTCCCTCCTGTTTCTACCGGGTCCCCTAGCTCCTCTCCCCCGGAAGTACACCAAAGGTCACTCAACTATGTACACTACAAAATAAAAGCACCAATCAAACGAACCACACAACACATAACATATATCAGCAGTACCAAACACCAAAAGAACAATGTGTTTCACCTATGGGTCGCTACAATATTATAAAGTAAGTCGATATTTCTGGATTAGTAACTGCAAACAAAGTGATCACTGATACTGAAAGATGGTAAAATCCACACAGCACAGCTAAAAACGTCAAAGTGTTAAATTATGTTCTTACATCCTTTTTCATTGAGGGAGGTACAGCCCACCTCTAAACTTACTGTTCTACTCTCTTATACTTGCATCTCATGAAACAGAATTATTTCTTTGATAGCACTTTGTATTGATGTTTTTCTTCTTGACTTAGATTTAGTTTTGCTTCCCTTGTTCCTCACTTGTACGTCGCTTTAGATAAAAGCGTCTGATAAATGACTAAATGTAAATGTAAATGTGAACCAGGACTCTCTCCATATAAAACTCACTGCAGCTCATATAAACAAAAACTCTATAAATCAATAATAAGAAACAAAACATTAACTAAATCTGTCACAATCATTCGTGTTGCACTCTCTATTCCACCACATTAAAACACCAAATCCCACATCTGGAGACTTTCAGCTGCTACCTGTGATCAACTCACCTGGTGATGTTTCAAGATTAAATCTGAGCCAACAGCGACATCTAGCGGACACGTTCTCCAGTTAGAGCTAAAACCAGGAGAAGATGTGCTGGAGGATCAGATGAGAATAAAAACTACAGCACCAGGACTGAATAAAACTATAGTTTTTGTTGTTGTTAGTTGTATCATTGTTGAATACCATAATATAACCTATCACAAAAACAACAACAAACAAACAAACAAAAACAATTAAGTGCCATTAAAACATGTTAACATGTCTCTTTAACGATTAACTATACAGTCACAGTAAAGTATAGGACATATTGAATGAAGTCTGTTTCTGTCCTGATGAAGTGTTGGGTTGTTGTTCTTTTTACTTTTTTCAGTGTCCGTTGTCTGAGCTGCTTCTTCTCCTGTTCAACTAATAGTCATTGAAAGAACTGTTGTTACAATATATTTTTGATAATATTATGAACAATGAGTACACAGTGATCAAGAGTAATTAGGGGAAAGTAATCTTCAGCAGAATTTAGGTTGCATATTGTAATAAACATCATATTATCCATGAAGGTAGAAGAATAAAATGTAGATATAGAGCTGAGATGGAAAGTATAAAATGTAATATTAATATACAGCATAAGGGAATGAAGAAATTTAATTTTTCAATATAATAGAATTGTGTAAGTGATCAAAGACAGAAAGAAAGTCTTAAATATGAGTGTGTGTAGTTGTAAAATAAGGTGTCATTAAAAATAATAATCTGAACAAACATTCAACAGCTCTTACAGTCTGAGACACATGAAGTTCTTGTGTTGTTGTTTATTAATCACTGCAGAAACACAACCACAGGTCAGTGCCAAAGCCAATAGAACATATGGAGTCCATGCTTTAAAAAAAAGAGGAAAAACTGTTAATAAATATAATCAACAATTAAAAAGCAGCAACACCGTGAATGGGAAGACTGACTCAAGATCACCTGAACATTAACTTACTGAAGTCTCTGTTTTCAGACTCAAATTCTTCATCAGATCCTGGAAACAGAAATGTAACCATGAGAATGATGAAGAAAATAAAAAAGTATGAATCAGGATGTTTGGACGTGTTTCTCACCATCAGCAGACGTCGCTTTGACCTCAGGAATCATCACAAACACCTCTTTCTGAGGACCAGAGAGGACTCTCACTGCACATCCAACCTGGATGCTGTCACCATGGAAACCAGACAGCACCGCCGTGGTGTTGACGGTGACTGTAGCGTCGGTGTTGTTGACGGTCACCGTGTGGTAGTGAGACAAGTTGAGGTGTTGTTGTGAGACAGTCAGTGTTACTGTGGGAGCAGGTCGACCTGTGACTGAGCAGGACACAACTGACTCTTCAGGAGAGTTGGATTCTCTGACATGTAGAATGGGCTCATGCAGCTCTGTCAACACAAACATCACATCAACCCAGAGTTACACACACAGCTGCTGCTGACATGAAGCTGGATTTCACCAGGAACATTTCACCAATGATTCAGTCTGGTTCTTACCATAGAGCTGGAGGCAGGTTCTACCTGTTAGAGCACCATCAGGGTAACAGTTAAACAAACACAGATAACAACCTTCATCCTGTTCTGTTATATTTCTGATCACTATGGAGCAGTTCTTCAGTCCAACATCTTTAAACTTCACTTCTCTAAAGTCAGAATTCACTCTTTGACCATAGTGTTTGTTGTATGAAGCCATGTTCTTGTCATGATCAGGTAAAATTTTCTGCCATGTGACTTGAAGAACGTCTTTAGAGTCCATGAGCTGACAGCTGAAATGAGCTTCTTCTCCTACAGCTGCCATCACAGTCTGATGAGTCTGGACCACAGATATTAGACGAACATCTGTGTGAAGGAAGGAGAAAGGAGGAGATGATGAGTTGAACTTTGCATGAAGATTATGTATCTTTAGCTACTGATCAACATTGTGATATTTAGTAGTAGCAGTAAGTAGAGCAGGACCTACACCGTTTCAAAATAAATTAAAATATTAAACACTTAATAACAACAAGACCAGAAAAGGATAAGTTATGATTTGTGTATAGATGATAAAATAAATAATATAAATAAACTATTTATCATTTTAATAACCAAAACAACAATACAGAATGAAGATCGTACTCATTTATAATAACTGATGCATTAACATGTAAACATTAGAAAAGCTGCAGCTGCTTCATCCATAATAATTGATTTAACAAAACTTTAACATAATAATTTATTTAACAAAACTTTAACAAAACATAACTCAGGTGGAGTAAAAAGTAAAACTTATTCTTCTGAATTGTTGTATGTAAAGTAAACTTACTTGTAAATACTTTACTTAGTTACTTTCCGCCTCTGTACTACAGCAACTTACAGTAAAGTGTTTTTATAATTAAACCAACCATCTTTTGCCTTTACTTATAAGATATAACATTAAAACTACTTGGTGGTTTTAATCTCATGGTGAACAGAGCTCAGCAGGAGAAAACTGTAATAATCAACATGTGTCAGTCTGTCACAGTTTACAGTGTGTTTCCATGTGGAGCTGCAGACCTGTGACAGTGTGCAGACTGAGATAAGATAAGATAAGATAGACTTTATTTATCCCATAATGGGGAAATTATTTTGTCTACAGCAGCAAGGTGACATTAAATAGGACAACAGTATAGAAGAATAGAAGACCAGTATAGAGTGGACAGCATCAGTATTAACTCCACACAAAAAAAAAAAAACATAAAAAATAAAACATAAAAACTGTAAGATCAAGTAAATGAAGTAAAAATCTTTAAGTAAAGTGTCAAGTAAAATCTTTAACTTACACGACAATTAAATTACACACCAAACGACAAACAACAACAGCAACAACGAATGAAATACACCGCGTAGGTACATAGTGTGTTACTGTAGTACTGTGTTGCATAGTCTGATGGCTGTGGGGAGGAATGACCTGCGGTAGCGCTACTTCTTGCACTCTGGGTGTAACAGTCTCGTCCTGAAGGAGCTGGTCAGAGCCTCTACAATTTGGTGCAGGCGGTGGGAGGGGTTATCCATGATGGATGTTAGTTTAGCCAACATCCTCCTGTCCGCCACCTCCTTGATGGACTCCAGTGAGCAGCCCAGTCTGGTCTTGTCCTGCTGGTGTTTAAGACTGGTGGCTATTTTCACACCAGCCCACAAAGTCAGAGGACTGCTTGGTGCTGAGGTGTGAATAGCTGCTTTCCTGGACTGGAAAGGTGTGGAGAGGGGGGCTGGGCAGAATCAAATCTGTTAAAGAACAGGTTCAGTTCATTTGCCCAGACTTAGTCACCTGTGACCTGGCGACCATTTTGAGCTTTACCGTGGCCTGAGATGTGTTTTAGACCTCTCCACACATCACGGACGTTGTTCTGTTCCAGGCGATGCTCCAACTTCTTCCTGTAGCTGTCTTTGCAGGCCCTCTTCTTCTCATTTAATAGGGCCTTCAGCTCAGGAGTGACCCAGGGCTTTTTTGGGAAGCACATCACTGTCTTTGTTGGCACAGTGTTTTCCACACAAAAATGTATGTAGTCCGTGCTGCAGTGTGTGAGACTATCAATGTTCTCCCCATGTGGCCTGCAGAGAACGTCCCAGGCTGTGGTGTTAAAACAGTCCTTTAGTCGCTCTGTTGCCTCCTCAGTCCAGAGCTTCACCGTTTTAACCTGTGGTGTCTGCTGTTTCACCACTGGAGTGTAAGCAGGGGAGAGATGAACCAGTTTGTGGTCAGAGCGTCCTAAAGGAGGGAGGGGGGCAGAAGTATGTGCGTTCTTGACGTCAGAATATAGGAGGTCCAGAGTTTTATTGTCCCCTGTGTGGCAGTTTACATACTGGGTGAAGTTGGACATGGTTGGGGTGCGGGTGCTGTGCCGCAGCCTTTCTTCTTTCCGCTCTGCGCCACGGAGTTCAGTGTGTCTTGGTTGAGCCACGTCTCGGTGACGCACAGCAGGCTGCTCCCCCGGTACCCGCGCTGCAGACGCGTTAGCGCCGTTAGCTCGTCCAGCTTGTTAGAGAGAGCGCGGACGTTTCCCATCATAACGGATGGTACATATGGCTTTTACCTCCGTCTTCTCCCCCGGCGTTTAACTCCAGCTCTGCAGCATCGTCTTTTTCTCCGTAAACAACTGAACTGCATCCTCAAGGCTGCCCCGAGGCAGGATCAAAAAAGTCATAAAACAAAGTGCGAAAGTAATGAAGTTTGTGCCCTTTGTCGCAGGACTCCATATTGATTTATGTAAAAAGCAAAAAACACAAATAGGGTGGAAGAAAACATTAAAAAACACAAAGATAAAAACCACAAAAGGACAGAGCTGCTGAGACTTATAGCAACTGAACTCTGTTCACCAACACATTAAAACCACAGCTTCTTGTTTGTTGCATAAAAACAGTTAAAAAAAAGTTACAGCAAAGCTGAAGATATTAATAACTCAGTTACTGCTTCTTTTACATTTCTCTGTGCATTTGTTTAGTGATTTTGTAGGAGAAGGAGCTCTGAGGAATGGGTCTACAGACCCAGGTCTAACAGAAGCTGAACAGGTTTGTCTGTAGGTGGATTAATAACGAGGACAAATGGTTTACGTTAAAGGAAATTAATGTTAATTTAAAGCGTCAGAATGAGAAAAGAAAAATATACCGATAGAGAATACAATATAATATTATTACAGACTACATCTGATCTCTTACCTTTGGTAAAGAATCCCAACATTAAAAGAAGATATAGGACTGAAGAGTTTGTCATCACTGCTTCATGTAGTGCTGAGTAGAAACGTCTCTGTGTATCAAGCGCTTCAGCACGTTTGTGATACTTCCTTTTTGAAACACGACTTTAAACCCTTTAAGTCACGTGTTTGTGACGTATTGTTTAACAAAACAAAAAAAAGTTGCTTCTTCAGTCTGAAGATAGTTGGTTAGAGACCACAGACACAATCATTTCTCACTGAGAACAGAAACCGATCAGGTTTGTCTACAGGTGAATTAATAACGAGGACAAATTACTTTCCTTAAGGGAAATAGATTTTTATTTAAAGCGTTAGCATGAGAATTGTATACAGTAATACAGTATACTTGTATTACAGACTACCTCTGATCTCTTAACGTAGGGAAAAAATCCAAACATAAAAAGGAGATATAGGACTGAAGAGTTTGTCATCGCTGCTTCATGTGGAGACAAAATTCAAGACCCACAGGTAATATTGATCAGATAGATCAAGATCTCAGAGGGGGGGTTGCCAGTAAAAACACTAATGTAAAAAGTCATCTGTAGATTAAAGACACTTATACTTATGTATTGTAAGTAATATAAACTGAATAACTCTGATGTTAAAAACAGTTGATGTCGTTCATCTTCTTATTTTACTCTATTTGTTTTATTAACTATAAACAGTGTCCCCTCTGTGCAGCAGTGGAACGATCCACTCCCACAGCACAAAGGTAACTTTTACTTTTGTTCTCACCTGTTTTAACTTACATAACAAACACAGAGCATGAGTAAGATAAAGATATAAATAAAAGTAACTGGTTCAGATTCAGTGTTAGAGGAAACACATTATCTCCATCACAGGCTGCTGTTTGTATCATGGCTGTTACAACTGAATGAAGGACATGAAGTCACACTAAATGTAGCAAATCAACATTTTACCTTAGATAGTAGTTAAAATAGAAAGTAGAAAAAAAAATGGACATTGTCTGTTAAAATGCCTGCAATGGTCACTTTACAATGTAATACAGTCTAATACACAAGCTCTGCCATGAATTCGACTTTAATTAATTTATAATTTCTCAGTTGTGGTTAAAATGCTGTTATGACATATTTGATAAAACCTATCCACAATAAATAATTACCAAAAAGAAACACGGATACTATTACTAATTAGTTTTACCTTTTAAGATTAGTTATAGGACTGACACATAAATTCTGCATCAAACAAAACATGAACAGGACCAAACGCCTCTTAGTCAAAACTCCCTGTTTCAAGAGTTATGTAGAATATTAACAGTTGGTTTATAAATTATTTACTTTGATTTTTACCTCCAGTCACTTCTCTGGAAATCTGCATAAAACGAGACATATTTGCAATAACAGCTGAAACCTGCTGTAACACTGAGGCACAGTTGTGAATAAACACACAATGTTAACATTTGGTTATTATTATATTATTGTTGTTGTTATTATTATTGTTATTAGTAGAACTGTCTGTACAAGACAATAGCAGTGATAATAATAACAGCATTTAAAGTTGTACTTTCTGAAAATATTAGGATGAAGTAATTGTAATGATTATGATGATTCATAAAAACTATCTGTATTTCATTCCCACTGAACATAAGACATAGAAGTTTTCATTTTGAGTCACTTAGTCACAGTGTCAAATGGTCCAAATACCACAATTTATTTATGTAAATAGTAAAAAAGCAACAAAATACAAACAGTGATCACACAAGATGTTATAAAAAGTAAAAAACTGAGACAGACTAGGTCTTGTAGAGTTAAACTGAGAGGTTAATGTTGTTTTAGTCTTAACTCTTCGGTTTCTACAGAAACATCAGTAACAGCAGCAAAATCAAGTAAATCCAGTTTCTACTGAACAGCAGCTTCAAGATCATCAGGACCTGGACGACTGAGAATCTCCACAGACGTTCACACTAACAGGAAATCTGGTCTCTGAAGCTGCAGTTTGATTCAGTCGGTTTTACCATGAGAACTAAACTCAGTCATTAGTGTCACATTGATCAAAGTTAAGTTTTGTTGTTAGTGCTGCAATACTTTGATTCTCCACAGAAGTTTCCTGATCTAATTGTTTTCCTGGTTGACTACAACTCTCTGAGTCTTTTTGCTCTGGGTTGTCACTTATTTGACTTTTCTCAGTAGGTGTCCGCTTTCTGAGGTTGTTGGCCTGACTGTTTGAAGTTGTTCTAGTTTTATCATCTGAGGTGGTCTGATCGTTTTCCTGCATGTCTAATGGTGTACGCTCCTCTTCTTCAGCTGTGACCGGATCATTTTCCTGCTTGTTTACAGTTGTTCTGGTCCTGAAAATAAAATAAAATGTCATTTTACTTAATGTGAAACATAAATTAACTAAATATTCTGAACCGGTTATATAGATAAACATACTGACAGTGAGTCTGCAGTAAAGTTGAAGACTTTACTTTAAATATGTAGAAAACAGATTATCCAGGATTATAGATGAATAATATGAAGGTAAAGAGCTAAGCTGGAAGATAATGTGACAATAATCTAATAATACACATGAGTTATATATGAGTGTATTTGTTTTAGAATGAGGCGTCTCACTCTTTAAGATCAATTCAATCTGAACGAACATTAATCAGCTCTCACAGACTGAGTCACAGATATTACAACAACTCAAAAAGAAGAATAAAAGTCGTACCTTATAAAATACAGAACAATGAAGACCAATGATGAACCAAAGATCACAAACACAGTCAGTAAAACTGATCTGTTTCCTTTAAAGAAAAAGAGGAAACATGTTTAAAATTATAAACTCAACAATTATAAAGTAACAACAAGAACATTAACTTACTGAAGACTCTGGTTTCAGACTCAGATTCTTCATCAGATCCTGGAAACAGAAATGTAACCATGAGAATGAGGAAGAAAATAAAAAAGTATGAATCAGGATGTTTGGACGTGTTTCTCACCATCAGCAGACGTCGCTTTGACCTCAGGAATCATCACAAACACCTCTTTCTGAGGACCAGAGAGGACTCTCACTGCACATCCAACCTGGATGCTGTCACCACGGAAACCAGACAGCACCGCCGTGGTGTTGACGGTGACTGTAGCGTCGGTGTTGTTGACGGTCACCGTGTGGTAGTGAGACAAGTTGAGGTGTTGTTGTGAGACAGTCAGTGTTACTGTGGGAGCAGGTCGACCTGTGACTGAGCAGGACACAACTGACTCTTCAGGAGAGTTGGATTCTCTCACATGTAGAATGGGCTCATGCAGCTCTGTCAACACAAACATCACATCAACCCAGAGCTTACACACACAGCTGCTGCTGACATGAAGCTGGATTTCACCAGGAACATTTCACCAATGGTTCAGTCTGGTTCTTACCATAGAGCTGGAGGCAGGTTCTACCTGTTAGAGCACCATCAGGGTAACAGTTAAACAAACACAGATAACAACCTTCATCCTGTTCTGTTATATTTCTCATCACTATGGAGCAGTTCTTCAGTCCAACATCTTTAAACTTCACTTTATCTATAAAGTCTGAATTGACAAGTTGACCATAGTATTTGTTGTATTTGGCCATGTTCTTCTCGCCCTCAGTTAAAATTTTCTGCCATGTGACTTGACGAACGTCTTTAGAGTCCATGAGCTGACAGCTGAAATGAGCCTCTTCTCCTACAGCTGCCATCACAGTCTGAAGAGTCTGGACCACAGATGTTAGATGAACATCTGTGTGGAGGAAGGAGAAAGGAGGAAATGATGAGTTGAACTGTGCATGAAGATTATGCATCTTTGGACCTACCCTGTTTCAATAAAAATTTAAATATAAAACACTTAATAAGAACAAGACCAGAAAACATCAATCATAGTGATGAACATGTTTTTAATATTGTGAACCTACATGCAGGATTCACACTGTATAATGTAGAGAAATAATAGTAATAAAGACCTAATTATTTTTCATATAATGATATTGTGTGTACTGTGAGTTTTTAAAATAAGTGTTCATAACAAAACAATCTTATTTGAACAGTGTTGTGTATTTCCCAGATATACCTAAAGTACCAAAAGTAAAAGGATTATGCAGAATCATGATTGTACTAATTTATAATCACTGATGCATTAACATGTAAACATTAGAAAAGCTGCAGCTGCTTCATCGATAATAAATTTAACAAAGTAACTCAGATACAAGTGGAATAAAAAGTAAACAGGGCTCAGCAGGAGAAAACTGTAATAATCAACATGTGTCAGTCCATCACAGTGGTGAACAGACAGTTGCCTGTTCAGGAACAAACAGTTCCCTGTTCATGGAGCTGTCTGTTCACCACTGGTGACATCACTTTGTGTAGAAACAGTGTAAAAACAGTTCACGTTAAAAAAAATTTACATCACAGCTGAAGATCTTAATAATTAAGTTACTGCTTCTTTTACGTTTCTCTGTGCATTTCTTTAGTGATGTTAAAGGAGGCAGAGCCCTGCAGGTGGACTCACGGTCATTTCTCACTGAAGACTGGCTCTACAGACCCAGGTCCAGCAGAAACCGAACCGGTTTGTCTGCAGGTGGATTAATAACGAGGACAAATGGTTTACGTTAAAGGAATTTAATGTTCATTCAAAGCGTCAGCATGAGAATTAAAATATTACAGATAGAGAATACAGTATAATATTATTACAGACTACATTTCATCTCTTACCTTTGATAATGAATCCTAACATAAAAAGAAGATATAGGACTGAAGAGTTCATCATCACTGCTTCATCAGAGGAAACGACTCTGTGTATCGAGCGCTTCAGCACATTTCTGATCCTCCTTACTCAGATACTTAGAGAGACGCCTGATGTCACGTGTGTGTCGTAAAATATGACGTTTACTAAAATATGTCAGTGACGATTCACAGTCGTCATGAACGACAGAAACCAAAACAGGTTTGTCTGCAGGGGGACAAATTAGTTTGGTTAAGGAAAATTGATGTTGTCAAAGTGTCATCATGATAATTTTATTACAAACTGATTGACTCTGCTGTTAAAAACAGCTGATGTCGTTAATCTTCTTATTTTACTCTATTTTATTATTATTGTGAACAGTTTCCTCTCTGTGCAGCAGTGGGACGATCCACTACCAGGTTAGAGGAGCGCATCCAGACTAGAGAGGGTCAGAGACAGTGACAGTCTGGGTGCTGCAGGCGGAGACAGCCAGTCCCCGACTCCGGCGTTAGAGCCCTCACAGCGGGGCGAGTGGGTGACGACTCGGCGGCATACTGGCGCAGCCAAAGCTAAAGCTAAGGCTAAGGCTAAAGCTAAGGCTAAAGCTAAGGCTAAAGCTAAAGCTAAGGCTAAAGCTAAAGCTAAGGCTAAAGCTAAGGCTAAAGCTAATGCTAGCCCACCGGAGCACTCCACCCCCGAGCTGCACAGGTTTGCCCCTCTCAGCTGCACAGAGTCTTCACTCGGGGTTCAACATGTTGAGACTGTGTCTGTTCCTCGAACTAAACAAAAAGTCAGAAAAACCCACAAAGTCTGTTTTAATAATCTAATTAACATAGAAACCTTATTATGTAATATAATAAACAAGAACAAGTCAGTGGTGAAATGTACATGTAATATGGGAGATGTCTTTGTCCAGTTAATGTAGTGTAGAAGCTCAGAGGAGCTGGGGTTGAACCACCAACCACATGTTTGATGGACAACCTGCTTCCTCTACTGATCCACAACCAGGCTAAACAATTAAAACAGAATTAACATTGATCATATAAATGTGCTTAAACAGGCTGGTGAAAAAGTGATAAGTCCTCTTATTTCTGAAATTAGGATACATTATTGTTGTAATAGTATTTGTTATTTTCTGTCAACATTATTTCTGAGCTCACAGTTTAAACTGATTTGATAACTTATTGTCTCCATCACAGTCTGCTGTTTGTTTTATGGCTGTTACAACTGCATGAAGGACATAAAATCACACTAAATATAGCTGTTGCTACAAATCAACACTTTACCTTAGATAGTAGTTAAAATGGAGAGTAGAAAAAATGGACATTGTCTATGAAAATAGCTGCAATGGCCACTTTATTAGGTACCCCTGTACAATCTAATACAGTCTAATACAGCAGCTCTGCCATGAATACTACTCCTACAAAGTTATCATTTCTCAGTTTTGGTTAAAATGCTGTTATGACATATTTGATAAAACCTATCCACAATAAATAATTTAAAAAATAACAAAAAGAAACACCGATACTGCTGTGTTTGTGTCACTGCTGTTAAACCAGCATGGAGGAAATGAAAAGTCACAATCTGTGTGTTTGTGAATCTGTAACAGATTATTATTGATAAACACTGTGATATGTAATTTAAAAAGCAACAAGTCAGAGCTGAAGCCTGCACAGATTAATGCACAATATAAGGATCTGATGTCCATTATTATTATTACTAATGTGTATAGAAGAAGAGTAACACCATCTTCAAATCACTTTCTGTAGGCTGAAGAGAAAGAAAATGTTTCATTTCATACATAATCTAACTGAATCTGACATTTTATTACAGAACCACTCAATCTGAAACGTGATAAATACATTTATATACTGACTCACTTGACAAATATCAACAAAATGTCCCACTTTGATTTACAGCTACTGTACTTGTTAGAAAGAATAAAGCACAGCAAGGTACATATACAGATATATACACAATCAAAACTTCACTGTATCATTAACTGAAGTATTTTTTAATCATTAATAAATAAGTCACATCTTCAGGTCACTGATCTTTTTCTAGCAATTAAATTATAAATATCTATTTTAAACATCTGTTATTAATCATTTATACTGGACTGCCTGCTGCCTACACAGCATGTAATCACCCATATGAGGATGGGTTCCCTGTTGAGTCTGGTTCCTCTCAAGGTTTCCTCCTGTAGCCTTCTCAGAGAGTTTTTCTTTGCCACCATCGCCCTCGGCTTGCTCATCAGGGACAATCTGATTATTATTGATTCATACACATTCACTGTTCATGTAAACTTGTTTCTTTGTTTGTGTTAAGCTGCTTTGCAACAATGTCAATTGTAAAAAGCACCATACAAATAAATCTTTTAATTTTGGAGGTTTTTAATAAAAAAAATATAAACATATATACAATCTATAAAATGTTATAAAAAAGCAGGATAGTAAAGAAAATTAAAGCTACACTTATGTTTTTAATTTGCTGATATCATCTATGAACCAAGACACATTTGTGCTCACAGATTCTCACTGAGAGGTGAATGTTGTACGTCTGAACGTTTTTCTCAGCAGCTCAGTGACGTCTCTTCTCTTAACCTGTGGTTCAGTTTGTGTGTCTGTCTCATCACTGACACCACAGTTAACTAAATAGTTAACATTGGTCAAAAATAAGCTGTTGAAGGTGACAGTTTTGTGTCATTACTTTCTAGAGTTGTCTCAGTAGGTGTCCTGTGAAAACTGATCTCCTGCTGCTGCTGTGAGTTCTCCTGTTTGACCAGGTGTCCTCAGTCCTTCTGACATGACCTGATATCAGACTGATGGTGCTCGAGACCTTGAAATAAAAACAAAACACTGTATTTTACACTATAGTGAATGAATTAAACAATCTGATTAGTTATAGATAAACATCCTGGCAATGAGTCTATATTGATAAGAAAATAAAATGCGAAGTGATCTGGGTCAGAATTTACTTTAAACACATTAAGAAAACATCACAACAATAATATGTAGGTACAGAGAAAAAGTGGAAAATCTGACAATAGAAAGATTAAAGAGATACCTGTTCTTATATTTCAGAATAACCAGGACAGCGACGACTGCAGCAAAACAACCACAGATCACAACCACAGACAAGACGACTAATGTCCGACCTTTGAGAAAAAGAAAAAAACAGTTAATGATACAATCAACAATTAAAAGCAACAACACAGTGAATGTGAAGACTGAATCAAGACCAAATGAACATTAACTTACTGAAGACTCTGTTTTCAGATACAGATTCTTCATCAGATCCTGGAAACAGAAATGTAACCATGAGAATGATGAAGAAAATAAAAAAGTATGAATCAGGATGTTTGGACGTGTTTCTCACCATCAGCAGACGTCGCTTTGACCTCAGGAATCATCACAAACACCTCTTTCTGAAGACCAGAGAGGACTCTCACTGCACATCCAACCTGGATGCTGTCACCATGGAAACCAGACAGCACCGCCGTGGTGTTGACGGTGACTGTAGCGTTGGTGTTGTTGACGGTCACCGTGTGGTAGTGAGACAAGTTGAGGTGTTGTTGTGAGACAGTCAGTGTTACTGTGGGAGCAGGTCGACCTGTGACTGAGCAGGACACAACTGACTCTTCAGGAGAGTTGGATTCTCTCACATGTAGAATGGGCTCATGCAGCTCTGTCAACACAAACATCACATCAACCCAGAGCTTACACACACAGCTGCTGCTGACATGAAGCTGGATTTCACCAGGAACATTTCACCAATGATTCAGTCTGGTTCTTACCATAGAGCTGGAGGCAGGTTCTACCTGTTAGAGCACCATCAGGGTAACAGTTAAACAAACACAGATAACAACCTTCATCCTGTTCTGTTATATTTCTGATCACTATGGAGCAGTTCTTCAGTCCAACATCTTTAAACTTCACTTTATCTCTAAAGTCTGAATTCACTCTTTGACCAAAGTATTTGTTGTATGATGCCATGTTCTTGTCCTGATCAGGTAAAACTTTCTGCCATGTGACTTGAAGAACGTCTTTAGAGTCCATGAGCTGACAGCTGAAATGATGAGTCTGATGAGTCTGGACCTCAGATGTTAAATGAACATCTGTGTGGAGGAAGAAGAATGGAGGAAATTATGAGTTGAACTTTACATGTACATCATGTATCTTTAGCAGATTGCAACTGATCAACATTGTGATATTTAGTTTAGTTTAGTAAGCAGTACTAAGTAGAGCAGGACCTATACCGTTTCAAAATAAATTAAAATATTAAATACTTAATAACAACAAGACCATAAGGATAAGTTATGATTTGTGTATAGATGACCATGAATAATACTAATAAAGATGTAATTTTTTATCATTTGTTAATAACAAAAACAATCTGTATTTGAACAATGTTGTGTATTACCAAGATATACTTAAAGTACCAAAAGTGAGAAAATTATGCAGAACGATCTTACTAATTTATAATAACTGATGCATTACTCTGTAAAAATTAGAAAAGGTTCAGCTGCTTCGTTCATGATCATTTATTTAACATAATAACTCAATAACATAATAAGATACAAGTGGAGTAAAAAGTAAAACTCATTCCTCTGAATTGTTGCATGTAGAGTAAACTTACTTGTAAATACTTTACTTACTTTCCACCCCAGATCTACAGCAACTTACAGTAAAGTCTCATTAAACCATCTGTTACCTTCACTGATAAAATACAACATTAAACTACCTGGTAGTTTAATGTTGTGGTGAACAGAGCTCAGCAGGAGAAAACTGTAATGATCAACATGTGTCAGTCCATCACAGTTTACAGTGTGTTTTCATGTGGAGCTGCAGACCTGTGACAGTGTGCAGACTGAGCTCTGTTCACCACCACATTAAACCACAGCTTCCTGTTTGTTGCATAAAAACAGTTAAAAACGTTACAGCACAGCTGAAGATTTCAATAATAAATAATTTACTGCTTCTTTTACATCTCTCTGTACATTTGTTTTGTGATTTTGTATGAGAAGGAGCTCTGAGGACTGGGTCTACAGAACCAGGTCCAACAGCAACCCAACAGGTTTGCCTGCAGGTCGATTAATAACGAGGACAAATGGTTTACGTTAAAGGACTTTAATGTTAATTTAAAGCGTCAGCATGATAATTAAAATATTACAGATAGAAAATACAGTATAATATTATTACAGACTACATGTGATCTCTTACCTTTGGTAAAGAATCCCAACATTAAAAGAAGATATAGGACTGAAGAGTTTGTCATCACTGCTTCATGTAGTGATCAGAGGAAACGACTCGCTGTATCAAGCGCTTCAGCACGTTTGTGATACTTCCTTTTTGAAACACAACTTTAAACCCTTTAAGTCACGTGTTTGTGATGTATTGTTTCATAAAACATGTCAGTGAAGTGAAGTTATCTGGAAGTTGACTGAACTTTTTTCTTGTTAGGTAGAAAAGTTTCACTACTCATCCGAGTTGCTTCTTCAGTCTGAAGATAGTTGGGAAGAGACCACAGACACAATCATTTCTCACTGAGAACAGAAACCGATCAGGTTTGTCTACAGGTGGATTAATAACGAGGACAAATTACTTTCCTTAAGGGAAATTAATGTTCATTTAAAGCGTCAGCATGAGAATTGTTTACAGTAATACAGTATACTTGTATTACAGACTACATCTGATCTCTTAACGTAGGGAAAAAATCCAAACATAAAAAGGAGATATAGGACTGAAGAGTTTGTCATCACTGCTTCATGTGGAGCCAAAATTCAAGACCCACAGGTAATATTTATCAGATAGATCAAGATCTCAGGGGGAGGTTGTCAGTAAAAACACTGAAATGTAAAAATTATGTGTAGAATAAAGACACTTAGACTTACATATTGTAAGTAATATAAACTGAACAACTCTGATTTTAAAAACAGCTGATGTCGTTCATCTTCTTATTTTACTCTATTTGTTTTATTAACTGTGAACAGTGTCCCCTCTGTGCAGCAGTGGAACGATCCACTCCCACAGCACAAAGGTAACTTTTACTTTTGTTCTCACCTGTTTTAACCTACATAACAAACACAGAGCATGAGAAAGATAAAGATATAAATAAAAGTGACTGGTTCAGATTCAGTGTTAGAGGAAACACATTATTATCCATCACAGGCTGCTGTTTGTGTCATGGCTATTACAACTGCATGAAGGACATGAAGTCACACTAAATGTAGCAAATCAACATTTTACCTTAGATAGTAGTTAAAATAGAGAGTAGAAAAAAATGGACATTGTCTGTTAAAATAGCTGCAATGGTCACTTTATTAGGTACCCCTGTACAATATAATACAGTCTAATACACAAGCTCTGCCATGAATTTTACCTTTTGAAGTGAGATATAGGACTGACACATAAATTGTGCATCAAACAAAACATCAACATGATCAAATACCTCTTAGTAAGAACCTATCTACAATATTAACAGTCGAAATGTAAGTCTTTTTTCTGTTGCAGTGATGTTTTTGTTTCTGTTTTCTTTATAGGAGTTTCCTCATTTGATTGTTCTTCTGCTTGACTCCAACTCTCTGGGGTGTCCGCTTTCTGACGATGTTGTCCTGACTGTTTGCAGGTGTTCTGGTTCCTTCTTCAGAGATGGTCTGATCGTTTCCCTTCATATCTAACGGTTTAATCTGTTCTTCTTCTGCTTTGACCTGAATGTTTTCCTGCTTGTTTAAAGTTGTTCTGGTCCTGAAAAGAAAAAAGTCTTTTTACTCAACATGAAACTTAAATTAACTAAATATTCTGAACCAGTTATACAGATCGTGACCAACAGTAAAGTTGAAGAATTTCCTTTGTATAAGTAGAAAACATCAGAATATCCAGGATGATAAAAGAATAATATGTAGGTAAAGAGCCAAGCTGAAACATAATTTAACAATAATCTAATAAAAAACACATCTTACATATTAGCGTATTTGCTTATAGAATTAGGTGTCTCATTCTGTAAGATTAATAAAATCTGAACCAACATGTATCAGCTCTCACAGACTGAGACACAAACACTACAACAACACAAAAAGAAGAATAAAAGTCGTACCTTATGATAAACAGAACAATGACGACCAATGATGAACCAAAGGCCACAAACACAGTCACTAAAACTGATCTGTTTCCTTTAAAGAAAAAGAGGAAACATGTTTAAATTATAAACTCAACAGTTATAAAGTAACAACAAGAACATTAACTTACTGAAGGCTCGTTCTCCTGTTCAACTAATAGTCATTTGGAGAAAGCAAAACTATGTCACTATGTGTCATTGAAAAACATTATCTGAGCAAACATTCAACAGCTCTTACTGTCTGAGACACGTGAAGTTCTTGTGTTGTTGTTTATTAATAACTGCAGAAACACAACGACAGGTCAGTGCCACAGCCAATAGAACATATGGAGTCCATGCTTTAAAAAAGGAGAAAAAACTGTTAATAAATACAATCAACAATTAAAAAGCAGCAAAAATGAGAATGTGAAGACTGACTTGAAACCACCTAAACATTAACTTACTAAAGTCTCTGTTTTAAGACTCTTGATCACATCCAATTTTCTGCCATGTGACTTGAAGAACGTCTTTAGAGTCCATGAGCGGGTGGAGACGCTGTTGTTCTGTCCAGTGTCATTAAGTCTCCACTTTAACTCTGAAGTCAGGATTCACTCTCCGAACAGACTATTTACCTGTCCTGTGACTTGAAGAAGATTAAACAGGCTTCATCTACGACTGTTTCCATCACAGTCTGCTGTGTTTGATTCAAGATTCAAGATTCAAGATTCAAAAAACTTTATTGATCCCAGAGGGAAATTGTTTTGCCTCATTACCATTGTTCTCAAAACAGACAGAAAGAAAAGGAACCACAACCAGGAAAGATCCAACACCAACATAAATACACAAACATAAATACACAATAACATCAATACCGATAAAAAAAAAAACTCAATATATATACAGAATATGTAAATAGATAAATGAAATTGGGTCAATATATGCACAGCAAGGTTATGACAGTATCACTTCCCCCACACCTTACAGAGGGGGGAGGAATTGTACAGATTGATTGCCACAGGTAGAAAGGATCTCCTGTGGCGCTCTGTGGAGCATTTAATGTTAATAAATCTTTGGCTGAACGTGCTCCTCTGTCCAACCAACACACTGTGCAGTGGGTGGGAGGGATTGTCCAAGATTGAGAGGAGTTTGGACAGCATCCTCCTTTCAGCAACAGCATGTAGAGGGTCCAGCTCCACCCCCAGAACAGAGCCAGCCCTCCTAATCAGTTTGTTTAGTCTGTTAGCGTCTGCCACCTTCATGTTGCTGCCCCAGCAGACCACAGCATAAAAGATGACACTGGCCACTACAGACTCATAAAACATCCGCAGCATGGTGCTGCAGATGTTGAAGGACCTGAGTCTCCTCAGGAAGTACATCCGGCTCTGAGCCTTTCTGTACAATGCTGATGAGTTTTTGGTCCAGTCCAGTTTGTTGTCTAAGTACACTCCCAGGTATTTGTACTCGGACACGACCTCCACCTCCTCCCCCTGTATAGAGAGAGGGATGACAGGACTCCCAGATTTCCTGAAGTCCATCACCAGTTCCTTTGTTTTGTTGATGTTCAGTTGCAGATGGTTGAGTCCACACCAGTCAACAAAACTGTCCACCACTCCACGGTACTCCGTGACATCTCCACCCTTAATACATCCTACAACTGCAGAGTCATCAGAGAACTTCTGAAGATGACAGGACTCTGAGTTGTACCTGAAGTCTGAGGTATACAGGGTGATGAAGAATGGAGACAGAACTGTCCCCTGTGGAGCACCTGTGCTACTGATCACAGTGTCAGAGTGTGTCACTGCTGTTAAACCAGCATGGAGGAAATGAAAAGCAACAATCTGTGTGTTAACCACAGTTAACTGAACAATTAACATTGGCCAAAATTAAGTCTTCTAGCTGAAGTAGGTGAAGGTGACGACTTTGTGTTGTTGCTTTCATGTGTTTTCTCAGTAGATGTCCGTTTTCTGAGCTCAGTTTCCTGTTTGACCAGAGGTGTCCTCTGTCCCTCTTCTGAGATGATCTGATTTTTGACTGATGGTGCTCGAGTCCTTAAAAGAAAAACAAAACACTGTATTGTACACAACAATACTCATATTGATAATATGTAGATACAGAGTCAAAGTGGAAAACAGAAAATCTGACAAAAAACATAGGTTAAAGAGATACCTGTTCTTATATTTTAGAATAAACAGGACGGTGACAGCTGCAGCAAAACAACCACAGATCACAACCACAGACAAGACGACTAATGTCCAACCTTTGAGAAAAAGAAAAAAACAGTTAATGATACAAACAACAATTATAAAGCAACAACACAGTGAATGTGAACACTGAATCAAGACCACCTGAACATTAACTTACTGAAGTGTCTGTTTTCAGACTCAGATTCTTCTTCAGATCCTGGAAACAGAAATGTAACCATGAGAATGATGAAGAGAATAAAAAAGTATGAATCAGGATGTTTGGACGTGTTTCTCACCATCAGCAGACGTCGCTTTGACCTCAGGAATCATCACAAACACCTCTTTCTGAGGACCAGAGAGGACTCTCACTGCACATCCAACCTGGATGCTGTCACCACGGAAACCAGACAGCACAGCCGTGGTGTTGACGGTGACTGTAGCGTTGGTGTTGTTGACGGTCACCGTGTGGTAGTGAGACAAGTTGAGGTGTTGTTGTGAGACAGTCAGTGTTACTGTGGGAGCAGGTCGACCTGTGACTGAGCAGGACACAACTGACTCTTCAGGAGAGTTGGATTCTCTGACATGTAGAATGGGCTCATGCAGCTCTGTCAACACAAACATCACATCAACCCAGAGCTGACACACACAGCTGCTGCTGACATGAAGCTGGATTTCACCAGGAACATTTCACCAATGATTCAGTTTGGTTCTTACCATAGAGCTGGAGGCAGGTTCTACCTGTTAGAGCACCATCAGGGTAACAGTTAAACAAACACAGATAACAACCTTCATCCTGTTCTGTTATATTTCTGATCACTATGGAGCAGTTCTTCAGTCCAACATCTTTAAACTTCACTTTATCTCTAAAGTCTGAATTCACTCTTTGACCAAAGTATTTGCTGTATGAAGCCATGTTCTTGTCATAATCAGGCAAAAATTTCTGCCATGTGACTTGAAGAACGTCTTTAGAGTCCATGAGCTGACAGCTGAAATGAGCCTCTTCTCCTACAGCTGCCATCACAGTCTGATGAGTCTGGACCACAGATGTTAGACGAACATCTGTGTGGAGGAAGGAGAAAGGAGGAGATGAGGAGTTGAACTGTGCATGTGCATCATGTATCTTTGGCAGATTGCTACTGATCAGTATTGGGATATTTAGTTTAGTAAGCAGAACTAAGTTCAGGACCTACACTGTTTAAATAAAAATGTTTATATAAATCACTTCATATTTTGAACCCACATGCAAGATTAATTCAATTCAATTCAATTCAATTTTATTTGTAGAGCGCTTTTTACAATTGACATTGTCACAAAGCAGCTTTACACAACCAAAGAACAGTACATGAACAGTGTATGTGTATGAGTCATAATAATGTGATTGTCCCTGATGAGCAAGCCGAGGGCGACAGTGGCAAGGAAAAACTCCCTGAGAAGGCAACAGGAAGAAACCTTGAGAGGAACCAGACTCAACAGGGAACCCATCCTCATATGGGTGATTACATGCTGTGTAGGCAGCAGTCCAGTATAACAGTTAAAGTATTTTAAGTTAATATGGAGTCCAGTTAGTTCTTGCAGGCAGACTAGTTCCATTCCTTGACTATCGAGCGTTGAGTCGAGACCTCCAAGAAACAGCTTCCGACGTCCGCCGAGGCCGGGACCGACATCATAGTAGCTTGTTAACACTGTAATAAAAATAGTAATAAATATCTAATTATTCCTCATATAAACATATTGTATTGTTGTGTGTATGAAATAACAAAACATAATTACAACAAAAATAATCTTATTTGAACAATGTTGTTTATTACCAAGATATACTTGAAGTACCAAAAGTAAAAGAACAATGCAGAATGATGATCTTTCTAATTTATAATAACTTATGTATTAACATGTAAACATTAGAAAAGCTGCAGCTGCTTCCACCGTACTAATACATTTAACAAAGTAAATCAGATATAAGTGGAGTAATGTGTTACATGTTAAGTAAACTTACTTGTAAATACTCAGGTAGTACACAAATACTTCAGAATGTTCCTTAAGTAGTCTTAAATTTACCTCTGATCTACAGCAACTTACAGTAAAGTCTTTATCATTAAACCATCTGTTGCCTTTACTGATAAAATACGACATTAAAACTACTTTGTGGTGAACAAAGCTCAGCAGGAGAAAACTGTAATGATCAACGTGTCAGTCCATCACAGTTTGTGTGTTTCCATGTGGAGCTGCAGACCTGTGACAGTGAGCAGACTGAGCTCTGTTCAGAACATTAAACCATCTGCAGCAGCAGTAAACGCAGTTAAAGCACAGCTGACGATTTTAATAATTAAGTAAAGTAAAGTTACTTCTTCTTTTACATTTCTCATGCACATTTGTTTAGTGATGTTAAAGGAGACAGAGCCCTGCAGGTGGACTCAGGTGCACGGTAATTTCTCACTGCTTTCACACCTACAGGATTTAATTCGATTAAATCGCACTCAAGTTCGTTTTCCCTCTTAGTGCGGTTCGTTTTGTCCGGTGTGAACACGGTAATCGCACTCGAGTGCGCACCAAAACAACCGCACCGAGACCCCCAAAACGAGGTGGTCTCGATCCGCATCCTCTAGTGAACTCTGCTGCGGTCCTCCTGGTGAGAACGCGTACCGAACCAAAACGGGACCAAACGCTATGAATCTCGAGATTTGAGGACTTTGGGTAGTTTGTAGATCCCAATTTCTTGCGTTTGTCCAACAAAAACATGCAGTCTGATTATTGGAGGACAAATGTGTAGACGTGAGGAGGTGAAGTGTCTCACAGACACAGGTCTGATGACTCTGCAAGCGATGAAACGTAAAAAACAATAATGAACGGGATCAACAATCCGCGTTAACATTCATAGTGAACTTACTGTCACACAAACGTACAGTAGAACAACACTTCACCTTCTTCCTGTATTTACCTTTTTATTTCCAGCGGCAGAAACAATGTGACCAACAAGAAGAGAGGACGTTCTCACGTCGTTTGAAGTGACGAGTTTGGTTCGTTTGGATTTTTACTCGGTGTGAAACGAAACCGAACCAAAGAGAAACTGATACAATGTTACAAACTCATCAACTGATTCGGATCAAAGCAAACGAATTAAGGTGTGAAAGCAACGAGTCTACAGACCCAGGTCCAACAGAAACCGAACAGGTTTGTCTGCAGGTGGATTAATAACGAGGACAAAATACATTCGTAAAGAAATTTTTTAAATATTACTGATAGAGACTACAGTATGATATTATTACAGACTACATCTGATCTCTTACCTTTGATAAAGAATTCCAACATAAAAAGAAGATATAGGACTGAAGAGTTCGTCATCGCTGCTTCATGTGGAGACAAAATTAAAAACACGCGGTGACGTTAATTAGGAAGTTCAAGATCACTCTTCTTCTTCTTCTCTGGTGTTTTAAGGCAGCCGACCTTCCAAACTGTTGCATTGCTGCCATCTGTAGGAAACTTATTGCGTTGCCCTTTCAGATCCTCTTCATGAGTCCAGTCGTTCTTAGAAAGTTGAAGCTAAAGTCACAATTGGACAAAAAAACCCTCTCCAGGACTTCCAACTCTCCCACCTGTCCAAAAAGCTCTCCTTATTCATACCCCTTCTCTCCCAACAGTCATCAGAATTTTAGAATACAGATACACTTATAGGTTGTAAGTAATATAAACAGATTGACTCTGATGTTAAATAGCAGCTGATGTCGTTAATCTTCCTGTTTTTCTCTTGTTTGTTTGTTTAATAACTGTGAACAGTGTCCCGTCTGTGCAGCAGTGGAACGATCCACTCCACAAAAAGACGGAGTCAGACCATATCCAATTCCTTTTTTATTCTGTGTAAATTTGGCCAATAAAGCTGATTCTGTTCCTGATTTTCTCAGCAGTTATAACCTACATAACCTAAAATGTCAATTCAATTTTATTTGTAGAGCCCTTTTTACAATTGACATTGTCACAAAGCAGCTTTACACAACCAAAGAACAGTACATGAACAGTGAATGTGTAAGAATCACAATAATGAGATTGTCCCTGATGAGCAAGCCGAGGGCGACAGTGGCAAGGAAAAACTCCCTGAGAAGAGTTAGTTAATTGCAGGCAGACTTGTTCCGCTCGTTGACTATTGAGCATTGAGTCGAGACCTCCTAGAAGCAGCTTCCGACGTCCGCCGAGGCCAAGACCGACTTCATAGTAGCGTGTGACCAAATCCAGTCTCCAAACGCATCCCACTGGGCAAACGGTGGATCCAGGCGACGAGATCTCCAGCCAGAAGTTGGGCAATAGGACGAGTCAGACAGGTCCAGAGGGCAGAGGGTGGAATGACGTGGGAGCAAGTTTCTTATCTCTAATGACTTTGCATGTTACAATTTACATCCCCCGCTGCCTTAGCAGTCATTAAGGACAGTTCCCATCCAGCTTCTGGACTGTTCAACCTGTTACCCTCAGGAAGGTGCTACAGGAACCACAGAAGGAGGACAAATAGACCCAAGAACAGCTATTTCCCAAAAGCCATCACTGCCATGAATTCACATATGCACTGACTACCTACTGAATCATCCAAACTACTGGATGTTATTTAATTGTTGAAATTGTTATTTATTTATGTTACTTAAGCATGATGCACCAACAGTGAAATGCTTTCAATCTCATTGTACATGTATATAATGCATATAGTATATATGAACAGTGACAATGTACATAGTAATAAAAATGTTGCCTGACCAAGATAAATATGTATTTATATAAGTGATATAAAGAGATTCAATACGACGCTGAAGAAACAGCTGATTCTGTGAACTTGTATAATTAAAACTAAAAATTAAACATTAACAGTACATGTTGTCCCCTCGGTGCAGTGGAACAATCAGCTCCCACAATTCACTGCAACAACATTTTAATCCGATCACTTTCAGTTTCGTTACATCCTGAACATTTATAATAGTAACAAAACAAAAACGTGAGTTTTGAACTGAGATTGAACTAATCAGCAACTCAGTGATGTTGTGCACTGACAGACGTGTGGAGAAATGTCTTAAATAAAGACTGAAAAACTTCATATTTCTCTCTCTCTCTGTTATTTTGAACAAATGAATTACACTTGTTATTGAAAATAATATGTTGATGATGAACAGATGAGATGATGAAGCCTATTTTTAAATATTATGAAGTAAATCGATATTTCTTGAAAAGTATCTGTAAACGAAGTAATCGCTGATAATGAAAAATGATAAAATCCACACAGTACAGTTAAAAACATAAAAGTGTTAAATGATGTTCTTAATTTTTCAATGAGGGAGGTACAGCCCACTTCTAAACCAGGACTCTCGCCATATAAGACACACTGCAGCTCATATAAACAAAAATTCTATAAATCAATAATAAGAAACAAAACATTAACTAAATCTACTACAATCATTCGTGCTGCACTCTCTTTTCCACCACATTAAAACACCTTATCCCACGTCTGGAGACTTTCAGCTGCTACCTGTGATCGACTCACCTGGTGACGTTTTAACATTAAATCTGAACCAACAGTGACATCTAGTGGACAGGTTCTGCAGTTACAGCTGAAACCAGGAGAAGATGTGCTGGAGGAACAGCTGAGAATAAAACTTGAAGAACGTCTTTAGAGTCTATGAGCTGACAGCTGTTCACTAGGAACAGTAATAAGTTATGGTCTGTAGTAATAGTGTAAAACTGGTTGGTGGTTCAGAAACACATGAGGGATAAGATGAAGCTGAGACACATGTAGTTTAGTAGCTTACAGGAGCTGGGATTGAACCACATGTTTCACGGACAGCCTGCTTCCTCTTCAGAGTCACAATCAGGCTAAACAACTCAAACAGAAAAAAACATTGATCACATAGAGCTAAAAACTATACAAATCTGTAATGAATTAAATACAATTCTGCTGAAGGTGGTTTGTTGATCTGTATAAATGCATATATACACAATTAAAACTCCACTGTATCTTTAACTTGAATTTTTCTCATCATTAACAAATAATTCACTCACAAATATATACTGAACAGTAGCATTGGTCAAAATAAAGTCTTCTAGCTCTTGAAGGCTTTGTGTTGTTGATTTAATGGGTTTTCTCAGGAGGTGTCTGTTTTCTGAGCTCATTTCTTTCAGACACATGTAGTGTAGTAGTTTACAGGAGCTGGGATTAAACCACCAACCACATGTTTGATGAACAACCTGCTTCCTCACCTGAGCCAGAACCAGGCTACACAATTGAACAGAATAAACATTGATCGTATAAATGTGCTTAAACAGGTAAGTGGAAAAGTGATAAATCCTCTTATTTCTGAAATTAGAATACAGACCTCTTGTAGTATTTTTTATTTGTAACATTATTTTCTGAGCTTAAAGTTCAAACAGAATTGGTATCTTATCGTCTCCATCACAGACTACTGTTTGTATTGTGGCTGTTACAACTGCATAAAGGACATGAAATCACACTAAGTACAGCTGTTGCTACAAATCAACACTTTACCTTAGATAGCGTTTATAATAGAGAGTAGAAAAAATGGACATTGTTTATTAAAATGCCTTCAATGGCCACTTTATTACGTACCCCTGTACAATCCAATACAATCTAATGCAGCACCTGTGCCATGAATTCTACTTCCACAAAGTTATAATATCTTCACACAGCTGCTGCTGACATGAAGCTGGATTTCACCAGGAACATTTCACCAATGATTCAGTCTGGTTCTTACCATAGAGCTGGAGGCAGGTTCTACCTGTTAGAGCACCATCAGGGTAACAGTTAAACAAACACAGATAACAACTTTCATCCTGTTCTGTTATATTTCTGATCACTATGGAGCAGTTCTTCAGTCCAACATCTTTAAACTTCACATTATGTCTAAAGTCAGGATCCACACTTTGACTAAAGTTGCAAGTAGTGAGATTCTTCTCCCCCTCAGATGAGTCTGGACCTCAAATGTTAGAGCGTGAGAACAAACAATTCAATTCAATTCAATTCAATTTTACTTACACAGTGCCAATTCTAAACAGAAGTCATCTCAAGGCACTTTACAGTGTGAGGTTTAAGACCTTACAGAGTATAATTATACAAAAAATGATATGGAAAACCCAACAATCCCATTTGAGCAAGCTTTAGGCAACAGTGGAGAGGAAAAACTCCCTTTGGAGGAAGAAACCTCCAGCAGAACCAGGCTGATGGTGGGCGGCCATCTGCCTCGACAGGTTGGGCTTTACATTTATTATCATTTAAACCAGGAAAATGACTAGTACCATAATAGTTAATTCATTACCTCATTTGTTGTGCTCATGTCAACTCACGAACCCAGTTTGGTTCAGACTCTTACAGACTGTAACTTTTTACTGTACCTTTTGAATGGACTCCCGATATAAAAAGCAGATGAAGGATAAGGTTTGCCATTGTCTCTGTGTGCACATGTTCCATCTGACCACCTGTTCAGTTGTTGTAGTAAATTAGTTAATATCTCTGAAACTTTCACTTACTATTGTTAATATCAGTGAGATCTTGCAGCATACGACCAGAGCTTGAAAGCTGCCAATTACTGCACCCAGCAGGATAACTCAGTTAGCCAGGTAACTTCTAAAATATCATGCAACAACTTCTACTTATCAGTTTTGTAACAATTAAAACAGTCTTTAACAGTTTTAGACAGTAACAGCCTGAACTTCGGACTAAATAATGGATTTTTAAATTACCAACAATTAAGATTAATTACACATAGGTCACCAGCAAACATTCAATTCAGTTCAATTCAATTTTATTTTTATAGCATTTTTTACACAACCAAAGAAACTATGGAAGTTTACATTAACGGTGAATGTGTATGAATCATATTGTCCCTAATGAGCAAGCCGAGGGCGACAGTGGCAAGGAAAAACTCCCTCAGAAGGCAACAGGAAGAAACCTTGAGACTCAACAGGGAACCCATCCTCATATGGGTGATAACAGAAAACAGGAATTGAGTGCTTTATTATTTGTTAGGCAGCAGGCAGAAACATCTGATGAGTTTTCTTAAACAAAGATTTAAAAAACAAACAAGTTGGATCATCTTTCCAGTTTTGAACAAAAAAATGACAATTTACAAATTTCTAATGTGTGAATGTAAATAGTTCTTATTTAAGAAAAATAAATTAAGCATTATACTGAAATCACAACAGATAACATAAAATCAGTAAAGTATAATAATCAAAATCACTCAGTACTATTGTTAGAGTTTAAATGAAAGGTTGAATATAAGTGTGAAATTTTAGGGGATCTCATCTCTAAAGCTTCAATAAAGTCTCAATGAACAGTTAACACTGGTCAAAATCAACCCTGTTTGTTGCTGAAGGTGGTTTGTTGATCTGTATAAATGCATATATACACAATTAAAACTCCACTGTATCTTTAACTTGAATTTTTCTCATCATTAACAAATAATTCACTCACAAATATATACTGAACAGTAGCATTGGTCAAAATAAAGTCTTCTAGCTCTTGAAGGCTTTGTGTTGTTGATTTAATGGGTTTTCTCAGGAGGTGTCTGTTTTCTGAGCTCATTTCTTTCAGACACATGTAGTGTAGTAGTTTACAGGAGCTGGGATTAAACCACCAACCACATGTTTGATGAACAACCTGCTTCCTCACCTGAGCCAGAACCAGGCTACACAATTGAACAGAATAAACATTGATCGTATAAATGTGCTTAAACAGGTAAGTGGAAAAGTGATAAATCCTCTTATTTCTGAAATTAGAATACAGACCTCTTGTAGTATTTTTTATTTGTAACATTATTTTCTGAGCTTAAAGTTCAAACAGACTTGGTATCTTATCGTCTCCATCACAGACTACTGTTTGTATTGTGGCTGTTACAACTGCATAAAGGACATGAAATCACACTAAGTACAGCTGTTGCTACAAATCAACACTTTACCTAAGATAGCGTTTATAATAGAGAGTAGAAAAAATGGACATTGTCTATTAAAATGCCTTCAATGGCCACTTTATTACGTACCCCTGTACAATCCAATACAATCTAATGCAGCACCTGTGCCATGAATTCTACTTCCACAAAGTTATAATATCTTCACACAGCTGCTGCTGACATGAAGCTGGATTTCACCAGGAACATTTCACCAATGATTCAGTCTGGTTCTTACCATAGAGCTGGAGGCAGGTTCTACCTGTTAGAGCACCATCAGGGTAACAGTTAAACAAACACAGATAACAACCTTCATCCTGTTCTGTTATATTTCTGATCACTATGGAGCAGTTCTTCAGTCCAACATCTTTAAACTTCACATTATGTCTAAAGTCAGGATCCACACTTTGACTAAAGTTGCAAGTAGTGAGATTCTTCTCCCCCTCAGATGAGTCTGGACCTCAAATGTTAGAGCGTGAGAACAAACAATTCAATTCAATTCAATTCAATTTTATTTGTATAGCGCCAATTTACAACAGAAGTTATCTCAAGGCACTTTACAGTGTAAGGTTTAAGACCTTACAGAAAATATTTATACAAAAAATTATAGAGAAAACCCAACAATCCCATTTGAGCAAGCTTTAGGCAACAGTGGAGAGGAAAAACTCCCTTTAGAGGAAGAAACCTCCAGCAGAACCAGGCTCATAGTGGGCGGCCATCTGCCTCGACCGGTTGGGGTGAGTGGAAAGAGAAGAGAGAAAAGAACAGCAGGCAATAAAGACAACAACAAGCATCAAGAACATTGGGCAGATGAACTGGATTCTGGAGATGTACAGCTCCAGGCCGAGGATACCTGCAGAAAAGTACAGAGAGAGGGAGACAGAGAGGAGGAAACACAACTAAAAGAGAGAGAAGACAAAGTTAATGACATGCAATGGTGGCATTTGCATTGATACAGGAGAAAGGAGAGAGGAGAGGAGCTCAGTTTATCAGCAGAGGTCCCCCAGCACATGCAGGTAACTTCCTGGTAAGATGATCTCTGTAGTTACTAAATAAACACATATGACACTTGACCAAAGTCAAATCTATAAGAAAAAATGTGATGGGATGTCCACCATCTGTTACTTTTCATCTCAATTTAGAAGAATTACAATATAATGACCATAATGACTGTTTGTATTTAGAAATGAAATGAATGCACTGTGCTGACGATGCAGTATCTAATAAAATGTCATGAAATATGTACTAATGCTGGACATTTCCTTCACAATATTGACGACAAGGTGACTTGTAAACACACAGTTTCCTACTCTGTTCATGTCAGGGTGGAGACGCTCTTGTTCTGTCCAGTGTCATAAAGTCTCCACTTTAACTCTGAAGTCAGGATTCACTCTCTGAACAGACCATTTACTGTTTCCTGTCATGTGACTGGAAGAAGATTAAACAGGCTTCATCTACAACTGTTGCCATCACAGTCTCCTGTGTTTGTGTCACTGCTGTTAAACCAGCATGGAGGAAATGAAAAGCTGTGTGTGTTTGTGAATCTGTAACAGATTATTACTGATCTACACTGTGATATGTAATTTAAAAATAAGTCAGAGCTGAAGCCTGCACAGATGAATGCACAATATAAAGATCTGATGTCTGTTATTATTACTAATGTCTGTAGGAGAAGAGTAACAACATCTTTAAGTAGCACTTTGCAAAAAATCTCTTTCTGTAGGCTGAAAAGAAAGAAAATGATTCATTACATACAGTCTAAATGAATCTCACATTTTATTACAGAACATTTCATTCTGAAACATGTTAAATATATTTATATATTGAATGAGTTGAAAAGATCAACAAAATATTAAACTTTAATTTACAGCTACTGTACTTGTTAGAAAGAATAAAGCACAGCAAGGTACATATACAGATATATACACAATCAAAACTTCACTGTAACATTAACTGAAGTATTTTTTCATCATTAATAAATAAGTCACATCTTCAAGTTACTGATCTTGTTCCAACAATTAAATTCTAAACATATATTTTAAACATCTATTAACAAAAATTCATTTTAATTTTGGAGGTTTTTAAAGTAAAAAATATATAAACATATATACAATCTATAAAAATTGAGGATGGTAAAGAAAATTAAACCCACGTTTTTATTTTGCTGATATCCTCTATGAACTCACTGAGAGGTGAATGTTGTACGTCAGCTGAACTTTCAGGTTTTTCTCAGCAGCTCAGTGACGTCTCTTCTCTCAAGCTGTGATTCAGTTTGTGTGTCTGTCTCATCACTGACACCACAGTTAACTGAACAGTAAACATTGGTCAAAATTAAGTCTTTTAGCTGTTGATGGTGAAGGGGACAGCTTTATATTGTTGCGTTCATGGGTTTTCTCAGGAGGTGTCCGTTTTCTGAGGTCAGTTTCCTGTTTGACCAGAGGTGTCCTCTGTCCTTCTTCTGACATGATCTAATCTTTGACTGATGGTGCTCGAGTCCTTAAAAGAAAAACAAAACACTGTATTGTACACAACAATACTCATAATGATAATATGTAAATACAGAGTCAAAGTGGAAAACCTGACAAAAACAGACAGTTAAAGAGATACCTGTTCTTATATATTAGAATAAACAGGACGGTGACAACTGCAGAAAAAAAACCACAGATCACAACCACAGACAAAACGACTAATGTCCAACCTTTGACAAAAAGAAAAAAACTGTTAATGATACAATTAAGATTTATAAAGCAGCAACACAGTGAATGTGAAACTGAATCAAGACCACTTAACATTAACTTACTGAAGTCTCTGTTTTCAGACTCAGATTCTTCATCAGATCCTGGAAACAGAAATGTAACCATGAGAATGATGAAGAGAATAAAAAAGTATGAATCAGGATGTTTGGACGTGTTTCTCACCATCAGCAGACGTCGATTTGACCTCAGGAATCATCACAAACACCTCTTTCTGAGGACCAGAGAGGACTCTCACTGCACATCCAACCTGGATGCTGTCACCATGGAAACCAGACAGCACCGCCGTGGTGGTGACGGTGACTGTAGCGTCGGTGTTGTTGACGGTCACCGTGTGGTAGTGAGACAAGTTGAGGTGTTGTTGTGAGACAGTCAGTGTTACTGTGGGAGCAGGTCGACCTGTGACTGAGCAGGACACAACTGACTCTTCAGGAGAGTTGGATTCTCTGACATGTAGAATGGGCTCATGAAGCTCTGTCAACACAAACATCACATCAACCCAGAGCTTACACACACAGCTGCTGCTGACATGAAGCTGGATTTCACCAGGAACATTTCACCAATCATTCAGTCTGGTTCTTACCATAGAGCTGGAGGCAGGTTCTACCTGTTAGAGCACCATCAGGGTAACAGTTAAACAAACACAGATAACAACCTTCATCCTGTTCTGTTATATTTCTGATCACTATGGAGCAGTTCTTCAGTCCAACATCTTTAAACTTCACTTTATCTCTAAAGTCTGAATTCACACTTTGACCATAGTGTTCGTTGTATTTGGCCATGTTTTTCTCGCCTTCAGGTAAAACTTTCTGCCATGTGACTTGAAGAACGTCTTTAGAGTCCATGAGCTGACAGCTGAAATGAGCCTCTTCTCCTACAGCTGCCATCACAGTCTGAAGAGTCTGGACCACAGATGTTAGACGAACATCTGTGTGGAGGAAGGAGAAAGGAGGAAATGATGAGTTGAACTGTGCATGTAGATTATGTAACTTTGGCAGATTGCTAATGATCAACATTGTGATGTTTAATTTACTAAGCAGAACTAAGTAGAACAGGAACATTAATCTTAGTGATGAAAATGTTTTGAATATTTTCAACCTGCATGCAGGATTCACACAGTATAATGAACATTAATACTATTAATAAAAAACTAATTATTTTTTATATAATCATATTGTATATACTGTAATAACAAATAACGAACTAACTTTCTGAATTTCAACCACTCCTGGCTTATCGCAACGAAGAACTTTATTAACAGCGCTGCTAATGTGACCTATGGTATCATGTCTTCTGTCTGTCTCTTTTCTTTTCTTTTTGAATAACCACTCAGAGCTGCTCTGGATTATGGTAACAGCTGGTTTATTCAGCAACCTGTGTTGTGGGCAACCTGCCTCTATTTGGTGATTGATTTGGTTTGGTGCATTATTTGGTAGTTATGAATTGCTGAAGTCTGCATCCCCCACTCTAAACAGGGAGGGGATGCATTATTTAGAGGGGGAAATAATGCATCCTCTCCAATATTATAACCAAATGCTGTCATTTGTCCATCTTTTAGGTTATTTTAAGCTGACAATGAAAATACACATACACAAAAGTGTGAGTGGGTGAAATCATACCGAAGTTTGCAAATCTTGTTATTATAAGCAGATATTTTATTAGATTGAGTGTGATTTGACAAAGTATGACACATTGATAACATTCATACATTCCTAGAACCACCATGAAAACCTTCATTAACCACAACACGGCTAATCTGCTACACCATTTTTAATAGGGCAAAGATTTTAGCCACACAAACAATGTTTTAACACATTAATCAATTAAATCTGCAGTTTTAGAGCGAAGCCCGACATAGAAATACTACGATACTTGAACATTACTTTTAGCCCAATAAAGCTGCCGCAGGAGCAAAATTTTTAAACTAGCATGGATTTATGATCCGTTAACATCTCCAACATAGATAATTTAGCTTTTACACCGTCGTTTGTCTAACAAATCATTTGTTCCTGGGTTTACGCTTACGTAACCTGTGCGCGCTCCCGCGTGGGGAACGCGGGAGCGCGCAGTTCCGCGCTCATGCCTGCCATGAGGAACTCGGCAGGCTGTGCGCGCTCCCGGCATAACACCCGCCCCACTTATATGTGAAGTACCAAAAGTAAAAGAAGTATGTAGAATGACGATCTTACTATAAATTAACTGATGCATTAACATATGAACATTAAAAAAGCTTCAGCTGCTTCTTTGATAATAAGTTTAACAAAGTAACTGATACAATAAAAAGTCAACAGGGCTCAGCAAGAGAAAACTGTAATGTGGGATATGATTGACAGGTGAAGTAACAGGAAAAACGTTTTCCTCCGACTTGTTGCATGTAAGTAAACCTACTAGAGAATAAAAATACTACTGATATAGACTACAGTATGATAGTATTACAGAGTACATCTGATCTCTTACCTTTGATAAAAAATCCCAACATAAAAAGAAGATATAGGACTGAAGAGTTTGTCATCGTTGCTTCATGTGCAGCAGAACATCCCTATGTTAACCAAGTCCCGTCTCAGTGAGGTAGAGACCAATCTTTTCTGGGGGTTTGTCATCCCACAAATGTAAAAAGTTATCTGTAGAATAAAGATACTTATACTTATACTAATAGGTTGTGTACGTAATATCTCAGATGTTAAACTCTGATGTTAAAAAACAGCTGATATCATTAATCTTCTTATTTTAACTCTATTTATTTTATTAACTGTGAACAGTGTCCCCTCCTTGCAGCAATGGAACGATCCACTTCCAGAGTTCAGAGGTAACTTAAAATACCGTTAGCTGTGTTTGCCAGAATTTCCGTACAAACCCGTACATTTTATACATGACAACTCTTTTGTTGGGACGATAATTTGTGGCCCCCGCCTTAATATGATAGTTTAATGTTAGTGCGGCCCCCGAGTTTGATATGTATTACAGTGTTGGGCGGACATTCATCCCAGTGCTGCGTTCACAACACTTAAAAAAAAAACGTTTTTTTAAGTTGCTGCCAAGCGGGACATTATAAGTCAAAGTGATGCGTTCGCGGCAGGTTAAAAGAACAGTAAGGAACTCAATGCAGCCTAATGTAGTCTGCAGTCACAGAGCGATGTTCACAAGAAGGTTAAAGAACTGTTAATACAGACATTTGAATCCGAATACAGCAGATATAGAAACCAAATTTAGTCGCTGACTAGAGCAATGTAATTATTATTATTTTCATTATTATTATTATTTTATTTATTTAGTACAGATTTATTTTCTTTTTTTTTATGTTTCTATTTATGTTGTATTAAAAATTAAAAATAAAGAGATTTGAGAAGATAAATTTTTTTTTAACAAAGCTTTTCTTGTGGAAAACCTGATGCGGCCCAGCCTCACCCAGACTATGCTTCCCGCGGCCCCCAGGTAAATTGCGTTTGAGACCCCTGTTCTAGAAGATTCCCAAGATGTCCTTAAGGTGCACAATGTGGACTGGCAGGTTTTTCTCTGCAGCTAGAAAACAGAAACAAAGCAAAATTAGATTGATGCAGTGAGGATTATTATACCCACACACATTTATACAGCCTTACATACATAGTTCCAATGAATTTTACGTGATAGAAAGTTCTCTGAAGTATAGTCTTGCAGGACATGTTAATCTTTAGAGTATATGGGCAAAATATAGAATATATTCATCATCAGCATTACCAGCCTAAATACTCTCTCCACTTAGGCAGTCCGACAAATCACAACTATACTTTAGAGTTCTGGTTTCTTCTGTGTATAATGAAGCTGTTGTCTTGAGAAACCTTTATTACACTAACATGAATGCATTTAAGCATAATACCTAAACATAGATATCTGATATATAGTTTTACAGGTCATATTTTAATCAACAGTATCAGCGTGAAACACAGACACAAACATATTTATCACTAAGCCATCAACAGCCGCCTGAATACAATGATACATCCACTGAAGCAGTCAGAAAATCCACAGCCAGATTGCAGAGTGCTGGTTTCTTCTCTGTTTTCTTGAGGAACATAAACTGTGTGAAACTGAAATTGTGCTCGCATCTACCTATTGTTTGCTAAACTAAACTATACCAAAGCTTACATCTAATTTGCCTTGACATCACTGGGGTTGACATGATGAAAGACGGACATGGAGCGATGTTCTGAAACTGGAACAATAAGCAGATGTTGGCACCAGATAATTAAGACTCAGCTAAACAAATTTAAAAAATATTAAATATAAATACAGCTTACTTACCTTAAAAGAGATTGCTAGAGAAATCTCTATGTTCTCGTGACATGTGGCCAGTAAAGGAAGATCTGACCTGGAAAACATTAGTACATCCTGTTACTGGAGAGTTCACTGCTCGTTCTTCTACAATCTGCCATTAGCGCTTACACATTTTCACACTGGTACTGCGCTTCTGCATCCCAACAGTAACACAAACATTAACAGGAGCAGATACATTGTGCCTCCACTAAATATGGGCTTTGAACGCTCCATATCTACAAAATGTCTGGTTGCAACCAGCTCAACACTCAAATAAACAATTTGGTTCATTACAGTGAAGTAAAATGAAATGAAATGTTGTATGCAACTTGCCACAGAAATGACAACTACACATTTCCGACAGAAGCGGCGCCAACTGTTCAGTGTCCGTTAACATTTGAATGACAGTGTCCTGCTCTCTTAATACGTCAGTGATCCGTCTGTTAGTCTTCAAATTACAGTTGTTCAGAGTTTGAGATAATAAAAATAAAATAAATTTAACATTTAAAACCAGTATACCATATGTTATATTTTTATATTTTCAGTGAAGACCTTTTACTAAAAAAGTGACATTTTTACTTTATCATAATCCAGGGCCTGGATTGTGATCCTGAGTCTTATAGACTCAGGATAGATTTCATTCCCTAGATGTTGGACCCAGTGAGAGTCCCAACGAGCTGAATGGAAAATGGATTCAACCCAAAGGTAAAGCAGTTCAAGAAATTGGTGAAATCATTATCAGGGAGCAATATTTGAGAATGCTATGCCTTGAGCTTCAGGTTTGGATTAAAGGGCACGGTCCTAGGTCAGCTTCTCACATGCACTTGGGTTCAGATGACTTACAGCCCATCACTGAAGTGACTGTTAGGATTGATGACGGAAAAAACTTGGAGTTCCTTTATCAAAGCTTTATTCCAGCATTCTGGATAACAATCATGTTCGTGTGTGTGTGGTTTCTGAAAGGAATATAAAAATCCCAAATCAACGATAAGTAGAACAATTATAACTTGTTATCAGGAAGTTTTCTCATAACATTCGGCAGGACTGAATATACTGTTCACATGACATAGCCTACACACCTTTGCCAAAAGATGGAGCCCTTACATCACAACAATTCTTTCTACTAAATTGTTTCATCTAATTCAAACGCAAGTCTGCTGAACCAGTAAATCGGTCATATTAACAACAAATGGTAATTAGCATTAGTACAAACGACAACTCAACTCAACGATAAATACGTATCAAATTAAAGAGCTGTAAAATACAGTCTCGAAGATGTGCAGCGATCAATTACCTTTAATTGGTCCTATTTATCAGAATCAATGAAATGCCATAATATCAAGAACAGAAACATAAATATACATAACAAACTATCATAACTGACTTTCAGTTCGGTGGACACACAACACGGTATCATCAACAACAGTTACAATGAACTTAATTAACTTACTGGAGCTCAGGGAAACTCCCCTCCATGACCTCCTCATGCATGGAGCTGGTCTGATGGGAACATACCATTCCTAGAGGGGTGGCAGAATAGTCCAGGTGGCATTGGCCTTTTTAACATTTAATGCACCATCAAAACTCTCTAGCAAAACAAGACTTATCTGCTGAATGTTGAAGTTGCTGATAATTTGCTTTTCCAGTGGTTTTGGGCCATGATCTGAGTTATTAGGACCAGAACACCGCTGTAATGTTAAAGTTTCAAGGGCACAAGCAAATCATTTACAGAAGTCTTCTCCAACCCTTGTCTTTTTACACTGCTGAGCTAGAGACACAATCATTGGTACCCCTTTTAAACACCTGGGGATGAACATTGTTGGACTTTTGGAGAAAAGTAAAGCAGGAAATCGCTACATGCTGGTTATCACAGATTATGCTACTTAATACCCAGACGCTGCTGGGTATAGGGAGTATATGGACCACTCCGCAGACAGATGGACTGAGCACTTCAACCAGACTCTTAAACAAATACTCCATAAGTTTGAGAATGACACTGGATCTGACTGGGATCAGTGGCTTCCTTATGTCATCTTTGTCTACAGGGAGGTACCTCAGGCCTCCACTGGTTTCTCCCCTTTTAAACTGCTCTATGGGCATGAGGTAAGGAGACCTTTGATCTTACTAACAGAGACATAGGAAGGTGACCAGGGGATTGTGGGGCCTGTTAATATGATTTTTTTTGTTCTTTTGTATGACCTGGTCAGCCCACAAGAAAAGCTTTATATTAAGATGATTCTAATGTTTTGGCCTCTTCATTAATTTTAAATAGGATGGACAAAACATTAGAAGTAATAATCAGCGCTGCTAAGAGTGACAGATTGTTTAATAACCTAATCACAATAAATAACTTTAAAATTAACAAAAAGAAAAATTGACACTATTACAGACAGCAACAAATTAGTTTTACCTTTTGAAGTGAGATATAGGACTGACGCATAAATTGTGTGTCAAACTAAACATGACCAGGACCAAACGCCTCTTAGTTAGAACTCCCTGTTTCAACAGTTATGTAAAAAATTAACAGTTAGTTTATAAATAATTTATTTGACTTTTTCTTTCAGTCACTTCTTAAGGAAATCTGCATAAACAGACATATTTACAATAACAGCTGAAACCTGCTGTAACACTGAGGTACAGTTGTGAATAAACACACAATGTAAACATTTGATTATAATGTTATTGTTATTACTATTGTTGTTGTCATTATTGTTATTAGTAGAACTGTCTGTAGAAGACAATAGCAGTGTTAGTAATGACAGCATTTTAAAGTTGTACTTTCTGAAAATCTTAGAATGAAGTAATTATTATTATTAGTATGATGATTCATTAAAAATATCTGCATTCCCAATGATTCAACATAAGACGTAGAAGTTTTCATTTTGAGTCACTCAGTCACAGTGTCAAATGGTCCAAACACCACAATTAATTTATGTAAATAGTAAAAAAGCAACAAAATACAAACAGTGACCACACAAGATGTCATAAAAAGTCAAACTGAATAGTACAAAAACCATTAATATAAAAACTGAGGTGAATGTTGTTTTAGTCTTAAGTCTTCGGTTTCTACAGAAACATCAGTAACAGCAGCAAAATCAAGTAAATCCAGTTTCTACTGAACAGCAGCTTCAAGATCATCAGGACCTGGACGACTGAGAATCTCCACAGACGTTCACACTAACAGGAAATCTGGTCTCTGAATCTGCAGTTTGATTCAGTCAGTTTTACCATGAGAACTAAACTCAGTCATCAGATTGATTCTTTTTTTGTTGATGTTGTTGTTTCTATTTTCATTCTTCATAGGAGTTTCCTGATGTGATTGTTCTCCTGCTTGACTCCAACTCTGAGTCTTCTTGCTGGGGAGGTGTCCGCTTTCTGACGTTGTTGTCCTGACTGTTTGCAGGTGTTCTGTTTCCTTCTTCAGAGATGGTCTGATCGTTTCCCTTCATATCTAACGGTGTACTCTGTTCTTCTTCTGCTTTGACCTGAATGTTTTCCTGCTTGTTTAAAGTTGTTCTGGTCCTGAAAAGAAAAAGGTTTTTTTGCTCAACATGAAACATAAATGAACAAGATATTCTAAACTGGTCATATAAACTGGTTATATATATATATATATATATATATATATATATAACATACTGACAGTGAGTCTGCAGTGATCGTGACAGTAAAGCCGAAGAATAAAATTTACACATGTAGAATACATCAGATTATCCAGGGTGAAATAAGAATAATATGCAGGTAAAGAGCCAAACTGAAAGAACAACAACGCAAAAAGAAGAATAAAAGTCGTACCTTATGATAAACAGAACAATGAAGACCAATGATGAACCAAAGATCACAAACACAGTCAGTAAAACTGATCTGTTTCCTTTAAAGAAACAGAGCAAACATGTTCAGTTATAAACACAAAAGTTATAAAGTACCAACAAGAACATTAACTTACTCAAGTCTCTGGTTTCAGACTCATATTCTTCATCAGATCCTGGAAACAGAAATGTAACCATGAGAATGATGAAGAGAATAAAAAAGTATGAATCAGGATGTTTGGACGTGTTTCTCACCATCAGCAGACGTCGCTTTGACCTCAGGAATCATCACAAACACCTCTATCTGAGGACCAGAGAGGACTCTCACTGCACATCCAACCTGGATGCTGTCACCATGGAAACCAGACAGCACAGCCGTGGTGTTGACGGTGACTGTAGCGTCGGTGTTGTTGACGGTCACCGTGTGGTAGTGAGACAAGTTGAGGTGTTGTGGTGAGACAGTCAGTGTTACTGTGGGAGCAGGTCGACCTGTGACTGAGCAGGACACAACTGACTCTTCAGGAGAGTTGGATTCTCTGACATGTAGAATGGGCTCATGCAGCTCTGTCAACACAAACATCACATCAACCCATAGTTACACACACAGCTGCTGCTGACATGAAGCTGGATTTCACCAGGAACATTTCACCAATCATTCAGTCTGGTTCTTACCATAGAGCTGGAGGCAGGTTCTACCTGTTAGAGCACCATCAGGGTAACAGTTAAACAAACACAGATAACAACCTTCATCCTGTTCTGTTATATTTCTCATCACTATGGAGCAGTTCTTCAGTCCAACATCTTTAAACTTCACTTTATCTCTAAAGTCTGAATTCACTCTTTGACCAAAGTATTTGTTGTATGTGACCATGTTCTTGTCCTGTTCAGGTAAAATCTTCTGCCATGTAACTTGAAGAACGTCTTTAGAGTCCATGAGCTGACAGCTGAAATGAGCCTCTTCTCCTACAGCTGCCATCACAGTCTGAAGAGTCTGGACCACAGATGTTAGACAAACATCTGTGTGGAGGAAGGAGAATGGAGGAGATGATGAGTTGTGGTTTGTAACAGACTCACTACTGAACAGTGTTTAATAAGCAGCTACAAGTAAGACATAAAATCTGACAAGGTACAGTACATAGTGTAAGTTTAGCTTTAGTACAAAACATTTCTGGGTCATGTTAATTAAGTTTGCACTACTAACTTTATGTTATAATTATTATTTGTAGCAGTAATATATACAGAGAAAATGGCAGTCATGAAGAAATATGAAGTAGAAATTAATTAACTTACTGTGTTGGTGTTTATTAAAATCATTATACCAAGAAAAACTGTGGCCACTTACTGCCCACATTCAGAAAGAATAAGAACAGTATAAAAGTTCAAAAACAGAGCAGTATTGTTAACATTAAACCAGTTTTAAGCAAACTACTTTACATCAGGGACTTTGAAACCAGGTAAAACATTTAATATTATTATAGACTAGACCTGATCTCTCTTACCTTTTGGAAAATATCCCAACATAAGAAGCAGAAACAGGACTGTGACCTTGGACATTTTTAGTGTTTGTGCGCCAAAATTTAAAAATGAAGGAAATCCACAGGTAGACAGAGGTCTCTGTGATCTCTGAGGGTTGGTATTAAAATGTACGTAGTAATAAAAATGTTACCTGAACAAGATAAAAATGTATTTCTATAAGTGATATAAAGAGATTCAATACGACGCTGAAGAAACAGCTGATTCGGTAAACTTTCATAATTAAAACTAAAAATTAAACATTAACAGCACATGTTGTCCCCTCGGTGCAGTGGAACAATCCACTCCCACAATTCACTGCGACAATATTTTAATCTGATTACTTTCAGTTTCAGTTTCATTTCTTCCTGACTGTTAGAGTTAGAGATCAGGACTCAACAAAAAGCAGAAGTTAGTGTTCGAATAAGATGAAATACATCTATAGATAAACAGAGTTAACTGTAAAAATAAACAATTATAATATTAACAAACAAAAACCAGATTAAACTAATAAGCAACTCAGTGAAGTTGTTCTGAAATGTGCACTGACAGACGTGTGGAGAAATGTTTTGAATAAAGATTGAAAAACTTCATATTTCTCTGCGTTATTTTGAACAAATTAATTAAACTTGTTATAGAAAATATTATGTTCAAGGCAACAGATGAGATGATGAAGCCTATGTTTTAATATTATAAAGTAAATATATATTTCTCGATTAGTATCTGTAAACAAAGTGATCACTGATACTGAAAGATGATAAAATTCACACTGTACAGTTAAAAACGCCAAAGTGTTAAAATGTGGTTCTTACATCCTTTTTCATTGAGGGAGGTACAGCCCACCTCTAAACCAGGACTCTCTCCTTATAAAACGCACTGTAGCTCATAGAAATTAAAACTCTATAAATCAATAATAAGAAACAAAACATTAACTAAATCTACCACAATGATTTGTGCTGCGCTCTCTTTTCCACCACATTAAAACACCAAATCCCACATCTGGAGACTTTCAGCAGCTACCTGTGATCGACTCACCTGGTGACGTTTCAACATTAAATCCGAGCCAACAGCGACATCTAGTGGACAAGTTCTACAGTTACAGCTGAAACCAGGAGAAGTTGTGGAGCAGAGAGAGTTGAGAATTAAAAACTTCAGCACCCAGATTGAATAAAACTATTGTTTTTGTTGATGTTAGTATAAGTATTGTTGAAACACAAAAATAACAACGAAGAAATAATATTAAGTGTCTTATAAAATGCTGATAAAATATTTATTTATCATTGTCTCTTTAACAATAACTGTACAGTTACAGTAAAGGAATATTGAGATATTGAATGAAGTCTGTTTCCGTCCCGATGAAGTGTTGGGTTGTTGTTCTTTTTTATTTTTCTCAGTGTCCATTGTCTGAGCTGCTTCTTCTCCTGTTCAACCAATGGTCATTAAAAGAAAAATATATTGTTACTCACAGTAATTTTGTATTATAATATTCTGAACAGTGAGTGATCAAGAGAAATTAGGGGAAAGAGATCTGCAGCCGAATTTAGGTTTCATATTATAATAAACATAATTTTATCCAGGAAGGTAGAAGAATAAAATGTAGATATTGAGCCGAGATGGAAAGTATAAAATTTTATAATAATATACAGCATAAGAGAATGAAGAAATGTAATTTTTAAATATAATAGAATTGGGTAAGTAATCAAAGACAATAAGAAAGCCTTAAAAAAATGAGGTCTTGTTGAAAAAATAATGAGAACAAACATTCAACAGCTCTTACAGTCTGAGACACGTGAAGTTCTTGTGTTGTTGTTTATTAATCACTGCAGAAACACAACCACAGGTCAGTGCCACAGCCAATAGAACATATGGAGTCCATGCTTTAAAAAAAAGAGGAAAAACTGTTAATAAATATAATCAACAATTAAAAAGCAGCAACAAAGTGAATGTGAAGACCCGAGACCACCTGAACATTAAATGTTAAATGTTCTGCACTTATATAGCACTTTTCTACCTAGCTGGTACTCAAAGTGCTTTACACTGCATCTCATTCACACACACACACACCGATGGCAGAGCTGCTATGAAGCTGACCTGACTCACCGGGGGCAACTTGGGGATCAAGTATCTTGCCCAAGGACACTTTGACATTTGACATGGCAGCTGGGAATTGAACGACCAATCCTGTGATAGGCAGACAACTGCTCTACCTATTGAGCCACAGCCACCCACAGTAACTTACTGAAGTCTCTGTTTTCAGACTCATATTCTTCATCAGATCCTGGAAACAGAAATGTAACCATGAGAATGATGAAGAAAATAAAAAAGTATGAATCAGGATGTTTGGACGTGTTTCTCACCATCAGCAGACGTCGCTTCGACCTCAGGAATCATCACAAACACCTCTTTCTGAGGACCAGAGAGGACTCTCACTGCACATCCAACCTGGATGCTGTCACCATGGAAACCAGACAGCACAGCCGTGGTGTTGACGGTGACTGTAGCGTCGGTGTTGTTGACGGTCACCGTGTGGTAGTGAGACAAGTTGAGGTGTTGTTGTGAGACAGTCAGTGTTACTGTGGGAGCAGGTCGACCTGTGACTGAGCAGGACACAACTGACTCTTCAGGAGAGTTGGATTCTCTGACATGTAGAATGGGCTCATGCAGCTCTGTCAACACAAACATCACATCAACCCAGAGTTACACACACAGCTGCTGCTGACATGAAGCTGGATTTCACCAGGAACATTTCACCAATCATTCAATCTGGTTCTTACCATAGAGCTGGAGGCAGGTTCTACCTGTTAGAACCCCATCAGGGTAACAGTTAAACAAACACAGATAACAACCTTCATCCTGTTCTGTTATATTTCTCATCACTATGGAGCAGTTCTTCAGTCCAACATCTTTAAACTTCACTTTATCTCTAAAGTCTGAATTCACTCTTTGACCAAAGTATTTATTGTATGAAGCCATGTTCTTGTCCTGATCAGGTAAAATTTTCTGCCATGTGACTTGAAGAACATCTTTAGAGTCCATGAGCTGACAGCTGAAATGAGCCTCTTCTCCTACAGCTGCCGTCACAGTCCGATGAGTCTGGACCACAGATGTTAGAGAAACATCTGTGTGGAGGAAGAAGAATGGAGGAAATGATGAGTTGTGGTTTGTAACAGACAAAGCTGAAACAGAGTTTTCCACATGTGGCGTTTAACCTGTGTTCACATTAACTATTATCCTTGTATTATCCTTATAACCCATGTAGCTTAAACAAAAATAACCAATTTACAAAGGAATGCACACCGTAACAAAATCGATTAATTTATTCTCACCTGTCTGAAAAACTCCAAACACGAAGATGTGACTGTAAAGTAAAATCACACGATGGCCACACATCTGAAGGCATGTTGAAAATGTGGACGTTTTCCTCGTTGCGTCATTTCCGCTTAAAACGATTATCACACGTGCAAAACAAAACAAAAAGAACATAATTACAAATAATGTAGATTAGGCTAAAAATATGGAAATATAAAAAAAACAAGAACGTGTGTCAGGCTGTTTAATAATCAAATGTTATTTAGCTTTTCATAATGTAATATCTCCATCACACCCCCTCAGTTCAGTTGTTTCCTCTTTGTTTCATTTTACAGTAATAAATCTCTGTTCAACAACTGAGCACAGTGAAAGAACTCAAACAGTAAAATGACGGTAGAGTAACTGCAGCTAATATCTTTATTTCTCTACTGAATTACCGTTATTTGAATATAATTCCCACTGAAATCAGGGATGGGTAGGTTTTCATTTTTTCATTTAGATTCTCTTTACATTAAAATTAGCTTAAAACTTGTCAAAACATGAAACTACTTCACACAGAGAAGTAAATGTTTTATTTCAGTATGAATTTTCATCTTTCAGTCAACAATGACAATATTATTAGAAAGTACATTTTAAAACTCAGACTGCAATTCCATCACTTGTTTTCCTTTTGTCTCCGTCCAATTTCTTCTCCTAGCTCAAAGAAACACTTCAGCACAACTAGGAAGAGGTCCGAGGTCCATTTTTCTTGGAAAACTCTACAATCGGTGTCCACTTTTCTCTTTTTTGAGAAAGGCATCTTTCAACGTCATTGGCGCCCTCTAGCGGACAATTTAGGAATTTTTTTTTTTTTTTTTTAATTCTAGTTCATGTCTCATTGCATTTTTTCACTTTCAGATTTATCCGTCCAGACTGGCCGTACGTTTGACACCCCTGCTGTAGAACAATGAGACTCTTGTGAAACTTGCCCTTGTCAGATAGGGCACCAGACTTTTATCTCAGGGAGTCAGAGAGGATGTTTCCTGATGATGATGTCACCTCGAGGCCGTAACTGTAATAAACAGACGATTATTATTTTCTATTCATTTTTCCCTCCGATCATAGAAAAGGAGTAATATGTGTTAGATTCTTTGAGCATGTTTCAGTCAGTCGTGTGCTGATGTATACATCCTCCCTTGCACCAGAGTAACTAAACCACTGCCTTATTAGTTGTAATACTGCCTTATTGAATGTGTATGATTCATACACATTCACTGTTCATGTAAACTTCATAGTTTCTTTGTGTGTAAAACTGCTTTGTGACAATGTCAATTGTAAAAAGCACTATACAAATAAAATTGAATTGAATTGAATTGAATTGAATTGGTCCATCGGTGGTCCTGAGAAGTTTGTTATAGAACTTTTCCTTTCAGTGTGAACAGTTTATCTCATTTTAAATCAGCTAAACAATGAGAGGATCAGAGGACACTGCTGCTGTCCCAAGACCTTCAACAAAAGGACATACATGTATTTTTCTGTTTTTTTATTACTCACTGTGTGGCTCTTTTGTTTTTGGAAAATATTTAATTGTCCAAAATTTCTTCACAGCTGTAGGTTTGATTGTTTTTTGAATGTTCTGCTTGTTTAATGTCAGAAGACCGTTTTTTTATAAGACATATAATCCAGAACAACAATAACGTTGTGCACAGGTAAAATCACATTTAACACTAAAATATCACATTATAATTAACAGTACACCAATAAATAAACAGAGAACATTACATAACTGCAAAAATGGCAAATAAAAGATCTGATCAATTGAAATTGTACCACACTGTACCACAGTCACAACCATACAGAAAATATGTATTTTATCAGAGTGGACGTTATGTTTGTTTGTGTCAGAAAGTCATGGTTTATAATAATAATATACCATTAAACATAAAATGGAATGATAAGAAAAAAAAACTGCAATTGAAACTTTATATATAAATATATATTTATAAATATTCTACAATATTATAGTGGAATAAAACTCTATTATCACATGATCAAGTTAACAGTGCCATGTCTAACAACAGGCTGACGTTTCTGTCATGTCTTTGTGAGAACTATTTGGTGATCGTCTTTTCTACGTTAATATTAACTCAACAATTAAATATCCTCAAAATGTAGACGAACACAGAGAACACTAGATGGCGCTGCAGCTCCAGGAGGTGACATCAGTTCCTCTCTCAGGGGGATTTACTTGTTTCTGTTGCCTTTTATCACCAGAACATGAGCTTGTTACACAGAAGCCTTTTCTACTGAACTGTGGTACAGTCACTGTGGCTCTAAGTGTAGTTACACAACCTCCCTGAAGTCTGTGTAAACTACACATGACAAAGGGTTAACATCACTGCGACTTTGTAATCCTCCTCCTCCTTAACTCGGTCATGGTTCCTGCAGTTTTACATTCTACAAACCCTGAAGCGTTTTATGTGAAGCTCCAAAAGCAAAGTTAAAGTGCTGAGTGAACACAGGTTGAAAGAAATGTCATTAACAAGAAGTTTGTTTTAAAAACTACTTGTGAAAAGTGGCTCTTGCTGCTTTTAGCTTAATTCACTGCTGCATTTGTACAGATAAGACAAAAAACACAGGCTTTTATATTGTTTCCATGCTGTGACGGTAGTTTATGTTTGTTCAAAGGCTAAACCTTCCTCCTGTGTAACATCTAGATTTCTTCTTTTAGCCTTTATCCTGCAGGAAGAGAGAAAAGCAGAGTCGGTCAGAGAAGAAGGAGATTTACATGACTGTACTTGTACTGGTAACACATGGTGTAAATTAACTCACCATTTTTGCCTTAGTAAAACAGCAACAACGATGCAGGAAATGCATATTAACATCAAAATAACCACTGCAATCCACGATGATGGCTTTGTTGTCACTACAGAGAAAAACAGCACCTGGTTCATAACAGTACACGAACAATGCAAATCACATTTCCTGAAAAAGAGGAAGGTGGAAAGTTTTCACAGTGGCGATTCTACCCTTCAGTGTAAACTAACTTTCCCGATCCCCCCGAGTCATTGACCTAGTGTTTGACTTTTCCCTAGATAGCTAATGTTTGTTTTAATGCACTGACATTTTCTTTTTCTTGGACATGAAAGTCAGTCACAAATGAAACTGAAACTAATTAAATGAGTCACTGCTTGGATGACTCGGGACCAGAAAACCCATTTGCATTTGTTTGCGGTAAGTTGTTCTTTATTTACACACGGCAGTGACCTTATTTCCCAGACTACTTCTCTAATACACTGGTACACCTGTGTACTGGCATTTGTGGTATCACACTGGTTTCTAGTTCCTGGTTTAGAGAACAATGGGACATTGATTTGTTTACTGAACAAAACCACAATAAGTAGAAAATTATGAAATTACCAGTGTGTGTTGTTTGATTTATTATCTAACACACCTGGCAATGATGCCTATTGCTGGGAATGTTACAATATAATTCCTGATTGCTCAATATACCGGAAGAAGTGCAGGGAGTTCCTATGTGGGTGATTTCTAAAGAGCTGGGACCTTGCCAAATAGATTAGCCTCAATTAACTATTGAATATGACATCTTTGCAATAAACATAGTCTGCTGGGAATCTGTTTAGTAAACTAGTTATTTCCTGTACAGTAAGAGACAGGAACTGGAGCAGTTGCTCACTAAGAAAGACACAACCTGTTTAACCTCACGCTGCAGCACATCTCCACTGTAAAACAAAGGGACTCATATGCATACCCTTTTCTGCCTCATTCTTCATCGTGTCGTTGTTTTCCATATCCACAGGCAGTGGGATCCTCTCCTGCCTCTCTCCAACCCTCCCCTGTTCAGTACACAGTCCACGTGTCCAGTCCAGCGTGGAGGTATTTTCAGGGTGATGTTGCAGCTGCTGGTAAATGTGTGGTCACTGTTCTTTACGGTGGTGGTCTGTGTTTGGGATAACTTCGTGGCAGTGGTTGAAAAGTCCCACTCTATGGTTGGTGCTGGTTTCCCGGTGGCAGAGCAGCTAAACACAACGTCTCTGTCTTTTTTCTCATCTCCCTTGATGGTTGTTGATGATTGTGTGTAGACCTCAGATATTCCTTTACAGAGAATTAAAACTTGTCATTTTGGAAACTGCAGTAATCCCACAAGCTATTCTGATAAATATCATTATTACTGAAACGCTTTAGTTAGACATTAGGAAATCACTGCTCATCTATTTATGTCCACCCAGATGTATGAATTTGCAGGAATTTACCTTGCACTGTGATGCAAGTCTGCTTTCTTGTGGACCCATTGGGATAAACATTGAATGAACAAATATAACAGCTTTCATCTTTCCATGTTACATTCTTCAGAGTGATAGATGTTGAGCTGAGGGACGGTTCTGTCAAGGTCACTTTCCCATGGTAAGGGCTATTTATCTGTATTCCAAATCGCTTGCTGTAGGTTGCCAAGTTTTCTATGGAAGAATCCCCAAAAAGCCTCTGCCACGTCACCTGCTGCACTCCTGGTAAACGGCAATAAAAGACAATTACATTTCAAATCAGTATTTGCAGTAAAACTATTAAAGGCTAATTTAAAATAGAGCTGTTTAATGATTAACAAATGTTTTGGAGAACAGCAGCTACTCATTCAGATTGAGAAATTGCAGCTACATGTACAAAACTGCAGAAAAATTCATACCTTCTGGTTTATCCATGACACATCTGTAATGTGCGTCCCCGCCGAACGCAGCTGTTGTATTTCCATATGCACTTATGTGTGCAGCTGCGGCTACAAATACAGCTGAGTGTCAGTAAGAGCAGAGTTGAAATGTTGATTTGTCATGAAACACATACATGTAAATGTAAGATTTAATTTTTAGCTTTGACTTCAAGTCTGTGTTCAAAATACAGAGCACATATTAATATTAATAAATTTTAATTAATATTTTACAGTGTAGATTATAGATTAAATGCAGATTTAATATCAGCTACATAACTGCTACACACTACTAAACACAGAAGGTTTTCATCAGCTGTCAGTGTCACTTACCTTCAAAGAGCAAACAAGTTAATATCAGGATGCGCAACATTTTCTCCTCAGCTGTTTGTACAAAGTACTTTCAGTTTGCCTCTGACCAGGATTATATAGCTACAGACACAATAAATGAAACTAAAAGACGATAGGCAAAATGAGAGTGTAGGAGGAGCAGGGGAGATTTCTCTGACATAAGCAAAAACGTCACACTCAAGTTGTGGCAATGTAGGAAATAAATAATGGTTTAAGACAAACATGTCATTTTGGATCCATTTCACTGATGAGCAGAGAAAACTCTTCTTAGATGAGGCTCATAAAATATATATTTACACTATAAGAAAACAACAGATGATTTTTATAATGCTGGACATTCATGGTAATGTTCACTCTCATTGGATATTTATAAAACACTAGTATTTTTTCTAAAATGTGTATTTATATATTTTCTAAATGCATAATTACTGATACCTCACAGTCACCGTTACACAGAACTGAAATTGTAACTCACTGACTCAAACTGCTTTTCTCCGTTTCTTAATATCACTACTGTAATGTCCAGTAAATGTGTTTCGACTACTTACTGTACTTCTGTGTGGTAGTTAGAACAGCTCCAGTAATCTCAAGTGGTCAAAAAATTTCCCAAAGCAGAAGTTCACACTGTTTAGCTTGTGACTTGTCCCTAGTGGTTTGGGGTTTTAACACCACTATTCCCTGCAGAGCACACGACCGTACGTATATTTCTAAAGTGTTATCACAGCCTGTCATATGCAACATTCGTGGCTGCAGTCATCTTGAACTAAGAAAAAGTCCACTGGTCTGAGAATGCAGTACCTCTGTATCAGAGTGACAAATACTTAGAAACACCTCTACGGCTGACCAGCACTAATGACTAGTCCTGGTGAAATGATACTGATACTGTGAGTCAGTATCACTTAATGGGTCTATTACACATTGCAGTAGTTTGATAGTGTATTTCATTATGGTATTAGTACTAAACATCAGTGGCTGGTATCAAACCTTCAAGAATGATTGAGCTGCTTTTCAATCCTGGCAAAAGGCATTTGTGGATTTAATTCCTGGCTAACTTAGTTTCATTACAGTAAAAAAAGTGGCACAATCATATTTCCATTATTGGATTATGCCATGTTTAGTAATCATCATCATTCCAAAGAACGTGCCTGATAAAGTCCATAACTATGCAACGCTGTCAAATCACTCCCCCAGAAACAATAAAGGTCTGTAATTCTGAAACTTCATTTAGGAAAGAGGCTGTGATTTTAACTTCAACTTTTTTCAGGGTTGCATTCTTTCTGGTATCTTTTTTTTACAGTTTGCACATTTTGAACTTTCCTGTATTTGTATCCTGATATACCAACAGGAAAGAGGAAAAAGGATCCTTGATTTGAATCCAACATGTTGTGCTGCACGTTCCCAGTATGATCTAAGAAACATTTACTGATGTTATATAATTAAGTCTTTTTTAATAAATTAATAATAAATTATAAATCTTGTTTACTGAAAATTATGTAAGGGAGGTTAATGTAATTCCTCTTTAATGTGGTCATGTTGAAGGAAAGAACCTAACTGCTCCATGAGAGTTTACTCCAGTGACTAACATTTTTTACTGATGAGTCGACCTGTGATAGTAGTTTAAGTGGGACCTTTAAAAAAATACTTGGATTGATTAGATCAAGATACAAACATATAGAAAATAGATTTTTACATGTTCAGTGAGCTCTTGTCAGTCATCGGCCTTTTTTTAATTATAGCAACTACTTACATTATAAACCCCAAAGAAATGTATGTATTTACTAATGATATTGGGATTGTTTCTGTTGTGCAATGTTCTTGCAACTTGTTTCCTGCTAAACAGGTATTATGGTAAAGCACAGAAATTAATTCTCAATGAATCATTAGATGTGGGAAGTACCTGTGCTACCTGGAAGCTGACACAGGTAATTTTAAACCACAATATGAAACTGATATCACCATGGGCCAGTATTAAAGCCACAACCCTTTAACCTTTATCACTGATTCAGTCAGGGAAACGTGAGGGCCAGTACAGTAAGTAGCAGGTTGGGGGTTGTCTTGGTTTTGCCTCTCGATTGCATCTACTGTCACTTTCATTTGCACTGATGTCGGTGAAACTGATTCATAGCCACAAGTGCTTCCTAACAGAATAGATTGATGTCTCTGAGATTTGGTGTGATTAGATTCTTCTGAGCAGTATATGTTTTGACACTAAAATTTTCAGAGAGTCAGGCAGGTTTTCATTTGAACGACCAGTATTCACGTGACTCAAAACTGTACTTATCTTTCTTCCATCTGTGTGATGATCAGTAGTTAAAACAACAGATGTTTTGAATCAACTGGTTTGTCATAAAAACTGAAATTTACAACAAAGACATTTTTGTGCTGATTTGAATTTTTGATGTACAAAACAAGCTAAGTGCATGTGCAGCACGCACCACTTAATTTAACAATGACCTTGTTCCGTGCAGATAAATGCTGAATACAGCTTCCACAGTGAGGATAGCTGACTCGTTTCCCTTAAATATCCTTTCATCGCGCTGATGGAATCAGTTCTCTAGAAGATATCTACTGGAAGTGGCCTGTTCCAAACCCTGAGTAATCAACAACCATTAGAGAACTTGAACTTATCTGCACACACTGAATGACTACACACATTATGCAGTCACAAGAACAAGTAATGGCATTGTTTCCAGTGAATGAATAAAAGCATACATTGGTCATGAAATGTGAAAAGAAAACCACAAACATCATCCCAAGAGTGAGTACAGAGTGAGTACAGAGTACTGTGGAAGAAGCATCATGAGCTGTGAGCAACACACAATAATCAGGAATGCTGATTATTGTGTGAATTCTGATTACTCCATCTGCTCCGGATGAATAGCAGAGCATGCTTGTGTCTTCTTCTCACAGCATCACCCAAGCAATAACATAATATTACAAGGGCACACTAATCAACACCATTTCCACTAGGAAACTTTTCTCCCCTTTGAAATTACTCGAGTACCCCCTCGACCATCAACCTCTCTCACTGCCAATGACTCTGCCGCCTTCTTTACTAATAAGATGGCAGCACCAGCTCCCAGTTTTCTCCTTGGAGCAGTGTCTTTACATACACTCAAGTTACCAGGTTACTGAAAGAAACCAGGTTTCTTGGGTAACAGGGAAAGAGTTTTCATGCACTCAAGTAACCTGGTTTCTGGAAATCCGAGTATACAAGCAGCAAAAAAGAAATCCTATTTCTCCTCTGCCCTGGGCTGATTTTGGAAGCGTGGATCACAGATTTTAACTGACTGGAGAAAGAAAAGACAGATTTCTGACTGCTTTTCTTTCCTTTTTAGGATATACTTGTCTGTCAAATGTTAGTGAGAAATGGACTTAATTTAAGAAAAAGTTAATTATTTAGACATCTACAGGGAAATGTGTGTTGGTTCCAGTTTTAGTTGGGTTTTGGGCGTCGCCCAACAGGATGTATCTTCAGACATGATTGTTAGGGTTAAATACATGTAACTTGTTGGCAGCTGAAACATAATCATCCATGCATTTATTATCGAATGTGAGGCTCTTACCTATTTGCTTAGTTAAATCCAGATGGTGACTTTTTGTTTTAGGACAGGTAGTGTATCATGACTATTTGTGTTTTATCAGACATATTGCAAATATTAAATTTTATTATCAATTCATGCAGAAAACTGGAAAGGTGCAAACAGTGTCCGTTCTTATTCATGAGACTGTGGATGCATTCATGCACACAATGTAGAGTAGTTTATGTAAACAGAAGTACTAACTGCTGCCCAGAGATAGGGGGATTTAGAGCTCATGTTCGTGACCTACTGTAGTACTTCCTTAAAACTTAAAAGGAAAGTCAAAGCAGGGGAAGACCAGACTGACACCAACAACAACAACAACAGAGCATTTATAGTCCACACCAGGCATTTTTAGAAAAATAAAAAAAATCCAACTTAGTTTTTGTATAAATTAAAACAGGGGATGTTATATGCTTAAAGATGCAGAATTAATGAATTTTTACAAACATAATTATAATGTAATATTATGTTTCCTTATACTAATTCAGTCATTTGTGCCATATTCAGAATTCAGGTCAGAATTAATTTACAGCGGAACCATCAGCAGTGAGTTGCCATTTTTTCATTAGACATCTGGATAAACATATGCATCACAATATGCAATGTGGCTGAATAAAAACACACAAACAGATCAAATAATTTGACAGTAACACTAAAAGGTTTCAGCTGGTGTTAAAGTAATGGCCAGGTGAAGTGATAATCAAACTGTATATGTGCAGCAGGTGTCACTGTTTTCCTGTTTCTCTCTGTGATGGCCAAGATAAATAGTATTTTGTGTTTCATTGAAACACAGTGTATCAATGTCTGGTTGACAGAGAGAGGTTTGCATGTGTCAAGAAAACGTTGTTGAGTTTTTATTGTATATTACTGTAAATTCAAATTGCAAATAGACCTTTTTTTGTTATAAATTAGTTTTCAGAATGTTGTACCAGGAAAACAAAACATAAACACTTCACCTCCTGCATAATAACTGGATTTAAAACATGGCCACATCCTAGTTCAGAGATTAATCCATAAAATAAAAAGTTTAGATTCAGAATCTGATGTAGAAATGATAAAAAGACTAATCTTAAATGAAACCTGAACTAGTATTTAATTAACTTTATGAAATGTATTCAGTTTTAATTAAATAATGTGAATCAGCATTATATTATGTTTGACCGACAGTATAATGTGTGTACTGCTCTTTTACCTTATTAAGTTTTATATCTAAAGCACTCTACAAACAAATTCTACAGATGATTGAAATACATGAAGCTCACAAATGACAAAAAGAAACATATCGCCACCTTGTGGACAACATGTCTAGTTTCACTTGTTTTTAAAAGTTAAAAAAAGGGAACAGATGCAGTAAAAACAAAACTCTACAAAACTCCCTAAATCATTTTCATCATCAATAGTTTTGAATTATTAGCATTGTTGTTCGACGGGTGTATTTTGATGGTTGAATAAAGGCCACTTTCTCTCCGTATGAAGGTGCTGTACGGCTCAATGTCTTGTGGCTCCTGCAGAAAAATGCATATTAAATATGATTAAAGTTAAATTAATCACTTCATTGAACAATGTTTACAGGTTTCTGTACAGTACCATGTTCGGTCGACTCCTCTGTGCATGTAGTCGTCTTCTGTTAATTCTGTAAATGGACAAATGAAAATGCTTTAGCACTGTGTTTTTTTCACTCTACATTGTGAAGTCTGTTTTTATAACAGGAAATGAAAGCCCACATCTTGCTTTAGTGCTTCATATGAAACTAAAACTCAAGATGTCATTTAAGCCTGCAGAGCATTTAAAGTTAGAAAAACGTGTAACTCATCAAACTAATATAAGTTAGAGAGAGTTAAATCAAAACAGATTCACTTTAAAAACAGCAGCACTTTTAAAATATTACTTGTCTTAAAACATAATAACAGTGACTCATACAAGACCTGTTGAAGATGTTTCATGTAGATCAACATAATCTCCTTTATCTTTCACAACATGAAGCCATATTGTTTAAGGAGGCTCCAATACTGCAGTACTCAGCAGCAGTGCCACAGTGGTAAGAGGTAAAAACCCTGAATTCAAAAATTTACTTTAGTGCAAAAGTATTGCCACCACAAAATACTTAAAGTACTCTAGCATTTAGAGCATGCGTGCATATTATCATTAGATTATGACTGATTATGTGTAATATAAAGAATTTTTAATGTTGCTGCTGTTAAAGGTGGAGAGACTTACAACTACTTTATTACTTTAGAAATCATTTAGAAAAAGATGTTTTCCCTTATTTATAGTGAAGTAAGTAGCATAAATTCAACACTCAGCTGTATTAAATCTGTATTTTTCACAGTACAAATACTACAGGTAGCAAGTAGGACATGGTACATTACAAAGTATGTAATTTACTATAAAGAACTTGTAAAATAAAAAATAAAAAAATAAATTATAAACTTAACCTAACTTAAAAAGTTAACTTAAGAGTATCCACCACACTCAGAGCAGTTTCTCACCCGTGACTTAGTTGTCTGTGGATGAATCCCAGGATCACTCCAGACATAGTCATGATAAGTGTTACACCAATCAAAAGAGGAATGAGTGTCATTTCTGAAGAACCACTGAATGTAGGACCACTGGAGATAGTGGATTCTTCTTCCTCTAGAATATTGTAAACAAACAAAAAATACTATTTATGCTACTGGTTAAAGAACTTACTAATATAAGCTCGACACAGCACCACATAACATTATAATGGTGACATGGTGAAACTAAGACTTGTATTTGTATAATTACTATAAACATAATCCAATAAATATGTTAATAACTCAATGTAATGGAGGATAAACATGTTACATTAAGTATGAAAATAATACTCAGAGTACATTTACCTTCCACAGTGACGTTGAGATGGAGAATGAATGTTCCATCAAGTTGTGAACACTCACAGGTGAAGTTCCCACTGTCCTCTGCTGTTAAATTGATCAGGTGGAGAAATACAGTCTGATTCTCTGACATTAGTCTGAATTTGGAGCCACATTCATGTTCAAAGCCCTTTCCATAGTAATATGCCAGACGACACTGTTCTCCTCTGCTCCTCTCTGTGCTGATCCTACATATAATCAGTGTGATGATGTTCATCGTTTCATTGGAGCAAAGTTCAGTGACATCTGGTTTACTGCCAAGAGTTTTAACAAGAGTCACTGCAAACAATCAATAATCAAAATCAAATTATCGGAAATACAGACAGGAAGTTAAATGTTACGCACATAATGTCTGTTAAATCACAAATTCTTTATGATCATGAAAACTAGTTCCTGTACAGTACCTTCACTATCAGAACACACAGTTAGTGGGAGAAGCAGAACAAAACACAGAGTCCATCCATCCATACTGGACAACAAGCAGCTGCTGCTGGTAGAGTACAATGTACTTTACTGAGGGGAGGAATTCAAACTGTCAGAGGTTTGAGCTGGAGTGAAGTCTTCTATAAAGGAAGTGCTTCTACACGACCACTTCCACTTTCACACTAAGACACTCTAAAAGTAAAACTGTGAGAAACTGCATGAATACAGAAACATATTGGGACTGGAAATATTTTAATGACTTTATAACAACTTTAACTTTAGTTTCATACTTAATCCTCGTGTTTTGAATAGTTACATAATTTATGAGATTAATAATTTTCAGAAACATGCTGTAGTTTTATGTGCATGTAAAAAGAAGTCAGGTCATCAAACATCAGCTCTACAATCAGATGTTCTGATCATATTTGGAGCTGGATCCACTGAGAGTCCAACCTGTAGTAAAGACCGTCTACTTTGGTCTCACAGGTTCATGACAGTCAAACACGTTACATGCTGATGACGTGTTTTCTTTTATAGTTGTCACGTATTTAGAGACCTGAGCTTAGGCTGTATTCAGAGAGCAGTTATTTTTGAAGCTGGTTGTGTTAATGTGCTTCATCTGTTTCATAAAGGAACTGATCACATTTAGACAGTTGTGAGTGATAAACATCACTAAATGTAAGTGAAATAACTTTATTTAAATTAAGACTTCAGAACTGACTTTAATTTAAAGAGTCATTTATAATTAACACTGATCAAACTACAAACTAAACATGCACACTATTCTCTGTATTATTTACTTTGCACATTTTAAATAAAGCAGATAAAACACTCAGAAGCAAAACTGTCCCTGTGATCCATGAGTATCCACATTTTACACAGTTTCATTATCTTAATTAATATTTTCATACATTTCACAGTTTGCATCAGTCTCTCTTTCATCCATTTCCTGATTACTGTGTGCTGAACTTGTCCTGGTGTCGTGCTGATGGTGAATAGAGGAGACACTTTGGTACTGGTCATTAGTTGGATGATGAAGGTTTGTGTAGAGCTCGTCTGGGTCATCGTGGTTCTAGAAAAAATAAAAATAAAAAATTTAAATATGTTTTGTTTTTACTGTCTGACTAAATTATGTTGGCTGAAACTCTCTTCCTCTATTTTATATGACATGACTCCTGGTAACGTGTTCTCATTCTACATAATTACACTTCCTATTTTTTGTCTGATACAAATTTAAAAGTTAGTCTTTAGCATCTACTTCACACATCCAAAACTTCCTGTTTGGCTTCTAACTACTTGTAGTAACAAGTATATTTTGCATTGGAATTCAAATTAAAAGTAAGAAGTGTCATTTTGTAAAACTGTGGGACGAGGTCATGTGAAAATAAAAAGGAATAAATGTATGTCTGATTACAAACATTAAAGAAGCTGTTTTCTGAGTTTGGTATAGAACTAAATAAAACATTACTCACTGCAGAGCTGGAAGAGTCACATCCAGATGTTCCAGTTGTTGCTGACCTTGAACACTTTCTTTAAATACAAAACGATAACAGCGTTACTGCAACTCAAACACACTGTTTGTACACTTAAATATACAACAACTAACTAAATAATAATGTTCACTTACAGATGACTTCTTGTGCTGTGGATACATTTCAGAACTCCAGTTATAGTGACGTTAGTGAAACACCAAATATACACATATAAACATGGGACGACTAAAAGCTTATCTTGATCTTGTTGAACAATATTTCTCAAGTATTTAGAGCATGCATGTATATTATAATTAAATTATGACTGTGCATGCATTCCTGTGTATTATACAGCGTTTTGCTTGTTGCTGTTGGTAAAGATTGAGTAACTTACAACTATTTTCCTACTGTGGAGACATCATTTAGAAAAAGTAAATTTTGTCTTATATATAGTGAGGTCCAACAGTTTCTTCTTCAACTTAAGAGTATCCACCACACTCATAGCAGTTTCTCACCCGTGACTTCGTCGTCTGTGGAAGAATCCCAGGATCACTCCAGACATAGTCATGATAAGTGTTACACCAATCAAAAGAGGAATGAGTGTCATTTCTGTAGGACCACTGGAGCTAGTGGAGTCTTCTTCCTCTAAAACATTGTAAACAAGCAAGAAAATACTATTTATGCTACTGGTTTAAAAATATACTAATATAAGCTCGACACAGCACAACATAACATTATAATGGTGAAATATGGTAAAACCAAGACTTGTATTTGTATAAATACTATAAACATAATCCAATAAATATGTTAATAACTTTAATGGACTCTAACTAATGGAGGATAAACATGTTACATTAAGTATAAAATAATACTCAGAGTACATTTACCTTCCACAGAGACGTTGAGATGGAAAATAAATATTCCATCAAGTTGTGAACACTCACAGGTGAAGTTCCCACTGTCCTCTGCTGTTAAACTGATCAGGTGGAGAAATACAGTCTGATTCTTTAACATTAGTCTGAACTTGGAGCCACATCCATGTTCAAAGTTCTTTCCATACTCATACAGCAGACGACACTGTTCTCCTCTGCTCCTCTCTGTGCTGATCCTACATATAATCAGTGTGATGATGTTCATTGTTTCATTGGTGCAAAGTGGAGTGACATCTGGTTTACTGCCAAGAGTTTTAACAAGAGTCACTGCAAACAATCAATAATCAAAATCAAATTATCAGAAATACAGACAGGAAGTTAAATGTTACGCACATAATGTCTGTTACATCACAAATTCTGTAAGATCATGAAAACTAGTTCCTGTACAGTACCTTCACTATCAGAACACAGAGTTAGTGGGAGAAGCAGAACAAAACACAGAGTCCATCCATCCATACTGGACAACAAGCAGCTGCTGCTGGTAGAGTACAATGTACTTTACTGAGGACAGACACAGTTCTCTGAACTGTTCTCTGGTTCATAATAACCTCACAGTGAACTCTTCTTAAAGGAAGTGGTTCTGCATGACTTAAAGCGTTTCATATTCAGACACTATGATGCAGATGTATGAATATCTATATCTATATAAATATCTTACTGACTTTAACACTGTCAAACTGTCTTTTAAGAGACAAGACCCCAAAGGGTCACAAGGTCACTCATCTTTAAAAGTGATCGAATAATTAGTTTGAGCTGAAGTATAATCTGGATTAAATATTGTCTATACTGGTCTTACAGTTTGTATTATTAGTGAGAGTCAAATATTGTGTAATCTGAAAACTGAGGTGTTTCCTTTTGTGGTTTTTACATATTTAGAGGCCTGAGCTTCAGTTGTAAAGAGCAGCGTGGTTTCAGCAGCTCGTTGTAGTTTCTGTGTCTGAATAGTTTGATAAGAAAATGTCGTGTTGCCTTCACACTTTATTAACTTGACTCAGTTGTTCAATTACTTTGTACAAATTAATATTTTAGAAGTGATTTTGGATTGAATCCAGTTAATAACTAACACACACATTATGTATGTTCCATAATGATATAAACACAGGTGTAGTTCCCACTGTCATCTGCTGAGAATGAGAGATTAATGAAGATGGAGATACATGATCATTACCTATTACTGTATTTCTGCTTTTTCATTTAATTCCTAACACCTCAGAAATAGAAAACATATTAAAATGGGAAAGAAATGTACAGTAGCTAGAAAAAGTCTAAATGTGATCTGTATATCAACAAACACCATGGGAGGAAGTAAAACAAACTATTTAAATCTCTCTTTGTTTGCTGCCAGTATTAATTGAGTATTAAATCAAAGTGTCATTCTCTGGAGATGCTGGGCTTGAGTCAGCAGCACAAATGTTAGTTTAATGTGCTGTAATCAAATCAATGAGTAAACTGTGAAATTGAGGTTTTGATTAATGCAGATGAGAAATGAAATAAAGAGGTCAAAGATAACAAAAAGGGGGACCCACTGAAAATATGAAAATGGAAGTAGATGCTGGCTTCAAGGTTCCACTGAGTACACAAAGGTTCAGCTGGAACCTCTGCGCCACCTAGTGTTTATGGATTTTATTTCATGATGATGATGTTTGAGATGTGCTGCAGGTCAGAGGCATCAACATGAACTGTTGAATATTTCATTGACCATATTTATATTAATCCATTCATCCTAGTATAGAGTGGGCATCAGCAATAAGAGAATAATAAGTGACATACAAGTATAATTAAATTAATCACTAGTTTTTATCACACAAAAAAACTGAGCTGATATTAAATTATTTATGTCATCAGTGTTTATTAGCTATACTCCACTATATTCCACTCCTTCTCTGTGCAAAAGTAAATACTATAATCTCAATATTTAGTAAATTATGTTGTCATCAACTTTTCACATAGAAACATTATTATAAAAGAAAGATAATATTTTAACTGCCAGTTTCCAAAAAGTCAAGATCATTCACATATTACATAATTAGATAATGATCAGTGGTTTGGATATTTTCACATGGATCAGTCTGTCTTGAATCTAGTTCCTCATCATTTACGTTTTATAAACATGTGACTATATCTCACTGTGGTAGAGGTTGTTTGGTAGAGAAGGCTGGTGTAGGGATCATCTGGGTCATATTGGTTCTATAAAAAAGAAAAAGCTTAATGAGCTGTGTTGTTACTGTCTCTCCTGATTCAAATAAACAAAAAAAATCCACTTTATGCAGGAGCTTGTACAGACAGTATAAATCAGAAGCATGAAACATTGGTAAGATTTGCAAAAAACATATTTTACATTTTCATTTAGTCATTTAGCAGACGCTTTTATCTTACAAGTGAGGAACAAGGCAAGCAAACAAAATCTAAGTCAAGGAGAAAAAACATCAAAGCAAAGTGCTATCAAAGAAGTGTTTCTGTTTCAAGAGATTTAAGTACAAGAGAGCAGAAAAGTTGTTTTTTTTAAAGGCAAAGTGCATTTTAAAACAAATACATCTCAGACATCAAATACATCTAATACAGATCATCTATGTAACTGTCACAATATTAATATCTGTTAGAACAATCACTGAATTAATGCAAAAACTCACACATCTGGAATCTACTTTTAAATATTTTAGCTATTTCTATTTCTATTTGTGACAAAGATCATTAAACTAGCTCCTTTAAGTTCACAGGTACAAAATAACACCACTCACCACAAAGCTGTGGGTTTTACAGTCAGATGTTCCAGATGCAGCTAAACTCATACAGTTTCTTTGCATAAGAAGCAAAATTAACATTAGTCAAACACCACATATACACATATACACATGGGAGGACTGAAAGCATATCTTAATCTTGTTGAAAAATATTTCTCAAGTATATAGAGCATGCATGTATAGTATAATTAGACTTTCACTGTGGATGCATTCCTATGTATTACAGAGTTTTGATTGTTGCTGCTGGGAAAGGTGGAGTAACTTACAATAATTTTATTACTGTGGAGACATCATTTAGAAAAAGTACATTTTCTCTTATTTATAGTGAAGTACTACAGTTTCTCACCCGTGACTTTGTCATCTGTGGAAGAATCCCAGGATCACTCCAGACATAATCATTATAAGTGTTACACCAATCAAAAGAGGAAGTTCTGAAGGACCACTGGAGATAGTGGAGTCTTCTTTCACTAAAATATTGTAAACAAACAAAAAAATATTACTTACGCTAATGGTTAATAAACCTACTACTATAAGCTCGACACAGCACAACATAACATTATAATGGTGAAATGTGGTAAAACTAAGAATTGTTTCTGTATAATTACTACAAACATAATCCAATAAATATGTTAACAACTCAATGTAATGGAGGATAAACATGTTACATTAAGTATATAATAATAATCAGAGTACATTTACCTTCCACAGTGACGTTGAGATGGAGAATAAATGTTCCCTCAGGATATGAACACTCACAGGTGAAGTTCCCACTGTCCTCTGCTGTTAAACTGATCAGGTGGAGAAATACAGTCTGATTCTCTGATATTAGTCTGAACTTGGAGCCACATCCATGTTCAAATGTCTTTCCATAGTGATAGAGCAGACGACACTGTTCTCCTCTGCTCCTCTCTGTGCTGATCCTACATATAATCAGTATGATCATGTTCATTGTTCCATTGGAGCAAAGTTCAGTGACATCTGGTTTACTGCCAAGAGTTTTCACAAGAGTCACTGCAAACAATCAATAATCAAAATCAAATTATCAGAAACACAGACAGGAAGTTAAATGTTACGCACTTAATGTCTGTTAAATCACAAATTCTTTATGATCATGAAAACTAGTTCCTGTACAGTACCTTCACTATCAGAACACACAGTTAGTGGGAGAAGCAGAACAAAACACAGAGTCCATCCATCCATACTGGACAACAAGCAGCTGCTGCTGGTAGAGTACAATGTACTTTACTGAGGGGAGGAATTCAAACTGTCAGAGGTTTGAGCTGGAGTGAAGTCTTCTATAAAGGAAGTGCTTCTACAAGACCACTTCCACTTTCATACTAAGACACTCTAAAGGTAAAACTGTGAGAAACTGCATGAATACAGAAACATATTAAAACTAAGTCAGCCAGAAACCTGGGGGTCATCATTGATGACCAGCTGACCTTCACAGATCACATCACATCGCCACAGTCGCTAGGTCGTGTAGATATGCCCTCCACAATATCAGAAAGATCAGACCCTATCTGACGGGGTACACAACCCAACTCATTGTACAGGCGTTGATCTTATCTCGCCTGGATTACTGCGATGCACTACTGATGGGTTTACCGGCATCCACGACCAAACCCCTCCAGATGATCCATTATGCGGCAGCACGCCTCATTTTTAATCAACCAAAAAGGTCTCATGTCACACCGCTCTTCAGATCTTTGCACTGGCTTCCTGTGGCTGCAAGGATCAAGTTCAAAGCTCTGTCTCTTGCCTACAGAGTGGTTAACTCCACAGCTCCATCTTATCTCAATTCAATCGTTCAGGCCTAATTCCCCTCCCGTCCACTGCGCTCAACCAGGGAACGTCGTCTGGTGGTACCAGCACCACACAGTCGACACCAAGGAAAACTGTTCAGCTCAGTGATCCCACGATGGTGGAATGAGCTGCCTCTCTGCACGCTCAGCCACCTCACTTGCAATCTTTAAAAAACAGCTGAAAACAGAACTCTTCCGCATCTTCCTTTGCACTTAAAAAAAATAAATAAATAAAAATTCTACCCTTTCATTCTCACATCTCTTGAAACAGAAACACTTTTTCGATAGCAATTTGCTTTGATGTTGTTTCTTCTTGACTTAGATTTTGTTTGCTTGCCTTGTTCCTCACTTGTAAGTCGCTTTGGATAAAAGCGTCTGCTAAATGACTAAATGTAAATGTAAATGTAAACTGGAAATATTTAAATGACTTTATAACAACTTTAACTTTAGTTTTATACTTAATCCTCGTGTTTTGAATAGTTACATAATTTATGAGATTAATAATTTTCAGAAACATGCTGTAGTTTTATGTGCATGTAAAAATGAAGTCAGGTCATCAAACATCAGCTCTACAGACAGATGTTCTGATCATATTTGGAGCTGGATCCACTGAGAGTCCAACCTGTAGTAAAGACCGTCTATCTGAGTCTCACAGGTTCATGACAGTCAAACACGTAACATGCTGATGACGTGTTTTCTTTTATAGTTGTCACGTATTTAGAGACCTGAGCTTAAGCTGTAATTAGAGAACAGTTATTTTTGAAGCTGGTTGTGTTGATGTGCTTCATCTCTTTCATAACGGAACTGATCACATTTAGACTGTTGTGAGTGACAAAACATCACTAAATGTAAGTTAAATAACTTTATTCAAATTAAGACTTCAGAACTGACTTTAATTTAAAGAGTCATTTATAATTAACACTGATCAAACTACAAACTAAACATGCACACTATTCTCTGTATTATTTACTTTGCACATTTTAAATAAAGCAGATAAAACAATCAGAAGCAGAACTGTCTCTGTGATCCATGAGTATCCACATTTTACACAGTTACATTATCTTCATTAATGTTTTCATAGATTGCAAAGTTTGCATCAGTCTCTCTTTCATCCATTTCCTGATTACTGTTGGCTGAACTTTTCCTGGTGTCGTGCTGATGGTGAATAATGGAGACACTTTGGTACAGGTCATTAGTTGGATGATGAAGGTTTGTGTAGAGCTCGTCTGGGTCATCATGGTTCTAGAAAAAAAAAATAAAAAATTTAAATATGTTTTGTTTTTACTGTCTGACTAAATTATGTTGGCTGAAACTCTCTTCCTCTATTTTATATGACATGACTCTTGATAACGTGTTCTCATTCTACATAATGACACTTCCTACTTTTTGTCTGATACAAATTTAAAAGTTAGTCTTTAGCATCTACTTCACACATCCAAAACTTCCTGTTTGGCTTCTAACTACTTGTAGTAACAAGTACATCTTGCATTGGAATTCAAATTAAAAGTAAAAAGTGTCATTTTGTAAAACTGTGGGACGAGGTCATGTGAAAATACAAAGGAATAAATGTATGTCTGATTACAAACATTAAAGAAGCTGTTTTCTGAGTTTGGTATAGAACTAAATAAAACATTACTCACCGCAGAGCTGGAAGAGTCACATCCAGATGTTCCAGTTGTTGCTGACCTTGAACACTTTCTTTAAATACAAAACGATAACAGCGTTACTGCAACTCAAACACACTGTTTGTACACTTAAATATACAACAACTAACTAAATAATAATGTTCACTTACAGATGACTTCTTGTGCTGTGGATACATTTCAGAACTCCAGTTATAGTGACGTTAGTGAAACACCAAATATACACATATAAACATGGGACGACTAAAAGCTTATCTTGATCTTGTTGAACAATATTTCTCAAGTATTTAGACCATGCATGTATATTATAATTAAATTATGACTGTGCATGCATTCCTGTGTATTATACAGAGTTTTGATTGTTGCTGCTGGTAAAGGTGAAGTGACTTACAACTATTTTCCTACTGTGGAGACATCATTTAGAAAAAGTAAATTTTGTCTTATATATAGTGAGGTCCAACAGTTTCTTCTTCAACTTAAGAGTATCCACCACACTCATAGCAGTTTCTCACCCGTGACTTAGTCGTCTGTGGACGAATCCCAGGATCACTCCAGACATAGTCATGATAAGTGTTACACCAATCAAAAGAGGAATGACTGAAGGACCACTGACTGTAGGACCACTGGAGATAGTGGGGTCTTCTTCCTCTAAAACATTGTAAACAAGCAAGAAAATACTATTTATGCTACTGGTTTAAAAATATACTAATATAAGCTTGACACAGCACAACATAACATTATAATGGTGAAATATGGTAAAACCAAGACTTGTATTTGTATAAATACTATAAACATAATCCAATAAATATTTTAATAACTCAATGTAATTGAGGACAAAGATTAAGTATGAAAATAATACTCAGAGTACATTTACCTTCCACAGTGACGTTGAGATGGAAAATAAATGTTGCATCAAGTTGTGAACACTCACAGGTGAAGTTCCCACTGTCCTCTGCTGTTAAATTGATCAGGTGGAGAAATACAGTCTGATTCTCTGACATTAGTCTGAACTTGGAGCCACATTCATGTTCAAAGCCCTTTCCATAGTAATAAATCAGACGACACTGTTCTCCTCTGCTCCTCTCTGTGCTGATCCTACATACAATCAGTGTGATCATGTTCATTGTTCCATTGGAGCAAAGTTCAGTGACATCTGGTTTACTGCCAAGAGTTTTCACAAGAGTCACTGCAAACAATCAATAATCAAAATCAAATTATCAGAAACACAGACAGGAAGTTAAATGTTATGTACACATAATGTCTGTTAGATCATAATTTTTGTAAGATCATGAAAACTAGTTCCTGTACAGTACCTTCACTATCAGAACACACAGTTAGTGGGAGAAGCAGAACAAAACACAGAGTCCATCCATCCATACTGGACAACAAGCAGCTGCTGCTGGTCGAGTACAATGTACTTTACTGAGGGGAGGAATTCAAACTGTCAGAGGTTTGAACTGGAGTGAAGTCTTCTATAAAGGAAGTGCTTCTACACGACCACTTCCACTTTCACACTAAGACACTCTAAAAGTAAACTGTGAGAAACTGCATGATTACAGAAACATATTAAAACTGGAAATATTTAAATGACTTTATAACAACTTTAACTTTAGTTTTATACTTAATCCTCGTGTTTTGAATAGTTACATAATTTATGAGATTAATAATTTTCAGAAACATGCTGTAGTTTTATGTGCATGTAAAAAAGAAGTCAGGTCATCAAACATCAGCTCTACAATCAGATGTTCTGATCATATTTGGAGCTGGATCCACTGAGAGTCCAACCTGTAGTAAAGACCGTCTACTTTGGTCTCACAGGTTCATGACAGTCAAACACGTAACATGCTGATGACGTGTTTTCTTTTATAGTTGTCACATATTTAGAGACCTGAGTTTAAGCTGTAATTAGAGAACAGTTATTTTTGAAGCTGGTTGTGTTGCTGTGCTTCATCTGTTTCATAAAGGAACTGATCACATTTAGACAGTTGTGAGTGACAAAACATCACTAAATATAAGTGAAATAACTTCAAATTAAGACTTCAGAACTGACTTTAATTTAAAGAGTAATTTATAATTAATACTGATCAAATTACAAACTAAACATAAAAATTATTCTCAGTATTAATTACTTTGCACATTTTAAATGAAGCAGATAAAACTGTCTCTGTGATCCATGAGTATCCACATTTACACGGTTACATTATCTTCATTAATGTTTTCATACATTTCACAGTTCGGATCAGTTTCTCTTTCATCCATTTCCTGATTACTGTGTGCTGAACTTGTCCTGGTGTTGTTCTGATGGTGAATAGAGGAGACACTGTGGTACAGGGCCTTAGTTGGATGATGAAGGTTTGTGTAGAGCTTTTCTGTGTCATTGTGGTTCTCCACCTGATCAATAAAAAACAACTTCATTTGTGTCTGACTAAAGTCAGTCAGTCATTTTGTAAAACTGTGGGACAAGGTCGTGAAAATAAAAAGGAATAAATTTATGTTTGATTAAAACAGCTGTTTTCTAAGTTTGGTATAAAACTAAATAAAACATTACTCACCACAGACTCTTTCACAGAGCTGGAAGAGTCACATCCAGATGTTCCAGATGTTGCTGACCTTGAAAATTTTCTTTGAATACAAAAAGATAACAGCATTACTGCAACTCAAACACACTGTTTGAAAACCAAAATACAACAGCTAACTCACCTATGATTTCTTGTTCTGTGGATACATTTTAGCAAAAATAAAATTAAAGTAAGAGTAAATAACAACAGCTGCAATTGGCATTTCCATTGTGATGCTGGAGTCTTCCTCCTAAAATATTAAATAGAAGTGACACATCTGTCAGTGTTTGCTATATATCTAAAAAAAAAAAAATAAATGTCTTGCTTAGAGAAATAGAAACAGCAGCGAAGACACGCTAAACATTATATGAAAAAATACTTTATGTCACTACAACATCTTATTTAGGAGTAAAGTAGTAAATACATTGTTTACCTTCCAATAAATAAATCAATCAATCAATCAATCAATCACTCAACCAACCAACCAAAGAGATCCACAGTCAGTAACTTTACTTTAGTACTTGCTTTATTTCTGCATTTAGTAAAATTTCAAGCGCATTAGTTTAGCAGAGAGTGTAATTCTTCTCTGTGCAGAAGTAAATGTTACGATGTCAATATTTAGTAAATCATATTATCAACAACATTGCACACAGAAACTTTATTATGAAAGGATAATAATTATTTTAACTATCAGTGTACAAAAAGTCAAGATCACCCACACATTAGATCATTAAAATAATAGATCAGTCTCTCTTCAGTCTAGTTCCCGATTATATGAGTTTTATGTACATGTGACTATATCTCACTGTAGTGCAACATTTTTGGCTGGTGTAGGGGTCATCTTGGTCCTACAAAAAGGAAAACCTTGTATAGACAGCGCAAATCAGAAGCATAAAACATTCAAATTGGTAAAAAATATATTTTAGAACTAATATATCTCAGACTCCTAATTGTCATAATAATACCACTGATCACTGAATTAATGCAAAAACTCACACATCTGGAATCTACTGCTTAAGTTAATATGTGTTCTAAAACATTTGTAGCTATATCAACATTACAGCATTTCAGACTCTCACCTGTGACTTTTAGTCCAGTTGAACTGTTGTCTGGCAACTCAAACCTCAAACTCTCAGAGGTTTGAGCTGATGTGAAGCCTTCTATAAAGGAAGTGCTTCTACACAACCACTTCCACAAGACACAAAGGTAAAACTGTAAGAAACTGCATTAGTACAGAACATTTTAAGACTGGAAATATTTTAATGACTTTAAGACTTTAGAATCTTGAGGAGTATGATAAGAATTGTCACTTTTACTCTTTGGTAAAGAAAACATGTGTGATCTTATCTCTACGTTAAGTTACTACAGTATACCATCATTTATCAACATCAGCCGGCTAAAAGAACTGAATAACTTTGCTCATCTAACATAAGTAGTTAACTTTCACAGTGCAAGAGGATCCACATTTTATGAAGTTACTTTATCTCCATTAATGTTTTCATAGATTGCAAAGTTTGCATCAGTCTCTCTTTCATCCATTTCCTGATTACTGTTGGCTGAACTTGTCCTGGTGTCGTGCTGATGGTGAATAGAGGAGACACTTTGGTACAGGTCATTCGTTGGCTGCTTAGGGCAGGTAAACGGGTCATCTTGTTGCTACAAACACACATAAAACAACTAAATGTACTGTGTTTTTTATGTCTGGCTAAATTATGTAGTAGATCAATGCATGTCTGACTACACACATTAAAGTAGCTGTTTTCTGCATTTGGAATAGAACTAAATAAAACATTACTCACCACAGAGCTGAGAGAGTCGCATCTAGATGTTCTAGATGTTGCTGAGCTTGAACACGTTCTTTAAAAACAAAGAGATAATAATAGAGTTAGTGCCACTAAAAATGCAAACTATTACAATTATAATGCTTTCTCACCTATGACTTTTTATCCAGTGAATATATCCCAGAATAACTGCAGTTTTAACAATGACTATCGTTACAGCAATCCAAACACTTGCAAGTTGCATTTCTGTTTTGCTGCTGGACTCCTCCTCAACTAAAATATTGAAATAAAGAGCACATCTGTCAAAATACATCTGCCCTGGTGTAAATACAATCACACAATATGTCATAATTTATTTTAAAGATTGTATGTGGATAATGTAATGCTCTACGCCATCCCATCTATAAGTAAAATAGATAGGATAAAATAAACCAAAATCAATTTAAATATTTATGCTGTGTATAAGACATTTGCTGTTGTATAAGTGTGGATTTGATGATTCCAGTTGCATTTATAAAATTAACAATACAGTGAAAAATTATCTTAAACTGTAAGAGACGTGAATTAAGTGTGGCACACAAGCACAAAAGTAAATCATTTACCTTCCACAGTGACATTGAGATGAAGAATATATGTTCCATCAAGTTGTGAACACTCACAGGTGAAGTTCCCACTGTCCTCTGCTGTTAAATTGATCAGGTGGAGAAATACAGTCTGATTCTCTGACATTAGTCTGAACTTGGAGCCACATCCATGTTCAAAGTCCTTTCCATAGTAATAGATCAGACGACACTGTTCTCCTCTGCTCCTCTCTGTGCTGATCTTACATATAATCAGTGTGATGATGTTCATCGTTTCATTAGTGCAAAGTTCAGTGACATCTGGTTTACTGCCAAGAGTTTTCACAAGAGTCACTGCAATCAAACAATCAACCACAGAGATCCAACAGTAAATTAAAGCTTGTGAGTTTAGTTTTCATCTTTCAACACAGAAAAATCATTACAGATACACTGTACAGTACCTTCACTTCACAAAACACAGTGTTAGTGGCAGAAGCAGAACAAAACACAGAGTCCATTCACCCATACTAGACAACAAGCAGCTGCTGCTGGTAGAATACACTGTACTTTACTGAGGACAGACACAATCCTCTGAACTGTTATTTGTCTCAAAGTGAACCCCTTAAAAAGGAAGTGGTTCTACAGGACCACATGTGCTTTCAGATTCACTCTAAAAAACAGTAAGAAGGTAAATGAATTCAAGCTGAGAACTGTCTCAAGTAGCAATACCTAAATTGGGATTATTAATTTTTAAAAGCCTCCAAAAGGCCTATGTAGATATTTTCTTTGTCATCTTGGTTCTAAAAATATATTTAGATGCAGAATATGTGTTCCATCGTGATATAGTTATATATGGATTTCCTGTTATATTCTACCTTTGCCAATACTCATTACCTCCACTAGGTGTCCTTATTGTCCTCCACTACACTGCCATTTTGCATCTCATCCTATTAATTCAGCCATAATATGCTGCCTGTTCTCCCAGCTCTAAACTATCACTAAAAATGACAACTAACTGACTAATATTATTCCCAACAGCTGACTGACATGGTCATGGTTTGGTCAAACTAAACAGAAAACAGAAAAAACTGTTAATGGTGAAGGACATTTTAAAGTTGGACCTTTGAACTGATGCTACATGTTCATTTAATGATGAGGAAGAAAACACTGATACAATAGATTGATTCTCTCATGCATTTATATGTTGTTAAATATCTAAATATCATATACACAAATTAGCACCACCCGGCAAGAAGACTAAAGATATTACTGAAAAACACCTGTATGAGACATGCAATGTCACGTCACTGCATCTAAATATATTTTTAGAACCAAGATGACAAAGAAAATATCTACACAGGCCTTTTGGAGGCTTTTGAAAATTAATAATCCCAATTTAGGTCTTGCCACTTAAGACACTACTCAGCTTGAATTCATTTACATTCTTACTGTTTTTAGAGTGAATCTGAAATCACATGTGGTCCTGTAGAACCACTTTCTTTTTGAGGGGGTTCACTTTGAGACAAATAACAGTCTCAGAGGATTGTGTCCATCTTATCTTAGTTCAATCATTCAGGTCTACATCCCCTCCCGTCCACTGCGCTCAACCAGTGAACGTCGTCTGGTGGTACCAGCACCACACAGTCGACATGAAGGAAAACTGTTCAGCTCAGTGATCCCACTATGGTGGAATGAGCTGCAGAACTCTGCACGCTCAGCCACCTCACTTGCAATTTTTAAAAAACAGCTGAAAACAGAACTCTTCCGCATCTTCCTTTGCACTTAAAAAAAAAACAAAACATTTTTCTGATCATCCTCTTTCATACTCACATCTCTTGAGACAGAAAAACTTTTTTTGATTGCACTTTGCTTTGATGTTTTTTCTCCTTGACTTAGATTTTGTTTGCTTGCTTTGTTCCCCACTTGTAAGTCACTTTGGATAAACGCTGAATCTGCTAAATGACTAAATGAAAATGTAATGGTGATCTAGAATGTTTTTGGTTAAAGGATGTGACAAAATAAAATGAAAAGCTATTAATCATTATTAAGAACACAGTATGCAGTATGAAGTCATTTTTTAATATATTTTTTATATCTATAAAAATACAGCATGTATAAAACAAGCATTACTTCTGACCACTACTGCAGTGAGTGTAACTTCTTTTCTATGCGGAAGTAATGAATCTCAATATTTAGTAAATCATATTATTAACAATATTACACACAAAACCTGAATATTTTCACATAGGTCAGTCCCTCTTCAATCTAGTTCCTGATTATTTGCGTTTTATATACATGTGACTATATGTCACTGTAGTGGAGGTTGTTTGGTAGAGAAGGCTTGTGTAGGGGTCATTTGGTTCATCTTGGTCCTACAAAAAAGAAAAACCTTAATGAACTGTGTTTTTATTGTCTCTTATTTAAATATACAAAACAACACCACTCACCACAAAGCTGCAAGTTTTACAGTCAGAGGTTCCAGATGCAGCTGATCGCACACAGTTTCTTTAGATAAGAAGCAAAATCAACATTAAAGAAACACCAAATATAAACATATGTACATGATAAGACTAAAAGCTTATTTCAATCGTATGGAAAATGGTTCAAGAACACTAATAACTCAGTTAATATATGTTGTAAAAACGTATAGTTATATCAACATTACAGTATTTCAGATTCTCACCTGTGACTTTTAGTCCAGCTGATTAATCCCACAGTGACTCCAGTCATAATGACGACTGTTGTTACGACCATTAAAATATTTAGAGTTTGCATTTCTGTTGGTCTGCCGGTGTCTTCATCCTCTAAAGCAGAGAAAATTAAAGGGTCATTTGTAATTTCTCAGATATTTGCTAAACTCAAAAACATTATGATCTTCTACCTACTGTATTATTCATATTATATTGTTTAATATTACTGACAACTGCATATTAAATACATTTTCTCTCCAAAATACATTTATACTGTTACTTCCAAAGTAGACTTAAAATAAACAGCAACGTTTAAAAGCATTTACAGCATATTCTTTTATTTTGTAAATGAAACAAATCTTATTTCATATAATGTAGGCATGTTACCATTTAAATATACCATGTTGGTAATTGTCCAATATATAAATAACCTAAATTAAACCAAAATATGGCAAAAAATTCCATAAAGTATCATTTACCATAAATAATTTCACATATGATAAACATCGTTCTGTTCTAAAGCATATTCTATTACTGAGAATACCTGCAAATTAATGTATTAATGTATCGTAAATATAAAATATAATTTCGAATATTTTTTTCTGCACTACGCTTGATTTATCTTACAGTGTTCACATCCCAGGGTGATCTGCTGTAACACAAAAGTTATCATTTAATCAGTCACTTACCTTCCACAGTGATATTCAGATGGAAAGTATATGTTCCATCAAATCTAGTACACTGACAGGTGTAGTTTCCACTGTCCTCAGCTGTTAATTTGATCAGGTGGAGAAATACTATCTGATTCTCTGAAAGAAGTTTGAACCTGGAGCCACATTTGTGTTCAAAGCCTTTTCCGTACTGATACAGCAGTTGACACTCTTCTCCGCTGCTCCTCTTTAAGATCTTACATACAATCAGTGTGATTTTATTGTTTTCATTGTTTTCATCTGTTCCATTGCTACAAAGTGGAGTGATAAGTTGTTCTCCAGGTGTCTTCACAACAGTTGCTGCAATCAATCAAACATTAAACTAACTAAGTAACTTAATCAACATTAAAACCTTAATCTGAAATATGGTTACTGAATGAATTTTGGTAAATTGCAGAAACAAATAACACATGCACAAAGGAAATAACATTAAGGAAAATGTGAATCTACTAAACTCTTTAAAGCAAAGACGGAAATAGCAAAAACTTTCGTAAGTTAATAATAAAAAAAAAAAAAATTTATAGTACCTTCTCTGTTGATGCAAAAAGTCAACGGCAGCAGCAGAATAAACCACATTTTCCATCTACTCATAGAGGTCAAAACCTTTACTGCCGTCTAAAATACACTTTACTGTAATGAGGACCACAGAGTCACATCGTTGCATCGTTCTTTAGCTACCTAAACCTCAAAGTCTAAGCTGTCAGAGGTTTGAGTTAGAGTGAGTTCTACAAAGGAAGTGCAACAGCTTCTGCTTTAATGTCAACAAGCGTGAGTATATACTAGTATGTCCCCACACCAATTTATATCTTAATTTATAACAAAACCTTCTGTATATAACAAACCTCCACTTTGTCCACTTGATTGGAAAAATAACAGTAGAAAAAGTAAATAACAGCCCAGTCAGAGGTCCTAATAGTACATGGTCACAGCTCAATGTTTATCTGGAGGGATGAGAAACTGATGTGCTACAGTGCTTTGGCCAATATTTGCAGATCTTACCGTTCCATTTATTCACTCCAGCAGCAACAATTAGCAAGAACAAGGCTGATCTGTTGATCATTTAAAAGAATTTTACATGGATCAGTCTCTCTTCAATCTAGTTCCTGATTATTTAACATTGTCATTATTATTGTTTGGTAGAGAAGGCTTGTGTAGGTGTCATCTGGGTAAAAAAAAAAGGTAATATTCAGTTCTACTGGTTCACGCTGGAGTAACATCTACACAGTCAGTTAAAAAAAAAATGTTGTTTGAATCACATTTTGTAACATCGCACACTGTATATTATTAAAACCTTTTGTACACTACCTTACCCTGTCAAAATACAATCATGGGGGAATATGCACAGCAAGCCACCATTTTTTGGTCCATATCAGAGAGGAGTTGAACAAGAACTGAGAATACTAATACTAAATGGTCTGCACTTATATAGCGCTTTTCTACCTAGTTGGTACTCAAAGCGCTTTGCACTGCTTCTCATTTACCCATTCACACACACAAGCACACACCGATGGCAGAGCTGCTATGCAGCTGACCTGACTCAGCTGGGAACCTACTGTAAATCGAACCACCAATCCTGTGATTGGCAGTCAACTGCTCTACCTATTGAGCCACAGCCGCCCCCTAATACTAGTATGCTGTGGTGAAGGTAGGAAGGCAAACACAAATACGCAGTTAGCCAGTTTGTGTATAAGACCTTATAAGTCTATGAGTTGACAATGAAGCCTGTTAAAGGGAAGTACAAGACTCTGCCACAGCTATATACTTTCAATTCAGGTGTGAATTTGTCACTGTGGTTTGACTGACAGCATCAATTGGGACTGGAGCGTGAAAGAATGTGACAAAATAAAATGAAAAGCTATTAATCATTATTAAGAGCCCACTATGCAGGTTTTAACAAGTAAGTTTTTATAAATACAGCATGTATAAAACAAGCATTACTTCTGACCAGAAAGTACTGCAGAGAGTGTACTTTGTTTTCTATGCAGTAATGAATCGCAATATTTAGTAAATCACATCATTAACAGCATTACACACAGAACCTGAATATTTTTACATAGGTCAGTCCCTCTTCAATCTAGTTTCTGACTATTTGTGTTTTATATACATGTGACTACAGTCACTGTAGTGGAGGTTGTTTGGTAGAGAAGGCTTGTGTAGGGGTCATTTGGTTCATCTTGGTCCTACAAAAAAGAAAAACCTTAATGAACTGTGTTTTTATGGTCTCTTATTTAAATATACTCAAAAAATACAAACAACACAAATACATCTCAGACTCAGCTCCTCTATGTAACTGTCACAATAATAATACCAGGCAGAATGATCACTGAATTAATGCAAAAACAAATTACTCTGCTAAATATTCTGCTTAAAATATTTTAGCTATTTCTATATTCAACAGTGATCATTAAAATAGCTCCTCTAAGTTCACAGGTACAAAACAACACCACTCACCCCAAAGGTGTGTGTTTTACAGTCAGCAGGTCAAGATGCAGCTGATCTCACACAGTTTCTTTACATAAGAAGCAAAATTATTATGTGTTATAAAAACCTGTGTAGCTATATCAACATTACGCTAGTTCACACTCTCACCTATGATTTTAGTCCAGTTGATTAATCCCACAGTGACTCCAGTCATAATGACGACCATAGTTACAACCATTAAAATATTTTGAGTTTGCATTTCTGTTGGTCTCCTGGTGTTTTCATCCTCTAAAGCAGAGAAAATTAAAGGGTCAAGTTTATTTACTCAGATATTTACTTAACTCAAAAACATTATGATCTTATGATTAAGATTATTAAATTATGATCAGGTGTGAATTTCTCATTGTGGTTTGACTGAAAGCATCAATTGGGACTTGAGCGACAAAAAATATAAGCTATATGATATCAACATTTTTCCCATATTAAACATGTATGGCATGAGTAGGATGTAGTATGTAGTATGTTTGTAATCTTGTTAATACTTTATTTAGAATATGTACCAGTGTGAATACGTTCATTAAAAGATCAAGGACTTACTGTTAATTTAATTGAAGTATCCCTCCTAATCATTTTGTTGATAACTCTCAGAAAAATAAAAGTGTTTAGTGTTAAGACTCTTTAAAAGTGAAGAAAGGTGCAGATGGCAATAAGTGTAGCGTCATGGAGGCAGCAAAAAAAAAAAAAGCCAAGGTGGCTAGATGTGGGTGAGGAAAGGAAGTTTGTACAAGAAGCTCAAATACTAGACACTCGGTCAAGGTGAAGATCGAAGACCTGACACAACTATCAAGCTCTACTTATGTTAAAGAACACTGGAGAGAAAATGCTACTATCTGAATACACATAGTAGTTTAGAGTGTTATATTTAAAAAACGAAAAATGTTTAACTACTGCAGCTTTGTATTTGACAAACTGGATACGTAACATCAGAATAAGAGACAATGCAGTTTTACAATTCATTTATTAGAGGATATCTTTATATTGTGTAGGATGTACTGTCCATAATTATTGATGCTATTTTTTAAAACATTCCTCTTATCAAACATTATATTTCTATAAAACAAACAACTTAGGTTTTAGAATGACATACACTTCCTGAAATATCTCTACAGATGAAAGAGTCAGCAAACAAAAAATCCTGTTTCGCTTGTTATTAAATGAAAAAAGCATCAGATTGAAGCAGATACTTTTTAATAAAAACTGCACAGAGGCTCCTCTAAAGTTGTGTCATCCCAGCCGTTGAATAAAGCTCATTTTCTCTCTGTACAAAGGTGTCGTACGGCTCAAAGTCTTGGGGTTCCTGCAAAAGAACACATTTACTTTAATTTAGTGAACTGGACAGACCAGAGGTCAGTCAGTCATTTACTTCATGTACAGTACCGTGTTCGAATGTCTGGCCGGTGGTTCTAGTTGTCCTCTGGTGAGTAAACAAAAAAATTTTTTTTTTTCTTTAATCTGCAATATGTTGCAACATTTAGTGTAGCCATTACACTTTACTTAATATTATAATATCTTACCTATGGGAAAACTTTTGATGGATATATCGCAGGATCACTCCAGTTACGATTATGAATATAGTTACACAGGATACAGAGGTTATTATAGGATTGAAGGACTTTTCTGCAGAACTGCTGGTGTCTTCATCCTCTAACAGTGTCAAGAAAAAAAACATCCCGTCAGAAAAGTAGCAGTGCTGTACATGAGCTTACTCCACTATCCACAGAATCATATCATTTTTTTTATAATATTCAGTATTATCATATGTACAAGTGCTGCCATTTGTTTTACACCTGAATGTTTCAGGTTAATTACATTTTTATTATAAAAGATTAAAACTAACTAGAAAAACACACTATTAATAAAGGTAAAATAAATGATCTATTTACCTTCCACAGTGATATTCAGATGGAGAGTATATGTTCCATCAAATTTAGTACACTGACAGGTGTAGTTTCCACTATCCTCAGTTGTTAATTTGATCAGGTGGAGAAATACAGTCTGATTCTTTGAAAGAAGTTTGAACCTGGAGCCACATTTGTGTTCAAAGCCTTTTCCGTACTGATACAGCAGTTGACACTCTTCTCCGCTGCTCCTCTTGAAGATCTTACATACAATCAGTGTGATGGTATTGTTTGCCTCCGCTTTTTGGCCTGTTCCGTCGCTACATATTGGAGTGATAAATTGTTCTCTAGTTGTCTTCAAATGAGTTGCTGCAATATATCAATCAGTCAATCAATCACCGTGAATTTTGGTGTATTGCACACAAAGTAAATTACAAAACATTAATCTACTAAACTCTTCAAGGCAAAGACAGAAAGACCAAAAACTTAAAGTCTTATCAAGTTAATAATAAAAAGGTTTTTTTCTAGTACCTTCTCTGTTGATGCAAAAAGTCAATGGCAGCAGCAGAACAAACCACATTTTCCATCTACTCGGTCAAATCCTTTACTGCAGTGTACAATACACTTTACTGTAATGTGGACCACAGAGTCACCTCGTTTCATCGTTCTTTAGCTACCTAAACCTCAAATTCTCAGCTGTCAGACGTATAAGTAAGAGTGAGGTCTTCTAAAAAGGAAGTGCCACAGCTTCTGCTTTCATGTCAACAAGAGTGAGTATATACTAGTTTGTACCCACACCAATTTATACCTTAAAATATAACAGCTACTTTATATAACAACCTCTACAATTTACACTTGAAAAAAAAGTAAATAACAGCCCAGTCACAGGTCACTGCCATATTTTGGACTTGATTGACAAAATAATTGCGACATAAAAAATGTTTCATGGCAAAGAATTATATATTGGACATGTTCATGCTACTTGTACCAAGCGATGAATAAAGTCAATCATTGGCCATCACTGTTGGGTGTACCTGTTAAATAAATAATCAAGCAGCCAAATATCACTGAACCACTCAATTTGCATTACCATGTTTTAACTTTTCATAGATTTAAATGGTGTGACCAATTTCTCTTCCATCCAGTTTCTCTTTCTATCACGTCTATGCTGCACTGAGGAGACATCCTGATAGAAATCACTTGCTGGCTGCTGACGACTTGCTATACATTTATATGTATATGGCTATTTATATTGTTGTCCCTTGATTAGAATACAGCTAGTGTGCTTAGTAAATATGTTTACAGTGATAAAAAAAAAATGCCAAGTTGGTCCTTCTACAGCCTGAAGAAGCTTTACCAGCAATATTTTTGTGAAAGGAGAGAAGCCAAAAAAACACTTTTTGTATTTCTAAGTAAAAAAAAAGAGAGAGAAATAAATAGTTGACATCGTTAATAAAAGAACAAAGCAAATGGTGCTTAAGACTTTTGCACAGTACTGTCTATATATATGACAGACATGTATATATATATATATATATATATATATATATATATATATATATATATAGACACATACATGCACAGAAGTCTGAAGCTGGAGCCAGATTTGTGTTCAAAGTCTTTTGAGTAGTGAAACAACAGTTGACACTCTTCTCCGCTGCTCCTCTTGAAGATCTTACATACAATTAGTGTGATGAAATTGTTTTCATCATTTCGATCTGTTCCGTCGCTACTAAATGGAGTGATACATTTTTCTCCAGGTGTTTTCACAATAGCTGCTGCAATCAATCAAACATTAAAACTTTAATCTGAACTACGATCATTGAGTGAAGGAGCAAAAACTTTCATAAGTTGATAATAAAGTTTTTTTTCTAGTACCCTCTTTGTTGAAGCAAAAAGTCAACGGCAGCAGCAGAACTAACCACATTTTCCATCTACTCATTTACTGCAGTGTACAATACACTTTACTATAAAGAGGACCACAGAGTCTCGTTGCATCGTTCTTTAGCTACCTAAACCTCAAATTCTCAGCTTTCAGAGGTTTGAGTTAGAGTGAGGTGAGTGCAAAAGCTACTGCTTTCATGTCAACAAAAATATGTTCCATCAATGTGTGAACACTGACAGGTGTAGTTTCCACTGTCCTCAGCTGTTAGTTTGATCAGGTGGAGAAATACTGTCTGATTCTCTGAAACAAGTTTGAACCTGGAGCCACATTTGTGTTCAAAGTCTTTTCCGTACTGATACAGAAGTTGACACTCTTCTTATCTGCTCCTCTTTGTGATGATCCTACAGTACATACAATCAGTGTGATGGTATTGTTTTCATCTTTTAGATCGGTTCCGTTGCTACAAAGTGGAATGATAAATTGTTCTCCAGTTGTCTTACTGTTCAGCACTGTAGAAGAAATTTAATTTTGTGATTGTTTAATGTTTTGTGCTGACTCAGCTGAACTCTAAAACATGTGTTTCTTTATCTATGCAACTGAGTGTTCAGAAAACTCAGGATGCTCAGTGAACCCAGATAAGTGTTTACAGCATCACTTAAGAACAATACCTCATTGTCTAGTTAAGATGATGTGTTGATCTTTTCTTGATGAGGTCTGAGTAAGCGTAAAATGAGTAAATCTGATTGGTAGACAGTCTGTTTATGCCTTCAAGCACACATAGAAAAAGAAGCATGTGGACATAAAGATTCAGAGTTGTCATGTACCACACATTATGTGTACAGCTCTCCCCGGGTGACGAATAAAACGACAGAGACAAGCAGAATTTTCTCTCATCATTCCTTTTTTGGATGAGGATCAGCATGAAATTCAAAATTTCCTCCACAGCACAAGCAGCAGCACAACAGGAACAAGGCTGATCTGTCGTTTAAAAGTGATCATACAGTAGAAAATACACATGAACAAAATGGTTCTTACAACAAAAACACATTATTTGTTTAATTTACTTTAAAAATTTAGTATTTTGTTTTAAAAAAACAACTGTCATGTTTTGAAATAACATCTGACTTTGAATGATTGACAAAATAATTGTGACATAAAAAGTGTTTCATGGTAAAGAGTTACATATTGGACATGTTCAGGCTAAATTTACCAAGCGATGAGTAATGTTATTCAATGGCCATCAGTGTTGGGTGTATATGCTAAATAAAGCAACCAGTTATAAAGTATCACTGAACCGTTTAATTTGCACCACACTGTCTTAACTTTTGATTTAGATGTTTTCCTACAGTACATATAACTAGTGTGATCAATTTTTCTTCCATCCATTTCTTTTTTGTCACGATTGTTGGGTGAGTTTGTCTTTCTATCAGGAAGCCTCCTGATAGAAAGACTTGAGGTAACATCCTGGGAGAAATCACTTGCTGGCTGCTGAAGACTTGCGTACTGGTCATCTAGTTTATCTTTGTCCTTTTAAATATGAACATTACTCATAAAGCACACTTTAGATTATTCATTTTCACAAACATCTTATGCTGTAGTTATTGTATATTTGTATATAAAACAGTGTTACAGTTAAATACCATTATTTAATGAAACACATGTATCCTATCTAGGAAATAAATTATATTTATTTATTATATATTTATTATTATTATTATTATTATTATTATTATTATTATTATTATTATTATTATTGTAGTTATAAACTTACGTTATCTCCATTACAGTTTTCATAGATTGCCAAGTTTGGATCAGTCTCTCTTTCATCCATTTCCTGATTACTGTTGGCTGAACCTGATAGTTGTCAGCAGAGGCGACAATGTGGTACAGGTCATTCGTTGGCTGCTTAGGGCAGGTTAACGGGTCATCTCAGTGCTACAGACACACACAAAACAACTAAATGTACTGTGTTCTTTATGCCTGCCTAAATTATTTAGTATTTTAACTGAAGTTCCCAAAGTCCTGTGTTTTTTAACTGATCAGGTGAAGAAATAAAGTCTGATTCTCTGACATTAGTCTGAACTTGAAGCCACATTTCATGTTTAAAATCCTTTCTATAATGATACAGCAGACGACACTGTTCTCCTCTGCTCCTCTCTGTGCTAATCCTACATATAATGTAGGATCAGCACAGATGTATAATGTAAGTGTGAAATCCTTATCTATCCATCCATACTGGACAACAAGCAGCTGCTGCTGGTAGAGTACAATGTACTTTACTAAGGACAGACACAGAGCTCCGAACTGTTATTTGGTTCATAATAACCTCAAAGTGAACTCTTCTTAAAGGAAGTGGTTCTGACTGACATGGCCATGGTTTGGTCAAACTAAACAGAAACAGAAAATGTTGGATCCTATAACTGATGCTACATGAGTTGAGAAAGAAAACACTGACAACAGATTAATTGTCTCATGAGGTTATATGTTGCTAAATATTTTGTAATTTAAACTATTTTCATGTGACTATTTACCTATTTTTCAAGTTTGATCACTTACAAAAAAACAAGAATCATGGAGAGAAGACTCACATTCTTCTTTTTTTAAGGACTTTATTTGAACTTTGAACTGAGTCAACGGCTGCTTTTAAGAACAAATTAGCACCACCCAGCAAGAAGAGAAAAGATATTACAGAACAAACCTGTATGAGACATGTAATGACGATCTAGCAGGTTTTTGGTGAAAGGATGTGACAAAATAAAATGAAAATCTATTAATCATTATTAAGAGCACAGTTTTTAACAAGTCATTTTTATAGATACAGCATTTATAAAACAGGCATTACTTTTGACTAAAAACTGTATTCACTCAGAATCCTTTTTTCCTGCTGATGGAAATGAATCTCAATCTTTAGTAAATCCTATCATTAACAACATTGTACACAGAATCTTTATTATGAAGGAAAGGAATTCTTTTAACTACCAGTAACCAAAAAGTCAAGATCATTCACATATTACATCATTAAAAAAATCATCAGTGGTTTGAATATGTTCACATGGATCAGTCTGTCTTCAATCTAGTTCCTAATTATTTGAGTTTTATATACATGTGACAATATTTCACTATGGTGTAGGTTGTTTGGTAGAGAAGGCTTGTGTAGGGTCATCTTGGTCCTACAACAAAAGAAAAACCTTAATGAGCTGTGTTTTTACTTTCCTGATTCAAATAAATTCACACTCCACTTTAAATAGGAGTTTGTTCAGGCAGCACAAATCAGAAGCACTTGTACAATTTGTACAAAACATATTTGACAATGAATACAGCTCAGACTCAGCTCCTCTATGTAACTGTCACAACAATAATACCAGGTAGAATGATCACTAAATTAAAGCAAAAACTCACATCTGTAATCTAATTATTCTGTTTAAAATAGTTAAGCTATTTCTATGCCTGGCAATGATCATTTAACTCGCTCCTTTAAGTTCACAGGTACAGAACAATATCACTTACCACAAAGCTGAAAGTTTTACATTCAGATGTTCCAGATGCCGCTAATCTCACACAGCCTCTTTAGATAAGAAGCAAAATTAACATTAGTGAAACACCAAATATACACATATGTACATGGTAAGGCGAAAAGCTTATTTCTATCTTATGAAAAATGGACAACAACAATAACTACCATTAATTTGTGTTATAAAAACACGTGTAGCTATATCAACATTACAGTCTTTTAGACTCTCACCTATGACTTTTAGTCCAGCTGATTAAACCCGCAGTGATTCCGGTGATAATGATTACTATACTCACAACAATCTAATTATTTGGAATTAGCATTTCTGTTGGACTGCTGGTGTCTTTATCTTCTAAAGCAGAGAAAATTTTAAAAAAGTCAGTATCATTTGTCTCAGTAAGTCAGTATAATTGCTCAGACACATTATGATCTTGTTCTATGTTCTTGTTCCTATTGTTCATATTATAATGTATAATTTACTGACAACTGCATATTAAATACATTTTTCTTTCAAAGCACACTTACACTGTTACTTGTAACAGTGTAAGTGTGCTGTTGTTAAACAACAAGGTTTCAAAGCATATATAGCACATTTTTTACTTTGTAAATGAAACCTATACTGATCTAATTTCATATAATGTAGGCATGTTACCGTCAAAATATGTTGGTAATTGTCCAGTGTTACTAACTTAAATTAAACCAAAGCATGGCAAAAGAAATTCATAAGTACAATTCAGCGAAAAAGATTTCACAGATAATAAACATGATTCTGTTACCTGGAACACCTGAAAATTAAATGTATCATAATTAATTTAATTAACCAACCACAGAGATCCACAGTCAGTAACTTGACTTTGGCACTTGCTGTATTTCTACATTTAGTAAATATTAAAGCTCATTAGTTTAGTTTTCATCTTTCAACACAGGAAAATCATTACAGATACACTGTACAGTACCTTCACTGTCAAAACACAGTGTTAGTGGCAGAAGCAGAACAAAACAGAGTCAATCCATCCATACTGGACAACAAGCAGCTGCTGCTGGTAGAGTACAATGTAATGTACAGTCCTCTGAACTGTTATTTGGTTCATAATAACCTCACAGTGGACTCTTCTGGATTTCCTGTTATACTTTACCTCTGCTAATCCCCATTACCTCCACTAGGTGTCCTCACTGTAAAAAGAAAAAACTGAAAAGGTGCATGGATTCAAGCTGAGAACTTTCTTAAGTAGCAAGAATTTCTTTAATCTAGTTCCTGATTATTTGAGATTTAATATTGTTATGAGTGTTTGGTAGAGAAGGCTTGTGTAGGTGCCACCCGAGTCATCCTGGTCCAACAAAAGAAAACCTTAATGAACTGTTTTTATTGTAATTGTCATGTAAACTCCTCACATCCTTGTCATCCTGATACCTTCCACAGTGATGTTGAGATGGAGAATATTTCCTCCTTCAAAATGTAAACTCTCTCATGTGTAGTTCTCACAGTCACCTGTTGTTAAACTGGTCAGGTGGAGAAATACAGTCTAATTCTCAAATTTAGGTCTGAACTTGGAGCTAGATCCATGTTTAAAGCCCTTTCCATACTGATAGAGCAGAAGACACTGTTCTCCCCTGCTCCTCTCTGTGCTGATCTTACATTTACATTTTACAGTTATTTGGCAGACGCTTTTACCCAAAGCGACTTACAAGTGAGTTACAAAGCAAGCAAATATCTAAGCCAAGTAGACGAACGTTAAGGTAAAATGCTTTCACAAGAGCTGTTTCAGTTTGTCAAGTGTCCTTCTTGGCTGATCAAAAATTAGACGTGCTGCTACATTTTGGATCATCTGGACATCTGGAGGGGCTTGATGGTGCACACTGGTAACCCCATCAGTAAGACATTGCAGTAGTCAACCAAAGCTATTACCAGAGCCTGGTCAATGAGTTGTGTGGTGTAGTCCAAAAGGTAGAGCCTGATCTTTGTGATGCTGAAAAGGGCAAATCTGCATGTGCTTAAGACAGAGGAGGTGTGGTCAGCAAAGCTCAGTTGATCATCAATGATCACCCCCAGGTTTCTGTCAGACTTAGAAGGAACAATAACTGTGGACCGTATGCTGATCTCATGTTTTATTGAAGGTCTGGCTGGGAAGAGAAGAACTTCTGTCTTGGATAGGTTGAGTTAAAGATGCCACTCTCTCATCCAGGCAGTGATGTCAGCGAAGCATGCAGAGAGAAGTAGTGAGACAGCGAAGTCATCCAGTGGAAATGACAGAAAGAGCTGTGTGTCGTCAGCACAGTAATGATAGGAAAAGTCATGCGACTAGATGATGGTACCTGAAATGTAGTATAGATGAAAAAGAGTAGAGGACCATGAACTGAGCCCTGCACCACACAAGTGGAGAGGCAGTGAGAGTTAAAAAGCCTTATAGGTGAATCCAGACAAGTAGGACTTAAGCCAGGCACAGTAATGCCCAAATCAGAAAGTCTAGGAAGGAGGATCTAGTGGTTGACTATGTCAAAGGTTGCAATAAGTGTCACCATAGTATTGATACCCTTGTTACATTCTGTTCCATTGGTGCATACTGGGTGGACAAATTCACAAATTTCACAGTGCAATGAATCAGTTAAAACATACTATGTCACTGAGTTAGATCTTGATAAACTGATACATTTGGCCAACAGCAGGACCAATAACATTTTTCAATGCACAAGAAAACGCCTTCTTTCAATAAAATTAACACAATTTCTCTATGGTACCTTTTCTGTTTATGCAAAAAGTTAGCAGAAGAAGCAGAATTAACCACGCAGCAGTACCCATAGTAATAAAGAAAATAAATAAATAAATCGGGCAACCCACTCTCCCTGGCTCCTCGCTGTACTGTGGTAATATTCAGTGTTCTACTGGTGCACGCTGGTGTAACATCTACACAGTCAGTTAAAAAAATGTTTGGGAGAGTCACATTTTGCAACTTCACACACTGTATGTGATTAAAACCTTTCGTACACTAAGTTCACCCGTCAAAACACAAACGTGGGAAGATGCACAGCAAGCCACCGTTTCTTTTGATCAATATCAGAGAGGAGTTGAACAAGAGCTGAGAATACAAATACTTGTATGCTGTGGTGAAGGTAGGAGGGCAAACACAAAGGCGTAGTCTGTTACCTAAACCTCAAACAACCTACAAGCCCTTGTAAGAGTTGACACTGAAGCCTGTTAAAGGGCAGTACAAGACTCGGCCATGGCTAGCTACTTTCAATTCAGGTGTGAATTTTTCATTGTGGTTTGACTGAAACCATCAATTTGGACTGGAGTGTGGAAAAATATTAGAACTAGCTATATAATATAAACCTGCATTTCCTTTAAAGGTTTTTGGCAAGAATTTAAGGAACCAGATCACTTTTTTTGTTTTACCACATTAAGCTTTTTACTTAAGCTGATTTTGCAGTAATGTTGACAGTGAATTATGTCCAATAAGGTTTTATCTTCACTTTAAAACCACTGGTCTGAATATTCCCTTTATATAATCATAAACTACGCATATAGATTGTGTTCCTTCACTGAAAGTGGACAGTAAAGACAAAGAGAAATAAGAAAGAGAGATAGGAACTGACACCAAGGACTTGGTTTAAGGGCAAATATAAAAACCAGTGAGTTATTGAATCATGGCATGTAATTAAGCAATCAACTAATCTTGCCAATGTCTCAGTTGGGATCGAGTCATTAGTGGTTGAAGGTCTAATCTAGGACACTTAAGTCCTACTTAAGTTAATAAAAGATCATGTGGTATCAGCTTGCAATACCTACATTTTATTTTTATGGGAGAGTTTGAAATATTTTTAATAATGGAAAGTGAATACATTTTAAAAAGTTAAATACTTAGAATACATACCAGTGTGCACGAATTCATAAAATGATCAAGTATTAACTGTTAGTTTTAGAGAGAGGTGGAGATGGCAATAAGTACAGCGTCATGGAGGCAGAAGAAAAAGCCAACATGACATTTAAAGGCCTGAAACACCTATCAAGCCCTGCTATCAAGAGCACTGGAGCATCATTACTACTATCTGAATACACATAGTAATTTAGAGTGAACAGTGTGATGTTTAAGAAAAGAAAAACAAAACCTTCATTTCAAAATGTTATTATTGATGCTCTTTCACTTACCGAACATTAAATTACTATAAAACAAATAACCTAGGTTTTAGAATTACATACACTTCCTGAAATATCTCTACAGATGAAAGAGTCAGGAAAGCAAAATAGTGTCACATCCTGACAAAAAGCTCTGTTATGCTTGCTATTAAATAAAAAAAAAAGCATCACATGGAAGCAGATACTGTTTCATAAAAGCTGCACAGAGGCTCCTCTAAAGTTGTGTCATCCCAGCCATTGAATAAAGCTCATTTTCTCTCTGTACAAAGGTGTCGTATGGCTCAGAGTCTTGTGGTTCCTGCAAATGAACATATTTACTTTAATTCAGTGAACTGGACAGACCAGAGGTCAGTCAGTCATTTACTTCATGTACAGTACCGTGGTTGAATGTCTGGACGGTGGTTCTAGTTGTCCTCTGGTGAGTAAACAAAGAAAAATTATTCATTGCCAATTGTTTCTTCATATGTTACAAAATCTGATGCACGTTTTACTTAACATTAATTTACTTCATATTAATATCTTATAATATCTTACCTATGGGAAAACCTTTGATGGATATATCGCAGGATCGCTCCAGTTATGATTATGAATATAGTTACACAGGATACAGAGGTTATTATATGATTATGGGACAATTCTGCAGAACCGCTGGTGTCTTCATCCTCTAACAGTGTCAAGGAAAAAAACATCCTGTCAGTAAAGTAGATGTGCTGTACATGAACATTAAAAGATTACTCCGTTGTCCACAAAATCATGTACTTTTTGCATATAATAGTATTATCATATATATTATAAAATCAGGTTGATTTCTTGAGTAAGTGCACACATACCAACATTTACATCATTACCAGCCACTGAAAAACTATTAAAACTAAAGGTGAAATAAAATATTTACCTTCCACAGTGATATTCAGATGGAAAGTATATGTTCCATCAAATTTAGTACACTGACAGGTGTAGTTCCCACTGTCCTCAGCTGTTAATTTGATCAGGTGGAGAAATACAGTCTGATTCTTTGAAAGAAGTTTGAACCTGGAGCCACATTTGTGTTCAAAGCCTTTTCCGTACTGATACAGCAGTTGACACTCTTCTCCGCTGCTGCTCTTGAAGATCTTACATACAATCAGTGTGATTTTATTGTTTTCATCGTTTTCATCTGTTCCGTTGCTACAAAGTGGAGTGATAAGTTGTTCTCCAGGTGTCTTCACAACAGTTGCTGTAATCAATCATTAAAACCTTAATCTGAAATACGATTACAGAGTGAATTTTGGTGAATTGCAGAAACAAATAACACAAACACAAAGTAAATAACATTAAGAAAAACATGAATCTACTAAACTCTTTAAAGCAAAGACAGAAAGACCAAAAACTTTAATAAGTTAATAATAAAAAGGTTTTCTGTAGTACCTTCTCTGTTGATGCAAAAAGTCAACGGCAGCAGCAGAACAAACCACATTTTCCATCTACTCATAGAGGTCAAAACCTTTACTGCAGTGTACAATACACTTTACTGTAGCGAGGACCACAGAGTCACCTCGTTGCATCGTTCTTTAGCTACCTAAACCTCAAATACTCAGCTGTCAGAGGGTTGAGTTAGAGTGAGTTCTACAAAGGAAGTGCAACAGCTTCTGCTTTCATGTCAACAAAAAGAGTGAGTACATACTAGTATGTACCCACAGCAGTTTATACCTTAATTTATAACAACTACTGTATATAACAACCTCCATTGTGTCCACTTGATTGGAGAAATACAAGACAAGTAAATAAAAGCCCAGTAACAGGTCCTAATTGTACCAATCACGACTCAATGTTTATCTGGAGGGATGAGAAACTGATATGCTACTGTGCTTTGCCAATATTTGCAGGTCTTACTGTTCCATTTATTTACTCCAGCAGTACAGCAAGAACGAGGCTGATCTGTTGGTCATTTAAAAGTCATTCTACAGTAGAAAATACACATGAACACAAGCATGGTATTTCTTTGATTCACCATTAAAAAAATTAAAATTAAAAAAATTTGTATTTTGGTGTAAAAAAATTGACTGCCATGATTTGGAATAAAATCTGACTTTGAATAACTGACAAAATAGTTGTTCAGAGCTTCATTGTTCATTGCTGAAAACTTTATTTCTCAAACTTAACAGGATTTTTTGACATGAAAATCTGAGACAAAGCAAGATTATAGTTTGAAATAGATTAATAGGTTTCAATAACTATCATTTTCCCCTTCAGATATACAGTGCATAATGGTTATAAGACAAAAGTTATCATTCTATGTAGTGAAGGGATTAACTGGAAAAGGAAAATCAACAAGCAACCAGTTATCAAGTATCCCTGAACCACTCAGTTTGCGTCACACTGCGTTAACTCTTGATTTAGATGTTTTCATAGATTTCAATTGTGTGATCAATTTCTCTTCCATCCATTTCTCTCTCGGCAGGGTTGTTGGCTGAATTTGTCTTTCTATCACGTTGGCGCTGCATTGAGGAGACATCCTGGTAGACATCACTTGCTGGCTGCTCAAGACTTGCGTAGTGTTCATCTGGTTCATCTTTGTCCTTTAAAATAATGAACATTAATAATAAGTTACACCTTGTGTTTTTTCTTTTGGGTTGTTTTATCATTACCAAAACCTGGCTAGAGTATTTCATAACATGCCTGACAAACCAAAAGCTGTAAATAGACATTTCTGAATTTAAGTTAGGGAGTAGTGCCAAACTAGGAAGTGCTACCTAAAATCTTAATGTATGTTTGTCCTGTGCTATATAAATTAGATTCAGTACAAGTAGACACTAAGATCAAAGTAGACGACTACGTTGAAAAACTGAGTCATACTGAAACTTGAGCTTTTAGCTCATGACATCCTTTTTGTGAAATTCAGCTTGCATGCTCCACAGTCTGTTAAAAATGTTTTTGCCAATTTCCTTAGCATGTACAGTAATTGGATACTGTAATAGGTATGTTTGCTTTGTGTTAGGAAAGTAATTCACTTATGCCAAGAAACATACCCTAAAATGCAGCTGAAGGTGATATTTTGGTTCTAGCGTTTCAGACTTCCATCCTCCTGCACTTTAACACTTTATACCACATGTGAAAGTTGTCACAGCATTTTCTGTCATATGAAGATGCCTTTCTAAAGGTGACAAAAAACACCCCATTGGAGAAGAATCATGACTGTCTCAAGCTTACACGGAACTGATGTAATAATTCTACTAGTTTCTATCTCAGCAGGTTTTCCACAGTACATTAAGTTCTGCTAAGTCCATTGTTGGGACTTTGCATTTCGTTTACAAGACTGCATACAGCTACTCACCAAAGTGGTTCCACATACAGATAATCCAGATGGTCCTGTCCTTGTACAGTATCTAACAAATAAAGAAGTTGGTCAGGTATTTTGTAAATTAAATCTTATAAGAGCTGTTCTGTGCTTTACTGATATAAAATATTACACTCAAACTGCCTACAAGAAGTAAGAATTATCACCTGCAATATTTCTTTTTCAGGGCAAGTCCAAGGACAAATCCAGTTACAATGGTAAACGCAGTAAGGACACCAATCATAGTGGTAATAGCAAGCATTTTCAGAGGAGAGGTACTGGACTGTCCATCTCCTAAAAAATAAATAAATAAATAAAAAAAACTAGGACTATACTCATTGTTAAGTTATCATGTGGACTAGCTCAGTGTTTTCTACTGTGTGAACTTGTTATTCTACAAGAAGGCAACAAGATAATTCCAACACTTACCTTCCATAGTATTATTAAGGTGGTCTGTATTTGTTCCAATAGCATGTGAACACTTGCAAGTGAGGTTCCCACTATCGTCTGGTGTTAAACTGGTCAGCTGAAGAAATACAGTCTGATTCTCGGTCATAAATCTGAACCTGGAGCCACATTCATATTTTAAGTCTTGTCCATGTTGATACAGCAGACGACACACTTCTCCCTCACTCTTCTTTGTTCTCACTTTACATACTATAAGTGTGATGATATTCAGTGTGTCATTGCTACAGACTTGAGTGACATATGGTTCTCTCCAAGGGCTTTTCACAATAGCCTCTGCAAATAACAAGAAACATATTTATAATCTGAATAACTATAAACATTGACGACTTGTTTTTTGTAAATAATGACAAAGCACACTGCCTAATTATACTTGCATCAGCCTCAGCATTTACATTTAGTCATTTGGCAGACGCGTTTATCCAAAGCGACTTACAAGTCACATTGGGTAAATGAGCAAAGGTTATTTTAAGACAACTGGAAAAGCATTACGAGAACACATTTAAACAAGTTCCAAGAGCTGCATAAACTGTATATAGTTAAAAAAGCTCATGTACAGTACCTTCAGTATTACAACCCAAACATGGAAGCAGAAGCAATAGAAAGCACAGCTTCCATTGAATCATAATGGCAAAAAGGGTCCAAAGAACAGAGCTGCCAGAAAACCATAAACTAAACTACTACTAAAATGAAGAGGATAAATGTTGTTGAGGTCCTCTGGCTAACTTAACCTAAAAGTACAACAAATTACACTTTAAGCATTTGAACTGACTGTTACATGTCTTGAAAAGGAAGTGCATGACATGACTACTTCTACTTTCTGTGAGTGAACACTATGTTTTCCTCTCTAAAAAGCACCAGTTTTATACAGAATCAGAATTACGAAACACGTACAATGTTTATATGCCTGTTTGTCCAGTTTGTTAAAATTATTATAAAATCTGTTTTTAAACAACCATTTGATAGTGGTTAAAATGAAATACACTACATATCCATGTAATATGAGAGCAAATTTTTAAGCTCAATGACAATAAACTTTTTTTTCTGTCTTCTAAAAGTTATGGCTCATCTATTGTTTTTCTACTTTACAGGAGTGCGGACAGATTTGTCATTAGGACAGATTTCTTTCAAATACATCTGTGCATTATACACTGCCTGTCACACACTTTAGCTTTGATTATAGCACACAGTAAAATTGGTTATTATTATTATCCTAAATTAAATTAGTGTGCCTGTGTAAACAGTTAAGTTTAGTGCTAGCTGATCACAGAACGGTGCCAACACTTGATCTAGTTTCATTCTAAATTTACTTGAGTCTACTGCTGCTTTTTAAGCTCAGTCCTGAAACTTACACTGTGACCACCTTACTGATAACCTGTTCTGGCTGGTTCAGAATCCATAAACGTGCATCTATATCTGTCTGCTTGCCTGTCTCTGTAGTTTCAGTTAATATCAGTCCTGTACTGTTACCTGTTGGTGTCCAGCTCATTTGAGGATCTAAGCTTTAGACAATTTGACAACTGTGCCAAAATTGTGCAGGACTGTTCTTAAAAACCTGAAGTAGATTCAAGTAAATGAAACTAGGTCAAGTGTTAGTGCACCAGGCACAAGAGAAGTATAAAAAAAACAACGTGTGAAGCAGTATAACCTCTTACATACAGTACACTCACTCAAAGATGACATTCACTGCTAAAACAAATTCCTTCAATTTCACTTGTGTAAAAATAAACAAATGTTACATGAAAGGTAGATTACACTAACAGGACCCACAGTTTCAGAAACGCCTCTTATTTTTATCTTTGGTCTGGATGTTGTGGGTTTTCTTCTGTGCTGCTCAGTGTCAGATAATGCATTATATTTATTTAGCCAAGCCAAAAGAAACCACAAGCCAAATCTTGTATAACAGAGAATCATGAGATAAGATAAGTGGTCTGTAAGTAACCTCCCATTAATTACAATATGTGTACTTCACAGTGTAAAAGTGATGTAGATATAATAAATATATTGATATAGGTAATTCTTATCTACAACAAACATTCTTCAAAAAGTAAACTATTTTGAAATGCTATACATTTTTATTGCATGTACAGCAATTATCATCAACTATCAGTATTTGAGCAAGTGTTGTGAAACTATGATACAGTATAACTCAGATTCTAACAACTGTTAAACTGCAGAGCCAGATCGACAGGCAATCTACTCACAGGAAAAATACATACACATTCACACTGTTGGTGTTGTGACATTTTCACTATCTTCCTAACTACTGTAGAACTCAAACTGCTGAGCAGCAATGACAATGACTATACAGAAACTGTTTAAGCAACAATTCCACTAATGAGACTGGTTTGACGTTTGCTGGTTAAATTTCATCACTGTGTCTGTATAATCCATCATTAGTTTTAATGAAATTTGTAAAAATAGTGTCAATACATAAAACCTGTTGACACTAACTTTCTAAATATAGGTAATAAATTACCTCCACGGTGATACTACCCCTGTGCAATGGCAGACAACAAGCATCCTGAGCTGCTGTCCTGCCGTTATCAACTTCAGGTAGGTAAGTTATCAATTTCATAAACATTCAGCTTGGATCTACATGAAACAAACAACAATTCTTTTCATATAACACCAGGCTAACTAGGCATACTTATTTTGGCATCTCAACTCAATAAAAACATAGGAGGAACTGTGTTTTGAAAGGGCACATCTGTCTTTTTGCATTTCCTCTGAAAGCTTTGAAGCCTTGAGCCAAACCACGACCCAGATATACAAACAAGTCTCACAGCAGACACTCGACCCAACTCACATTCTGTGAAACGCAATGTGAACTTCACTATTGACCAATATAGCATGTTGGCCTCAACACATCACACAGTCAGTCGCTCAGACACAGAGGTTGATTATTTAGCAGAGGAGGAGCTGTGACAATAAACAATACAAAGTGAGAGAATTAAGAGCTAGATAAAATTATACTATTTCTTTTCAATAGCTCCCAATCGTCCACTCAGTTCCTTAAGCTTCAATTACCTAAATACCTAGAGAAATTTAATTATAAACAGTGACTACATGTCTGCTTTATCTGTAGCAGCTCAGCTACAGAGAAATGTTTGGCTACTATGAAAATCAGTCTGAGGGTGCAACCCACACCTGTAAACAATGAACTTTGGATTAATTAGCCAAAGCCTTTCTCTCTAGTCACACATGCAGAAAACAAAGACATGCTAGTCAAACCCACGCTTTGCAATTCATGCTTCTACACCTTTGCAGCTGCTTTCATGGTTGTCTGTGAAACCCTGGCCTTTGTGAGTCTGTGGTCTGCATTTCACAGCTGAGAACGTGCTAAGACAGAAACACCAGACAAGCCAAGTTATGCTCACTGAACATCCACATAGATGCAGAAAGTCTTATGAAGGCCTAAATTAATTCATTTAATGTGATTAAAATATGTGACATTAATCCATGTTGTACCACGTCATAAGTGCTATCACGATCCAAAACACTAGATATTATACTGTGATTATTATAAAATTATATGAGTAAAACATAAACAGGCAGAGAAATAGAAAGATTTATCTCCTACCACAATACTTAGACATGTGAAGCACCACTTCATGTTAAACTCCATGCAGTAGTGCCATTATTATCCTGCAGCAGTAAAAAAAGAAAAAATAAATAATATTAGACAAATAACTTTAATTTTTCTCCTACATGTAGCTAAAGTAAGATTAAGTTAAGGCTGATACTAAAATAATAAAAGCTAAAAGCATGACTGTTAATGCTAGCTAGCTAATGCTAGCATGATACATGTATTAACTTTACCTTGAACAGAACAGCTGTTAATGTTATTTCTGTGTTTTTTGTAGAACCAAAGAACAAAGTATAAAAACATTAATAAACTATAACTTGAGTATTTTTAGTAAATAACACTAACTGATTGCGCCACCTGCTGCTTAAAAGCCGGAAATGAGAATATATGCTTTCAAAATAAAATAATGCTATTCCGAGAAAGAGTAAAACATGTAAATCTAAATGTAAGTATCAAACTGTATTCCAATTAAACTTGACTACATGTAATAATACAAAGGTAAAATAAATTTAAATATGATATAACATTATAAAAACACAGGAACTGTTGGGCTGCAGGTTTACACTGTGACCACTCGGTGGCGCCACGTAGTCAGTAATGACGTTGATCTGACCCAAAGGCTGCTGGGAAATTTTCTGTGAGGAAGCGTGAAGCTAAACAAGTTCACATCACTGAGGTAAATGTTTCTTAAATAAAGACGTAAACACACTTCATGTGCTGCTTGTTTTAAATTTACTGGTTGGTGAAATGTTTGGCATTGAGTGGGTGTGTTTTTTTATTTTTTAGTTTGTCAGTAGTGTCTTTAATCCTCCGAAGTTAGCTTAGCATTTCTGTTCTGTAGGGATGTTGTATTAGCAAATGCACATGTGTTAAAATCTAACAACCTAACACATGTTTAAACCTAACTATGTTTGTTGGTTGTTAAAACCAGTTTGTCTGTATTTTCCTCCGCAGATTTCGGAGTCCATAACGTTAGCACTGTTAGCAGAGAGACGCACTGAGCTGCAGCTGTCTCCAGTTATGGTAAGTGAGTTAATGTAAATAGTGTGTTTAGTTTTGTGTAAGTATATAATTGCCAAAGCTGCACTGGGTATCATGCTGTAATGCTCCCCAAAAACATGAGACAGCAGCATAAAAGAACCCCAATTAATAATACCTGTTTAAATCATTTGCTCACAGCAAGAGAAACAGTAGTGTGTTGACCCCATGTACAGTTTAGTGACAGTACATTAACTTATATTTTTACAAACAAATACAATGTCATGCTGATGATCAACTTTAAAGTGCAGTGCATAATTGATTAGTGAGATAACAGCTCATTGCTGATAGAAAAACTAATAAAAATGAGTGAATAAAAGTTCACATGATATGAAACTAAACCTTAACACTGTGTACTGATTTTTCTTATTAGCAGGAAGACATAAGCACTGTGATGTCCTGGTTTTCCAGCCCAGTGTACAACCGCTATTGGCAGCACTACCAGCAGGCCATGGCCTGGCACCAGAGACACAGGCGTGCCTACCAAAAGGCCTTAAAGGCTGCTTACGGCCCTGGCTACTGCCAGGAGCAGTATCCCAGCCGACACCAGCGTTATGCAGACTGGCATTCAAGAGAGAGCAGCAGTGAAAACGAGGAGGACAGGGACCTGGAGAGCAGCTCGGACAGCGAGATCGAGTGTGACGTCAGCAACATGGAGATCAGCGAGGAGCTTCGGCAATATTTTGCCCAGACTGAGAGGCACAGGGAGGAGCTGAGTAAGAGAATAGGGTGGTGTAGATGTTGAGATGGATAGGTGCTACAATGTAAAGAGTTTAAAAAGTGAAATGGTGACTATGGTGTCTCACCACAGAGTTTCCAGACTTTAATTTCCACAATTGTATTGGTAATAATTTGTTTTCGGGTAGGCATATCATAGTGAAATAATAAAGAGACTGACTGCTATTAGTCTAAAAATAATTTGTTTTTCTGTCTTTGCAGAAAAGCAGCAGCAGATGGAGGCTGAGCAGCAGGACAGCTACGTGCCAGCCGACCAAGACCTGCATGGTGTCTCCTGGCGAAGCACCACAGCTCCTCCCTCGGAGCGGCCCGGTGAGAGACGAGGGGCTGAGATGAAGAAGCTCTATGGCAAGGATGCAGCCAAGATCCTGGCCATGGAGGCGGCAATGCAGCTCACATTTGACAGAAACTGTGACCTCAAACAGCCCAAGTACTGGCCCGTTATCCCACTGAAACTGTAAAAGCTGCAGGCAGGGCTGTAAATTGTTGGATTTGGAGGAGATCCCTGCCCTGATCTCTTTGTGAGACAGCAGCTTTGTCCTGTAATGCACTGTGGCTGACGAGGCTGCTGATGTAGAACTAATGGTTTGGGTTAGCAGAGGGTTAGAAGTTATTTTAAGCACAAAAAAAGTCTCTTAAATTAGCTGAGCTTCTGCTTAGCCAGACGTGAATGTCACTGACCTGTCAGCTGCTACTCCAAACGACAACTTATGGTTCTAATAATACATATAACGCTGGATTTTAAGTAATTTATTTTATTTACTGCATGAAAACAGTCCACATGTTGGTTTTTTTTCTGGAGTTTCCACTGTTTTTGCCATGACCTAGATTTTAGGACAAACCCTCAGATCACAAACACTGAAGTGTCAGCTGAGGGTCAGAGGTACAGTGAAACCCTCCCGTAGGTGATGTAAATATATTCAAACAACATGTGCCTGGGTGTTTCCTCCTAATCTGTTTTTATTTGCCCTCTAGCTTGGTGATGTTTCATGCTGCAGTAGCTCCTCTTATGCCTGTCAACTTAGTTTAACCACAAAAACAATTTCCACCCCCCTCCTCTGTTCAAATGTAGAGGCGTTCCTGCTTGGATGCTTCTGATATTTTCACTTTCTAACAGACACGACCAGTGATTTGTTGTTGTAACTTCTAAACTACGCCTGTCAGAGTCTGGCATTTCATTGGGTGCAGAGTTGATGATGTGTTTTCTCAGGAGAGACATCCTTTTATCTTGGCTTGCACCACCATTGTTTGAGTTTCTCTTTTTTTATTTATGAATGAGAGATGTATAGTTTTATACAAATTCAGTTTAAATAAATAGTTTTATATCTGAATACAACCTGCTTTGTCAGTGGTGTCTTAGTTGCTTCTCTGTGTAACGTACATCTGGCTCTGGATTACATAACTGCCATTAGGCTATTTTAAGCAGTACATTTCTACACTCAAAAACTGGAATAGTATTTGAATTAATTCAGACATTTTACACTTGTCACATCATACAGGAGGTAATTTACCTTTACTGTTTTGTGCAGCACAGAATCCAGTAAAAGTAGCGCTGTTCTCCTGCATTGTGATAGTGAGATGTAGAGATGCGTAAGGATACTGATGAGCAGATGTGAGTGCAACGTCTTTACTTGGCATCTGTGGGAACAGCAGTGAACAGGATCAGACTTTCAGGGCATTTTCTACTAAATCACTGACAGCAGAACTCTGCTAGTTAAAGTAGTGGCCCCTGTGGGACACCTAGCCTGCACACACTGTATTTTGTTGGGTAAGTAGTGATACAACAATGTGTTAGTAGCATTTTACTGTTTTCTTAGAGCTATTTCAAATGCTTTGGGTACATTTAGGTAGTTTATTTCCCAAACTAATCGTCAGACCCCTTCAGAGGATCGCCAGATAATAAGGAGGGTTCATGAGATCGCTAACAGAAAAAAGAAAGAAGCAGTTTTTTGTCTTATATTAAAAAATGAACATATTTAAGCTGCTGACAGTTTTTTTTACTAGTAAATAGCAAGTAGTACTAGTAGTACAATTACTCAAGCACTGTACTTAATTAATGTAGATTCTAAAAACAAAACATAACCAGCTACCAATAAAAATCGATACTTCCCCTTGAGGAAGTTCTTTGTACACATTCTGCTCCCTTGCATCTACAATTGTTCAGTGTTTTGTCCAAGGACAGTTCGACACGTGGCCAGGAAGTCGGGGGGGGGGGGGAAACGAGACCACCAACGATGGGGTTCATAGACAACTGCCCTGCTCAGTCTAATGATTTATTAACCACCAGTCAGTCTGTAAAGTGTTTAGATTTAGCTCCACCTTCACCAGCTGTACAATTTATTCTTTGCCACATTTTTTAACTCTGACTCTTTGTCGACTTCCACATTCATGTTATTCAGAGCATCAAGTTCAAAAGTGTTTAATGGTGTACTTTGGCATTCTAAATACATTATATAGAATATACCTGGTATTTTAACTAAAGTAAATGTGAAGTAGTGCCTCTACTTTTGCTTGTACATTTATTTATTAGTATTTTCTAATATGAATGTCTGCTAATCAGTTTACAAGCTTAATGTATAGATCTGTTGTTATTATAGTAGTAATGTAAGTTTATTTTAAGGTGTCAAAGTGTGTTTAATAATTATGCTTAATAACGTTTATTATAGTCAACATACAACAGGCCTAACATGACACTAATTAGTAAGTTATCGAGTCATATAATTATTAAACAAACACAAACACAGCTTCTTTCTAAATGATAAATAAATAAATCCTAATCTTAATCTTTTGTAACGCACGAGCAGCCGAGAAAGACACGTGCAGCTGTTTGGATTAATGAAGCCGTGACGTCACCCCCGCCCGTCCCGAAACGGGACGTCCCCCCCCCCACCCCTTCAGACAACCTGTGGACCACATCTGGGACTCAGCTCTCCGTTCGTCTCAGGGTCGGTGTCCAGAGCAGCTGAATCATGGGTAGGTGACTTGTTCTGCTCGCTTCTCTTTCACCTGATCAGGTCTCTGGTCGTGTGCTGCAGGCTGCTTCTCTGTCGCTCTGCTCAACTCTCAGCTGCATTTCTGCTTTTCACTTAAAAACATGTCACTGCTGTGCACTAGCGTTTTTAAAGCCCTGCACCGCTTTAATTATGTTTTGTCCTGTTGTGAAACTGCGGAGTAAAGCAGCTTTAGTGGTCAAACACTGGGGGATATGTTGTGTTAAAATGGAAAAGGTGAGATTACCTGACTGTTACAACCAGGACTCTTCCTCTGCTCGTCAACTCCTCATGTGACAGTTGATGTTGATTGGATTAAGGCGGAATGATCCATTTCCTCACTGTGGATTATTGATGCAGGACCAGCTGGAAACACAGAAAACAACTGCTGCTGTGTAGAAATGGATGCATGTTGCAGGGAGCGCAGGGTTTGCACATTTTTATTGGTGTTGTTGGTTTTTTTTAAGCGTCCGTGACTTATCTCACTAAGATTCAGATCTATTTTGCACGACAGGCGTGAGCTGGGGAAATTAAAAGATAAAAAAACACGCTCAATATATTATGCATGCAAACATCAGCAGAAACAACCAGATTAGGAGACACTAACTTAAATGTTGGGTTCAGACCAGCCTGTGTTTGACATCTGCTCTGTTTAATAGGAGTTTTAAATGCAGGAAGAGATGTGATATCATACATTTAAAACAAACATTGTCTGTGTGAGGACCTGTCTCCTGTTTTAAGGTGGAATGAGCAGCGTGGCAGAGTTTTGTAGCTGATACCTGTATTTATTTAAAAACACAGATAAATCACCTACACCTACAAATACAGGCCTCTATCATCTTTTCTTATCAGATCACTTCTTCTTTCCAGCCCAACTAATTGACGTTTATTTGTTTACTTGAAATTGAGCCCTAATCTCACTAAGCACTGTACCAAACATGTTTCTTCCGTGGCTGAGACAATAGAAAACAGATTGTGGATGTGATCCCGCCGTTGGTTTCCAATTTGTTCGGGAAGCTGGAGCCAGACCAGAATGCCTTGGCCAAAGTTCAGCATTGTGCCTCTGGTTTTACTGGAGGCTGGACTGAAACCAGAAGCATTCAGTTTGATCTCATTAACCACTGATCCAAAGCTACCAACTTTTTCAAGCACTTCTGTCCCCATGGGTTACTCTCCTCTGTACCTCTCTGTTTCTTTGTCTTGGTCTCTCTCTCTCTCTCTCTTCCATTCACAACATCTGTTTCCAATAAGGCAGCAGGCCTGTTTATCGCCTTTAGGCCAGTGAGAAGTTGAGAACAGAGAGGATGTAACCGAGTGACATGATTTACTGCGACGGGGAGCTGGAGCCATTTCTCTGCAGGAAGCCATCGTAAACCAGCCTTCTTTCAGGGCCCCTGTTTTTGCCTGTTATTTCCCCAAACTGCTGCTTTCGTCTCATCATTGTCAGCATCATCGTCCCATCTTTCATCTGCATCTGCTCCGCTCATCATCTCCCCGCTCATTGTCTTTATCATTATTCTTTCCATTACCCCTCCTCCACCCACGCGTCCTCCTTCGTGAAATCTCTCTCTGTGCTCTCTTTTTGCTGCAGTTCGTCTCTGCTCGACTCTCTTTGTGGAAGCTCATATCCTCTCGCATCCTCTCCTGTGGATTTGCTATGTGCTGATATGCAGAAAGTAACAGCCATCAAGCAGACAGACTTCAAAGGCTGCAGATTGTTTAATTCTGAAGGAAAAAGTGATCGCTCATCTGGAAAAAAGGAGAAAGTGGAGCAATCCACTGACCTGATTAGAGTAAAGCTACGCCAACACTTAAACTCCAGCAGTATGTTAGAATGATGGTCTGGGGAAAGCTGAACACAAAGCAGAATGACTGTTGTTTGAAAAAAAGTTTATCAAATTTGTATTTTTAGACACAAGCAACTTAATTTTGCATCAATAGGGCATTTGAACATTTAATGCTCTGATAACTGAGAGCTTGTGTATTTAGTGTGTGTTCCTATATAGTACTGATCTACTATAAAATACATGCAGTAATTCTGATATTTCATGTCTCTATGGCTAAAATTACTCCTGAACGATGTGCAGGTCTGATCTCTCCACTAGCATTATGAGGTTTTTATTGTTGTTCTCAGTAAAGACATGAAAGATCAGAATGTTTTTGTGTTATTATTTTAGGCACATCATATCTGTTAATCCTCTTGACTTAGATGAAGATAAGATTTTATGACAAATTCATTAATCTAAATTTTTTAATTTTTTGCCAATGTTATTAGAAATTAAAATTCATATGTTAATGTAAATTAGTTACTTCAGTAGCTTTAAACTGTCAGTTTGGTACAGGAGACTTCAGTCAAGTTCTTGACACATATCAAGAGCAATTACAGTAGACAGGACACACCAGACAATAATTTAGAGCGGCACATCAAAGGGTATGAAGACTTTTAAAGAGGAGAGATTTGAGTTTTTCATTTTTAATACATTTCCAAACATTTCTTTGAAAATCTCATTTTCTCATTAATGACTTACGGCATCAGTCCACACACACCTGTTACTTATAGTGTGTGCACATCAATGTTTTTAAAAATCTTTCTGAGGCGGCTGTAGACCGAGAGTTTTGTGAGGGTATGGGAGCAGATGTGCAGGCGAAACGAGAGACGAGTAAAACTGAGTACACGTGTAGGACGAAGAGCGGGTTGATTGGCCTGGAATGGCAACGAAGTTTGGGCTGACAGACAAATAGCCGAAGCTAAAATGGCAGAAAATAATGAACTGATGTTGCTTATTCAAGTTCATCAGTTTTAAAACATGTCAATCATGAATCCTCACTTTTAAATTTTGTCATCGTTGCCTGGTTTGTTTTGCTTTTGTTTCTTTCATCTTCAACTTCTCCAGCATCTGATCTTCTCTCCAGATTGATTTGTGGTTTTATTGATCTGACACCTTGAGGTTCAGCCAGTTCCCTTTTGGCAATTTTGCCTTCAGCAGACTGTAACAAATAATCTTTTATTATGTGTGTTTCATACTGCTGTCTTATCTCTATATATCTTATTGATTTTATATGTTTTATGGTGCTTTTGTAATATTTTTAAGACGCTCCTTGCCCTGAGTAAAGGTTGCAGAAGAGACAAGACATTCTTCTTTTTGAATATTTCAAACGTGTGTTTTATACACCCACCTCTCAAACCTCCTTTTAGCTTTCATATTAGGCTACGCTTGTCATTTTTAACTCAACCCAGCGGCTACTCTGATGTGTTGAAATCGGTTGTCGTCAAGAGGGCCTGTTGCCATAGCGACGCAGCGATGCACAGAGCTCCGAGGCAGGGGCGTCATTTCAAATCTCAGCACATGCGAACCATCATATATCTGATCACACCAGCCCACACAGGCAATAAATAGACCAAACCTGAATATATATATTTACACATGACCCACAGACAGCAGGGGACTGCCAGTCTCTCTCACCGCCTCCTGCTGCACTCCCACCTCTGCAGTGATGATGATGATGATGAAGATGATGAGCCCACCCTGCTTTGCATTTTCTCCACACAGTGACTCATGCTGTGCTTGTGTACTGTAGATGGAAGCGGCTCTTATCCCACGTCGCTGCTGGCGTGTGCAGCGGTCCAGTACAGTAGGTCACAGGTGCAGCAACTCCTGAGTCATGTGACTCAGGAAGCTTTGGAGTGTCGGGGGGGTGGGAGGGGGGTGTATATGTGTGTGTGTGTTTTAGTGTTAGGTTAGGTAGAGTGTGCAGTTGTTGGAATGACTATGTCAACATAACATCATGTGGAGCAGACTGTGGACCAAATCTGGGCCAGAGGGATTAGCAGCTCATTGGATAAATTGCGGGTGGGGGGGATGGGTGTGTAGGCGTCTGTGTGTGTGTGTGTGTGTGTGTGTGGAGGTGTGTATAGGTTAAGCCATCTTGACAGAAGTCAGATATTGTAAATAAAGCAAGATCTGTTGAGATGTTCTCTCAGTTTGATTTGATTTCTGTTCCAGTAGAAGGTGGGGGGGTGATCAGTCAGGCGTGTGTTTGTTTGTGTGTGTGTGTGTGTGTGTGTGTGTGTGTGTGTGTGTGTGTGTGTGTGTGTGTGTGTGTGTGTGTGTGTGTGAGACAGAGAGAAAGATGAAGGCCAAAACCGACCTTGTGCTGCATTGTGCCTAATGTTCAAACCATTACACATTAAAGCAAAACTGTGCGATTGCTTTCACACAGAAGTGCAGGTGCAGTGCAGAGGATGATGATGAACCATTTGGGTTATTTTGCATGAATTTGCATTAAAGTTACCCACGTACCTGCTTTCTGTTTCTGTTGGAGGACGACAAAAACGAGACAAGGTGTAGAAAACCTCTCTGCTAGTTCACAAATCCCATTGTGTATTTGTTCAGAATATTCCTTTAAAACTCACAATGCAACTTAATTTTTAAAGATGCTGTTTGTCCTTGTGGGGACAGTGTGTGTGTGTGTGTTTGAGATGGATTAACCTTTGTGAGCATCCGACGGTTTCATTCAGGGATGAGAGGGAAGCGTCTCCTTGGTGACCAGCAACAGCTGAGAGCGGAGGGCGAAACTGGGTCATCATCACCACCACAGATTAAAGGCTCCGGACACACATGATGCACATACATGAATAAACACACAAATTCACACAAACGCACAAACACAGTGTCTCTGCAGAGAAATTAGAAAAACTTCTCAGGTGAGAGACAAGACAATCAAGGTGCAGGTCTCTGCCAAAGTTTCCCTTTTAGAAGAAGCCAGAAGCCCATTAAAATGTCAAGGATTAGACTGGAGCAACAGCGGGAGGCTCACAAAGCCGTCGCTGAGACACTCATATGTGTGAGTGCATGTTTACTCTTTCCTGGGATCAGTGATGAAACATTTTTGTTTGACAGTTCGTTACAGTAGTTCGACAGACAAGCAAGTTGAGAAAAGCTTGTTTGGCATGCTGTTTTGTTTTGTTTTTTAAGTTTTACCAGAACCAAAAGAGCAAAAGACAATGCACCTGATTAGACCATGTGTTTATCTTGTCTATCATGGGCAGAGTTTGTGTTTGGCTAATAGGGTTACTGCCCACAGTTTTCTTTTAAGATAAGGGATATGTCAATAACTACCTGCTTGATGCTGGAGCATCCACCATATCAGAAATTCTAGCATATCAGAGATTACTGCAAAAGATATATTTTATAGACACGTGAAAATATCACAATCTCAGCATTATCTACTAAAACCTAGGTACAACAAACAATTGAACCAGCAGAATGCCTAATACCTAACACCACCCCTTTTTAAAATTAAGAACCCATTGTTTTTAGGTGCAAATTTAGCCATAGCCACTGCTAAACCGAGTAGCAACATTAAAACGCACCATCGTGTAGTAGTGGTGCAACAGTACAGTTACTACTGAGTCTAATTGAAAATAGCAGGACTGAATCCATCTTTAGTCCCATGATTCTGGTAAAGAATCATCTCATTCTCAATGACCTACAAGCCTGAATGAGGCAGACACTAATATCTCACAGCAGTGATTTCCCAGAGCGTGGGACAACAGATATTGTACAATAAGTCAGGATGAGGTCAACCTCTGGGATCAGAGCTCAAAGCCTGATCATCAGTGTCAGTGGTTCACAAAAGAGAAGCATAATGGTTTTGAGCAGCGTGTCAGGAAGACAGTTAAAAGGTCAGTGTGTTGCCTGCAGTGAGGCTGAGCATCACACAGGAGGCAACGGAAGCTGGAGAAAGAGTCGTGTTGATGCATTTCACTACTTGGCTCATCCGGGCTGCTGCTGTAAATGTTAACACACTCATGTTAAGTAGGTGGAATGTTTATCGTGTTCAGCATTTGCTAATGAGCTCAAAGAACAGCTGAGGGTGATGGAAATGTCAATTTTCAGGTATTTGACCATAACTCAAAGTAATGAAAACAATGAAATTATGACTGATAATGGTGCTAGATGAAAACAGTTACACCTGTGGGGGACATGAATGTGTGCACCAGATGTAGAAAAACACAAATGTCAACTTAATAGTATCACTGTAGGAACAAACTCCATCCACCTGTCTGATGTAGCCGTGCTGCTAACATGGCTAAAAATAATGCTGCTCAACCAAGTAGCAACATTAAAATGCATCATTTAAGATCCTCTCTGCCGCAGCACCGGGGTTTTGATAAAACTCAGAAGACTTAAAGCATCATGTTTGTGAATGCTCCCATTCCTGGGGGGAAACTTACTGACTTATTTACGCCACACTATAACAGTACACAAGATGATTCTGCCCCTGATGTTTTCAGGCAGCAACACAGGAAGCTTGAAACACATTGGCTGCGTGTCAACAACGATTGCCTTCAGCAGAGCAGGTTGTAGGAGTAAAATCATTGCACGGATTGTTCAGTGATAAGATTTAATTCTCAGTCAGCCCTTCTTTATAACCATCTTATTAATTTAGTTTGGGCTCTTGGCAGATTCAAGCTGTTACAAGGCCATGTGAGAAGTTTTCTAGGAACTGATAGCATCACTGAAAGATCTGAATCAGTGCGGCCTCCAGGCGGTGTTATACATCTCCATGGCAACAACAGAGTCAGTATCACTCAGATCAGACTCTCATATTGAGGATGTGACCATCACAAGAGTCTCCGCTTGTTGTGAGGAATCTTTTAAACTGAAGTTAGAAATAACTTTAAAGCCAATTAGGATGATCTTAGCAGAAGTGTCCAGACACTGTTGCGGCCTCCTTTTCTTCTTCTTCTTCTTCTTCTTCTTCTCTTCCATTAACTCCACATCTGCTGACATGAAGGAGCTGCGACGGCCTCATTACTCTGCGACGGCCCACTCCGGCTCCACTTTCTCTTCTCTGTCTCAGTCTAATGAGAGAGGACAGGCATTCGTTGGGCTTTCCCTTTAATGGAGGCGAAGAGTTGTGGAGACAGATTAGAAAGTTTCTGCAGCGGAGCAGCAGCACGCTGCTCAGTGGGCTCCATCTGAAGCCCGGCAACGGGCTGAAATTGCTCAGGATGAGACATGATTCAGCAAAGTCAGCTGGTGCATGTGTCGACTGTGAACATAAGGCTTCAAATTGTGACAGTATTTTAAACATTTACACATTCGCACACGTAAACACACAATTTAAGCTTCACACAGGCTGTGTACATGGATTTATGCTCAGTGAACTGCCTCTGTCCTTTGTCTACTCTAAACCCTGCTTCATTATTACTCATTTCTGCAGAATATAGTCTACACAGGCGTAGTCATTATGTCTGAAGGGGATTATCTATGAATCCACAAACCTACCTCCCATCCCCAAACACACACACACACACTATACATCTCTTTCATATTGGGAGCTGTACAAAGCCGAATGATTTTGTCTCATACAAATCTCTCTGTCCATACATTTAATTTAAACGATGCACTTTGCTCTGTGGATCGCAATGTCACGTGCATGTTTACTGTCTGACCAGCAGGGTGACTTTTGAGATTTTAGTTGATTGATTTCTGTAAACTGTGATAAAAACATTAACGTTTTGACTTGATGAACATTTCCCAGAATCATCAGATAACTTTGAATATATTGATTAATTCCATCTATTCGTTTTAAGATCTACTTTCCTTTTAGTGAAAATGAGCAAATGCTTGCATGCTAACACACTGAGGAGGAGGTGATGTGCTGATACTGTAGATATGTTTAGGCTCGTAACAAGACTGTTTCTCAGCCTTGTGCTGTTGTAATTCTGCACAGTTTTTCTCAAAGTTCATTTGTTATCAAACAACCAGATGATCACTTTGATTTCTTTGCATAAGTGAAATTTTTGCCATAATCTGAGGAGCTCAAACAATAATGTTAATACAACTTGAAATTCTGACTTGAAGAGTTCTTTTGTTTCATTTCTCTTGGTAGGAACGATGAGATTTCCGACGTTCTGGAATGCAACGTTAGTTAGAGGTTTGGGCCAGAGTCCAAGCACTGCTGTGTTATGTGTGTGTGTGTGTGTGTGTACAGTAAGTGTGTGTGTGTGTTTGTGATAGGGTGATAGTGAAGAGTGCCAGGAAGCACTGTATCTCATCTTCGGGACAAGACCTTAATCTGTGCGACCCAGCAAGGGATTATGGGGGTTCGGGGGGAAATATGGGACTGACCTTTTGAGCCTGACAACCGACTGTTTACAGTCAGTGTCACTGTGTTTGTGTATATTTATGTGTATATTTTGTTGTTATTGAAAAGGAAAGCCTGTGCTGTAAAGATTAATGATGTCACGTACAGTACCTGATTTATGGTTCTTTGTCTGTGGGTCTACTTTTCGGGTCACATGTGTGTCACCAGAAATGCTTTACTAATGGCCTGCACAGACAGCCTCTAGACTCATCAATTTATCCAGTGGATCAGGTTTCCTCGTGGCTCGGCATCAGAGAGGCATTCAAATGTCAGAAAGTCAGTGTGATGGGTGACCCTCTTTGATTCAGCAGCATATGGTGCAGATGGGGTGGGTGTTAATTTCAGCCCTCGAGCTAAGTGGATTCACTAAATGTCATATATGTCATGTTGGCTGTTCTGGTGTCTGATGTTTTTGTTGGACGCAGGGAGGGGTGGTGCCATCACCTCTGTCTGCGATGGCGGGGTGGGGTGGGGTTCCTCGACTGTTATGTGGGCTGAGCTTTGTCTGAAACAAGGCCACGTGGGCCTGAATTAAACCTTATTTAAGAGGATTCAGGACAGATGGCGACCCATTGTTTGAGGATGTGTTTATTATTAGAAAATGGGGTAATGATGGAACCAGCCAAGCCCTCCCCACTTCTCTGATAAACACACCACACCCACTTTTCATCGTTTCTCTGGGATTTGGGGACTCATCATGCTTGATTTCTCATTGGATTGTGGGATCCTGCACTCTGCCAATCAGCTCGCTTGGAGGAAAACAAAGGGTCCCATCGTAAATAGAGTCAGCCACATGGCTGTTTATCAGTAAAGGAGATCTGATTGGTCGAATGGGAGCAAATCAAAGATCAAATCAAGTTAAGATAAACTGTTTTTCCACACGTATTTAAGTAGGAATAGGATTACTGTATAATAGCAACAAATAGAAAGATAACTAATATGCAGGACACATACTGTAAGCAGGAAAACAAGCATTCTCCTATGTGTGTGTGTGTGTGTGTGTTTTGCCCTCTTTATTCCAATGGGAATAATATCTTGGCAGCATCACAGTGTTGGACCCTGCTGTAACATGCTCACTGGCTTGTTAGCCAGCGTTAACATCAACATCATCATACACAGCCATATTGCTCTGTTTGTTTGGAGACTAATTGCTGATTGGCTCCTTAAATTATCTGAACGTGTTCTGGTGGGTGTTCTTGTTCATTCTTAGGTTGAAATTAGTGTGGACCAGTTTGATGTGAAACAAAACCAAAAGCTGCAGCAGCCCTTTCCCGGCCTCTCGCCCACACTCTCACTTCTCACTTTTCTCTTACACACTCACACTAGATCTTCTCTCTCTCTCTTTCTCTCCCTGACTCTGTCCAGATGGAGAGGGGGCGGTGAATGTGTGTGGATGTATGTGCATGTGTGTGTTTGTGCGTGAGTGTGTGTGTGTGTGCATTCATGCATGCATGGCTACCCATGAGTTTGCATATTTACATCTCCTGCACATTTTGTCCTAATGAAAAAAATCAGTGCTTTCACCTGCAAACCTGGGGAGGACATAGGAAACACTGGTGAAACAGTGTGTTTATTTAATGTGAATAAGTAAAGGACCATGTGAGGACAACTGTACATCATAGTTCATAAGCATACACCACTATCAGCACCATTTACTCCACATTAAGAGCGATTTTAGGAGCCAGAAGCGTTATCTGACATCATTAATCCGCAACAACTAATCCGCATGTGCGAAACAAATCCAATCTGACAGCGCTTTTGCATCTAGAAACTGGATTGTTAATATACATAGAGACAGTGCTAAGCTCTAACAGGGAGAAGGAGGGAGAGGGAGGGTGTGTACGAGGGAGGCAGAGAGAGAGAGAGAGAGAGAGAGAGAGAGAGAGAGCGACAGAGAGAGCATCAAGTCACCAGAAGAGGCTCCACCATCCACACACACTGTAAGGTACAAGTGCCACAAGGAGACTATATTCCTGTAAAATAATGGATGGGACAAAGCCGGCCATGGAGTCCAACGCGGAGGAGACTCAGGACGAGGGACAGGAGAGCAAAGGTACCCTCAATCTGCCGCTGACATTTGCGTGTTTTCGTATTTCCATTCGCGTCTGCGCCAGCCTCGGCGGTTTAACCTACTTGCAATGGCTTCTTGCTTGTGCGCGACACAATAGCGATGCGTTTTCTTTGGCCTCTCACTCATCTGGGCAGCAATAACGAGCTGTGTAGTGCAGATGGTAGCGATTATTCCCACAATCCTGTGCGCAATTTGACGATTTCTGGGTTATTTTGCGCTTTCACATGGATTTGGACACTGATGGGGGAGAATAGGAGGGTGGGCGGGATGGTGTGTTGTGGAAGGTGCACGGTGTGGGTTTATGGACTGTGTGTTAATGCCAATTTGCTGTTACACTGCTGCACCATCACGATCTTATTTCTGCCTAATGAGCGGCTGATAAACGGGCTGTGGAGTCGTGCGCTGCGCTGCGCTCCGTGCACGACTGCATTGTTTTCCGTCAGGTGTGGAGCCGCCGCTCTTGTTATTATCGCATATTCCCCCGAGGAGACTTGATGTCTGATCAGTCGACGGTGCTGCTGCACATGAAGTCAGTGCTTCGTGTGGCCGCAGTGATCAGGTTCATGAGCGGAGCAGGAGGCTGCAAAAGAGACGACAAGCGGCGCACTTGACGCAGAGGGATGTCTGTGACCATCGGTTACAACCTCACCAATCACACATGTCAGTGGATCCTCAGCAGGGCGCGTCCGCTTCATTCTGGCTTTATAAAAGATGATGTATTATATATATTATATAATAAGGCGACTGAATAACAAGCAGCATTTAAATCACACAGCATCATTTTGAATGTAAAGAATGTCCAGTAAAACCAAAGGTCACAAAATAAATAAAACATAGAAATAGTAGTGTTTTATGTGAAGAATAAAGATCCTTACATTTGGTCTAATTAATCCAAATCAAATCAAACTGTTGCTGTTTCTCTGCTCATATTCAATCTGTGGTGTGTAGGCGTGTCTTTGTGCGTTGGAGGTCTCGACGCCCATACAGAGGAGAGGTGACTGATTTGTTTTCCCTGTGGCTTGGTAGTAAAATCACATCCTTCAGTTTGGAGACAGCAGCGTTGTTGGTGAAGTGGCTTTCTTGAAAGCAGGCGGTTAATCATCTGCCTATCTCGTTGATCGATCTAATTAAATATAAACGCACAATATAGCCACAGCTCCGCTTTAATGTATTAATCATAATGACGTGACCTGTGTTTAACCACAGCTCTGCCTTGTGGATGCAAAACGAAAAACGAAAAAAATATAGAGATCAATCATGCTGATAATTAAAGGTCGTGCACTTTTTTATTTACTACTAGCTGCGTTAGTCAGGGGCAGAGCTGCAGCTGATCTGGCACGGTGCCTTTGTGGCCTGTTGGCTGTTAGAGTGCAGGATAGTTGATAAGTCACAGCTCACACTCCCCTCACAGCAGCATTTCACATTCATCTCACTGATATAAAATAAAGAATTTGTGATTAAAAAGGTATTTTGGCGTAATCAGAACAAAATATCCTGAAATGTTTGGAGAAAATATAAAAATATTTAGTGCAAATGCTACAAAATGACATAAACGTTTACTCTAAGTGTAGAAAACAGTTCCAGCATTGAAAGATGGTGCAATTTTACAATTTTGTAGGAAAATAATCACATTTTTAGCTTCATTGTTACACGATGTGGTGACAAATATTCAGCCAGTGAGTTCCACGTTTATGCTGTTGCATCAGTTTAAAGGGCTGTTTCAGTTTAAAGCTATGCATGTTATGTCATGTTACTTCAACATGTCAGCACCAACGCACTCTCTTTAATATGTTGACATCATTTGTAGTCCCTGCAGCACTTCTTGGACCCTGCCACAGTAATATTGCTGGGTCACAGTCTGTTTATGACGTAAAGTGCAGAAATATGGGGTGTCCCTCTACAGTGATGTTTTAAAAAGACATTACATCACCCTCTCCTGCGGCATGCTGCTGCACACAGGCCAGTGTGCAAAGAGAACCATTATCATGCAGCATGATAGAAATAGAAAGTTGAGCAGTCAACCCCCCGAATTCTTTAATCACCTTTTTTTTTTAAGTGATTGTCTGCAGCCTGCACCGTTGTGTTCCGGGTGTGATATTGCACAACCAAATCCAACAACACCAGCAACCTTAAATGGAGTGGGTTGGACGGTGGCCTGTTTGCCGGTGTAATTATTTGCGTGTGCCTTTGACATCTGGAATGTGACCATAAGCTTATAGCTTCCGTTAAGAAGCTGCAGATTTACAGAGGGGACAAGAAGGAGAGAGCTGTCATGTAAGGAGCTTGTGTTGGTGTGTGCCAGTGCTTCAACACGTTTCCAAGTACTCCATTAAAGTACATTTTGGAGGTACTTTAATATGTCCGTCCCTCTCGCTGATAGCTGATGTTAGAATCTTATGTTACTGTCCAAGTTCAGCTTTATCACACACATCCTGCACTACTGAGCTCGCAGTTTTCTGTAAAGAGTGTGCTGATTAGCTGTGACTACATTAGCTACCTTAATTATGGTAAACAGAGTCCGTGATCTTGATTGCACCGCTGTTGTGTCTCTCTGCATGACACTGAGCTGAGAGTAATTACAAACTGCAAAATGAATGCAGCAGAACACAGGCATGGTTTATAATCCGGAGGAACGGGTGTTTCTGATGCTGCTGCTGCTCCTGTTGCTGGTGATGGGAATGGATTGATCTTTTTACTTGATTGCTTCCTATAATCTCTAATCTGTATGTCTGTGGAGCTGCACTGTGCTCAGGACTCAGACAACGAGACATGAGCATCACTCTCTGAGGTACAATTAAATCTGATTTCATTAGCATGAGATAGTTTGATTAGAGAATGCAAGCCTCCCATGTGACATTATCAGTTCTACCTTTAATGTGGTTCTTTAAAGCAGCTTTGAATGCTTCAAAGTGGCCCTGAGTGCATTTCAACGTACTCTTACTGCCCTGTCTTTTGTTGTCAATGATTGGCTCGTTCACACACGCTTGCCTTCTGTGTGTGTGTGTGTCTGTGTGTGTGTGTGTGTGTGTGTGTGTGTGTGTGCCCGCTCTTACATAACGCAGCACTGGCTCCCAGTCCTTAGTTATGATGTTCAGATCAGAACTGTAAGAGATTACATCACCGTCTGAAGGGGTGCAGGTTTTGTTGAATTTACTGCATGGAAGGGCAGAGAGCTGGTGCAGCCTCCGAAGCACAAACAAAGTTTCCCCCCAGTAAAATCTATGATGTTTGACCTCAGGAGAAGATTTTAAAAGGAAAGAGATATTACAAATACGATGAAAGGAGGTGGAAGTGGAGGAACAGTTCAACATATCTAGCTTACCACAAGGATTAAACGTCAGGTCTTTGTATCCTTGTTATTTCACCAACCCATCTATTGAAATAATTAGTCGATTAATCCAGAATTCAACCTTTTAAGACTCTCAAACAAAGTTCTGTCACATAGAAATGATTCTGATAATGACTTTATTATCATTTATTTAGCAAAAACACTCTCAAACATCTCTGGATCCAACTTCCCAAATGTCCGTACAGGCTATTATTTGTCATCTTTGATAGTAAACTGAATCTCACTGTCAAACAAAACAAAGTGGACGGTGGAGATAATGAACAGGATGACTTTCTGATAATATCAAGGGATTGAACATAGAGTGAACATACAGACACACTTGTCTGCTGGTGGACAGCTGAGCACAGGTTGAGGCCTTGAATCTAAAGGCCAACCCCCGTTTGGTAATCATCAGCAGAGCGAGGCGTTGGCAGAGGAGCCGGACTTGTTGCCCTGCTGGTGCTGACATTTGGTTTATGTTTCAGATAAATATTGAACAGGTTCCCGTGCCTGCGTTCTTGACCTTACTGTAGTGCAAGCAGGACTTGCTACATAAAACAACTGGATTACTGCTGCAGTGGTGAAAGTGGTATTTAGTCAGACCTCCAGGATAGCAGTACAGTTTGAACTGAATTCCTCCTCTAGTGTTTGTTCAATCTATCTAAATATAAAACACACTAATAAACAGTTTAAACTTGTACTAATGGTGAAAACTGTACATTTAAATGCTTGTTTAAGTTTATTCTTCCTCATAATCTTCCTCATAATCCATTTATCAGACCAAAGCAAAGCACTGCAGCGACACACACAAGTGCTAAGAAGCCTGGACTCCACATTCTTGAAGGAATGAGCGTTACCAGAAAGCCACACGTGTGTTTGTAATAACCTCAGAACATAAAATGAGCCTACAAATATTTTTCCACGAAGCTTTGATAGTGGCAGATTTGCACAGTATCCAAATCATTTACTCTTTTTCTGCCGTGCTAATACAAATATATTAAATGTAGTTAAGTGTCAGACACCAAATTGTTTAGCTAATCATCATTCGTGGTTGATGACGCTTGTATGTCAGCCCTGGACCAAAACTGCTTTCGCTCTGTCGCACACACATGCAAGCACAAACTTGCTTTTATTGGAGTCAGTTGCCTACTTGTGTATTTAAACCTGATTCAGCTCAGGTGTGGTTTTGTTTTTTACACAAAATCATGCATTAGTGCACACACAGTCTGTCTTTCTGCAGACATAAAGAGTTAAGAGGAGTAATCATAATTATGTTGACGTGCAAGCTTTAATTGGACATGATCTTTTTATAATTTTTATCATATTTTCTAGTCCCAGATGAGCTAAATATCAGAGTACTAGTCTCATCTAAAACACGAAATTTCAGCAATCTTGTGTGTTTATCACGAGCAACATTGGGCGACATGGATCTAATAAACTTTATGATATCAACTTTGATGTCTGAACCAAAACAACACCATAATACAAGAATAAAACATCTTCAGCTTGTGTGATTCATGATGATTTGTGCTGCTATACACGGACGCTGTGCATTCAAAAGATGCAAATTACCAAAAACCTAAAGGAAGTTTTTGTTCAACTTTAGTGACACATGTGCGTATATGTTTAAACTTTCTTTACACTGATGATTCTGTCTTTGCTTGCCCGAAAACCTGTTTTGCAATTATAAAACTGCACCTGCAGATTGATTGATATGTTACTCTTTTCTCGGTCTCCTCTCTTCTTCTCACTGTCCTGCCCTGATTTTCCTGCTTATCAGTCTCACCCCCCAACACACACACACACACAAACACTGATGTACACACCCTTTGCTGATCCTTCTCTCTCCCCGGAGGTGTGTGAGGTTGTGGGAGCATGTGAAAGCCGTCACACAGGGAGAGGCTCATGTGTTCCTCATTTTAAGCCATTTGCCCAAAGCATGCTGTCAGCCTCCATCTGGATATGTGTGTGTGCCCGTGTGTGTGTGTAGGGCGTCAGTGTTTGTGTTAGTATCGGCCTGTGCGCTTACATTTGTTTACGTGTCAATGACCAAGAGTGGTTCAGGGGAATGTCTGTCAGTGCTTTGCTTGCACTGAAGAAAAGCTATTTTTGTGTGCACACGTGTGGGCGAGACCTCGCGGTTAGCGCTTTGTTCAAAATCAGCTGTCTCAGTCCCCACACTGTGGTCACATTTCTATTTAAATGTGAATTTTCTGCTTACATATTCACAAAAACAAACAATATTTAGTGTGAATGTGTCTTGTTTCTATTTATTGTCTGCATTGATGCAGCAGCATTGGAAAAAAAAACTTATAATAAAAATATAAAAGCAACTGGCTAGTGAGTATTTTTGCAATGTGGCAATTTGTGTGGTTATAAGGTGAAATTAAACTTCCAATAGCAAACAAGGAAGCTATAAAAACAAAAAATGTCAGAATGTCTTAGTTTAAGTAGAAGCAGAGATATAACAATTAGTTCAACAGCAGAAAGTTAAGTTTGGTATCAAATCTCTGCCACTAATTACAAAAAAATGACAAATGCTAAAACGTTGTGTAAAAAGTAATCTTAGTAATATTAGTAAAACAACAGTAATGGTATTTAAACTTTGCAAATAAACCATTTTAAGGTCTGCTAACATTATTAACATCTGCCTCCATTTAACCCCGTCCTCTGCATCCTCTTCTCTCAGTTTGTGAACATCAGCTGTCATGTCTAGTTTTGGAACGTTTGCTGATATTAGCCACAGTGTCTGTAGTTGCTAATATTTAGTAGTTTGCTATGTTAGCGACTTTAAACATCTGTTCACCTCAAGAATATAAATTTTCTTCAGTGGAAAGTTTCACGTTTTGTATAAAGTTGTGTAAAATTTGCTGCTTTTCTCTGTTTTAAATGCAGTTCTTTCCATATGAATAACTTTGGGTTTGGACCGGTGGAATGTCAGATATATTTGAAGATGCACCTTTGACTTTGGGAAATTGTTACTATATAGAATTGTTCACTATTATCTGATATTTTGATATTTTCTAAATGATGAATCGGTCCATAAAGATACAACTGGTTAGACGTATTTGGAAACAGTTGCACGAGCTTCCACAAAGGCTAATCTGAAAGCTTCACCTTGCAACACTGCATCTATGTTTGAACCCCAGTCTGCAGTGCGCATAAGAATAGCAGCAAGTGGCAGGTTGGCGCAGCATGCCTTGTTCCTGAATAATGCCAACCTCCTCTGGCCTTTCTCCATCACCCACCGATGCCCAATCTGCTCCTTTCATGCACAGCCCATAAAATGCCTGATGCCGATTAGCACTCGTCATCATTAAACACGGATGACATCGATAAATGACTGCGCTGGAATGATGTGCACCGTGTTCAGGTCGTGGTCTGCATATTGATGCTGTCAGCTTGTTCTTTAAAAATATTAGAACTAAACAAAAATAGAACAATAAAACAATTTCTTAATAAATAGTCTTATTGTTAATGTCATTATTTTGTGATAAATATTAACAATAAAGGGCTAAAAATCTCACACACACACGTTTAATGAGCCCCTGAGGCTTCAGGAAATTGAGTCTTCATAATCACATCAGGGGGAGGAGGGTGGAGCAGAGGCGTAGGGCCAGGGGAGGGCCACCAACTTCTCTGAGATCTCAGGCAAAGTGACATTAGCCAAGTTGGTTGCATAACTGCTGAGCCATTCAGCTCCACACTAAGACACTTCTGGCCAGAGGGGCCATTTTACATTTTGGTGGAACAAGACTCCAACTAACAGTGTTCGTTCCGCTCCAGTGAGCCGGCAGACGGTCGCTCTGGACAGGTGATCCTACTTCTAAATAGAAGATTAGAGACAAGAGAGAGCTGATGGTCAGCAGGAATCATCCACTTCTGTTGAGATCCACTTTACCCTGAAGCCAGTTTAAATAGAGTCCTTCGGTGTTGTGCTCTTAATCGTACTGTCGGTCATTCTACAGAATAGACCTAAGGAAACAAATACAGCTCTGTTGCATCATACTGAATCATAAGATTGCCCTCCTCAACTTTAACAGCATCATATTTACTGTACCATAGTGTTAACGTTGGATTAACCTTTTAAAAACTCTGCAGCTAGAACACATGAAAATGTGATAGTTGCACACAGTATAAGGTTGTGTAGGTGAAATCTTTTGTAGCTGAGTGTGATGTTTTGCTGGTTAATCCTGTATTTTCTCTTTTATGTAGTTCTAATTGTAATTAAAGGTTAGAGGTGTCAGGGATAAATAGAGTGGTTCAGATGCAGAACTCTGGTGCAGTTCGCACCATATGAACAGTTTGTTTTTCTCTTCATCTGATGCAGAGTGTGTTTATACAAAACCCTCCTCTCTCATGTATGTCCCATCTGTGTATATATGCATTTCTTGCTGATTTTATTATCCTCCACATGCATGGGTATGTTTGTTGTGTGTCTTGGGAGTTGAGTCCCTCACCCAGCTGTGAGAGCTTAGCCCAGATTGGCCACTGAAAGACAGAGAGATAGATGGAACCTACAGTACATCCATCCGATCAGTGGGATAAAACTATTGATAACACAGCAGAGAACAGGATTTCAAAGCCGCACAGTCCATCACACTCAATTACGAGGCCAGATGCTAACCTTTTGGCCCTCATAATGCTGCATAAACAGCCAAGTGATTCTCCCAAACAGAAGATTAGGGTCAGTATTGTGGGATAAAACAATTTAAAAAAGGGAATGGTGATGGCTGTTGGCATCATCCTCTTACCTGGCATAGAGCATATTGTGTCCTCTTGATCAACGCTGCAAACAAGCCGATTACTGGACATGTTGTTTTTTCAAAATGTGTTGTTTGTTAGAGGAAAATAATCACAGCACTGAAGGTGATTTTCAACAGCAATATCAACAAAGTGCATATTCTACCATGTTTTCTTTGCACATCATCATCACTAAGTTGATTGGTGGAAACATGGAAACAAAACATCCACGCTATTAAATGATGATTCAGAGGTCTTTTCTCAGAGCTTAACAATAAGCTGAATAATATGTAAACACTACCATGTATGTAATGTAGTTAATCTACATGCAGGATGGTGCCTGAATGCATCACGTACAGACACTGATGATACTGAAGCTGCAGCGTAGAACAAAACAAGCTATTTATTATTTAGACTTTACACAAAAGAATTAAATCGAAATAATGACAAAAAGCATATAAGCTACAATAAATCAGAGTTATTTAAAGACATTTTTAACTCTGTGATGATCTACCCTCTTGATTTTTAAAAGCATTTCATAAAAAGCTCGCAGGAGCACTTTACCCTTCGAGCTTTATCCTGTCTTTCCACCTCAAGTGGAAAGACAGACATTTCCCCAGCTGAAGGTTACCGGTTTGTGTGTGTGTGTATGTGTGTGTGTGTGTGTGTGTGTGTGTGTGTTGTGGCTGACGACTGCTGCCATCAAACAGATGGGGCTTCTTTTTCATCTCATTCACTCCTCTCCCTTCTTTTCCTCTTTCCCTTTCTCTTTCCCACACCTTCCCTCTGTTTCTGTCTTTCTCTCTTTTTCTGAGGTCCTCCTCATCTCTTGTGGGAATCTACCCATAATGCACTGTGAGGAAATTGCCCCATAATGAATACAACACTTTTAAATTGGAATACAGCCGCAGGCAGGGAGCAGACCGGCCGCTGAAATATTCACAGAGCTTTATTAACGCTGTTATTCCTGGCAGATGCTATGCGTACTAACAGTTGGCAATAATCATGCAGTGCCACTGGGTTGTACAGTTTATGGCAAATCATTAACTATCAGGACAGTCGATGTAATCTCTCTCCTCTGCTCTGAGTTCCTATTTAAATCAGCTTTATAGGTATGATAGGAGGGAATTCAGTGTTGCCAAAGAAATACTGCACATAAATTCAGACAGGCAGGTAAAAGCTGCTAAGAGAATACTCCAGCATCTAGTTCATATTTACCTGCAATGCAGTAATGGCCATAAAAAAGCTATAAATTCAAACCAAGTGACATTTGTAAGGGATTATTTCATGGCGAACACTCAACATTTCTTGCCCTGGGTGGCAGGAGATTGACAGGAAGTGGAGCGTAAATACAAAAGATGTCAGCAATCAGTGACAAGTTCTGTCTCCAACCACGTCTCTCGGTGCCAGGCCCCATTTAACCAATCAAAGTCTGAAAATGCTTTTCTTGTATAATAAGAAGATTTGGATGAATATGATGGAAAAAAAGGGACAAAAATAAATAAAAAAAGGTTTTGTATTGACTGTGCAGATTATGACACAAAAAAGCAGAAATACTGATGAATATAATTGCATCATTTTCAGCAGATATCTCCAATCAACTCTCTACTTTCTTGCCAATAAGTGATAAAGTTAGAAATCAGCTTGTGAATATAGTGGAGCTGTTTAACAGCCGGAGAATTCCCCTTAGAAATTGGTTGTATAAATAAAGAAATGTCTTTTTTTGCAACTCCAAGTGGTTAAAATATTGACTTAGCTACAGTAGAAACTAATATTATGTATGTGTAGCACATGTATAGACACTGTCAGTAGAAGTGTGTTAGAGTTTCAGATTTGAGAATCATTAAAAATATGTTATGGCACTCTTTAATAGGTTGTAATATGAATTCATGGTGATACAGCCGGAGGAACGTGTTAAAAAATAAAGCTCTTCTATGCACAGCCTCCTCTTTCCTGAATCTTTCTCTCTCAAAGAACCCAATATGTGTTTGACCCACATCCTACAGACCTGAGCTGAGGAATATGGATCGAGCTTCTCTGCATCTCCGTCGCTCCATTTTTTAATTAAAGCCTCCGTTGCTTCTGTATCCTATTTGTCATTCTTACTTCACATTTCCGGCTGCTGTCATCATGAAGCACCAATCTTTAGGTTTTGATAGAGTTTACATCACTCTACATCAATGTGAGGAGAGTAAAGCGGCTGCGAAGGACTACGCTGCTCAACTGGGTCGTGGGTAACATGTTTCTATGGCAACTGCTATTTGCCGGCCCTGGGGCCAAGAGCTGCTTTTTCGCTTACACTTTCTCTCGTTCTTTTCACTCGCTTCACCTTCATCTCTCGTTTTCCTCTTCTCTTTGTTCCTCTGCTCGCTTTCTATCGATTTCTTGCTCAGCTCTTCCTCTCCATTCACCTCTGCTTTTCTTTTTCGCTATCTCATCCTCCTCTTATACCTTCGTTCCTTCTCTCATCCCTTCTTTTTGTCTTTGTCTTGGGAAAACAGAGAAAGAGCATGCATGTATTACCATTCTTGTGCTCCACTGTGACCCACAGCTGCAAATTGAAATCCTTAAATTAAGCAGGGGAGCATTTTTTAATTCTGTCCTCCAGGCCGCAGCAGCTCTTTTGCAAGAAGAACATGCATTAACAGCAGGGGGTGTTAATCCTTAATTGCAGCTCTTGTCAGTCAAATGATTTGTTGTTCTGTTGCTGGACAAAACAAAAACAGTCCCAGATCTTTTGTTCCTTCATAGTGGTGTTCAGCTGCCTTCACAGACAGCTTGTGAAATGTTCCCACAAACTGATTCACCGTCTCTGGTCTCAGATTGTTGAGATGATGAACGATGAAGCATCGTAATGGGAGCGTAACGTATTGTCTCAGCGATTAACTCCAGCTGGCTCACTGTAAGTAAAGTGTGAGCATGCAGTCATTTCAAAGAGGGAGCACAGAAGACAAGCAGGGCAAAGGCAGAGGCGCAGGTAGCGAGATGCAGCGAAGTATAAAATGAGAGCGATGGGCCGGCCTCAGTGTGTCACCTAAATTCTACTCTAATGAATAGTCCATTGATTTCCATTAGGGCTGGCTGGACCAGACCACTCTGGCCTGTCTGTTTCCCATTAGCGCACTTTAAAACTGAGGCTGACAAACAGTTATAGCCACAGGCGGGCCGGATGAGGGCCCCGTGATAGCCACAACCAGACCGGATGAGGGCCTGGTGCTGTGTTTAAAAGGAACCTGTGAATTCATCCATGAAGCTGCACGGAGCCAAGGAGCACAAAGAGTTAACAGCAGAAATAATAGGAGCCCTAAATACCAGTCACGCAGTCTTCAAAGTTTAAAATAGAAATAAAATAGGCTCCTTTCCCACCTTTAAAAGTTTCAACGTTAAACTGATGAATGTCACCTGGAAAAACTTGATTTACATTTGAAAAAATAGGATTATCACCACTCAGTGGCAGGTTTTACTCTGTTCCCAAAATAAAAAACAAGAAGGCTAACATACTAAATTACCTTTATAGCAGGATGTAGTGTCAGTGCAGAGCAGATTTTAAACAGCCTCCCGGTCATTACTGTATCGACCAGTGGGTTCATAGCAGCCCCCCTGAGGCCTGGCCTGTTTCTCTGCTCAGGATTTTTGTGCCATCCAGCCTTATCAGCTCCACCTCTCCATCAGTCCGCTTCCTTCATTAACATTAATAGGATTTGGATCTATTATGCAACAAGCCCTGGCTGCGTTATGCAACGCAGAATCTTCATCAGTAGCAGCACTTGTGTGTCGAGGGGAGCAGTTGCATCTTAGATTTTGAGGCTTGAGTTGTCCACTCACTCAGATATGGAGTCCACATGTAGGTCCACAAGTGGGTTTTCAATATGTGGCAGTATGTCACACCACAGGGAGGCCAGAAACCAAGTGTGTCATGAGGTGTGCCACAGAACAAAATAAGATAATTAAATAATAAATCAAGTTCAATCAAAACATTTTTTATTATGATTAATTCCATCACCATCAAAATCACTAGGATACAATGCCTAGAAACGATGACAGCTGGTAAATATATCAATACATATTCAATTATTTATATAAATATATACATAAATCATTAAATTATATGTTGAAATATTGGTGAGAAACTATAAAGCCACACTGCTAGCATGATCAACAAGACAAAATCATATGAATTTGTAGCACTCACAACATGGAAACTGGTAAAAACCTCCTCAGCTGTTTAGTTTTCACTCCCACATGACCCAACAGTGTAAAACAGGCTCTAATCATTCAGGGTTTGCAGAATCCATTCAACCAAAAATCCATCAGTTGAATTTAAAACATGAGAATCACAGTTTTTAGGTTCAGTGCACTTTTCTTCAAGCACACATGCTATTGATAATCCGTTTCCCACAGGGGTTGAAATCAATCTGCACTTTAGAGCTCATTAATAACAATAACGTTCACACACTTGAGTGATCGATTCAGAAACATTTAGAAGTACAGGAGTCTGTATGTACTTTTCCAGAATATAATCTTGTGTGTAATTGTGTTTTTATCTATTTTTGCAGTGTTCCGCAAACCAAGGTTGGAAAAAGCTTTGTGTACTTCCTCTGTGTGTGTGTGTGTGTGTGTGTGTGTGTGTGTGTGTGGTTTAATTTCTTTATGTGGAAAGATCTCACCTCATGTCATCAGCTGTCAGAGCGTATTGATCCAGTTTGAAGTTGATAAACGATGTCAGAAGGTCTTTGTGCCTGCTTGCATTGATGTTAGAGTGACTCTCATGTTCTCTCAGATCAGCTGTCATATATCGTATATATCTTGAGACGGGCACTAAATGTGTGTTATTCTTTAAAGCCTGGTATCACTTTAGAAGAAGACGCTGTCAGAACAGATCACGTCTGCAGAGCTGCACATAAAGACATGTAATGCGGCTTTAAAGATACGAATGTTTAGATTCAACAAACTTCTCTACATAAAATAATGATGCTTCAGAGATGCCAATTGGAGCAGGTTGTCATGGAAACAGCAAAGTGGCACACACAAGACAGTTCGTTTTGTCTTTTCTCTTCCCGGAGTAACTTCCTGCTTTGCTGGAGGAGCTATTTTTAACAGGCGTTATATAAGATGCAACTCTTGTGCTCAATACAATGTGTTACATTCCCTCTTTTTCATTCCTCTTTATGCGCTTGACTGTGATGGGAGCAGGATGCACTGAACCTGCACATCCCATAGCCCATAGCTCACGCAGGAAGCTTCACACGCTGCCACGGTTAATGGAAAACAGATTTACTAATTCATCCTCATCACCGTGTACACTAGAAAGCACTTGAGAACTAGAGATAATTTTTGCTCATTCATCATTTGGAGAAATGAGAAAAGTGCTAAATGCATCAAAACCCAGATGAATCAAGCATATGATGAGACTTTTATCATTATTGTTTAAACGCAATTTATGTGATGCATAGAAAATAACTAGTCTTTTATTTTGCAACATGTCTTTAGGATAAAATCATGAGTTATTCATTCGAACATGGTTGAAAAGTTTCTTTAAAGGCCAGAGAGAGAGAGAGGGAGCATTTTTTGAGTAAGGTACAATCCGAGCATATACAGTAGCACATCCCGTATGTAATATTCATCACTCCCCACTGAGCTCAAAGTGAACACACACTAACTGTGAAAGATGCTATGATTAGCCACTCAACACGCCTGACAGGAAGAAGTGCTGTTCTTCTCCTGTAGACGCTCTCACAGCATGCATGCCTGATTCATCGGCGACAGTAGGAACATGAATCGCGCAGGTCTCTGCACATGAGAAATAACCAAGTGGCCGTGGACGAAAAGCAGTCCAGTATTGCACCAGGGCCGATCATGACGCAGCAGTCTGCTCTGTTCATTTTGCAGTCAGGCCTTTTACCAACTTAGCCTCAGGGAAGATCTTGTATCACTAAACTAATCTGCTTCTCTCTGTCACCCTTTACAGGATGCTTCGAGTGCTGCATCAAGTGTCTGGGCGGGGTGCCCTACGCCTCGCTCGTGGCCACCATCCTCTGCTTCTCAGGTGTGGCTCTGTTCTGCGGCTGTGGCCACGTGGCGCTGACCGGCACCCTAACTATGGTGGAGAACCACTTCTCCAGGGTCACCAGCGACCACGCCACCTTCGCCATGGTGTAAGTCCTGAGTGGGGATTCAATATTATTCAATATATTGTCTTTCCAGTGACCATTCTGGTAACAAGACAGTATAAAGACCCACACAGTCTGAAACTAGTCTATCAGTGGCAAACTTTTACAAATGATGAATCAGTGCTGAGTTCTGCGTTCATTTACTGCTATGCTTACTATTAACACACGAGTGTGACCAGAATATACTAACCCTACATGTATTGAAGCCACCCACATTATCCTCCATGATTCAGAACCAGCTAAAGCTAATAGATGCCTCTTAACACATTGGAGTGAGCATTTACAGAAGGAGCAGTGCTGCGAACTGCATGTAATGGAAACAGGTGTAAGGTTTTATCTTCCTAAGAGCTTCTAAAAAGGTAAAGTGTAGTCCATTTATTTCAAAATGCATCCTGCTGTCAGGGGGTAAATTGATGCCTACTGGGACGCTACGCTACGACAAGCGACCAGTATGATATCAGTAATAAGAAATACTAAAATAGTTATAAAGTTAGTAAACGGACTCAGTAATCAGTTACTAGAAGTCTTGTCTTGGTTAAAAAAAGAAAAAAACGACTATGTTAAACTATTATGTAAAGTTAGTTAATGTTAGCTGCCATATGCTACTCATACAGTAATGGTTTAAAGGTAAGCAACCATAAGCTAGCAGTCAGACGTACCTCAAAACTCAAAATTAACAGTCTCACACACACACACACACACACAAAAATCATTGTTCCTAATTGTCACAAACTAGTTACTCTGCGTTTTACAGACAATTTTTTAAAATAGTTGCATCTCATCGTCTTTTGTGGTTGTAAGTTGCCTGCATCATTTGTGACACTGTTTGTCTTTGTCCTTTTTTCCAGGATTCAGATCTTTCAGTACATCATCTACGGTATTGCCTCCTTCTTCTTTGTCTACGCCATCATCCTGCTGGCTGAGGGTTTTTACACCACTAGCGCCATCAAGAAGGAGCTGCAGAGCGACTTTAAGACCACCGTCTGTGGACGCTGCATCACCGCCTTTGTATGTCGGCACGCACGCAAGCAGCTGCTGCAAATCATCACACCCACAGACCCAGCTACATTCCAAATTAAAGCCTCTAAATCGGATTTAATTACTATGATGGTTATTTTGTGATGTTTTTGCTTAAAATAGTGTTAAGAAAAATGAGCACAAGCCTGGACAAGAGTCACCATAGAAGTGTTGGGGATAAAAAATCACACACACACCTCTGCACAGTTATAAACACACATGCACATAAGGAAAACAAATATGTCCACACACACACACTAAGAAACCCACTCGAGCCTTGAGGGTAACACTGGCACAGTATGGCCTTTCTAGCCTGATTACTCTAATTCCTGCAGATGTCCAGTAACATTAGCTTAAACGTGGGCTGCGAATGTGTTTGGGGGTCTTTAAGGAATAATATTAACCTAATTTTATAAACGCAACTCAGACTTTGGGGACAAAATATTAATCTCTCCTTTCTTTTCACTTGTCTGCTCTCCTCAGTTCATGTTCCTGACCTACATCCTCGCTCTGGTCTTCCTCGGCATCTTTGGCTTCACTGCGATCCCTGTTTTCCTCTTCTTCAACATGTGGAATACCTGCGCTGCCATGAAGTCGCCTGATGCCAATATCACCTCGCCTGAGTCCATCTGTGTGGACGTCAGGCAGTATGGTAAACAGCCACCCTTATTGTTAAAGATTAGAATACACATACCTATCATAATGTAGTGTCATACTGAGATAAATGACTACTTGTGAAACCATGAGGCAGTGATGCAGGTTGATCTTCCCTCAGTACCATCAAACTGCTGCTGTGAAGCAGCTTCTAAACAATTGACGTCACCACGTTCTTAGCTCATCAAGGCCACCCTGTTCTTTAGATTTTCGCTACAGCTCTGCTTCTGCACACCTGATCTAATTAAAGGTGACATGTTTTCATTACACTTTAATTAGATGAAGTGTGCAAGAGGAGCTTCAAATTCATGTCAGCTCATGGGACAGGTGTGCCATGATAACTTTTACTAAAGATAATGACTGAATTCTACTTTTTGAAGCTCTGTATCCTGCTTTTGTCATGTCAAATTTATGTCAGCTTACACCCAACTGCTGCTGTGTTTCTTTGCCTTCAAAGCTTGTCAGGCATCAACTTTAAGCCTGAAAGAGGTTTATAGGAAACATGTAGTTTATTCCAGTAAATGCAATGTGCAAAATAGCTCCCTAAGTGCTGCTTCTTTGTCATCTGCAATAACTTCACGACTTTACATTGAAATCAAATCAAACAAAAAGCCTGAACCAGCATTTAAATTAAAAACTAACAAAAACAAAAAGTTAGCAACAAAGAAAGAAAAGACAGATCACAACTCAGGAGGAGGCAGCAAGTGAAGAAGTGCTTCCTTTATATGGGTTTTCAATCAAGCTTCATTGGGTGCACCTGCAAGGAAACCTGTGGATTAGAAAGGCAGTGGCACTTTTTAAGTGAGGGGGGATCCAAGCAGGGGGTGTTAGTGCCTTAGAAGTGTTCAACAGAAAATGCCTGAGCATTGCAAATGTAATATACAAAAAAACAGTAGGGTACCTTGACAACTTTTGAAGACATGCAATATTTAAATTACCTGTAAAAAGCGGCTATTGGCCTCAAGTAAAAGTTTTTCTTTTCACAAACAGGAGCAAAAATACTGTAAAATGAAATAACATACTCCTTCCTGTTACAACGTATTGCAAATCCACAGTGCAATCTGATTTGCAGCTGAAGTAGACGGAGCAAGATCACCCGCTGTGTTACATGTCTTCAGTGTTTAAGAGAAATTCTTCTGATCAAGGCAAGTGGGCTCAAACATGCCAACTAGCCTCAGCTATAAAAACTTTTAACTTTGCACATAAAAGAACGTCCTGGTGCTTCTCAAACTGTTTTCCAGATGTAGCAGAGGTTTACCTGCAGGATAGCAATTTAGAGAAAAAACCCAGATGTAATAAGATCTTAGAAACCAGAGAATGATGCAGAAGGTTTTTAGAATCACCCCAAATATCACATATTATATACTGTCTCCAGTTTTAAATGTCATTTTCCACACATGACACATTCAAAAATATAATTAGATTATTAAAAGCTTGATTTTAGCTCTAAAAATCCAAATTCCAATAGCATTACAGCACAGCAACACTCCTGTGATTGCATATCTGTTCAATTCTAATGTACAGAATGTGACCCACATTTGAAGGACAGCTGGGCCGCTTACAAAGTCGGATGAGGATCACATAATGCTTCTCTGGCAGTCGTACTGTACAACGCAGTTTGAAATATTAATGCCAATCACTGGCAGCGCTCAAATTATTGTCAGCATTGTACATAAGCTACTGTATATAGAGGATGTTTTGATGACTTTTCTTATTTTTTGCAAGCAAATAAATAAGAATGTATAAAAAAATCTAAATAATACACACACAGAAAAGGAAGCTACAGTTTTCTGAAGCCTATACCACCCGTCCCTAACAGTGTTTTTCACAGTCAACATGTGATTGAAAATAATGACCCAAATTTTTCATGTAGGAGAGTATCAGAGGCTCGGCCAGCAGGAGCCCTGTTTCCTTTAATCTTTGTCTAATTCATAATGCCTTCCATCACTCAGGGGAGCAAAAAGCTTCTTGTCTCAGATGAGAAGGCTGTGACGTTTCATCTCTCTGATCCTGCAGGTATTATTCCTTGGAACGCCACGCCGGGAAAAGCTTGTGGAGCCACTCTGGGAGACATCTGTAACACCAGCGAGGTGAGAGGACCTGACCTGCTTTCTTTCTTTTTCTTTTTTTTTATCTTTCCTTTCCTTTATTTACTAACCTTTCTTTTCATCTGACAGTTCTACCTGTCCTACCACCTCTACATCGTGGCGTTAGCCGGCGCTGGAGCCACCGTTATCGCATTGGTAAGCATCTCATGACCCCACTGATAAATGTGATGCTCAAAATATGCACGTTGCCATGGCGTGCTTATCTGTTGCCACGGCAACCCCGCCTCTCACGTTTGTCAGTGTGTCATCCTATGGGTTGAAATCCTACTCTGCAGCTTCCCTCAGTGTGTGAGCGTACAGAGGGTCAGTGTTTTACTCTGTTGTGGAGGCGGACTTTTTTTTTTTTTTTTTGACATACTAACAAAGCAAACCGTTCTCCACATGTCATGTTGGGTTCTCTGTGCTGTGATCTTCTAGGAGGTAAAATGAGATAGAAAATAGTACTAAGAGCACTAAAGAGTGCCCAGATTGCAAGCATACTTCAAGGACCACTGGGTGATTTCACTGACAGGTGATCATTGGAATCACCAGGCTGTAATGTTCCTCATTCAGAACAGAAAGTAGAACGAGCTGCTCACAGCTGCAAAACATTTAGTCATTGTGGATCGGGGTGAAACAACTTTGAAAAGATCTCGGAAGAGTATTAAAATTTGTTGTTTTCTTAAGCATTTACAGGGCTGTTTCACCACCATCCACAATTAGCTCTAATTTTTTCCAGCTGTGAGCTGCTCTGCCATTTCCTTTGTGCATTGCATTGTGGGGAAAAAGTGTCCATCAACAGCACAAACAAAACAAATCAATCATTTTCAGTAGGCGTATTGTTTTTGGGTACACTTTATTTTGTCATTTCTCCAGTGTGAACACACCTCACACACAAAACCTCTTTAGGATCAGTGTGTAATAAGTCATTATGTTACAGCTGTAATTTTATTAGTACATCATAATTGTATGAAGCACTTTGATTTATTATGTACGAAGTGCAACAACATCCTAAATCTAATTAGTACATAATGGAAATGTGACACAGCACCAGTCCTTAAAGTAAGTAAAGAAACGTCTGTGTTTCTCCAGATCCACTACCTGATGATTTTGGCAGCTAACTGGGCCTATCTGAAGAGCGCCGTCTCCACGCACGAGTACCAGGACATCAAGACCAAGGACGACCAGGATCTGGAGGCTGAGGCGCGCTCTAAGGAGGGCCAGAACTCTTCCTCCTACTCATAAGGACGAGAGGTCCTCTTCCGCCACCACCCATCTCCAGTCCACACCTCAGCCCCCACCCTACCACACCCAGCACCCACCCCTCCCTCTGTTAAAACAAACCTCGGTCATGTTAGCCCCCACCTCCTGATTCTCCATCCTCTTCCCCTCCGTGATGTTTGTTAAGAGTTGTGGGCGCACGCTCACACCAGAGGGGCAGAGAATAGAGGTTCAGGAGACGCGGCAGGCCCAGACGGAGGCAGATGCTTCAGAATGAGAGAGCTCGCCCGTCGGGGTCGAGCTCAGGTACGGTACATCATTTCAGAAGCGTCTCCTACCCCGTGCTTATGGGCAGCGGCTCGTGAACGTGGCCCGGCTGTGATGGCCTCGCGCCCTGAGCCAGCACAGCCTCTCAATACACAGCTCCTAACAGCCTAAAAAAACATTGTTCACTGTCTGTTTCAGCCACAGGGAAGCCAGGCAGCGACCAACTTCCTCCGTTTTTTTGGTGTTTTATATGCATATATATATGAATATGAATATATTGTGCGAATGTGTACGAATGTTGTTGTTTTTTTAATACGCTCTGAAAAGTATGCCAGGTACTATTATGATCTTTCTTCTTTATGTTTTTGCGCTCATAGGTTTTTTCTCCTTTACTTTTCTCTCCATCTTTAACTTGTTTTTGCTAATGCTCAATATGTTGCACTATTTAAGAAAGAAAAAAATAAGGGAGAGTGAAAATCCCTTAAAACACAAAGTCCCCCCTCTCATAGAAAAACCTAAAAGACTCCACTCGTGTGGTATCTCAAGGAAAATTGTGAATTTACATGATCAGAGTTTATTCATCCACCAACGTATTAACTTTTAATTTAATACCAGAAGTGTAGCAAAAGTTTTTAAAGGAAACATTTTGGGAACTTCCTTCTTGCTGAGAGTTAGCTGAAAACATTTATACCACTTTTGTGCCGTTAGCAGGAAATGGCGCTAGCCTGGCTTTGTCTAAACCTAACTAACAGCCTGCCAGCACCTTTAAATCTCACTAATTAACACAAAGTGTAAAAATAATTTATGATATTTTGTCAGGCTGTATGCTACGCTAAGTATTTTTCCGCCAGCGCTGTGTACTCTGCTAACCAACCCCCCACATAAAATCACAGCTGTTATATTTTCTCCATTTCTACCTTTGAATTAAATAAACATGATGACATGATTTATTAATACTTTCTTTGAGATAGGGCCAGGCTTTATGTTTCCCTGTTTTCAGTGTTTAAGCTAAGCTAGCTTGATATTTTCTCCTTTCTGTCTTTTCGCTTGAATCTCAGCACAAAAACAAATAAAGTTCCCAAAATGCGAACTATTCCTTTAAAAACCTTGATGGCTACTGCTACACTCATCACCAGCGGCAGCAGAATTCAAAGACAAATCTGTTTGAGTCTTTTTACATAAAAAAAGACACACACCTCAGGTATCAAACCAAATCTGATTTTTTCCAGTTGTGTTCTTTTCCAGGGTCTCACCATCTTAACACTTACTTTTACTGGATTGGTACGCTGTCCTGTGTGAATTATACACTAAAAACCTGCTCTGTCATTTTCTAAAACTCCTCCTTTTGTGAATGAAGTTCACCTGTAAATAGCTGAATCACCCTAAAACATCTTGATTTACACCTCTCCCAGAACAGGGAGAACACAATCAGTGTTTTGCTCTGCTATTATTTTTTTTCCACAAATATTTGTAATTGTACCCTTTGAGATATGTGTTTAGCACTCAAATACTAGTTCTGCATTTGATATAATAATTGTAATGTAACATCTTAAATGATATGTCGTGAGAGGGATAAAGTGATATGACATGATGGATTGAGGTGCTTGTGACGTATACATTTTAAAATATGAAAAAAAAAATATGGAAATTGATTTTTAATGTTTAATCAGTTTTAGGCAGCTGAGTTCTTCTTGTGATTCAGTAATAATGATTTTATGGAACTTGTTTGTGCTTATTTTACGATGGACGGCCAAATGAGTGACTCATCAACACACGAGTTGAGGATTATTTCTTAATTTTTACTTTAATTTTTAACGTCATGCCTCTCATATGAGCCACAGAGACTGTTTTGGATGTTTACACTCTGAATAAAACAAGTCAGGAATTTTCATACATTCATTTTATAACCAGATATTGTTTAATAATCATGAACTATATTCTATATTGATCATCACTGGTTAGTTTACCCTCAAAAAACACTGAAGAAGACACATTTTTGATGAGATGAAGCATGTCAGTATCGTCCATGTGTGCAGCTGTCTATTCTGTATAAAAAAGGACTATATTGCCACGTGTGTTATGTTTGATAAATATACGTGCTTTGCCGCCAGGTTGATGTAAAGGCGAACTTCAATTTCCTATAAGACGATGCGTGTCAGGGTGTTGTTGTTTCCTCGTTATTTGCATGAAGGAGACATGACTGTGTCTTTGCAGTTTTTCAGGTGATGTGTAGTCAATTGTACTGACAACTATGGTAGGCGGTGTTTGCCCCCACCCCTTCACACCTCCACTTCCCTTCCCTCCCCTCGCCTCCCCTCTTTTTTTTCTAAAGAAGACTCCATTGTACTTTGATGGCATTGTAGTCCCTGTAGGTGTTTCATTATGGTTTTCTTTTTTAAGTTGGAAATAGTTCTATGACTCCTATATAGTGATGATTTTTGTAACCTTCTCTAGTAAAACCGATATTTTTTATTATCGTGACACTGTTGTCTCCTGCCTCTTTTGTGAGTTTGGGTCTCAGTCATTTAGAATATTTCCTTTGTTGTGTATGAATGCAAACAATTATTATTTTAGTATTGATTAATTGGTTATATTTTCAGACAGTTGCTTAATTTAGTCTATAACACGTAAGAAAATCTCAATTTCTCTTTAATGTATTATGAGTACCATTAAAGTTTTGATGTTGTACATGTATGAACTGCTTTATATATGTACAACGTATAAACTACTAGTACTTGTATAAATTACCAGTTCAAAAAGACAAAGATGGAATTTTATACTAAAAAGATTTAAACTGAGGCTTTAGATCCTGCCTCAATACATTTTTGCACATAACAAGGACTGTAGATTTTATCACTTCCACTGTGAGGACTTCAGGAAAGATCATTTCGTGGCCCGTATAAACCAGGAGGAAGAGTTACAGGAAATTAAACCTCATTCAGTGTTCACGTGGACACCTGAGTGTCGTTTTAAGACACACATGGAAAACATGAACTCTTTCTTCAACGGAAAAGCAGACGACCATTTCTCAAAAGTGAAAATAACATTAGTGTCTTTCTGGAGGCTTTCCATGAAAAATCAGGATGTGTGACTGGACTCCTGACGAGGTTTACATACTCACCACCACCCACAGTAGATGGACACAGGTGTTTTCACTCATGTTATGTCATTAGCCTGTATTCAGTTCATCTCCTTTATTCTAATGTCAAGTTCGTTGCTACTGTTGAAAAAGCAAAAAAACATTCTTAGTACTAAATAAAATCTCTACCACAACTTTATTCCAATAAAAGCTCTGTCCCACATCAAGGTGAGAATACCCTGTGTGTGTGTGTGTGTGTGCAAACCCTAAAATCAGTATTTTAATGCTGAAATGCTGGAACAAAATCTGTTACAACAAATTATTTACTGTCAAACCACAATCTGAGAGTTTCTCTCTCCAATCCCTGACACATGGCTGCTGCCTTGTGGACAGAGGTAGTACTGCACTTACTGACACAAAATTAAACTTAAAAAAAGAAAAAGACAAAGACTGATTTGTCTCCAGTTTCATTTTGGCCACTGTTTTATTTCAGTTGTAGAAAAAATGTTGGGAGTCATTTTATAGAAGCAGTTTGATTACAGTCATGTGAATGTTTAAATTCTGTTCTATCAGTTACGGTTTACGGTAAGACTTAAATTAACTTCTGTGGTCTTGTACTGAACATGGAGATTATTTTAGCAACATTAGCAGGTGAAAATCCTGACTTTCACTCACCATTAATTCATAATACTTTTTAATATTCAGTTTCTGCTGTAGCTTTGCTTTGCACTTCAAATCCTGCATCTGTAACCAGAGGCAGAAAATAATCTTGTGACTTCTCTTTTTGTGGTTTAAAACTTCTTACCGCTCTATCTGTGATGTCTAAACTCTTTGTTCACCCTTAGCGTGTCTTAAATACGGCTAAAGAAACAGATTCGTCTTTGTTTGTCGATGAAGGCTCATTCGAGTTTACACCAACTTTGAACCATAAAACTCAGCAGTTAAACCCCCCATTAAATTTCAGATGTCAAACAGTCATGGACTCATATAATGAGATTTGTCACTAACAACAAACAAATCTAGAAAATCTGGAAATGTAATTTTATTAAATGTTAATGATTTTCATAAATTAATTACTACATACTGGAACCAAGTTTAAATATTAACAAGTTTTGGTCCAAAATATATGATGGCTGGTTTAGAAATGCTGATCCGGGTCAACAGGCGGACTGAGGGCATCATACAGGTGCTGAACAAACACCAGTTCCTGTTTTTCCACAATCGCAAACCACTGTCCAAGCCGCTTTGCAGAAGCATCATGTGTTCCTGCTGGGTCAGTGAGTTCAGCAGCAGCTGGGGTCAGGCTGACTCTTCTTCTGTAAGTTCAGCAGCAGCTGGGGTCAGGCTGACTCTTCTTCTGTAAGTTCAGCAGCAGCTGGGGTCAGGCTGACTCTTCTTCTGTAAGTTCAGCAGCAGCTGGGGTCAGGCTCACTCTTCTTCTGTAAGTTCACGGTGTTGGTGTGGATGAGATGATCAGCTCTGTTGTCCAAAGCCATGATACGACGCACCGCCTCCTCAAAGGCCGATGCTACATTTGTAGCATCCCTGGCGCTCGTCTCAAAATATGGGTGTCCGCCGTTTTCGCGGCACCACTGCCGAGCATCCTCCCCTGACACCTGCCTCTCGGGCACATCCAGTTTGTTGCCCAGGACCACAAAGGGGAAGTTGTCAGGGTCCTTTACATCAGCATAGTAAGTGAACTCCTTTTTCCAGTTGGCCAAGTTGCTGAAGCTCTGCCCATCGTCCAGGCTGAAGGTGAGCAGGCAGCAGTCGGAGCCGCGGTAGAAAGGTGTGCGCAGGCTGCGGAAGCGTTCCTGACCTGCCGTGTCCCAGATCTGCAAGGTGACGTGGTGCCCGTCCACCTCCAGCTCCTTGTTGAGGAACTCCACGCCTATGGTGTGGAAGAGGTGTGAGTCGAACTTGTTGGTGACGTAGCGGTTCATGAGCGAGGACTTGCCGACCCCGCCGTCGCCCAGCAGGATCACTTTGAGGAGAGACGACTTGGACATCACGACTGCAGTGAGTCAGGACAGAAGCAAAGAAGAAGGTAGTTTCACCTGAGGAGGACACACATTTTAATTAGAAAGCAAAGCATCAGCGCAGCTACACCTAAAGTGTAAACTTCATTAGAAAACTATTAAAATAAATAAAACACTACTTCTTTAGACGTAGTTCCTTATTTTTCACAGCCACAATCATTAAAACTTAAACTTCCACACTATGATTATTCACGTATGAGCATTTTGGAAACAACAACTGAACCTAAGCAGAAGTAAAATCTGCTTTGCTTGCACAGTTTTGAATTAATATGGTTTATTATGAGACACTATGAAAACAGTGGCAGCCGACAGCACAGCACAAAAATAACTTGACCTTAGTAAACATGGTAAGAACAAGCTGCTGCTCAATCGACCCTCACTGAGTGTTTACATTATGCCTCACACTTTGAGGACAGTTAATCCTATCACACAGCCTCCTCACTACTCTAATGAGCTTCCTACACTCACTGTGTAACGTGTAAATGCTTAAAATGATCCCTGCAGCACATCACATGGACCATCAAGTCGCCCGTCAGTGATGCAGTTCAGCAAGAAGAATTCAGATCTCTCACCATTACATCAGCGCTCTGTTCGTTTTGTCGTTGATCTGCAGGAGAGAGAGAAAGTCTTTAACTTCACGGATCACAAGGAGGCTAAAGGAGTTCACCCACTCGCCGGCTCGTGAGGATTTGAGATCAAATTTAATCCCGTATCACACACACTCGCATACTTTGCAGACTAGCTTAGGCTAATGGCAATCACTCCACCCACAGCCCAGTACGGATCTCAGTGATGAAAGTGGGAACGTTAAGCAGAGCAGGACTAAAAGGGAGCGAGGAGACATTAACACGATCAGCTCAGGCACCACAGTAATGCAGATTGTGGGATAGATACAGCGAGACTGTAGCAACTCATCCACCATGGTGATGAGATTGTCACACCTTGTTTTGCAAAAGTCAAACTAACTTTAAACCACTGCACCAGACTTCAGTGTAGCTGCAGCCTGTTTGCTCCTTTGCTAATACAAAAGTCACTTTAATACTTTCTAAATAGACTAGAATAGAAAAAAACTGTCTCTAGTGATTTTTCCTGCAAACATTTCAAATATTTGCTGGTTCCAGCTTCTTAAAAGTGAGAACTTGAACCTCACATGAGATTAAACAGAGCATCTTTGGGCATATTTTACAATTTCTGACAGTGCTCAGTCAATTAGCACAAGATGTTCTGCAGTTTTGAAAACAATTTCCAATGTTTCGTGTCTTTCACAACAATTGATTGAGTAAAAACTAGGCAATCAGCACTACAGGAAATGTTGTTGCAATAAATAGCTTTAAGAGGTCACTCCAAATGTGCCTGCTCCACTAACCTGTGTGATATCAGTTCATACATTACTGTCAGTGCAGCAGCTGACGTTAGGCTGCTCGGCATAGTTTAAAGAATTAGTGAAAAGTGAAGCGAAGGGTTAAACTCAGCTGTGGATTGAAGGCCTATAGACTGAAGTCACATGAGCCGGCAGCAAGAAGCGTTTTCAGGCAAATTATGAAAAATGTAGTAAATAAGTTCTTTGTCCTGGGACCTTTAAACACAGACTGCAGCGCTGCTCCTGTCGTTTCCTCTTTGACATTTGCCAAAGAAACTAAATGAATGAAATACAGAAGCAGGAATGAATGGACATGGACACACACACACACACACACACACACACACACACACACACACACACACACACACACACACACACACACACACTGAGCAGTCATGTGCTTCACCCAGCAGAAGGCCACTATTTAAAGAGGAGGCTGCTCCTTGGATTGTTTCCAATAAAGAAATTCACATTTCCTCAACATGACTTGATTCAAACCTGCAAAATGTTTTTGTTTTTTAAATTAAAGGTCACATAGTAATAATTTCCCATCATGCCAGAGGAGCTGATACAGGTGACACACCTCAGCCGGGGTTGATCTTATCAGTCTTAACTAGATTTATTTATGACCTGTTGTTTCTACATATTTGTCCACTTTCAGTTTTTCTTTGCAGCTGAGGACGTGAGAGCTGGAGACACAGTGCATGAGAAGACACGAAAGTTACTCCTACCATGAGGGCATATTGTCCTCCCAGTTTCACTTAGCATGCATTAACTTTTAAGAAGAAATCCAGAAAAAGAGCAAACACTGTCACCAACATGCTGGATGTAAAACTCTGTGAAGGAGCAAAGCAGCAGAGGTGTGTCCGATAATGGGCGCACAGGCAGCCGCGTACTTTACCCACTGTGATAAAGGTGTTGAATCCCTCCAGCTGCACCTGTCCGTGTGGCGGTCAGTGCCTGGTGGACTCCCCCCGTTCATGGCGGCTCGGTGCTCCGGTGTCCCCGCTCATGTCTCCACTCGGAACCGCCAGCGTCGCTCATATGACCCGGAGACAGCGTCACGTCTCCTCCCATCATGCGCTTTCCTGGAGGCGGTCGGAGCGTCCACATTTTCCTCTGTGACGAGTCTGTTGAGGAGGAAAATAGTCCCACATGTGTCCAACTTTAAGACTCCAGAAATAGTTTTAATATGGAAAATATTATTCCCAGATTAGGGAAAAGGGTTAAAGCTGGTTCCCGAGTCAGAACCAGAGCCTGTCGGTAGCAAAGTATTTAAACTAAGAAGGATTTTATTAGCTTCTTTATTTATTATTATTTATTGTAACACCAGCAGAACAAAACAAAGATCTCGTGTTGGATGGACAAAATAATTCCCAGTGGACAAAATCAAATTCCAGACCTAAAAGGCTGCGTTGGCCGGGAATCGAACCCGGGTCAACTGCTTGGAAGGCAGCTATGCTCACCACTATACCACCAACGCATCTGTGGAGGTTCTCTGCATGTGGAAAGACTGTGCTGCAGATTTATTAACTAAATGTTTATCTAAATAAATCTTCAAATCCGGAGATATAAGTGTGTTAAAGCAATTTCTCTTTAAATGTGCACACAGATGGAAGTTACTCAGTAACTCAGACTGATGCCCAGAGAAAGTGGAGTACTTGTATTTGTGCAGTTATAGTACATTTTAGAGCAACACATGCAAAGATTGTCCAGATTTATACATCTCTGAAAGTTTTCATGCAGATTAAAGTGATTCAAAATTCTCCAGAACAGCCTTAACAAATGTTTTATTTAAAATAATTATCTTATTCTACTACCTTCTTATAAAATTAAACCCTCTGTCCCTGCACCAACTTTTGCAGACACATTAAATTAGAGGAAACCCAGGACAACAAAGCAACATGGTGACAACATTACAGAAGATGAACATACTGTATATGAAGATTATGATTTACAGGGATGTCGAGCAACTTCCAGGTGTCGTCAACCAGCCGGAGCTACTGAACACGACCTCCTCTCTACTGTGTTGTGTGTTGTGTCAGTTTGTATCTGCGTCCATGAGCAAAGGAGAGTAAAAATAAATAGCTACAGGCACTGGTTTGACGGCCACCGTCACTAAAAGGGTGAAATACTTCACCCAACAAAACCTCAGCTTCAGATATGAAGCGATAATATGAAGAGATAATATTTGCAGAACTCAGTGTTACTGTGATGTATACTGCAACAGCTATAGAGCCTTCCTAATTTAATTTCTAATATATTAATTTAATATTTATACTTTAAACAACACTGTAAAACCTGAAGTAAAATACAGTATAAAATACTCTCTATGTCCTGATGATTTGTAAGTGAGTCACTGACTTTATAGAGAAGGAAAACGGTAGGATCTCCACCCTCAAGCTGCAGAGTACTGACTCACATGCTCGACAGTTTCTAAGCTCACATGACTCATCCACTGCATGCATTTGCTCCAAATGAATGGGACAGTGTAAAACGCTTTGGCATGTTGTTGTTTAAGGAATTTATCCAGCATTCATTCCCAGAATGACTTGCGAGTGCAACAACATGCACTTTTACTAAGAAGAGTGTCCATAAGTGAGGGCGGAGGTCATGTATAAGTGGCTTTACCGTAGTTTTCTTGCCAGAAAATGTTCATGTAATAGAGAGAAGCGGCTAAATCAGCTCCTGTGAGGGAAGATAAACTGATGGGCAATTAGAGAGAGCAGAGGAGACAGGAAATGATTCAGCAGCAAGAAGATGATGAAAGCTACTTCTTGAAAAGCTGTGGTTTGAAATGCAACAGGCAGTGACTTGGCTTTTCTGCCTGTAGTTGAAAAGTATCCACCATTTCTAATTTCACAGTTTCCTGTTAGTGAAGAACGAATCCAAAAGTGTTGTTTAAACTACAAAGATGGGCTTCATCCTGCAAGGAAGAAGTGTCTTTAGCTTCTGCCTGGATTCTTCTGTAGTGTTTCTTTACCTATGCAGTAAATCACACAAACCATTAAGACTAAAATAAATGATCCATTAACCGATTAGTTAAACACCAGAAAACATACATTTCAGCACAGTTAATGATTTATTAAGTCAAATGGCAAAAGATCAACTGGTTTTATTTCATTCAAATCAAAACAAGTCATTTGTTGCAGGGTGGGATTTTGTGATGGCAGCTTTTAACTATTTTTGTCATTTTATAGACCAAACAGATTCCCTGATTCTTTACCAGCACACCTGGATTTTAGATATGGGTTTAGAGGCAGACCCAGCTGCTGTGGTACCACTGTTGGCCACACCCGCTGCAAGTCACAAAAGTCATTGCATCCTGGTCAGGGCCGCCCTGCCTCACCCATGCAGGCAAGAAAAGGGTGCCCCTGGACACCTGTGTGACCTTGCAGTCCGATCCTCCACATCTTTTGCAGCGAATCTTCTGCGTCTGCATCCCTTCTACGCCTTGAGGAAGCTGTCTCTCGCTCACCCCGCGGGACGAGTATTCCTCCCTCAGCTGCCGGAGCTCGGTGCAGGCCATTTCTTCTACTGACATCCGGGCGAAGGTCTCAGGCGACAGAGAGCCGCTCAGGAGGCCCTGACGTAGGTGAGCATTTTTAGGATTCTTCAAGTTGGCCACCTTGCTCCTCACACACGCTTTGTATTTGACTTGGTTGGATCTGTGGAGCTCGTGGATGTGTTGCTCGATGTCCCCAGCCAGCTCTGCAGCCTTGTCCTGATCAGGACTCTCAGAGCGGAGAGCACCAAGGAGGAGCTGAACACATTTGGTTCTTACACATGAGAAATCAGAAGATGCACAAGTGCTACCTGCAGCAGAAGTAAGACTGTGGAGGCCAACATCTGCCACTGAGGATGGTGCTTCCTGATCTTCTTTTTCAGCTTTCACATTCTCCATAATACTGTCCCTAGAGTGGGAATCCTCCTGCTTGGAAACTCCTACATCTCCAGTCTCGTGTTGCAGAGAAAGCTCAGGATCTTTGCTCTCCTCTGTGCATTTCACACCTTGTGTAGCTTTGCTGTACTGTCTCTTCCATTTGGACAACAAGCTCTTAACTGTCTTCTTCACGCTGTCATCAGAGCAGGTCTTCAGGAGCCTGTAGAGAACCTTGACAATGTCCGTTGTTTCCAGCTGTTCTGCTGTGATGTGGGATCTCTCAAGGTCACCGAGCAGGGTCAAGATGTTCCCATAGTGTCTGTCAGCACTGGATTTCTCTATCTGCAGGGCCCAGTGGACTATTTCTTTTGCATCCATCATTACTACAGAGAAAGGTTTATGGTAACATAGTAAATATTATAATTATAAGAGGACAGGATACTTAGCCTTTAAGTAAAAACTCTTAAAAACATGTCATTTAATGAATTATCTTTTGTCAGTCATAACAAATGGAAATGCGTTTTCCTGATTTCCCACTTAGCAGTTTACAAAGTTACATGTATTGAAATATATTTTTGCACATATTTGTGGTGATTTACCTCATGGTTTGCAGCGTCTTCAGAAAACAACAATTTCAAAAGACGCCTGCATGGGAGCAGCCATGTTGAAATAGTCTTCCAAAAACGGAAATTGCCTGAATCCACCTCTAGATGGTGTTGTCGTCTCAGAACCTGGTCCCAAACATGATCATGAAGGTTTAGAGTTAGTTGGAGCTAAATGTAAATACACATGTTTAATATGTAAGACACTTCTTGTTTTGTTTTTAAGTTATTTTAAACTAGATATGGATTTTTAAAAGCTGGTGGTTTATTAAAAAAAAAAAAAAGAAAAGCCAAATATAAGCCTGAGTGAAAGGAGCGTCATCCTGAATCCTATAATCGCTTTTGTAATACCTTATGGTGTGTTTAATCTGCTACTGAATCGCAACAATAAGGCCTTGCAGTTGCAAGGTGATTCTGTGATTTGTCTGCAAACGTACTGCAGGATTAGCTCTTTAGGTAAGGATTTAGGTGTGTGCATTTGGATTTTCACTTTATTCCCAATGTGACAACAGGTATTCAGTAACCACGCTAGTTTCTGTGTTTATTTTCAAAACTCTTTCCTACGCGCTAATCAAAGCAACAATCTGGATTAATATCTGCGTCAAAGCATAATAAGGGTTGGGGATGTGACCCTGATGTCCGGGGATTAAAGTAAGTCTAAAAAGACAGTTTCCAGTATGTTCATAGATTAATCATACAGATACATGCAGCCATGGGCACGCACACAAGAAGAAGAGTGGAAGGTATCTCTAACAAGATGAGGCAAATCTTTTTTTGTTGTGCAATTATATGTTTTGAAAGAAGAAGATGAATGAGTGTTAGGAGGATAATTCATGGTTGCAGATCTGAGACAAGAAATGCTTCCATGCATCAAAACCACCACAGTGGACACACTAGTTTGCACATAGTTGTTATTATGCCCTCAGAGGCAATTAGACAGTTTAATATAATTGCAATACATACTACTGAAGAGTGACGTGTGAATGAAAATAGAAACTTTGTGTGGCCCAAAGGTTTCTTATGGGAGTTTTTTGTATTATTTGAGTGGGAATGCTCCAAGGCTGAATCAAATCTGTCCATCCGTCTCTCAGCTCAGTATAGCTAAGTGCTAACTTATTCTGTAGAGGGTGGTGGGGTGGCTGGAGGAAATTGTAGCTGATGATAGACGAAAGGCAGGATACATTCTGGACAGGCAATCGTTCACATCACATTCACACCCACCGATTATTTAGAGTCGCAAACTAATCCCACCTGCATGTCTCTGGATTAGAGCAGCAGAAGGAAACCAACACAGACATGAGGAAAACATTCAAACTCCACACAGAGTGGAGGCCTCAGCTGGTGTGAAATCTAGGGGACTGAATAACAATTATTCACTTTGTTTGTACATTTGCAAAGTCACGCTACGCCACAATGTGGTAATTATATAGTAAACACAGTTTCAAAGTGTAAAACTTCTTTAAATTTGAATAAAACCACTGATGCATCCTGCAAACATTAAATTTGCACTTCCTCATTTACAGACATAAAACAATATGTATTTTGTGCACAAAAAAGATACCACAAGCTGTTTGATTTTGATGATGATACTTTGGTAGAGAGAGAAGAATGTATTTGAACTGAAATGTGACAAACATAAATAAAAGTCACTCAAAAATTTCTCTGCAACTAAATTCCAAATAATTAAAAACATCACAGAAAACAACATAAGTTTGTCATTTGTGTTTGTGTATTGTCTTACATGAACAGTAGCTAAAAAGATTTGCTAATTAATAAATTGATCTATTGATTTATTAGCTTGACAAAAATTATAAACAGTGTTGTCCCTTCTTTGATCCCTTAAATCCATATAATGAAGAATAAAATCCAAAAAACTGTTTAGATATGTTTTTCTAAATTACATAAAGTGAACTAGAAAGTAGGTTTTATACCAAGATTACCTTTTAATTCAGTGGAGGATATTTGAAAGCAGCACTATAATCCAAAGTATGCTTCTCTCAAATTATATATGTTATTATTCACGCACAAATACCTCCATGACATGTAAATCGATGAGTAGGGTGCCATTATGTAAGCGGTGGTGTGACATCATCCTCTTATATTAAAATTTAGCTTTCAAGATTCATGCAGCTGGGTCCAGTAGCGATTGAAGCCCTGAGGGAAAACTGATACAGTGTCTCTTCGTATAATAACTCCGGGCTCTCAACTCTTCAAACAGCAGCTTTTAAAACCTCAAATGGAAGTTAAAGCTTTCAGGAGGCTTTTAGCAGCGTTAATGTTTAACTTCTTTCTGAGCATAAGTGTGCTGGCTTAAGGAGTTTTCTGACAGCGTCTCCGGTCATGTGCAACCTTAAGATTTTCAGGACGAGTCACCAGAAGTTGTTTTGTTTCTTGTCAATAAGGTTGTTGAGAAGTGGATTTTTGTGGACAGAGCCTCTGACCTTTCAGTCACAGGAGGGCCCTCACCATTTGTGTGTGTGTGTGTGTGTGTGTGTGTGTGTGTGTTGAGGTGGGTGGGGTCCAGATGGGCATTTAGTGAACATATGTAAGACACCTAAAGAAAAAACTCCTCCTTCACCAGTCAACACTTCGCAGGCCTCTGCTTCTTGTTGCTCCAGGCACACATGACTGGAATTCCTGAAAACACTCATAAGGTTCCTGGGATCTTATCAAATAAATTCACTGCGGCCTGTCTGCATTTGCACGCTCCTTATCTGTGGGAATGGAATTTTACCAGCACCACACTAACGTGACACCCGTTCACCAAGAGGTGGCGCTCTCGGTACTGTGCTGATTCCAGTGGAGCACTATGAGGAAGTGGAGTCCTGCTGTATCACATCCTGCTTTTGTTGTCTCCGCCTCTTGTGCACACCACACCACACTCGACTGCTCTGAGCTTGAGAAATACTGAAGAGGAGGTAGTCTTTCTTGTTGAAGTGATCAGTTTCCTCATGTATAAACATTTATGATTCCACGGTAAGTACCTACACGTCCTCCCCCAGCCCTGAAAACTGCCCCTGACTCTCCAAAGACATGTACAGCATGTATGAGTACATATATGCTTGGTTTAGGGTTAACTCATGTGGACTGAAGCACTCACATTATGAAGGGTCAGTGCAGGTCATTCTTGCATTCTTGTAGTGCACTATTCAACTAGGGAGTGTCAACAAATTACTGGGAGGTTTGTGTAAATTTTATTTTGCTGTCAACTGACCAAAAAGGTTGTTTAAATTCCAGCATTGCATTGCAGGATTATGCAACATAAGGTACAACATACTTATAGTCAGTCGTTTTAGTGTGTACAGTGGGCCACAGGCGCGTGATTTGCCATATCTGTACCCAACAGTTTATTAATCCATTAAAAAAAGACATAGATGAAATAATCTTGGATTTTTTGGGGGGTGCTGATAGATTTTTTACATTTGGACACAGCCAGACTATTTACTTCCTCTTGTCTCCAGTTTGTATGCTAAGCTAAGCTAATCAGCTGCTGTTTGGCACTATGTACTTGTACTAGCATGTGCATGGTGTGAACAGTTTTATCATCTAAGAATTAGTGCATTTCCCAAAATGTCCAAAAGAGTAAATGCTTATAAATGCTTTTTACAGTGACTAACACCAATAAAATGTCATCGTATATTACTTTGGGTTCTTGTGGGGGGAGGTGTTGCAGTCACAGGGGGAGGGGAAAGTAAAAATCAACCTCTTTTTTGTGTGTGTGCTTATTGCTTTTGACAGGGTGTGTGGTTGGGGTGGGAGTCGAGCTTGCCTGACTGCTTCCTACACATCCAAGCCATCCGTCATGACCTTGAGTGTGATCTCAGATGACTGAAGTGGAAGTTTTTCTTCTCTCTGTGTGTCTTATCTGCCACAGGCTTTATTCTGGTTTGACTGACACTTTGAAAGGTTTCTGTGAATTTCTATTTAGGGACGTTGAAACCACACCAAGTGTCACAGTTTAACTTGTACTTATTAAAAGTCTTGCACCACCTCAGACAGGAAATGAGACTGGCCACAGATGCAACTACAGCAACTAGTGACTGTTTTGTGTTTTTCTGATACAACTGTTGTCAAAGACAGAATCAATGAGAAAGTACGACGTATTTGAGTTAGTTTGTGATTTGTTCCACCTTAGAGGGAAGAGGTAAATGCATGTTAAATGTTAAATGTTTGTTGCAGGTTTTTTATCATTATAAAAAAACTGAATTTCATAAGACTTCTGCTCATATGATGCAACACTTGGCAATACTTCAAAGAAATCCACACTCCTAATACCTAGCTCTGTTAAGCCGTTGTACCAAAAGTGGTGACCTGAAATATAAAAGAATATATTGATTTTAATATTCTGCTCACACACATGATGTTACTCTGGAGAACATGACATAACAACTGTCTGTGTTTTTTTTTTACCATATGTTCCCTCTGGTGCACAAACAATATCCCACTTTGATTCATCATCACATTTGTTTTCCCATGAGGCATCTCTCTCTCCCACACACACACACACACACACTAACTGGACACATGCTCGGCCTTGTGGGAAATCCACCACCAGTGGGCCCCGGGTTACAAATAACCACATCTTCCCATCTTTCTAGCAGTTGTCCAGCATCAACCCGGACTAATATTTGTAATGTGATCACAGTGAAGGGGGTAGAGGCTCGACGTGCAAACTGAGCACAGGTGTGAGGGGCTTTTTAGTTTAGTCCAGCTGAGTGTGTGTTAGTTAGTGTGTGTGTGTGTGTGTGTGTGAGCGTTTAAATTAAAGGGGTATCACATAACATGAGTCTCAGTTCCTCCAAGTGAGCTTTACTGAATTACTGAGAAAATGAAAAGAAAGCAAACACGGCACTCACCGTCACTGTTACTACTAGAATCAAATACCTTTCATAACATCTTGATTAAAATTACAGGTTACCGATGTTCTCTGTCACAGAAACAAGACTTTATAAACCGAAACACACATGAGCTTCAAACCACCCAACATAACTTTAAAGCAGCGTAATAGTACAGAGTAGAAAAGTTCTTATCTTTATCTTTTTAAACTAGCTTAACATTAAAGCCTGATGCCTAAAACTGTGTAGGTCAGACCTGTTGAGTCATACACTCCACAGGACGTCTGAAATGTCTCTGGTATTTGCCACAAATACGTCAACAGCATATCCTTTAAGTCCTGTAATGGGACAGAGGGGCTCCATGGACAGATCCTCAAATGGATTGAGATCTGGGGAAGTTGGAGGCCGAAGAGACGCCTTTGCCATGTTCCTCAAACCACTCCTGAACAGTGTTTGCACTGTTGCATCATCCGTTGGCATGAAGGGCTGCACTTGGTGCTAACAATGTTCAGGTGGGGGGGTACGGGTCAAAGCAACATCTACATGAATGCCAGGACCCAAGGTTTCCCAGCAGAACACTGCCCAGGTATGACCAGCTGTTGTTGAGTACTTTGAAGATAAGAGCTGAAAGAGCAGCGTCCTGTGTGTACGACTGTGTGACCGAAGGCTTTTGTTTGATTTTACCATCATGTATATTTACAGACACAAAGAAGAAACCAGATGTAATTATTTGCTCTGAAACTAAATACCTGTGATTACTGTGCTGCTACTCAACATGAGAAAGCCTCGCTAACCTCTCTATTCAGCATTTTTAAGAATGGTGTGAGAATTAAGACAGGAATCTACAAATGTCATCTACAAAGTAGATTTTTGGTTTTCCAAAATGGAACGGAAAGAAGCAACATTTTTGGCCTGAGATCTCCCCCGTCTCTCCCCCTGCTCTGGTAATTTCCGTTGGGTGATTGAGTCTGAATTCCAGATATCCCACAGTTAACATTTATGGGCCTGTGTGTGGACAGGACACATCTAAACCCTTCAACCTTTCATTTTTTCTCGTTCCCCTTCTTTTCCTGCTCTTCACCATCTTTTCCTCTTCGTCCTCCTCATCGTTGCTCCTCTGATCATGTTATCTTTAGGTCACTTTTCAGACGTGGGCATTTTTATGCACTTTATGATCCTTTTTCACTTATTCCTCTCGTTTGTTGTAATTTTTTCTCTATTCCTGTGTATCGTCTCTCTTATTTAGCTCATTTTTCAACTTTCTATAGTCACTTTAACAACATTTATGGCCTTTTGTCTTAGGAATATTAACGCTTCCTAGTGGGACTTTGGCTCAGGGTCCTCTCAGGCCTCTGACGCCCTCTGGCCTGTTTATTAATCCATCCATAACTGACAGGTGGTTAATCCATAGTAATAGCTACATCATCAATTAGTTCATAATAACAACACCCATGATTGTTTATTTTTAAACTGAGTTCTGGGATTCACCAACTGTTCCAGACTCAAAGCTTCAGAGACTTCAGTAAACAGACATTTAGGAGACAGGCGTGCGATCTATCAGTGTAGTAGCAATGGCAAATTCAAATTCAGAAAAACAACAACAACAAACAAATACATACCTCACGTGGCAGCTCGAGAGGCTGAAGGAGGAACATGAGGAATCCTGCAAGTACTGGGAAAATCAATGTCTTTCTAAAAGCAGAAAAATCGATTCTCTGGAGGATAAAATCCTTGATCTCCAGGAACAGTTGAAACCAAGCATCAAGAAGGACGAGGAACTAAAACAAAAACTAAAAGTTATCGAAAAGGAGCTACAAGCGAATGAAGAAGAGAAGTCCATCTTGGAGGAGAGAAATAACCTGAATGAGAAACGACATCGACGAATTCAGTTAGGACTCGAACAACAGTTAAGTGACGCTCATGAAAGTTACAAACAATCTCTGGCAGAACTGACACAGCAGAAAGATAACGCGATATCACGCATGCAAGTAGAATTTGATCGAAAGCTGGCCTTGCAGAAACAAAACGCAGAATTAGCACTGAAGGAAGAGGCAGAAAAACATGAGCGGGACTTGACAAAGTTGAAGGAACAGCTCAGTCAGGTGGAGGAAGAGAACAAAAAAGTGTTGGCCAAACTTCGGAACGAGTTAGCACATAAAGAAGAGATCATTGTAGAGGAACGAAAGAAACACGAGGCGGCTAGATTTGAAAATAGACTTGAGTACAAAGCCCTGGAGATGAAGTTAGAGAAGAAGGAACAGACAATTAAAGAACTGAAGAGTCGGCCGAACCTGGCTACAACTGTGACTAAATTAAAGGTCACTCTCGCAGCGAAAAGCACAGTCGTTGAGAACAAAAGCAAGGAGATTGCTGTTTTGAAAAAAGAAAAGAAAGACATACAAGATAACTGGTGTAGAGAAAAGGACTCAAATGCTATTCTGCTTCTGAAATTGAATGACTTGATCGACAACAACGCGCGTCTAGAGAACGAATTAGCAGAGGAAGTGGCCAGGGTGAAAGAGACCATAGAAAACATGAATAGCATCAAGAGATTCAACTCTGAACTGACAGAAACTGTCAGAAATCTCAGGTATAAAGTGAAGGCCAGTGAACCACACCTTAAGAAGAAGAGTGCTCAGATAAGACACCTGGAGACACAGCAGCTGAGGCTCAAGGAGGATCTACAGGCATGTATATCTGTTATTGACGAGCCTAAGAAACTCAGGAGCAGACTCATTGTTCTCAAAAAACGCTACTTGGAAAGTGACGGCAGAGTGCAGATGGATGAAGAAACCAAGGTGGCCTTTCAGCTTCGGGTTAAGTTCTTGAAAGACAAGATTGGTTGCTGCGATCGGATCCATCAAAATAAATGCTCTGAATTGAGAATGATGCACGTGCGTCTTGAGAAATCCTTTGAGCACTTGGACGACACCAGAAGATTTTTCATCAAATTGCTGAACGAAAAGATTCAAGAGGTGCACGAGCTGAAGAAAGAACTCAAAGAGACAAATATGCAGCTTAAAAAAGCAACAAAGCCCGCCCAGAAGAAGGTCAGCTCGTGGATTAACAAAAAAGTCCTCCAGGCGGCTCCAGCCGGCCTTGAGTTGGCAGAGGAGTCGCCCTCGCTTTACCCAGACACCTGGCAGCCACTTGGACACCCAGACGACAACATCACGTCATCCGTGCACTCCTGCACAGACACCACACCATCATCTTCACATGGCTGCACCACAATACAAGTGCAGCCATTTGTGGACAACGGGGGTGTGACACCGGTCGACATCTGAACAACAACCGTCGACATCTAAAACAGCGCCGAGCCGGTGAAGACCTCCGCTTTATCTGTTTATCTGTATCAAGAAGAGCATGTCTTCACCGAAAGGCAAATTAATAAAATGAATTGGAGCATATCTAGCGATTTTCGTTCATTTCTAATTATTGTGGTGAAATATTTTACACATTTAAATTCTAAATTGTTCATTTCACATGAATAAAACCCTGAAATGTTGATACATGAACAAGGTAGATTAAACACAGTTGAAGATGATACATGTTGTTTCTGCAGAAATCAAACTGTTCAAGCTTTGCGTTTGATTCATGTACAGATTCAAGCAAAGAACTGAAATCTTATTCCTGAGAATTTAATTTAAAACCTCATCAATATGTTGGTGACTGAAATGCACCACTGAAACTTTCCACTTTCAAAGGTGAAAATATAGCACCGAAAATGTAATTAATTGAAAAATAAAGGCAAAGATCTGTTGCTATAGAGACTTGGTGTAAAACAAAAATAGTGGTTGATAAAGGTGCAGTGAATTTTAACCACTTTGTGGACTGACAGCATGGAAGAAAATGGCTCCTAGTTACAAACAGGTGAAAGCTCATAGAGCTCCCAGACACATCATCATGTTGTGTCTCCATTAGGTCATTTTACATAAACGCCTCTTGTTTGATGTCGTTTTGTGTCTCTTAGGGTTATTCTGGTGTTTTTCTCTTGTTTTGGATCCATTTTTTGTCTTTTTCCGGTTGTAATGTGTCTCTTTAAGGTCATTTTTCAACTGTTTGCGATCAGTTTGGGACCTTTATCAGACTTTCAAACAAGAAATATTAAACAGTCACTCCTGGTTCTGTTCCTGGTAGGCCCAATTGGAAATCCATCCATGCCTGCAGCAGAGTTATTAAACACATTACTCAAATCTTCTATTTCCTCTCTTGGCGCATGTCCTTCACTTGAGGAAAGGCTGACATACGGTATGAAAACAAAAAACTGTGAAAGAAACTGTGGGGTGAGGTGTGTTTTCAGGTTGCAGTTGGGCTCAGGCCAGTGTGTGCACACGCGTACATTTGCTGTAGGTATGTGCTACAGCTCATGGGTATGTTCACACACTCCCACAAATTCCTGAACGATCATGTGGCGAAGACATCAGCCAGCAGAGCGGAGGAAACACTGCCTCCTGCTTCAGTTATCAATAAAAGTGCGCACACACACACACAAATACACACTGTTTTGTTTTATTTAGAGACGACAAAAAGTGTGAGCGGTTTAGGTGTCAAAAAGGGGTGTGATCCACCTACACTTCGTTGGTCCAAACTAAAATAGCAACACTGCATCTGCATTTGTGCACTCACTTCCATTGGCTTTGAGGAGAATATGTATACAGGTAACTTCTTAAGAATACGTTTGCTAATGATAGCAACCTTCTCAGCTGACATGATGTGCTCTTAAAGGTTAATTTAATGTATCGCTGCCTTGTAAATGTCATCAAAGTGGACTCAAAGGTAGCTTATTTTTCTTTTTTATGTTTAAGTCAGTTTGTGTTTATAGGCCTATAAGAGGACATTCCTTTTATAGCAAGGCAGCTTCAGCAGAACTTCAGCTCCGAAAGATCCACAGTCATTTGCTGTAATTTAATCTCAGAATTTCAGGGTTAGTATCTGTAATTTCCATGTGGTCTTATACCATTGAATAATTGCAATGCTTGGTATGAACACACACACCCTAAACAGAGTCATCCATTCTGGACATAACACACGTTTGACAACTGGCTGCTGCAGTTAACCTCAGAACTGCTGAACATGTATGTGGTGAGATGCACAAATGTGTCGCTCTGGCAGCTAAAACTCTCTTCAGAAGATGAAAGCTGCACTTACAATAAGGTTTGTGTGATGAAACACATATGAACACACTCTAAATGGGGACATCTGAAGACCAGAGCACAGGTCATGCTCTTTTCATCCCCCCTGGCTTTGAACTGAAGCTTTTTGTTACTGGCTTGATCTGATGTAGAAAACCACAACAGTGCATCTCACTTCCTCGCTCTCAGCCAACATTCAGTACTTGTTTGATTCCAAAGGAGGAACTTTAAAGTTAAAAAACCTTCACAACTTAGAGGAAGTAACACTAAACAGGAAGATGGGGAAGAGTCATTTAGTCTAGAATGGAGGCTTGATATCTTGATGCAGTTGAATAAAGTGGAAGCAGTTCCCAGCAGAGTTGAAAATGAGGTAAATGCAAAAACAAAAGGTTTGTTTAGAGAACGTATCTTAAACTTATGGCTACTAAAATCGATTTGCATTGAAAATAGATGTTCTGCACACATAAAGTGTCTGTGTGTGTCTTCTATTACCCAATTTCCTTCTAAAATTGATCATAAACATCTTTAAAAGGCAGTAATTGCAACAGCTGCTCAGAATCTGTAAATTACCATTTTAGGCCATTTGGTTTCTTTGTGTAAACATACCAAAAGCACCACGGAGACTGTTGGGTTAATTGCGTGTACTCTAACACTGACAGTGGGTGAAACGTAGCAGCTGTGGCCAGAGGTGGAAAAGGGGAAATGTTTCCTCCGCACGGTGCAAAGGTTCACAATCGCCCTGGCAGCCTGGACAGAGTTACATAAGAGCGAACATGTGAATAAAGAAAAGGCAGGAGAGTGAAAAAATGAGGGGAAAGATAGAAGAGAGAGGACAAAAAGGGGGAGGAGGGAGAGAAACCAGATGATGTCATGCATTTCATAGTAAGAGAAGGAGATCAAGTCAGTAGAGCAAACACACAAACATCACACTTCTCTTCTTCCTTCTCTCATTCTTTCAGTCAGAGCGAGATGCCGAGACGCTGGGCGACAGTCACAGCGCAGGCCTCCAATTTCAGCAGAGCTGGCAAACTGGCCTTATTTGGCATCCCGGGAAAAAATAAAGGAAGAAAGGAGGGAGGCAGCGAGGGCCAAAATTCCACATCAGGTTTTTATCAAACCAAGACTGATGTGGAGTCAGCAGCAGCCGCTCAAGCTGAGTTTGTCTACTAGGAAAGCTGAATAGCAATATGAGGTCAGCCATTTTGAGGCCTGAAGCCTTAAGTAAGCAGAGATAAGCAAATCTAAGTTTCTGCCCTCTAATGATTCTCTCTTCAATTCCAGCCCTGTTTAATTAAAAGTAAATACAATAGTGAGGATGGAGTGAAAACACTGATCTAAACTCGTCTGAGGAGCCTGTGTAGAGGTTTCTTTGTCTGTCACTGGCTCCGTGTGGCGACCTCGGAGCACAAACAGTTCATTTTGACACATAAAGACACATTCAGCGGCTCACATCTGACAAAACAACCAAAAGGAAACAGAACAGACACCTCCTTGTCTGCTCTGCTCTCGCTGGTTTCAGAAATAGCCGCCCCTGCTGTTATCAAGCCTGGGTCACACTTCCTGTCTTTCTGCTGAGCTTAAATTCACGAAAGGTATTCTGGGTACAGACGGGAGGTACCGTAGGTCTCCTCCCCTTCCTATCACCCCTCTCCTTACTCCCCCTTGCCCACCCACCTCTGTCAGCAGCAGGAAGTGCAGCACTCCCACTTCCTCCTCTGTGAGAGCAAATGCAGAAGTAGAGATGGTTCAGGCAGGAGAAAGGTCGCTCTCAGTTCTCTATCAGAGTCGCTTCATTGTCCCGGTCATCATTGTTAGCAGTAAAGGGCAATTCCACAAAGCAAAATAATCCACTATAGACTGTTAGTCTAACTTTCTTTTGTGAACAAGAGAGTCGAAAAAAAAAAAATCAGGGGTCATAATTTATGCATTAATTTTGTTCCCAGCAAAGCATCAACACAGCAAGATGCATCTGTAAGAGTTTCATAACAAAACATGCATAAAACATAAAACATCTGCAGTAGCATTTGTGTTTTCAGGCCAGAAGAATTATTTCTATCCATGAGGAGTACCACATCCACTGAGGCACTCTGCAGCAGCACTCCTATAGTAAACTACACAAACAAAATTCATGCTGGAACGATACATGTACGTGGAAACACGGAGTCATGCTGGTGTGAGGTAAATGTTAAACACTGCACCATAGTGCCACTTTGTACCACGAGGCAATTACAACAGCTACAGTTTGGTGTCGAGCAGGTTCTTGCTGTCTGCAGCAGCAGATATCTGCACTGCTCATACGTACACACTTTCCCTTTTTTTTAAAGTGAAAAAAAAAACGTCTCTTTGCATTTTCCTCCTAAAAACCACAAATTTTGAAGCTGCTGGATGACAAATTTTCTGGCCCGAGCTGCTGTCCTCGCCTTAATAAACACTCATCCCTCCCACATTCCTGAACAATGGCCACTCTCTGTAGCAAAAACAGTGGTTCTTCAGCTCTGGGCTGAATAATAGAGAGAAAAAAGTCCCACTTGATGTGGTAACATATTGTCCTTGTAATGGGCAGGTTATCAGGCTGGTTTCAGTGTACCAGAGGAAGGGACAGCCCACATTCTTTAGTGCTGAGCTCATAGTTGAAAACCATTGCGGCTGTGCTAGAAAGCAAAAACGTAGGAATGCAAATTTAAAACCAAGCTGAGAATGACTCAGTAAAGTGTCTCTAAAATGTATGAAATCTTAATGAGGGTTTCTTCTTCCTGCAATAGATATACATGCTTTGCAAGAAGAAATGCATCATTGTTTATTTGTCACCAACTTCCTCTTCCCTAAAAAATGCATTTTTGAGAAACATCTGTTATCAGAGCCTCAATATAGAGATAAGGACCCAGTCTGAGACATTCCTGTGCAAAAACCAGGAGCATGTTCATTCGTGTCCTAATAAGGCTGCACGCTGGCACCTGGCAGCAAGTGAAAAATGAGGCAAGAGCCACATATTTGAGCTTGTGTGTGTTCTGCACGGACGTCCCGAAAGGCAAAAGCTCATTTTTTGACGCCCACGCTACGAAAACAAGCGAACAGACCCCTGACCCCAGGTGGAGTCTCGAAACAGTGGCAGTTCAAACAGTGAAAAGACGCTGATGAGTCTGTGCTCGGTGCACCTGCTGAGCACAAACAGGCAGCTTGTTTTCACTCACAAAGATGCTGTCACACATATTTTCTAAGTCTCATGCATATTTATTTTCTTCCTTTTACTTTACCTGCCACAGTCAATTCATCACCCAGCCGTGTGCACACGCATACACATGCACACAGAACGGACAACAAAGGCTGTTAATGAGCAGGAATGCCCACAGATCAGTGAAACAGCACGACAGCTGTCGCAGCAGGGGGTCCTCTTATTGGTCGGCTGTTGTTCACAGCCAACGGTGGCCTGCAATCAGACAATGGCATGCCTGGCTTTTCCCGCCACGGGTGTGTTAATACTGTACAGAGAGAGACAGGGGAGAAAAAAAACAACGGGCAGAAAGGAGCTGAAGAGAGTAAGGAGGGAGGGAGGGTGATGGAGGGACAAGGGTGAGTCACTTCAGCTGCAAGATGGTGTCCTCTCGCCTTAAACTGGCTGTCCAGTGGCTGTTACAGAGACGTCTGGGGAGCTTTATCAACTGAAGGCCAGGCTTCCTGGTGTGGTGAACGTTAGACCAGTTTCCAAAAGTGAACTTGAAACAAGATGGACACCGCTGATCTCCTGAAGTATTTTTAAATAAGTTCTTGTAGTGGACATATCCATCTTCATTCTGACCAAACCAAGTCTTAAAGCACTTAATTTCTTTACAGAGTAGAAGTCAGCTATTTATCAGGAGCTTTTCATAAGCTAGGAGATAATGCAGTTAGCTGCAATGAAATAAAGAATGAAACTTCACTTGATTACTGCTGGAAAGAAGCTTAAAAATGCTTCTTTAACTCAGTTCACAACAGAAAAGGACTTGGTGAATTTCATAAGGGCTTTTAATTTCTCTAAATGATCAGCTGAAATGATTAGACGTGGGTAAAGTCTGGCGGAAATTTGAAAAGCAAAAGATGGACTGGAGGAAGGAGGAAGTCTGATTGAAAAGAATTAATTCGTAATGTAAGAAAAACTGCAATAATCCTTTAAATGTGGGAATAACTGCACACTTTAGAACACGAGTTCAGAGAGTTCAAACTCCTCCAACGTCCTCTCCTTCAAAGACTGACAGATCCCTCTGTGAAGAGTGTGAATGTCGCATTGTGAGTTGTGGACAGATGCAAACATTGTGCAAAGCAGCTCTCTCATTTCACACGTTGGAGAGGTGTAGCAGGGGTTTCACATGTTAAGATAAGATAAGATAAGATAAGGTAAAACCCTATATATTTTGTTCAACCACAGAGTCACCTTTAGAACAGGCTCAGATAAAGGCTTGAACTTGTTTTGCGGGTCCACACTACAACAAACAACTGTTTCTACACACAGACACAGAAGCTTCACTGTAAAATCTAATCACGATCACAAGGAAACATCAAGTAAATAATGCAAAAATCCAGATAAATGTGTTACAATAAGATCACAAAAGTATTATAATAAAACTCAATGTGAGTTTAAAATGTAGGTAATTGTCATTAAGAAGTAGGAAAATAAGCCACATCGAAACTGTTCCTCTGCCAATGGCAAGTGATCATATCCAAAGCTTTAGATCAGGGAGTGAAAGCATGTGTCAGATTCCCTGTGGTCAGAAGAAGCTATCAAACCATTTCACAGCTCTAATGCCCCCACATTTTAATAAACACAAGTGTTAACTTTCCACATTCAGCGTCATACTTCACATGCCCACTGCCTCACAGCATCAGAAAAACACAATCATCAATCATACCGGCCCAAACAGCCAGAGATGGATACGTCACACACAGGACACACGTGTAACAGAGACGGTGATTCCCACCGGCTGCAGGTCTAATGATGGTCCAAACACAAAACAGGGGTTATGGCAGGAACTGAAGGTGTGTGTGTGTTTGTGTGTGTGTGTGGCTAAAGCAACATCAAACAGTGAACCCCAGATCACTTGAAAGATAGTGTGTATGTGTGTGTGTGTGTGTCTGCATCCACATACAAACCTCTCCTCTACTATTTGTCTGCCTTCACTCTGCCACGAGATGGATGAAGGGATTACATAAGACGAGGTCTGATTGGTTGCTTCTAAGCATGACAACTGGACTAGTCTGCACAGATGCAACCTGGTGGATTATGGGTAATATCAGAAAGTTGCATTAAGGGCAGACAGTCTGTCTGAGGGACTGTTTTCTCTGTCTCTCTGCTTTCTATTGATATTAATACTCATATTAATACAGTGGCAGAGCAGTGAAAGGAAAACAAAGATAAAAACAATGAGAGTCATCTTTATTTGTGCAGCATTTTTCAAAATAAAAGCCCCACAGTAAAATAATAAACAGCACAGTGAATTAGTAATGGTCAGTTGAGAGCAGATTACATAAGATTGCATAAGAGCTTGGATGTTAAAATACATTTTTAAAACGCAAAGACAGTGTTTGCTTTTCTAAATTTTAAGTAGCAGTTCACTAAAGTTCACACTGACCTGCCGAGTCAATATTTTTCATTGTTAAAAAGAATATTTTTGAACAGTTTAGCAGGAAATGGGTGGTATGATGACATGAAATGCATTATAGCCTACAAAAACTGAAATAAGCCCTCGACCCCTCACACAAATTGTAATGTGCCACAACATTCAACATTTGAGAAGGCCCGTCGTGCTGTTAAGATTAAATTTAGCTTGAATAGTCAAAGTAAATGTTGCTAAATGAGCAGTAATTTTACCACTAGTTGTTGTAGATAGTTATGTGCATTTCTTCTACAGCGTCTGTTACTTGTTACATAAAGGAGATGGTACAGATGTGTACATGTACAGACCTGTCTGTGAGTCTTAAAAACCAGGAAGGAATGTTTTCAGATTTCTGAAATTTAAGTTGGACGTGAAGCTTGACCGCGAGCCACATCCGTGGTTCACATCAGGAATTTCTGACCTGTCAGAACCAGAAGACAGAGAACAATCAACTCTCTGAATTACTGGGTGATAGTGACAGGCCTGTGCATGCTGGTCCACTGTCTTGTTTTACAAAAACACACACACACACACACACACACACACACATGGCTGGTAAAACACAAGCTGAGAGCGAGCCCAAACACTCTCCCCCTGGGTCTGAAGCAAATCAGCGGATCAGCTAGTTTGAGCCGCAGCCATCGATTTCTCAAGCCATCTGTTCGCTTTTGGCCCCGACGTGTATTTCCATGACAACACAGTGTTGATAAATGGAGGAGAGTCTTATTTAAGTCTGCAATCTGTTCATGTGGTGAAGTTAATTCTCCTCTGCTTCCTTTGTATGTTTATTAAAATGAGTGTGGGTAGCTGCTGATAGGTCCTGACAGAGAGGAGCTGTAATCCTGGATCAACATTTTCACAGCAGAGGGGAACATAAACACATGAAGCTATAATTTTCATTTGATGAAAAATAACCTGTCACACATGAATTATTTTAGAAACTATGCTCAAGGTTTTTATCTGCTTTTAAAATATCATATAATATCATAACTCTCATGATTTCAAGCTTTACATTTTCCTCAGCTGTAATTCTGTTTAAATGCAAATCAGCTCACATCTAAAAATTTGAGGAAGTGTACACAGTAGTTCTGATAATTCACTGTAGACCCAGCAAACAAAACAGAACATCCCCATCGATGATCCAGTTCCCACGATAGCAGGCTACTCGTCTTTTGTCTCTGAGGAGATCCTCTTTCCAGTGAGCTTTTTTCAAACAGTTGAACCACAAGTTTTCAATTCCTACAGGGTTTGTCTACACCCACACATACATAGGTATATAGCTGCTGATTATTCAACAATGCTGCTAAATGAGTCGTAAATGTGTCACAATGAAGGTGAGGTGTTAAATAACAGTGCAGCACATACTTTACCAAACATAACAGGAACCTTAGTTTGGATTAAGATGAAACATTTAGCTTCGAGTAGCTGTTCAAACACTGCTGTTAGCTGTAAGATGCTCTGTTTCAAGATTGCAGACAATTAATTGCAGGGTGCAGTTTGTTTCAAGAGTCAACAAGGAGCTCTAATAGTGGGGTTTCAGGACTTTAATTTACTGTTAATTACAGGCTGCATTTTTAAAGCAATGTGGAGGGGATATAAAAAAAACTACTGCAGTCCTCCAGATGAATTAACTATAAGCTTCTACTACTGTATTTTATAAAGTACTGAAGTGCAAAAGATGATGCAAAGCAGAAATAGTCCATAAGGTGAGAGGTGGTCAACTCAGAAATCATACTTTAGGTTATCATAGAGTGTTAGAAACGATGTGTTCCTGTATGTACATACATGTAACCCTGGTTTCCTGAGGGAGAAAAGCACAAGACAACGCCAGAAAGCATGGTAAACATTTCTCATACATGAGCAAATCGACTGAAAGGAAACGCCAACTCGCTCCCGGTGGATCCTTCGGAGAACTACCTGCTGTAATTTCACATGTGCTCAATCGAACATTACTCTACGTTTGTACGAGCTGCAGCTCTTCTCACTGTGGAATAAAAGTCTCACCTAATGATGCATTCCATTACAGACAGATCTGATGAGAGACTGAGTTTCGATTTCAGGATCCATTATGTCTGCTCAGTGCATCAACGCAGTCTAAGCTGTAGTGCTTATTAGCTTTACTGTATTATTTGTGTACATACAGTATTATCCAGTTTAATGGTGCAGCTTTGTTTTTTATGTGCAAAATACCACAGAAGGCATAAAGCAGGCCTATAAATGTCATTATCCTGTCTGGAGCATCTTGGTTTTCCACCTTGGCGTACTGGAATACGGACAACTCAGGTGTGGCGTCATTCCCAGCTCTGACTTCTGACCTCCATGATACAGTAAAGGGAACACATTCAATCATGCTCTTGTGGTTGTTCTCTAAATATAAAGCAGCAGCCAGCTAAGTATAAAGAGTTCTGTCTAAAGAAACTACTGAACATGGTAATTAGGGTCCCTGAGTGCTACCTGTTTCTCCCTGCTTCTCATTTTCATGTTAGGCTAACTGTCACCGTTTTCTTCAGTGTAATTTTACTTCAGTAAAACTAAAGGAGTCTTTCGTCTTTGCGTCCATGTTGAAACATCCACTTGCTAGTTCAGCTTATATTTCAGTAAGTAAATGTCAGAAAAATGCTTAAACTGTAGGTGAGACATGTCATTTTCAGCTCTGACAAAAGCAGGGAGCAGAAAAGCTGGATGGTACGGCCCCCGAGGTCCCTCAAACCTCATCTGTGGGACTGTCTGTCTCACTGTCTATCATCAGTTACATAATCTCCAGCCTGAGGAAAACACACACACACACACGCTGCATGAGCCTGACAGGACCTGCACGTCTATCTGAACAGTCTGGCAACACTGTTGTCTGTCTGATCAGCATCTTGTCACAGTGGATTAGTGTGTATGTGAGTATTTGTGTGTTTTCTTTGACAGTGTGGTGGGTGCTGGGCCAGTTGGTGCCAATTAAGACACATGCCTATTCTTCATTAGGTTCAATTAGCAGTTAACATGCGCCCAGTACCCCTGGACAATACTCGACAAACCAAAACAAAAACACTGAGTCCATAATTAAAATTAGCATTGCACAACAAATTCTGCTTTGCAGTGAGAGTTTAATGCCAGATTGAGCTGCCAATGAGTCAATCTGCATGAAAACTCTGAACATTATTCTCTTAAGCTCACAGTTCAAATCTTCTTAACCACAAAAGCATGCTAAGCTCTCGCTGCTGTCAGGAACACATACCAGCATGTCCCTTCTATTGAAAGCAATGAGGAAAAAAAAGTAAGCGGCTGCTGTGTAAAGAGCTTCCAGACATGCAGCCTCACTGTAGCTAGAAGCACCAGTTGTCCTATTTATCGGCACCGAGCCCGGCCTCGCAATCCAGCTAAACCATTTTCACCCCTCTGGCGACCGATTACTCCTGCTGCCGAGCCCGGCCGAGGCCTGATGTGACATACATGTGCAAAAGAGAGAATCCATTTAGCACCACTGTTCACCACTGTGCAAATTGATTAGCCAGTAATGGCTGTGTATGCATCTCCATATCAGAGGCTGACAGACTGATAGAGACTGAATGTAGAGAAATCTGCGGTGTGAAGTGATTACTATCTAATCATCCTGTCAGCTTAGTGGAGTGTGATATTAATGGTCAAATATGCACAATAAAGCCTGTTTTACCTTCAGTTCGAGGCTGTGGAAAACTGTTTTTGTATTCGTCTCCACTTAGGGAACTGTTTATCCTTTAGGGAGGCATATGACTTTAAAGGAAGTCACTCGGGGGTGGGAGGAAAGCACTCTGGAGCCATTTTTCCATTTCATTTCCTATGTTACATTGATAGAACCACTTTGTTTGGTTTAAGTTTTATAAATGTAAGCACTTGTAATTAAACTACTTTTGCCTACATGCTGCACCTGTTCAGGTATTTTGCCTTCCCACACTGGCCTGCACAGGCAGATCAAGACACAGATGTTGTGTATATACAGGTACAGACACAGTATCTGAACCACGCAGGTGAACACACAGACAATCAGTTACACTTATTACTTGTTACTGGATCTAATTCTAAGCTCAAATCGTCCAACAGCCACACACTCCAATCTCAGCCAAATCCAGCAGCTATATCTGGGCTCAGATTTGGTCCTCCAGAGCCAGAATGTGACTGGAAATAGCGTGAGGGTAATAAAACAGTCCCGTGTTTTGGCAAAATGCAAGAGGGTGCATGTTGTTTCAAGTACCAGAGAGGCAATAAAAAAACAATCCAAGAAGTGCAGCTCAAGTAACGCAGCAGATTATCGGGTGCCAAAGCACTGCACAGCAATTTGACCTAACATGACAGAAACCTTTCAATGCAGGTAAGCAACAGGACAAACCTCCTCACATCTTAGCCGTACAGTAAGTTTTGTTTGACATGAAAAATAGATGACAGGACCTCCCACAGACACCACAGGCACTAGACGACACATATCAGTCCTCACATGAGGCAGAAAGCTCCTGGGGCCTTGAGTGCTCTTATGTTTGGGGAAGATTTGTTACGGAAAGCCGGAGCTCGTTTCTGGGAATAACCCCACTCTGACCTCGGTGAAGGAGAAGCTGGAGGAGGGAGGACAGAAGAGGAGGAGCATTCTTTGGAACAGCCCTCCTCCTCTCTCTGCACGTCATGTTTATCCTCTGCTGTGTTGTCTCTGAATTCTCATACGAGCCGAGGGAGAAATTCAGCTTTTTGATCAAATGAAAACAAAGGGGGGGGGGGGGGGGGATTGAGCTGGGATTCACTGAGTTGGCTCTCTGTGGTGAATATTTTGGCAAGTCTCATTTTACACATTCTCATCCTTTCAGCTTTTTTTAGGCCTCATATGTTAAAATAAAATACTTATCAAAGGCTTGTTTTAAATACTGGAGAAGCTGATTCTTTGATTTGTTTTTCCCACACATGATGGGGGCACTAGAGTCCAACACTGGCCCACATGGCTGAAATTCCCGTCCTTCCCACATCTGTCATTCCCGCCTACGTCCAACGAGGACTGAACTACATCGGAATGCTAATCCATTGTGTAAGAAATGGGATGAAACCTCAGTTTTCCTGATGCCAATCTAAACATTTACATTCTGATCAGAGCAATTACACAACATGAGGTCTGGATTTGGGTTTATCACTTCTTCTCAGATGTGGTTTACCACATCTTTTATTGCACACACACATACACACTGCCCATAGTCAAACATGACGCAGTAAAGAGCAGTTTTAGCATTTTAGTGCTTTGCTTGCTTATTTATTTGTTTGTTTCATTATGTGGGACCATATTTTGTGAGCTGAAGGGTCAAACATTGGAAAAAAAGTTTCAGCGAAACCCATCACACCTGGTTTCCACTTCATTGCAGATTCCTCCTCTTGGGAACATGTCTTTTCACAGGTACTAAACAATACAAATGCCGCGTTTTAGTGCAGAACCCAACACAATAAGCAAATGTTCACTGTTGTCAAGTTATTATTATCATTTCAAATGGAAACTTGTCTTAATTCCACCATGCTGGGACAATCCAGACAACAACGCTGGGCTAAAGCGTGCCCACTGAGGCTCTCCAATGAAGCGGTTACTGTGCATTCATTACACACGAGCAGTGACGCCATCATTGTTGTTGTGCCCGTCCTGGCCGTGTGCCTACGCTGGGGAGCAGGGAGTTTTATCAGGGGCCAAAACGGGGCACAGGGAACAATAAGGACGTGGGTGGCATTTGGAGCGCGGCCCACAGTGCCCATTGCCAGAGAGGGTCATGTGCCAGATCTGCAGACAAAGAAGGCGAGTTGGTGTTCAACTGGGCAGGAGTCCAGCCGAACTCGGATTGGGTCGGTGGAGGTGGGGGGCGAGGGAATGTAGGCACACGTCTGACGAAAGCTTTTATGTGAGGAGGGGGCCTAAACAGACAAAAAGACACAAGGACGGGCTGTTTATCCCTGCAAAGACGGAGGGGCACCCTGGCATCTGGGAGTCTATTCACTCAGCAACGGCCTAGATCTTTAAAATCAGCATGTTGAATTGCTGCAGCTTGTGGGCAGTGCTGTTTATTGATTTACAGAGGAAGCAACGCAACGTTAGCATGTGTGCTCCAAATATTGGCGTCTGTGTGCAGCCACACAGACCCTCATTAGTTCGCTCTCATTTCTCATTGGTTCCTTTTTCTCCCCATCGTGTGTAACCTCTTCACATTTTGTCCTTTTGGCTTGTTTTCATGGGAAATATCTCTCGTTGTAAACAAATGTACAGTCCGCAAACCTCTATAATTCATTAATCGAGACATCACAACAACATGGTTTCACCTTTGATACTCAGAAGGAGGAAACTTGGCAGTAAGGAGCACAACTGAGCCAAAAAGTCAAAGTAAAAAACAGGAAGCACAATCAGCTTGACTTCCTTGTGCAGCAACAACAGCAGAATTACTTCACCAGGTTTTTTTAATTTTTGCATGAGCTTTGAGAGCTGGTTCCTTTACTCAAATCTCTCATATTAACTCTAAATACAAGACTTTACAGTCATGCACAAAAAGCTGTTATGATCTGCACTTGTGTTGCAAACATTAGAACATCCCCACAACAACAATCTGCTGGTGCACATACACACAAACACAGTTCTAATCTCCTGGGATAAACAGCCTCAACAATAGTCACTGGCTGTTCTTTTACAATTGAGATTACTATGCACACTGTAAGTAAATCAGGTCTCGTTATCTTTATTGATTAGGTGCTGCTCACTCAGTGAGTCACAGTCTAGGAAGTCTTTTTTACAAACTTTGACCGTCTCTTTTATGATTTGGTAAATTAGTACCTGGGTAGTTGACCTAAAATACACACAATGCATATGTAACATGATGACTGCAGGTTAAGACGGAGTTGTAGACTCAGCCAACAGCAGGTTGCACATTTCCCCTGTTTCAAACTGTATTAATTTTCACTACAGCGCTCAGTGAGGGAGCAAAAGCATTAGGGTGGATACACATATTGTTTAGCAGCGAATATCAAGACGGGCTGCACATCACTACAGCGTCGCATCCACAGAGAACCTGTGCGTCTGTTGCCATGGACACAGCATAAAGACCACCAACGCATGATGGAGGCAGAAAACTTGCAGCCTATAGATGTGTTGATATTACTTCTCACTCATTTTACTGATTTCAGTTTTACATGACTTCACAGTTGTTACAGGGCAAGTGACACCAAATCAATATATTCACAACCATCATGAATCATGGTGTTCTTATGCAACTGGCTTCATTTTGTTTTAATAGGAATCCCATACAGATGCTACACACTATTTTCGGAGATGTGACATTTTAAAACAGAGGTGAAACTGTCCTTTTTAAATATCATCAAACTAATTCTGAAACTTTGATACTAAAAACAGTAAACACAGTACTTACTGACACAATGTGAGAGGAAGTAAAGTGCACTCACACTTCCCTCTTTTAGACAGAGCGAGCACACTGAAGACAGACACAGGCCTTGTTTATTTTAAAGCACAGCATGTAGGGGCATGCTGGGACATTCAGAAGGACGAGGAAGCAGAACTACAATTGGGGTTCATGCCTTCACATGAGAAGAAATCCACCAGAGGATCCTGAAGTCTACAAAGACATGAAAAGATGAATTTACTTTTAATGTTGTGGGTTTGGTCTCGGCTCACGATCTTTGGCAGCAAAGTCGGAGCCACTATCGGGATTCGGTGCAGATTTGGTTGCTGAAACATCGAAAAATGAATCTAATTCTCAGTTCAGCAACGCTTAGTGCCAACCACAGCAAGGTCAAAGATCAGGCTCACTGATCCAGGAGATTTGAGAGATTCGACAACTTCCTCAGTGACAAACAGGACATGGACACAAGCACAGCAGCTTAGTCGCAACATCAACATTTTCTCACAAAACTCAGCTCAGATCAAAGCTGCAACTTCCAGATTAATCCCTCAAAGTACGAAAACTACTTTTTAAAGCTTGAATGCTAAAGCATGTTGATGTATCAGTAATATCCGCATTCATTGCAGGGTGACTGTTAGTAACATCCCTCTTTGCTGCGATAACATGAGCCAAAATGAACTCAATGAAATTATTCACTTCCTTTAGACAAAACAACATGTGGCCCCAAATTCTTCGAATGCCAGAAGAGACTGGGAAATAAAACTTCTGTGTTTCCATCCTTGCAGTTGCATGGGTGACAGTAAAAGTGCAGCTGACCTCGAGACCAACAATGGGAATTGAAGCTCTGCTACAGTTTTACAGAAATCTGTAAAATGTAAATAAAAACTATTGAATTTAACATTAAGCTTTTTACTTGTTCTCTCATCTTGTTTCCTCTTCCCACTCTTTAAAGCTGTTAAGGACTTGTTTACTTTATTCTGATGAGGACAGAAATGTGTCTGTACTCAGCTGCTCCTGGCCTTATAATGTCTGTTATGTTTATAATAATGATATTATGCAGAAGCAGACTGTGCCTTAAGTCAAAGGATTTGGTTGTAAAAACAAGCAAATACTTAAATAAACGCCCAACTTGCAGACGTAGCCAAAAGTAAATGAGCCGTGAGATCAATGACATCATTAAATTTTTATGCACACAACCCCGGCGTCTTGTTCTCAGATGTAAAAACTACAATAAATCTCAGGATGAGGCACAATTTTCTGCTAACGAGAGGAAAAATCATCAAATTCCTGCTTTAAAATCTCCTGGAATTAATGAGAGAGTGTTGTTTGGGTCTGTGGGCGAGCATGCAGGTGTGTGTGTGTGTGTGTCAAAGTATGTATAGCTAGTTGTATAAAGCATAACCTGTGTCTTCACTTTAATCCTCAACACGGCAGTGTTTGTAATCCATCCAGCTCAGATATGTACATACCACAAACAACAATGTTAGAGGATGGATCTGGTGAAATTCTGGTGAAATTCTGCATTTTTGTTCAAAGCGTTATGATAAAACATCAAATACAATAATGTGTTAGTCTGATGCTGAAAATTGTACAATTTCCTCAATCTTTCTGCAGCACTAAGCTCATGTTTTTATTTTATTAAAAAAAGGTTGAGTAATTTCCTAAAAGAACTGGGTTCTTTAGCTCAAAGCACGTTATTGGGAATCATTTCCAATAATGAATCAGTAATTTAACAGACGAGATTGTGCTCATAAATATTCACTTTTATGGCTGTCGATAACAATATTACGACTAATGATTTTATGTGTTTGCACTCCAGCTTCCTTGTTGTCCCACCTCGCACTTTAAGTGTGCCGCTCTGCTGTTGTTGACACAGCCTCGAGCCTACCTTGACCCAGTGTGACTCACCGCCGTACCAGCAGGCGTTGTCGCCACTAGACTGACCTTGTCAACGGAAAATAAAAAAACAAACACTGTGTCAAACATCTGCAAGATACGAGGTTAAGTGGAATTCGGGTGTGGCGCCTGTTCAATCAAAGCTGTGAGTGTGTGTCTGTGTGTGAGAGAGACACTTATTGTATTCAAGTGATTATGTGCATCTGCAGCCACTTAACACGACTGAATAAAGTCGGTGGTGATTGTGTCTTGAGAGCATTTCAGACCTCAGTGAGGAGTTGCACAATGAAGCCTTTGAGCAACAATGTTTGAGCAACACTACAAGTCCCATGTCACATACTCAAAATGATGCAACACAGCGAGAAATATATGAGACATCTTTAGCAGCAAGTGTGCCATTAACCTCGGGGCCCCAAAACAAAGATAATGAGCTTTAAGACGGGTAAAGAGTGTGCTTCACTCGTATTTATGTTTGCAATAATAATCCTTCCTTTAGGTTATAAACAGACATTCACAGAGGTGCTGTTGGAAAACTACCACAGACACACACAGGCACAGACAGATTAAATTATCAGCGCAGCTCCACCCTGATAACACACACACTAAGGTTTGAACCTTCACTGAGAGACACGATTCATTCCTAGTTTAATCTGTAAGCAGCAGTACGAGGCAAAATGGCAAGAAACTTCTCTTAATTACAGCAGGTTAAGTGAAACTTTATCAAACGCGTTCAATCGCCCACAGCTCAAGACGGGAAAGTGTGAAAAGCTCCGGCACATTTCCAGAACTGAATCATCAATCAGAGTTAGTGCAACACAAACACTGCGGGTTGAAAAGGTGTCCTTGGGCATTTCACCTGCATAGGCAGACATGAGGCATCAAAAACATTACAGAGAGAAAGATAGTGATAAATCAGTTTGATGTAAAGGCACTGCAACCTGAGGCACATTATCTGGAAATTGGAAATTTATCTGTCCATACGTGAAGTTGGCAACAGGCAAAACAAAGTTACGCCCACATTAGTTACCCTCAGCTTCTTCCAACACAAAGGAGCAGCAGATCTCTTTAAAGCTCCTTTCAAATGGAGAAGTATGAAGGAAAACCTGGTTGCAGACAAAGATGGCAGACTGCCGGAAGGAGATGATATTAGTCAGAAGCTGTTGATGTTGAGAGAAGATGAATCTTAAGACAAAGATGGTTAGGGTTAGGGAAAGACACTGGTCAAGGTTATAAAAAAATAAGTCAAAAATAAAAAATAAAACAAAGAAAACTTACATCCAGCATCTGTGATCTTTGTCTGCAGGCAGGTCTCTTTCGAGCCATGTCCCAGTCTTAAATCTGCCGATATTGTGGTACTTAGTAGGTGGTCAGTGAACATGCGAAAACCTTTCCTCCCAAGTATGTCCAAACCAGACAATTCATCAACCCAGCACCCTGACTTCACGTGGTGGTTAGCAAGGTGTGAAAACAGCTCTCAACCCCACCCAAGTCCTTCTGTATTTTTTTCTGTGGACAATCAAGTGCATCACTTTGAAACTGTGTGTGTTTGAACAGCAAGAGGGAGATTATCATTACAGTGGATGGCCGTCAACAAAGAAGCCAGAGTCTCTGTTTGAAAGGTAGTTTCTGTCTGCTCCACACTGCTGCATGCTGATTAATAAAACCCAAACAAGGACGTGACAATGACTAAGCTTGTTATTAACAAGGGGCAGTGATTAAGCAGCTCTCTCCTGGGACTACCAGGGTAATTAACGCTCCTGATGAGCACTGAGTGAGAAATACGGAAACACAGGGCAGCACATGTGTTTGTAGCTCTGCTAAGTTTCTTTTTGGATTATAAAGACTGTGAATCTGTTTTAGCAATGTTTTCACTGATTATTATGAGAAACAGATTTTATACAAAACCTAATGATTAATTTTGATGTGGTCCAATAGTCTCAATAAAAGCAGTTCATGTTCAAACTATCCTGTTGATCTGCTTTGAGGGACAAAAACTTGTCTTTTTGAAAAAGATGAACTTTTTTCGATTTGCTTTTCTGCCTACATTTGCATCAGAAATACAACATCGCTCATGCACTTCTAAACAGAGCCGCAGAGAGTAACTCTCACAGGGTTTCTGTGGGCCTTTGTAAAGAGAAACCAAAAGTGCCAGGTGTCTGCAGCATCAACATCATCTTTTGCAAAGAGGGATGCAAAGAGTGGCCCAGATCTGTGCCTGCAGTGAGGGAGGAAGCGTCTCGTCTGCAGTGTAGCAGCCACAACCTCTCTGCTTGGGGGAAATGTCAAAGCTGTCGCTCCGTATAAGCCCTCGGGAGAGCAGCCACTGAGAGCTGCTCTGTGTTTACACTTCACTGATGCACCAAGGTGACTTGTGCATACATCAAAGTGAGACACACAAGCATCTGTTAATGTGATCATGTGTTCTCTACACACGCATCTACATGCATGTGATACTCTTTTGTTCACACGCTCTCTCAGTCACAAACCTCAGAGTGGCTATTTTCAGAAGTCTCAATGAGTCGATCTAGAACACTGTGATGTGCAGCGCTGAGCTCTGCTGTCTGTGCAGCTGCATCGATTCTGTGCAATACTTTGACTAATGCATTCACAAGCAATGGGGAACATCAACACCATTTGGACACCATTGATCGGGGCCCCACCTGGGCCCAGACTAATAGAGCATGTCTGGGATAATCAACCTCAAGCTATAGACAAGCAGCTCAGCTCTGCTGCTGAAAACCCCTTGTCTGTATTATACAGTAGGACAATGCCCGCTCTCTGTTCCCCTGACTTTTAACAAGCTGCTATGCTTTTACACATCCGTTGGATGGTGTAATTAGCGGTCATACAACTGTTAAACAGATTTTTAACAATCCACAGGATCTGATGTAATTATTTATGCAACATGAGAGCTAACACTGGCGTTTTAGATACAGAGGAGGGTGGTAGGAGGTTCGCCACTTCTGTGCCTCCTGTAGCCAACTATGCTCTTTCTTACAGCTAAAGCGTTAGCTTGTGTGTGTGTTTTGCTCCCTTTTATATATTGGCTGCTTTGTTCAGTAAAATTCTATAAAAAGTTAGTTCCTGTTTTCCTGCTCCGGACACAGAACAGCACAAACACACTGCACAGAGAGGACATGGTGAAACATTTAAGGCCTGATGTTGCATTAAAACATTTTAAACTGGGTGCTTAGTATGTAGCTATTGAACGTTATTCCAGTCAGCATTTTGCTTTAAATGTTTAATGTAACAAGTTGAAAGTGTAAAGTGAGGTAACACATGATATTTACATTTTTCTAAAAATGTCCTTTATGAGCCGAGAAAGTATAAAAAAATACATTTGAAATCCTGCGAAATGCTTCTCTCAAACAAAACAAAACTGAACATTGTCAGTCACATGAAGGAGGAATTATTGTAGGCCTTTTAGTCTTAGCAAACAAAATCACAAACCAAGAGTAGTTAAAAGCTTCACCAAAATCTTTCAAATCATTCCTTATTTAGTTAAAGGATTGCACACAGCTTTAGTTTTGCCCAGATGGCAATGTGGGAGTCCCCGGGCGCTTTGATAGCTGTATTAAATTACACTCTGAAGTCACATCCTATGAGGTAACACACACACACACACACACACACACACACACACACACACACAGACATACTCCACATGCTTGTCATTGCCATATGCTAATAAAAAAACACTAACGATGAGCATTTGTGTTCGATGACCTCTAACACAGCAGCAGAGAAGCAGCAAATGTTGCACAACTGCAGGCTGCAGCTTGTGTTCAATCTTCTCTATGTTGTTTTAATCATTGGCCTGCTGACAGCTGAGACAGCCGACGCTCAACAATAACACTACAGGGCAATTTAAAGTCAAATGGTGTGGACAGGAAATAAAAACACAAATGTTTTTCCTGCTCCGCCCCTCCTCTCTCTGTTTATATCTCTGAAAGCATAGTGGATAAAAACAGCGCATGAAAAATAATGCTCAGGTGTGAACGTGTGGTCAGCCGGCACACTTTGCATCACCAGCAGCGACAAATAGCTCCTGGGTGGGTTGTTGCCATGGAAATCCACAGCAGACAGTGTTTGTCTCTGCCAGCGAGAGACTCAGTCGGCCTTATGAAAAACCAACAGTACCTGCAGATAATATAACACCAAACGCCGAGTGATGCTGATATGTGGCTGTTCATGTCACGTCTTCTCCAACAATCGAGCCAGTGATTGTAAGTGAGAGTCTCCAGCCGTGCTCACAGCTGGGTTTAAACTACAGCAATGCACGAACATTAAAGAAAACATTTAGATAATGATGCTAGAGAGGAAGACATGAACATCCAAATGTCCAGATTTGGATGAACAGTTGTAAGCAAGTGAGCAACAGACACTGTGACCGCGTCTGTGGGAGTATGACTGTTCAGCTCAGTGTCTGGATCACACAAAGAACCAGTCTCTCTCTGTTCTCCTCTCATGGCTGTAGTCATATCATATCTTGAATGACCGATTTAGCAGTTGCCACATATCTAAAATTCAGTGTTTGTGGTCATAAACTATTCACAGCTACGCCAGTCCGTCAGTAAATGCTAAGAACAGGGGCACAATGCTCTTCTTGTAACCGCCTGCTAATGATGCTTCAACAATGGCACATGTGCATTCTGCATCTGCTCATCAGGCCAGTTTTAAAAGCACTGGCGACGCAAGTCTGCAGGAGACAAACGGTCACGTATATCTAAATGCAGACAACATACATCATCTCTCGAGAATTCAAAACCCGCCAACAGTGCCAATGACGAGCATTTGAGATATCTCTGTGAGCATAACAAGCATCTGACCGCCCAACCCCAGGAAGTGACTCAGCAGCAGCTGTTGCCATGGGTTACCAGGAAGGACCCACGTAGAATCCCAACAAGCTTGGCGCTGACACATCTGACCCCCCTTTTCCTCCTCCCCCCCATCTGCTGCTCCACCTTAAATCCTCCACCACTTTCTCGGGAAGCACTACTGCTGCTGCAGGCCTGTGTGGCACCACGCTGCTTACAGAGGTGAGGCAGGGGGAAGAAATGGGAGACGAGAGACGTTAATCCCATCTCAGCGAGGCAAGCCTGCCAGGTTATGGCCTAGTCTGCACTAGCCCACTGAACCTCACATCTACCCCTCCCTCCTCGGTGCAGATTAATGCCCTATTAGGAGCAACTGACTTAACACCAATCCACTTACACTAACGTGTAAGACTCGTGGACTATTACATGGCCTGAGATCAATCACACCATCAGCTGGAAGGAAATGACACTTGTAAAAATGTCCCTTCTTCACATGATACATTTAGCGAGTGTAGCATATATCCGCCAGAAAGCCACCAAATTAAAATACTGTCCACAAAGATGCACCAAGAATCTCAAGTCATGCTCCATGTGATGAAACTCCTCACTGGTCACTTTAGCATTCAAAGCACATCATCACTACATCAATGCTGACGAAGCCTGTCAGCTTTTTTCTCGGACATAGTGCAGAAAACTTTTCAGTTGATAGATCCAAACCATTACATATAGGTGCTCTCAGTGCATGCCGTTTACAGGAAATGTCAGCAATGCCATGCTAATGACATTAAGGCTTTGCAGGCCATGGCTAATTTAGGATGACGGCAGTTTGGTACGACGAGCTGAATAAATCTCCCACTGAGGCTCCGTACTCTGGGTCATGGCACGTGTCCCGTAAGCCACTGTTCACTAATGCAGCAAACTTGGTACCAGATACGTGACCATTGTTACTGATCCACTTTGCTCCTGTTTTCTTTTTGCTTTCTAAATTAAATTCCTTTAGATGTGAGGGTAGAGCGAAGAAACATGCTCCTGGAGGTTCAAACAGATCCTCAGTAGGAAGTCCAGCTCTAGTTTTTAATAATAACTAGCTTTAAGATTAGCTTTGCATTTCTCTTCCTTCTCGCCTTCCTTAGACGTACAGGAGCAGATCAACTTTAAGCTGCAACAGTATGATGTTTGGATTTGTTTCAAATGTAAAATGAGGCTAACTGCACATTTACAGTGTGAGGATAGAGATGTAGTGTGCAGCAGTGGTGGTTTAGTGAATACGTTCGGATAAATGTCTGAGGATACGTGTGGCAATGCCAGAGGAAGCACTTTGCAATACACTTATTTAGTAACAAATTCTTTTTTATTACAACATTTCACGGTTTTCCATTTCTGGTAATGGTTTGTGGCAGAGTAACATGACTGCTGGGACTTTACAAAACTCCAAAGAATCTTGATCTACAGTTAAAAGCAAACACATGGATTCAATTGCCGGTGTTATTTTGTTTTCCTTTTCCCCATTTAAGTCAATTCAAAGACAGATTGTAACTTAAAAGCCATCCCGAATCACTCGAACAAAAGGGCCAAAGTATGTTAAAATTGAACCGTAAATAAGGTTCATTTGAGCATCTCCCAGATCAAGATGGAATCTGTTACACTTTTTTTATAAAGTAAAGAAAAAACACTGTGACAGACGACAGTATCAATTTTTGGGGCATTTACATTTTGGCCAGCGTACAAACAAATTTGTGCATTTCTGAAAATTAGAAGACAAAAAAACAAAACAAACACAAGCCTGACGCCTCAGCTTTGGCGCAAAAGCAGCCACACAGGAAGTTGGGTGTTGGTGGTTTTGGTGAAACAATAATGAGCTTCCTGGGACGCATGCCACGCCCCGTCCCTCAGGCCTCTCTGTTGCACATCGATGCTGATAGATAAGGTGGTGCTGAAGAATAGATGTGCACCTTTAGGACCGTCTTCCGCAGTTCCCCGACTCCCCATCTGATAAATCTTCCTCATCTCCCTGACAGAAAGACGAGCGTGAAGGTGGTTCCCGTCGAGGGGACGGGCATGACTGCCCTGACGAAGGTTTCATCCGTCCACAGGCTGTGCAGCTTGGTTACTAATGTTTCATAATTTCGGTTACAAAGTTATACAGCTAAAAGAAGTGACTGAAAACAAGGCAATGCAAGAGGAGGGGGGTGTACAGTGCATGACGGGAGGGAAGGGCTTTAAGAAGTCGCTGCCGCCTTCTCCTGTTCAATGGCTGCACAGGGAAAGAGAGGAAAGCAGATATGAGGTTCACACAAAAACTGAAATCCCACTTCATTATTTCCTATGTACCTGATAACTAGCAGCACTGAAATGGTTAAGATGTGATGTAATGTCCAACGCATTACATCACATACATTACTGCACACAGGCAGGCTGCAGGAATTTGTCACTTACTCGCTTTGTCGGGCAGGGGATTCTTCTCATGCGTCTCTGTCTTCTTCAGCTTTGACTTGTCAAAGGAGGTCACCTCTGAAATGTCGGGCTTGTCACACATGGTTGCAGATAGTCTGGAAGAACATAGAGAAGCAGGCAGTTTAACAGGGAGCAGATAACTATCTCCAGTCTACGGATCAGTGCTTCACAGAAGTGTTAATGTGCAAACTACATGTGTTTGTCATCTGCCTACTAACAAGCAGCCAGGGAGCTGATTAAATAAAGGAAACATCCTCTGTTTATTCATGAGGTTGTTATAAAGTTGATGACGTTGATAAAAAAAAAGCCAAACCAGCCGAGCATGTGGCCTTCTCTGATTTTCTATCAGTCGTAGGGCGTTGCCTAAATCTCAGTGGCTAAAAATCATTTGTTCAGTTTAACTACATGCGCAACCGCACACTGCTTTTCTGCGTCCGCCTTCTTTTGTTCGCTTGCGGCTCTGCCCAGCGTGATTTGACTGCCATCCATCCCGTTATCCAACACACAGCCAGGGATGTGGCACATAGCGGAGAGGCTGCTCCAGACAATGAAGCCAGTCCAAGGCGTCCAAACTGGACATTTATATAACAAAAGGAGCTGCCACGCTGGGCAGACGGAGAAAAATGAAATAAATAGTAAAAAGAAAAGAGAAGACTGCATGTCTGTGTTCAAATATTATACAAAAGTTAGAATAGACGAGTAAAAATGTAATATTCTTAACGTTCTGCATTTATTTATGAGTGGCCACTCGGGGACTTTCCACATGGAAGCTGTGCAACATCCGCAAATTCACTTGTCACGTACTTGTCCCCTTGGGGCGCAATCTGAAGGAACCACCGCCCAGATTGGCATTTTGCTCATTCACGGTGGTCGTAAAATCCAAAACTCAACCTAACAATTTCAAAATCTACTCAGATACAGCCAGCACGCGTGCTCATGAGCAAATAATGCGCCGTGAAGGCGTCATTTTAAAAACAGAACCAGACGCATGCAGCTCGACCACAAACGGCAACAAAGAAAAAGGGCTGATTCTGTCATTTAGACAAAAATATAACCCATGCTTCTGCTGCTGTCACATCACAGCCTATTCTGAGCCTTTAGAACACAAAAACAACACGCATTCACCAAATAAACCACATTATCTTATCTTTTATCGTTGGTTTTGTAGTTGGCACATCTTATCCATGCGCACTCATCACATTTGTAACATTAACCTGATAGTCTATCTCTCTTTAACTGGTCACACTGACGCACAAAGAAGTGAAATCATTTGTTCAATGTGTCTTACCGGAGAGTTGGCTGATGGCTGGAAGGTCTCTGGTCAGTGTGTTGCAGCAGTTGTGGCGCGTCTTTGCGCAAGCATTAGATATAGCCAGAAATATGCTAATGACATCTGACATCATCACTTCTCATCCTCCGTATCCCCCCTGCTGGAGGGATACAAAAGCTCCATTCTAATAGTGAAACCAAATAATTAAAACCCTCAAAGATGTCTGATGTTGTCATCTTGTACGGAAAATAAATACAAATATCTGGTTTTATTTCGTCTTTGCTTTACTGTGATGGTGCCGCTTGTGCGCTCAGTCTCTTCTTTTATCAGTTTGCGTCACCATGGTCTAAATATACTTCAGTTCACTATTAATACAGACGTTTTACCTAAAATGTCCCAATAGTTGAAGTTGATTTGATCAAAAAATGACTGTACTGACTTAAAATGCACAGAATGTGTCCTTCCTCACTGTTCTGTCTGCAGCTGCTCGGGCTGCACATTAATGTAGACTGGGCTCCTCCTGGTGGCAGTTTCATGTTCCTCATGTCATGCATCACTCAGTTTACTTTTCCTTAGCTGCATGTTGTCATATTTTCATAGAGATTTCTTAAAGTACATCACACTTTTTAAACATTCACCATCAGATGTGCTGAGTTTTTAAGTAGTCAAAGAACAAATGTGGTGACGAAGTGAGCACAGAGAAATCTTCAAACTACATTTGATTTCACAATAACTTTAGCACATCTGCTTATGTACATTAAGAGTGTTAAGCCACATTCTGAGTATATTCATGAATGGGAACTGTCCCTTAAATGAGTAATAATAAAGTGTATATTATATATATAATATATTATAAGTTCTAATAAACTGAGGTTGTGAAGTTTACAAGTTGCTGGATATTTTGAGGGAGGATGGTATCAAGCAGCATTATGGGAAGTTTTGGGTGTTTTCCTCACCCTCTGCTGATTTAATTAAAATGTCAGTATCAGAATAAATCTCACTAGTATTTTACAAATGATGTTTACAAAATGCAATACCAAACAGCTGTATAGCCCCGTTAAATGCACACAGGACACCAGGAAGTCATTGTCAAAGCTTTATTGTCAAAGAAAAAGCTTGAAGAGTTACATGTTTCTAAAAAAGTTAAATCGTTCTTGTCCTCCAACTTTTCCATCTACTGGTAAATTGAAACCTACCTCATTCAAACAGAAAAGACCTATTCCAGGTGTGACAATTACATCAAAAGAAAAAAAAAAAAAAAAAACACTGAGCTGTGATAATTAGTCTTCATGACCTTGTGGAACCTAACCCCAACCCTTAGAACAATCAGAAGAACTGACTGATGTGCCAGCTTAATGGGAGAAAGGACACAGCATAAGATGTGACGGCACGCTGAATATGGCTCACTAGGAACTAAAAGTGAGTAAATATAATGTGTTCAGTCCTGGGATCCTAATCTTTTTGTGTCTGTGATCACGTCAACACAATCTGACTCGTGGTGCAGCTTTTAAACGACAATCTGAGGCCTGATGATAGCGTTAAGGGGTTTAACTGTAACTACATTATTTTAATTTGCTTACCAGCTGTTAAAGCAAACACTTTGCAGGGTGGGAGGGTCAGTTTCACATTTACCTACTTGATTTTATGTTTGAAGCCAAAATATTTCTAATCACACAAAACAGTGGAAGGCCTCATTTAAAGGGGGATGCAAATAAAACTCAGTGTTACATAATGGACCCTTTGGTTAAAGTGGAGACCGAACGTTGCAGGGTTCAAAGCTGAAACGGAAATAAGAGAAATAAAAAGTACTCATAAATACAAACTTGGTCTTCGGTGGAGGAGGTGATATTTCTCTGTCTCCTGGGTGAAAATGTCAAAGAAAACGTGTGGGTGTGACCTTTAAGCAGTCACTTATGGTCGGCCAAAAACCACAAGGCCTTTCTTTTCAGGCCTCTCTTGAAGATATGTGGCCAAAAGTGCCAGCCAAGTGGCCTGATGGAGGGGGTGGGGGGACAGAGAGAGGGCAGGGGGCTGCCCCTTCTCTTGGCTTTTACAAAGGTACGTGGCTGAAGAGGTAGGACACCGACTCGCCGTTGTGGGTTCTTCTTATCGCCTCTGCCAGGATCATGGAGATGTCGATGACCTGGAGGAAACGAGTGTGTTATTTCTGCACGTGGCATCTGTGGCAGATTTGCAATTTTAGGGCACATTAATAAAACCTGCACCAGATACACCTAAGATGAACTGCTGGCTAATTACAGTAAGTCATTTTGTCTTACTGAATATGTACCATACACCCATCACGACTCATCAATTTGAGAGACTAAAAGCGCACAATATGTTGATTAAAAACATTATATTTAAATCTCAAGTGTGCAGGAAGGTATAGTTAAAACTTTGTACCTGTATTTTTGGGCACGCCTTCATCTTCTCCTCCTGTGGGATGGTGTTGGTTACCACCACGGCCTCGAACGGGGCATTGTTGATGCGAGAGATGGCGGGACCGGAGAAAATGCCGTGTGTGAGGATGGCGTAGACTTTTATTGCCCCAGCATCAATTAGCCTGGAAGGTGAGGAGGAGACGCAGTTATTTCTACAGCAAGTGTCGTCTGAATGGATCAGTGGTGTTCAACATTAGAGTCAGACTGCACTTTAACGATACTGACTTGTCTGCGGCGTGACAGATGGTGCCGCAGGTGTCAGCCATGTCGTCCACCAGGATGGCTACGCGGTCTTTGACGTCTCCCACCAGAACCATGCGGTCCACTTCATTGGCCTTCTTCCTCTCTTTGTGGATGAGAGCAAAATCCACGTTCAGGCGGTCTGCGATGGACGTCACGCTGGACAGAGAACAGGAAGAACAGAGTGAGGGGCCGGGAGACGTTAGACGCTCATAATGAACCTTTAGCTGCTCGTCTGATTTTAGTAATTGTCAGGACATGACAGCGAATCAAGTTACTTCCAAATGGAGAGAAGGTCAAAAACTAAGCAGATTAATAGAAACGCCTGCACATCAGTAAGCGTCCGCTAATGCCTCTTAATGTGAACATGACTGTTGAGAGGCTCGCAATTGAATTAGATGCTTTAAATACGACTCACACGACACAATAATTGTCGACAGCACAACTGGAATTTCACCGTGTAGAAATTGATCGTATGCAGCTCAGATGTCACGGCGTCTTACCGTTTTGCTCCACCAGCATCTGGAGAAACAATGATGCAGTTTTTCCACTCAGGAATGTTTTCTCTTATCCACTGCAGAACAGCAGGCTCTGCGTACAGGTTGTCTACAGCAATGTCAAAAAAGCCCTTAAAAAAAAAAAAAAGGTAGACAAAGTTTGTGCATTATTTTAGGTTTAAACAAAAGTCAGCTCAGTAAATACAGGTAGGCAGCAAAACTGAAACTCAATTTAGTCAACTTAACAATATGAAAATGCTACTCCTTATTTTAAAAGCTAATCAGAACAAACACGAACGTAAAAACACGAACTGTGTCACAAAGTTTGTGTTTTATGTGGAACTATTCCTTTAAGCTAAAGAGAAGCCATTTAATAACCTACAACTTCAAAGGTCTTTACGGGTTTACAAAATCAGTACTGTAGGATGTAGGAGTGTAAGGGCCGTAACTCTTTGTGAACTGACCTGGATCTGTGAGGCGTGAAGGTCCATGGTGATGATGTGGTCGGCACCGGCCACGGACAACATGTTTGCCACCAGCTTGGCCGATATGGGCGCTCGACTCTGGGACAAGCATCAACACACAGTCGCTTGAAGTAAGTGAAGTGAATTAAGAAGAAAATAGTGAAACTTTCTTCAACGTTGGGAGTTTTTCACCCCTTCACTTAATGTTGGAGACTGTCAAAACCATTTTATGTGATTTTATTTCAGCTCTTCTACATTTTAAACACTTAATTCACTGAGGTCTGAGCTGAGCTTCTTCAAGAACATGCTGTCAGGACTTGTGACTCTCGGCTAAAGTTTACCTGTGACCTTTCCCATTATGCTCGGTCTTGCTAAAAAACTACGCGCTGCTGCTGCCTCGGGCTTGTTCGCTTAAGAAAAAGCAACAACGTGTAGCACGTCAGGCACTGGGCTTCGGGGCTTGTTGACAAAACATGCAGCTACGTGGAAATAACGGCTGAGCTGCGTTTGTGCGAGTGCTCAGAGAAAATGCAGAATGTGTAGACTGAAGACGCCTGTTACACCAGGATTCAGTTCACTCATATCGTCTTCTAATCACTGTAGCCTGAAGAAAACTTCTTAAGCAAAATGCTAATTTAATGTGAATGCGATTAATATGACAAAAGAACATTTTGAAAATCCACATTAAGATTCTGAACAACACTGTGACGAATGTCAACTAGGTCATTTCAATCACGGCCCCAAAACCTTCAGTGTTGTGAAATGTGAACTGGACTCAACATTGGCATCGTACTGAGGGGAGAATTCCTTCAATCAGCACGTTTGACAAAGAAAAATCTTTATCTGAAGTCAACAAGCGGATGAGGTCAGTGTTTGCAGAGCGTTTGACCCTCAAGTCACACGCATGAGAGTAAAATGAGAGATTATTGGATACGTGGAGCTTACTGTGCACACAGGTAGAGCGGGAGCAAGTAAGGAAGGACGAGCAGGATGATTGACTGGAAAATTATCTCTCCAAGAGCAAACTGCTTTAAAACCACAGTTTTCGTGTTGCTTCAGATAGACAAAATTTGCTGTTGCAGGCACTTTAGCAACTCAAGATAATAGTTTACAAGACAAGCAGACTGCATGAACCCGTTTCTCAGCCTGCTGGAGCAAGTGTCAACTGAGAATTTCTTTTTACAGCTCAAACTGCATTAACTTTACTGATGTGAGGTTTTCACATTAATACATAACAGAGGAACGAGTTAACGTGTCAGCCTGCAGAGCCAAAGGCAAAAAATAACATTCATTCATTCTAAGGTAAAACTGGAGCAACTTCATTTGTTACAGTTGTGATTTCTTGGAAGTTCACATCAGAACAAAAAGCAGTAAAACAAATATTAGCAAAGATTTGACCTTCTGTATTTAGCATTTATAAACATTAAATTATAAATAATGTATTAAAGTACAAAAGAGGACATGTTAAGTGTTAATGACCACACAGCTACTTCTCCTGTAACTTATACACCTTTTCCTCAAAAGACAAAAGACGTTCCATATTGCTAGTTATTCATTACCCACAGTGGAGGGAGGTGTCTGAAGCATGTTACAGCTGCTTTACAAAGATAATGTAGAAAACAACATGCCAGAGATTACAGTCAGCTGTATGTATGTGCGTCTACCTTGTCCTTCTTGTCCTGCCGGGCGTACGGGAAGCAGGGGATGACGGCGGTGACGCGGGATGACGAGGCGATCTTGCAGGCATTGATCATGATCAGCAGCTCCATGAGGTTGTCGTTAATTTCGCCGCAGCCGCTCTGCACGATGTACACGTCCTCGCCTCGGACGCTTTCCCCGATTTCCACACTGTTTAAAACACAAACAGGGAACGCAACATATTTTATTACAGAAACATTTTAAATGCAGGATTAGGCTCGCGGCTGTCGACAGTTTGAGTGAGATGAGCTTTAACACCCGTTTTCACCGAATCAGCCAAGACTGGGACAAATGTGTGCAGTTATGTACAGAAACGCGTTCACACAGCTGGAGATGCCGAAGCAAGAAGCGTGTGTGTGTGTGTGTGTGTGAGAGAAACACTCCTCTGTGGGAGATGACCAGGATCCCACGGTCTCACATACAGACATGTACAGTTGTAAAAGGTGGGAGTGACAATTCTCCAGGATAATGTGAGCTGTGTCAGCTGAAACTCTGTAAAAGTTGGGTGATGCTACAGGACAATACACGAAAACACAGAAGCCACAACAGAATGGCTTCATAAAAACAAGTCAGTGAGATGCTATGGAACGACTTGAAGAGAGCCACACACATGAGATGTCCACAGAATATGACAGAGCTAAAGCGGTTCTGCAAGAAGAATTGGCTAAGATCCCTCCTGACTCCCTCCAATGTGCAGTTCTGATCCCCAGCTACAGGAAGCGCTATGCACTATAAGGTTTTTATGGTTGTTGTTAATGAAGTCGTGAAAATGTTTTTGTGTTATTATTTTAGGCACATTATATTTGTTAATACTCTTGACTTAGATGAAGAACAGATCACATTTTATGACAAATTAATGCAGAAAACCATGAAATTACAAAAGGTTCATATACTTTTTCTTGCTACTGTATGGGACTTATGACTCATATATGACACTTTGAGTAGAAAAACAATAAAATGTGAAAACTATTATATTCAGACATTCGGGATGGATCACCACAACCACACAGTGAAATATTTCCTCCTACAGATGATAAAATTAAACAGTTGGTTGAAATGGCACCAGGAGAAATGACCTTTTCCACACTTAGGAAACCAAAGGGAAGCGGCCTTTCTGTCTTTTAAATCATCTTAAATTACTAAAGTAATTATGTTCTGACACCAAGAAAACCACTGTTAAACTCTTTGACACTTCTTCTTATGCAACACAAAAAGCATTCCTGACATTTCATTCTCAGTAATCCACTCCATTTGCCCTGGTCCTTGACCTCTGCAAGTCACCTGCCAAAACTTGTTTTGGAGCTGTGAGAAGAGCTACTATGAGTGCATCATTCTCATATCCGTGTTAGTTTTTGAGGATGAGAAAGTAATCTTTGTTTGGCACTTTGTGTCACCCAAACAGCTGCGTTCCCTAGAGAGAAACCTTGACACTGATAATCAGAGTTTTCCCTGGATTTTCTGAGCTGTGGGTGAAAACAACACCAGCAGAAAGGGTTTTAGAAATGGATAAAGCAGTCAATGAGACAGCTTTACAAATATCAAAGTGATGCAATAAGGCAAAGGAAAGATTACAAAACAACTTGTGCACTTTTGGTGGATGCTGCTTTTATCCAGAGTGCATCACAGTACCTTGAATGCATCAGCGAGTGACCCCCAGCAGGAATAAAATCCAACTTTGACGATACTGATGCTCACAGAGCCACAGGATCACAACACACATTAATGCAGAGCACAGTTTCCCTTTAGTGCAGTGATGAGATGGGCAGCATGAGGCCAGTGGGCCATCCTGCAGGGGGTTCACCACATGACCTCAGTTAACCCTGCAGGGCCAGAGGATGTTAAACTAATACTTCTCCACAAACAATTAGCAACTTTGGGAAAGATCACAAATGAAATGCATGTGATTTAACCACTGGAGACTGAAACAGGCAGTAATGACAGCTACCTATTCCTATTTACCAGCAGGCTGCTCCAAACTATCATTTCACCAGCTAACTATCTACATGAACGCATTATCGTCTGTAACTCCCCAGCTAACGTAAATTCATGTAAAATTCCTGATAATAACACTGAGATATTTTCAGCTAAAATGACTATATCAAAGAAAACACTGTTTACCCATGTGTATCGACGCTTGTAGCAATAATGTGATGGTATTATCAGGGAAAGCAGCTAGCTAATGTCAGTTATCGTTAGCTAGTCAACCGCACTAAGGTGTAACGTTAAATTCTGTGTACCTGTAATAATTAGTTCCCAGTTCTGGACAAGCTGCTGCTTAAACCTCTAAACGGGGCCATGAAACAAACAGCGACCCCTTCTCATGTATGTGTAAAAATCGTTATTCCACTTGGTTTATGCTTTGACAACCGATTTGAGGTTAGACTTTGCAAACCTGGTACAAAATTTGGCTCGGCAGTAAAACACCGCTGACACGGGAAACAGTCTTAAAGTTAGCATAGCTAGCATAATGCGCAACGGCTAAAATATAAAACGGTGCGTAATTCCTCCCGTTTCTGCGGCTCATTTCTTTACTAACTTGAATATACAAAGCGGACATATGCACAAAACTCCACAAGAATAATCATCCATCCCCGGGGCCTGGTGTATTTACATGCGGCTAGCTAGTCACGTGTGCCCCGCTCACCGCTACCCAATAAGTTGAGTACTGCTAGCTTGAAGCTAACATGCTCCCACATGGGACACCGAGGCTGGAGCAGCATGAGCGGACACCCGCTCCGCGTCTCATGCTACAGGTGTCAAATCATCGGAACACGTCGTGTGTGAAAGCAAAAAGTCCCACGGTACTTGCCATGTCTCCTGGTTGCTGAATTTCTTCGTTATCACCTTCCCCAGCTCCAGCCCCAGACGATCGGCCACTTTCTGGGACAGGTCGTGGTGCGAGCTCCCGCTAAAAAGCACGATGTTAGGCATGGCCGCCGCGCTCTGCTCCAGAAAAAAACACGAATTTTAAAAACAAGATGGAAGAGATGAGACGGGTCGCCCCACGGAAGGGTTGTGAAAACGGGGGAAATGAGCTCGCTAGTGCTGCAGCCTCGGCATTGCACTGGTGCTGCGCTGGGGACAATCGGCGGAGAGGAAATATCGGGTCAGTGTTTGGATGGTAAAAGGGAAGTGCCCTCCCCTCATTGGACAGGGTAGTAGTGCACTGACACATGTACACTCAGTCCTCTGCTGTTTTGTTTACCAAGCTCTCCAAGGCCTCATCTTCCATTAACGCACACTATTACTCTCTTACATCCCTCCTTACATGTCATTATGTTCCACTAGGCTGCTATTTTATCTGGTTTTACCCGATAATACTGTATTTTTAAAGTCCTATTGTGCATTTTAAGCAGCTGTAACCTTGCTTTGAATAGTTTCTTACTGTTGTGATGCCATAGAAATGTAAGCACTTTGGGTGTAGGCTTGTTAAATGTAATTATTTATTGAATATTCTTATTTATTAGTCATTTTATAACCAGTAGTCATCATGAGGGAATCAGAGATACTATATATGCATTTTTTCTTATTTCACTAGTTAATAATTTTCATATTGTCGTGATCTTTTATTCATGAAACTGCACACAATGCCCCCATTATCTTTTCTTTCCTTGTAAATATACTCTCATGCACTATTGATTTTTTTTTTTTTTTTTTTTTTTTTTTTGCTGTATTGTTATGATTCTGTTAATAAAATAAAGATTTGAGTCATTTTTAAAATCACATTTTGCTGATTTTTATGTCTTGGACCATCTGTCAGAGCTGCGTGGGTTTTTGGAAACAATAACAGGATCAAATCGTTTTCATTTTGAGGAGCAGATGCACACTTGTGATATTGAGTCTTGTAATTAAATTTACCACTAAGAGAAGAGTCAGCTGACTCGTCACGCCCCCTGTGTCTCAAACTCAAGACCTGCTGTCTTCACACTTTCTGCCATCACTGCTGTCATGTGCTGAGCTGCTAATTTGCTGTTTTTTAGATGCAGCACAGGAACGGGAAAAATCTAAGTGTTATGGAGACTGGAAATACTGTTTCTCAGCTGTTTGGCCTTTTGCAAACTAGATTACGATTAAGGAATTGCACTGCAACCAGCTGAACTGATTATTTACACTTTGATTGCGCTACAACGGACTTTGAATAATCATTTCACGGAGGTGATAAAAGCAGGAAAACTTTACACAAAAGAAAAGCTGTTAGGAATTAAGATCAGATACTACACATCTAATCTCTTGCTGAGTGATGCGAGTATCCGCGTTCAATATGAGTCTATGTGATGAATTGATTTTGTCCTGACTGTTCAGCTTTTGAACTGTCCATCAGCTACTTTCATGCAACAAAGAATAAAACAAAAGAGGAAAAAAAAACACAGTTACTTGTATTTTTCAGAAATATATTTTATAGATGATGTCAGAGATGAAATGTCCAAAGCGTAGGTCCCAAAGAAAGATAACATTTTTCATCAAGAGAGACAAACAACAAACAAAAAATAGCTTTTTTATCCATTTACATGTAAACCAAGAATTGCTCTTGAGCCACAGTGGTTATATATATAGAACTGGCCGAGGTGGGTGTGACAATCAAACAACGATGCCCCTTTTTCCCCAAACCCTTTCTCAACCGATATCCATCATTTCTCTACCTTTGTAGTGCCGGTTTAAAAATCTTTGAAAGATGAACATTCTTTGGGAGAGTCTTTTTAAGGTGAGAATGTAGCAGAGTTTTGGCAGAGCACGTTTCTCTTAAACACAGTCCATACATGTTGTAAGTGCTGAATCTTGTTAAAATCACTTATTGGAAACAATATTCAATAAGAACAATATCAAATGTTTCTCAGTTGAGTGATTTGGACAAAGTCTTTTGAATTGTTTGCACACCAGAGAGGAAGAAAACCGTCCTGCCTGGTGCTCTTGGGGAGGTTTTGTTTTTTAAGTCCTCCAGTGTTCTTCTTCTATTGTGCAAATACATTTCTGTTACATAGACAAGCAGGCATGCTGACTCACAAACCATGCAAAGAGTTAAAGTTGGCGCGAGCAGACAGCGAAAAAGAAAGAGCAGTATTAAAGTTTCTACAAAAAACCTCAAATTCATCTTAAAAAAAAATGTTAAGCCAAATAAAAAGAGTAACAAGGTGGAATGTTTGTTAGACATGAAAAAATATCAACTTAATCTCAAAGTTTAAAACTTTATAAAATGATATTAACTTAAAACAAACATGATAGTCGTCGTTAATCGGGTGATGGACAGAGCAGTCAACAGATGGGGGCTGGTGTGGGTGTAATATTATCTACTAGTTGTGTCAGATCAGTGGATTTGCCGCAGGAGAAGGGAAGAAGGAGACACTGATGTTGTGGGCAGTCAAACACGATAGTGCAACACATGCTCAGAAAGAGATTATTAAACTCATCAGTTGATGTTTTTCATCCAAAACTGGCTCAAACTCCACTTTCCTCACATCTGTGTCTCCGTCTTCTCTTTTCCAGCCAAGGAAAACTAGTTACGTAAAACAGCCTCTTAACCTTTTTTTTTTTTTGGAAGCATGATGTCATTACAGTTGAAAGGTTAAGTGCATATTACCCATGCACAGGAGGAAAATATGTCAATTAGGCAATAAAGTGATCAAATGTTAGGTGTTAAAAAGTCAATTGCAGTGCTGCGTAGCGATTCACTTGAGGGCGACTTGAAAACAGTGCAGTCGATGACGAGTTAAATACGCTGCGTCCTTTTTTTTATGTTCATGGAGTAATATCATACACCATACTGTTTTTCGCTCACAATATCATAGCTGTCATTAGTTAGAGTACATTTATAAATTTTCCATTTACAAATCTTCTATAAACAGTACGTTATAAATACAGAGTTGATGAAAATGCAGAAAGGCTTAGAGAGCCGTATAAAGAAAGAAAGAAAGAAAGAGTTGCTCCTCATTTCTGATAAATACAAAAAAGAAAGAAAGTCTTGAACAAGAAGTGACGATAGTACTAAGTATGTGAATGGCAGCCCTATAACTATCCAGAAAATGGATAAAAACACAAAACAAAATCTATGGATGAAAAAAGTTAGAAAAATAACTGTATACAATAAAAAATTAAAAGTGGACACGCTTACCAAACACATTTCTGATATTGTAAATTGACAACTTGATGTGGAAAATCATACATGTAGATACAAACAGGCAATACTCGATTACTGCCTCTCAAAATATATTCAATTCAATATACATGACTAATGTTTAGCTCACACTAGTAACCAAGGTAGTTGCCAACCGGCAAAGCATGGGAGGTCGGTCAGCACACATAAAGAACTGCTCACTGGATGTGTGAGCGAGTAAATTAGTAAACGGTGTGTACTGGGAGCCTTATCTGAAAGGACCAATACGAGAAGTGTTTGTCGACTTGCCAGCTAAGTGCAGTGAAAGTAGTACTGTAAATGCAAACTCATGCTTTGGCTTTTCTTGCTTGGCTTTCTCTTTTGGATAACATTCAAAAATCTTGCACAAATGCCTGGTCTCTGCTTAATCGCATGCTTTACGCTGTATGTGGTTTTCAAAGCGATGACTTCGGTTAAAGGGAGGCTACATAAAAGGCTAAACCTTGTTGACAGGTTTCTATCTAATTTCCTTGTTTGAAGGTCTCCATGTTTGCACCTTTTCTACTGAAGCTGGCAACTACCTTTACAAAGCCTTTTCTTTTTTACACAAAAATAGATCCATCCAAAAGTAAAGTAACTCTTCAAGAGAGGCTGTGAGAGACATAAAGGCTGTCATCATCACGATCCAAGTAAACATGCTGAAAGATTGTTTGCTTTATTTTTGTCGTTCTCGTCCCCGGAAGGACTCGAAACTCTCCGCTTCCTTCCCTCGTCGATTTCTCGGCGAGAAGAATCTTTTAACTTAAGGCAATCTTTTCCTGAACAATCCTGAAATCCGGCGGACCCTCACCAAGGCACTCCTCTCACTCGTCAACCTTCAACGACAGGCTGGTCCAGCGAGGTCACAGTCTCACCATCAAATCTTTGTAAAAGCCTAACTTCGGCCACAGTGAACGCATCTTGTAAAATATTATCTCAGTTGCTGCGACGCCCTTGTTTTGAAGGGAAAAATAGTTGAGAAAAGAGAAAAGAAAATCCCCAAGCTGTGTTTGACAGCTGAGGACGTCTGCTGTCCCTGGTGTCCATACGGTATGTGGTCAGAGGGCAGCTGTGTAAAGCACCGTTTTGTTTCTGCACAGAAGTGTTATCACACCTTTCTATGACGAGACCTGATCTCGCCCCAGCTCCAAATACACTCGTCCGCTTCCTTGGTCACTTGGTTAGCCGCTGTGGGCTAACGTAGGGGTGCGAAGACTGACAGAAAAAATAAGTGTCTCTGAGCGAGTGCCGTCAAAGCAACGCTGTTATGTTTAATTTTTTTTCCAATTCAGTCCTCTGTCTCCTGATTGGCTCCCTACTCTGAGGCTGAGCCCACCCCCTCTCCCTCGTTTTGGCCGAGGGGCCGCCAATCAAGATGACTGACGTGGTGAGTGGGGTTAGGGGGACTAAATGAAGGGGTCAGTCGAGACTCTTCGCAGCTCAAAGAGATGTTCTCCGGAGAGGTCAGTGGTAACAGCGTGACACCCTCATGTTTCCCTCCGTTACAGTGGTTCCTCCTCTTCCATCGGTTCCTCCTCTGGCCTGATGGGAAAATACAAAAAACACATGAAACCTGCTTCCATATCTCCTCCAAACCACCTGTAAACATCTTGCCCTGCAGCTGTGCTGTACGTGACGTTCATGGACTTGGACCTCGACGCACCCTGCTGCTGTTTGCAGAGCAGGTAGAGTACAGTAAGTCGACATTTTAACTTTAACAGAAACTTGTCTAAATGTAAATGTAGGTACAAACTACATAAGAATTCTTTGTAATCACTGACCACTTGATTTCATGTAGACTAAAATCACAGGCCAACGTTTACTTGTTAATTCATTATTATTCCACATTATGTGGAATCATGTTGTAATGTGTGTTGCTGTGCTGCATGTTTTGATAGGTACCTGATAATGTAGTAAAAACATAGAGTATGTAGTCTGTTTTTCTTTACCTAGAGTAAAGATAGAGCATTGAAAGTAGGTGAAGGTGATTCTATTAAGGATCACGGGCTTAGTCTATAAATATATAGATCCAAATCCCATGATTTTCATGAAATTCTTCCAGTGGTGTTTTTGGGTCTGTTACCTTTGATCCATGGTGGTGGTGTTGGCCACGGACAGAGAGGCCATGGCACTAACAGCTTCAGCCTCCTCTGAGTCTGCGCGTTTGGCCTCCAGCAGGGAAAGTCCAAGTCGCGGTGAGTAGCGATGCACCGAGCGCCAGTACTTACCTGAGAGGATGGAAAAAGGAAAGAAACAGGAAAATGAATCAAGCATGATAGGATGATGTGTCCCCTGTGCGTGGGTTCAATAATTTAATTGTTTCTCAATTCTATGAGAATGAAAGAAGTTAAAAAGTTAAAAAGCACAGTTAACTGTTTATACAAAGCCCAAAGCAAAAAGAAAGTTTTTTTCTCACATAAACATTCAGTAGATTTGCACTTTGCAGATCTGTTATTTCTACTCACTCGAAACGCCAGTGTGTGTATATGCTGGTTTACTGAAAATGTACTGAATATGTTTTAGTGTGGTTTTATTGAGGATCGACTCACTGTGAGTCTCCAAAACTTTCTCCAGAGAGCGGACAGCGTTGGGGTTGGGCCTCTGCTCGAGGACGGCCTTTGGCAGCGGCTCCAGCTGCACGGAACAAAAACACACGCAGAAAATGTAAACATAAGCTGAATTTTAATTCTTTCCACAAGGGGTCGACCTGGAAATAGCACAAAATGGAACATCGCTTCATGTTGTCTTTCTGGTTTGAGCTGTTTCTCAGACCACTTTACCATGAGAAAAAGAAGTCCAGCGTACTATGTAAAACCTCTATTAATTCCACATATAGTAAGATTAAATCTCACATCTGGAAGAAGGAGACCAGATTACAGCTGTCATCTTTGTTCTCATTATAATTTACATTTTTTACTTTTTTAATTTTAATTTTTTTTACACAAAATAATAACAAGATATATAAAGTAGAGTTTAGTGTGAACAACCTGCTCTGGGTTGTCTCATTCCTTTTGTTTCCACACTGACTCTTTGATTAGGATTCAGATCTTGTGCGTTGACAATGTGACCTCCTTACCTCCTGGCCTAGCAGGGCAGCCACGCAGGCCTCAGAAGCATCACAGATGGCAGTGAGGTCGTGTCCCCCCTCCAGAGCCAGGACCACCCGGCCTCCAGCGAGGGTCATCAGCTGCCTGGTCAGATAGCCAAAACCTGGAGAAGGGTTACAGAAAAGAGGTAGAAACACTGTATGTAAATGAACTGGTCATATGTAATACGATGATAATAATGTAATTTACTTTTATCCATCTCCAACTCGGGTGCCTGTATTTGATCTGTGTGGTCAACTGCTGGAGTGCGAGATAAACACACCTCAGATAATCTCATACTTACATTTGGACGTCAGAGTGTAGCCTCCTAGTGGTGGAGGGTGTCCCTCGACAGCGTCGAAGCCAGAGGAGACGAGCACGATGTCCGGGGCAAATTCGTTGGCTATGGGCATCACCACTGACCTGAGAGTGTGAGGGTGGAGTACAAAGATTATACAACACAACTGCTGACAGAAGATACGTACAGTTTTACTATAATATCACTTTCAGTTTTACAGCCTTATAAGCATTTCCCCTTAAGTGGGATTCATTGGCTGTGTCTACATTATAGCACATTTTTTATTATAGATATTTGCATATTCAGATATTAGGGTTTTTTTTATTTATTATTAGTGTATTAGACAAACTTTACCTCATGTTACAAAAGAAAAACACCCTTTCTTATTTTATTACAGTTGATGTTTGGCAATAAATGTCCTTCAGAAGTAGAATGACTGACTAACTGTACTTGTAGAAGTAGGACAAAGACAAACTGGTTTGTCAGTGTGTGATTGGTGTGTAGGAGTGTATCTGGTACCTGAAGGCAGCCAGGTACTCTGCATCTCCCATGGGGGGATCGAGTCCTCCAGTGAAGGCAACATTGACGTTGAACCCAACTCCAGGGCCGCTGCCCACCTGCAAAAAAGCATGTGATTATCTCATATGTTCAGGACGAACAAAATGACGATGTCTACTGGTCACTGTAGTGTGTATAGTTTTAAATACCAATGAAACGTATTATTTGGCATTGTGTCTGAATATTTTTTATCAAACCCGGCACCACTTTTTGTAAATGTGTGGTTTGTCATTTTTAAAGACAAACATGCATTTAATCTAGAATTTAGTAATAAAATAAAACATATAATTCATATATGTATGATTTCTAACACTGAAGGGAGAATTATTTACAGTATTTATCAAGCAAATGTAGCTTCTGCTTCTTGTATGAAAGAATTTTCACTTGATCTTTTGATTGTACAGCTTAAAAATTTGGATTTGGACAAGTTGTTTAAAGTCACCCTGGACTTTGGGAAACTCGGTGATTATTGAAAATAATCAGGGGGTAAATCCAAAGAAGTTACTGTCCTCAAATTGTCATCACTGTACATAACAATATTAGATTACACTAATATGTGTCATGTCATGTTTTAGTAGTTCAGTCGGTCACTGTTGTTGATTGCACAATTATTGTTTTTTTGACAACAATCTATTAAAATTAAGTCCTGTACTAAATATATTCCACAATGCATTTATAATGCTTTGTTAAGGGGTTAAAAACAAACCCACCTCATCAGGTGCTCCGCTTCCAGGGAAAAAGTTTCCGTCGTCATAGCGATGAATAGACAGGTAGAGGACATTGGGGTCGTCGTAAAAGGCTTGCTGGGTGCCGTTGCCATGGTGAACGTCCTGTAGGCAGGTAGGACACACATTCTATAATAACAAGGCTTTCCACACCGTGCGCTTTTTAAGAACATGCAGGAGAAACTTGTGTTCTGACTACGTCACATAAATGTGGTGATTGAAGAGACTGACCCAGTCCACGATGAGGATTTTGCTGACGTTGAGTCTCTGCTGCAGCAGTTTGGCAGCAATGGCAACTGAGTTAAAGTAGCAGAAACCCCTGAAGTGGCAGCAGATAGAGAGAGAGGTGCATGTTATGAAAGTCATCTGAGCCAAAGCTCTTTCCTGCTTAATTTTCATGTTTTCATTTTGCATTTTAAACAGGTTGTGAAGAGATAATGAAAAATAAATAAAGCAGAACAGCTGGCAGAACAAAGGCACCCAGTACTTTATGTTTACATAATTTCTACCCCAGACAAGTCTGATCCAACACTGGTATTTGTATATGCATAGACAGAGTGTCTCCATCTGAATATAGTGATGGCTCTGGCCTTACATGGGAGTGCTCTCCTCTGCATGGTGGCCAGGAGGGCGGACCACAGCAAAACCATTCTGGAAAAAAATGAAACAGACATTGATCACCACTCAGAGTTTCCTCTGCGTTCACTCAGAAGCGAAACCACTGTTAAAATACTGCAAGTGTAATGTTTAGAATTGCTGCTTCTGAATGGAAAACTATACAACACAAAATGATGTGATGGTGTTTACCTTCAGCTCTCCAGTCGCCACTTTGAAGACAAGCTCCACCACAGAGCCGACAGCCAGACGAGCTGCACTGGAGGAGTGGACCTCGTTCCAAATGGTGTCGCTGTCCACCTGAAAACACAAAACACACAAGTCTCACACCTGCACAAGAAAGTCAAGGAATTACAGTATGAATGTGGAAGAGAAGCATTAAACTGTGTGAGAATTTCTAAATTATTAAATGAGCAAAACAATCAACAAACCTTTTTACTATTACTAATATATTAATTTTATTTGCCTTCATTTTAATTTGATTTGTATTCTGTATTATAAATAAACTCATAACTACACTGCAACTGTAATTCTTTTCATTTTGGCCTTGTTTTTATTTAATTGGATTTTTACTAAACTAAATATATTTTCCTCTTTATTGTGCTTTCTATATGTTCTTCTTCCCTTTTTCTTTGGGCTGTTCCCTTGAGCAACATGTATTTGCCAGATGTTACACAGTAATTTTGACTTTCTGTATCTTTGTCAAACTTTGTCTTTTTTGCTTCAGATTTATCATTTTAGAAACGTATGTGTGAGTTTTATGTTGTACTTCTTTACCCTGCGACTGCACTTACCCCCACTCCTCCACACGGTAGCCGAACAAACATGGGAGTGATTGAACCTGGTGATTAGGAAATAAACATGACATTAGGGACAGTTAATGGCTGGATATTATGAATTGGGTAATGTTGATGCTGTGTGTATGTGTGTATTTGTGTGAGCTTACAATCAAGTTTCTGTCGGAGAGGGTTAGTTCCATACAGAAGGACGTGGGCTTCAGAGTGAACCGTCTGCAGCTCTTCCAGAGTGGCCTTCCTCCCACGGATACACTACACAAACGCACACAGATGGGGATATAACTTTCACATGCAGTTTACTACTTTGTTGACTGTTTATCAGGTTATCAGCATGGATTTATTTCCACCTTTAACGTACCTCACACTGCGCTCGCAGTCCAGTCTCCTGCAGCCGAGACCAGATGCTCTGGATCCGTCCAGCATGCTCCGGGTGGCTGTTAGTGTTTCCACACATACACTGGTGCTTCTGCATTAGAGAGTCGTAGACCAGGCCTAAAGAAACACACAAACACATTAAAATACCTCCACCGTGTTCCTGTATAAACATTACTATGAAATAATGACAGTTCCCAAGCTGATATTCAGATTCAGATTTTCTCTAATGTATCTATGCAAATTGAGTGGGAGTAAACTAGGCCAAGCCGTTATAAAAATATCTACAGCCATGGTGCATGCATGCACAAATAATACAATATATAGCATCCTCACAGTCACAAAACTTAAGTGTAGTGCAGGCAAGAGCTTCATATTTCTGCAGGAATGATTTTGTTGGAGCTCTATCATTTTCATTTTTGTTCAAACAGTCAGATGTCTGAGACGAACAAAGAGTGGGAGAGAAAAAGGATTTTGGCGAGATTTACTCATCTAGCTCGATTATTGCTGTGACCAGATGGAGGCTGGAATCATTACACTATTTTCTGGCCAATTCACCTGCTTTTTGGATGGAATTTTCTCTTATAGTCCCCAGTGTATTTAGAAGGAAGTGAAATTTGGAGTAAAAAACTTCTCAAATAAAGGCTCGAGGCAGATGAGAAGGAGGCTACTGTATTAAAAACTACTACTGGCAGCTTGGCAGAGATTTAAGATTTAAAAGAGATACATACATCAGTGCTCCACAGCAAACTTGACAGAAAGAATATTAGCAAAAATAGCTATGGGTAACCCTATGGGATGGTGATTCTTACCTGTGGTGAATCGAGGTTTGACGGGAGGATCAGGGGCTGGGACGCTGATTGGAAAAGAAGAAGCCGAAGCCGGAGACGACTGGGCCCTGGACAGCGGGCGATGTCCCGGGAAGGAGATTGACAAGCCAGCAGCCTCCATTGAGGCCTGATAGTTTCTCAGCTGATGAATTCGCTGTTGTTCCAACAACAGGGCCTGCTGCTCACACACAAAAAGAGGAATTAATACAATCTTTAATTGTTGTTTTGTGAAATACAGAAAATGGAAATGCATTAAATGGCATGTATTACTTTGCAAATGCAGCTTCTGGCCATGAGGTGGCAGCCAAAACAAGTGAAACAGCTTCAGTTTTCCCTCCACATTTAATCACAGGAGTGCCATGGGACATGAAGCAACATTTTCGCAGTTACAAATTACATTTCTGTGTCTGTTTTTTCAGTTTTCACCTCTCTGGGACTTCCCCAGGAACACCTACAATATATTAGTGCCAAGTAGAGTCTGAGAATCAATTCTCTGAAACTTCATATTGATTCTCTCAGCCTACGTTGTTTTGCAGCTGTAAACTAGGGCAGATGTCTTACTTTTAAAGTTTTTTTTGTGTTGTTTTCAACTCCCCCACCCCTACCTGTCTGAAGAGCAGCTCCTGTTCTGCCTGCCTCTCACGCTCCCTCTCCCTGTGCTGCTGCAGCGCCTCCTCTTGCAGCTCCTGCGGGTCAGGCGGCTCCTGCTTGATGGTGACCCCCGGCGGCAGAGCACCACCGTCCTGGTGCTCCCTCAGCTCCTCTTCTGTCTCCTCTGGGTGGCTCTGATGCTGACGACCCACAGGTGACTCGCTGGGCTTGGCTATCATCTGAGGGACACAAGTGAGGGAGGAGGGTGATGATGCTAGGATGGGAAATTTATTTCACAATTAAACAGCAGGATGTGACAAATCCCCTCCAACGTGTGAGGCTGCATTCAGACAAACGGGCACGCTCTCCTCTGAATCAAATTCCTGGCAAATCACTCCTTTCTCTGGAGCATTCTTCTTTTAACAAGCTTAATTTGGATTACTCAGTCAGATCGGTGTCTTGCTCATTTCAAACCTATCCGTTTTAATTGAATGTGAGTGGCCGCTCTGCCGACTGTACTTCGGGGCAAAATGTGTCTCTTCAAACAGAGACATTCCACACTCCCTGTTGTGCTGCTTTTCATCGGCTCATTCTGGGGCCTGCTGTTAACCGAGTAGTGATTCAGTTGTCTATTCATTCACTTTCACTGTTAGGACCCATTCAAAGAGCCATTCAAGCCAGTGGAGTACTCGCCTCCTTAGTGTGTGAGTGTTTATGATGTGAAGACTAAGAAAGAGAAGTGTTTGCTGGAAGTCTCAAGAGTAAGTTGCATCTACAGGTGTGTGTAGCAGAGAGTGTATATGTGTGTGCGTGTGTGTGTTTCCCAGAGCTGTAAGCCTCTGGGTCCTCTGGGTTCATGCCAGGGGACAGCATTGACGTCAGAGCATTCACCAGCTTTCATTCACCCCCCTCCTCGTCTGCTCTACTGTTCTTGTCTTTGCGTCCAAACAAACTTCTCTCTCTCCCCATTTTTCACCTCCTCCCTTGACCCCAGCACCCTCCTCTGCTCTACTTTCCCAGATACCTCAATTTAATCTGGTTCTAACTGATACTCTTCTTTTACTTAATGATTGTGAATGCATTAGATTAAAAATCTAGCAAAGAATTACATCTTACAAATTATTCTGTGTCTAAAACACAAATATTTTGGTTTAATATCATATATAGAGCTCGTTTCGACATTTTTTCTTTTTTAATAAATAGATTTAGGGATGTTTTATTTAGAGGGCTGAATACCAAACAAGTTAAATGCTACCAATACTTCTTTTGTGCTCTGGTCTTTTGCAAGAACTGTGTTTGTTTAATGTTTTAGACAAGTTCAGTTTGACATATGCTCTCAGATCAATGTTACAGCCTGGTAACATAAGAATAACCCCAACATATTTGTAGTAGAATATAAAACATAAAACCACAAGTTTCACACTTTTCACAGTTTTTGCATGAGTTAAGAAAACAAGATATACCATGTTGCTACTGAGATTTACAAGTGCTGATTAGTAGACTTGCTGTTACTTTTGGACAGAGCCAGTTTAGTAGCCAGTCTTTAACAGGCTACTCTCTATAGTTTCATATTTATGTACTGGCATGAGAGTGGTATCAATCATTTTGTTTAATAAAGCAAATAAAAACACTTCCCAAAGAAAACTCTGATGTGGAACTGGTACAGCCTGTTGAGTTTTGGGATCAGAACCCTTTTCAGAAAGGAAAAGTTAAATTGCACTTTGGAAAACTAAAGATTTTTGCTTAATTTACTAGGATATAAAACAGGTAAAAGTAGCTAAACTTAACAGATATAAGCTGAAACCAGACAATGTCTTTTGTTTTTGCTGAGTGCAAATCAAGCTGTTGTCCATGTTCTTATAATGGACTATTTATATTAAAACATTAATGATAAAGAAAATCACTCTGTCATTCTAAATAATTCTGCATATATTTGGAATTGATTGATGACAAGATTTCTGTCCATCCCCAAATACGCCAGAGGCTGTTACAGAGATGTTTGTGTGAAAAGCTGCAACTTGAGAGCGCTGAAACATATGGAGAGAGACCGAGAGAGAGAGCAGAGCGGAGGAGGCGGAGGAGGAGGAGAGGAAATCCCTTGTTTCATCCACCCACCTCTCCTCTGGTGAGTATTCTGCTCGAATAGGTAAAGAAGTGGCTGCTTGCTTCCTCCCTGACCATATAAGGCAGAGACTTCCGCTCTGTTGCCATGGCACCACACAGTTACCTCGCAGCCCATGGCAACTGTCTCACAGTCACACAGAGATGTAGATGCAAACATTCACTCTCTGCTATACATGTTAACCCATACCTGCCTTCGCCTACTCACAAACACAAATACTACAGAGAAGAGAAACAGAGAGAAAACACCAAAATAAAATCAAGGAATTTACACACACACACACACAAAATAATGTGTTACTGGCTGTTTTACTGACTGCCACCTACACAAACAACACAAACAACTACTCTTCAGCTCCTGCACAGCTCCACTGTGGCTTATGTCCTTAATTAATTATCTGTTTATTTGAATTTGATGTCAGATATGCGGCCTCTTCTATAACCTCCCTTATAACATGTTATATATCAATAATAACAACATAAAATGACAGCATAAAGCATAATTTGCGATTAAATAGAAACTCATCAGTTACTGTAATACTGTACAGCTTAGTTAAATGTACTATTTTTCTCTTTTTAATGTATTTCTTGGCAGTACAAAGGAGTTGAGTGTTTTTTTTCTAACAGTGTGGAAAAAGTGTTTTAAGTATGACAAATGAAAAGTGTCTTCAGTACCTTGTTGAGGTGGAGCTGCTGCTGCTGGAACTGCTGCTTGTGCTTCTCCAGAAACTGTTGGTGCTGCTGCTGGACCACCAGCTGCTGTAGTGCCAGGGCCTGAGCATGAGCCTGGGCGGCACTCCCCTGGGGCAGCGGGGCCGACTGGGTCCTCCCCAGGGGCCGGTGCTGCCGCTGCAGTTTGGCCATGGAAGCTGCAGACGACATGGATAGGCCACTCACACCTAGGACACAACAAGGAATGCTTTAGTTACAAGAGGAAGCGAAAAGTAGATACTACAACCAGCTTGGCTTGTCAAGAAAAGCAGGACAGTGGAGGCATTGATACAGTCTGACATGGGTCACGGTGTATGTTCAGTCAGGACACAAAGACATTCATTTCTCCAGCTGCATTGTCAGGCTCAACTTTGGACTTTATAATTGTAGCACTGGTTACGTGAAATAATGTGTTGTTCTTAAACTGAATCTTTGGATTTTTATAATACATAAACCTCAGTGTTCGTCTCTATACAAGTTATCTTTGATTTTATTAAGGATCTGCTCCCTACTGCACACAATGGCCATCTAACTTCCCTCCCAATGCAATACTACATCTTGCTAATTTGTTTTAACTACATGACACATAAAAAAAAGTGCATAGTTGCAGATGAACTTCAGAAATCTATAGTGAGTGTTTTAATGATGATGTGTCTTCCCACCACTCCAAGCACCTGAACCTTATGAAATATTTAGACTAGATGTCATAATGATTCATGGTTGCGGGACTTCATGGTCTATTTTGGTAGCTAGTTTAGGGGAAATATGACAGCATTTCCAAAACAGCCGCTACGTTTTTCCAGATTAAAAATCAAAAGCAGACACCGGTGTCAGCTCAGAGAGTTGTGTTGTCCAGTCAGGGGAGGTTGATGTTGTTCAGGTCTGCATGAAAGAGAGGACTATACAGTCCAGTTTAAAATAGATGAAAAAAGCATATATAAGATTCACGTTAAAGTCCAAAAATTTAAGACAACTATATGATGCACACACATTAACACATGGGAGTCTTAATTTCACTCGTATTGGTATTGGACCTAAGATTAGTTAGCAGATGTATCTGTGAACCAAATTAAAACTACCATCTGTGCTGCCATACTGTGGTTCTTCTATTGTGATGATACAAGCTGGGAAAAGTGAAGATCTTAGTCCTTTTACAGTGTATCATTGGGGTGAGAAGAGTAAGAAAACAGACTCAACTGAGTCTGGGAAATGATCTGAGAAGCTTGATTACTGTGCAAATCTGAGAGAAAATGACTACCAGAGTATTTTTAAATTGCTTCCAAAAAGCCTGCTGACGCATAGCAAACACATGGCATAGTGGAGCAACAAAGATTTTGTAGGAAATAGGAGCTGATATGAAATTGTAACCTTTGTGTTACTTGGATATAGAGGTTTTCTGATGGCTAAAAACATGATTCCCTTGTCTAAACTGAGAGGTAATTTATTGCATCTGGGCCTGTGTGTGGGCGTGCACATGTCCTTGTCTGTATGTTTTTGTGCGTAGACACACACATACATGCGTCTGTATGTGCGTCATTGCCCATTCACTGCTTTTGCCCTGCTGAAAATAGCAGCAATGTGGCAGTCAGTGAATGAGCTGATGGGAAAGGGCGAACAATGCAACCATGTCACACTGTGATAGCGTACGCTGATATATGAAAGGAGCTCATTAGTTTGAGCTAATGAATGGACGCCTGTCAGTGTGAGAAGAGGCACAGTGTACCAGTGGGACACATGTCTGGTGATGGTTTTCCTTTTGTGTGTGGCATCACAGAACGTATGGATCACGTATAATCATTTTATTTTTTGGTGACCATTGCAATTAGTGATTTGCTGTTTTTCCTCTCATTGCCATAATTTTCCCAAAACTAATACCACTAAGCCAGTTAGAAATGCTGCTTCTACTGCTAATAATCACTTCTAGCTTTTGTAAAACTTCTCTTATCATTCACACCTGTCACCAGGGGGCTCTGTGCCGGGCTCTGCTCCATGAGCACCATGTGTTGGAGTAGGGGACTGTGTGCACCATGTCCGCCTGTTCCCGCTCCCGCCTCAGCCAGGTAGGGGGTCAAATGACCACCAGAGATAAAAGGAGGGCTGAGGGAAAGGGCTGGCTGCAGACCTCCATCCTGCTGAGCTGAGGTCACCTAGACAAGATGAACAGCAGGGAAGGTGAAAGTTGATTTTGAATAGTCACAAATTAATAAACTACACATAAACTAATTCACATTTAAAACTGCTTGGCAGCAGTTTCTTCCTTACATTGGAAGCAGCAGTGGCTGTGGCAGTGGCGGGCAGCCCCAGGGTAATGTTGGGTAAGGATGGTGAAGTGTAGAGGGACAGCTGGTTAACGGAGCCTCGCTCAGCAGCGCTGCACAGCCTCTGGGCCAGAGACGCCTGGGATGTAGATTTAAATTATTTATCTGTGTTTGCATCATGAAAAGCGTCCAACACTTCAATTCAAGCAATTTACAGTTTGTCTTCAGATAGCGAAAGAGCTACATTTGGTGGCATAATATCGTTACCACCAGAAGCCTCCTCCACACTGTTTGAGTGCTCCTAATGACTGCCACAAATAGCATCCTGCCATCTCCTTCGTTGTCCTCCTCCTCTGCCAACCCATCATCTGGACATCTTCCCTCGGAGCCATTGTACATGCTATAGGCTGCTAACTTTAAAAGCTAATAACTAGCACCTGTGTAGCTAGGCACCCACACAAAAACAAAGCAAAGCTACTTTGACACGTTACATAAGTTGTTTGTACTTTACCTATACTTTCCTGCCTGCTAAGATTGGTATAATACAAAGTTTCTTTAGTGAGGCTCTTTATAACTCATGTTTTGTATCATGATACATAACATTTCATTGTTGTTATATGCTTAAAATAACAAATCTTCAGTGTTTCCAAAGTATTTTGTTTTCAACTGGGGTTAAAATAATTCACTTAAGCTGAAAAGTGCAATAGTTTGTGACTGTGCTGGATTCACAGATTATTTATATCTGTGAATATATTTAGGATCATTGTATAAGAGCTAGATGATACACAGTCAATAATAATACTTCAAATTGTCAGCAGCTTTATTCATCAGTCTAAATCTAGAGTGCACTGAAACGACAAGTTAGTTTCTATATTTGTGTGTGTTGCTGTACCTCTGTGTTGTTGGAGACCGACACAGTGATACCGTTCTCATTGGGGATGTTGTTGGAGCTGTTATTTGGGGAGCTTGGGCCTGAGCCGGGGGCACTGCTACACGCAGAGTCTGAAACACACACAGAAAAAACAAATCAAATACACACAAGAAAGCACAGAACCCTAAAATAAAACTGAGAGAAGCTGGAAAGCTGTATGTTTGTGTGTCTCTTACCTGCCATGTCGAGTGAGCGCTTCTTGGCAGTAGTGATTGGGCTGTCTCGACGACGCAGCAGCGGACTGCTCCTCCGCTCGCTCACCTTCTGTTTCAGCCTGGAGCGCAGCTTCAGGTTGGGCTCCGAGGCTGAAAGAAGGATGGAAACGGACGTGACTGATTGATTTATTCATAGTCTGACTGCTAATTTACTACTTAGTGAATTCAATAATTATCTTAACTTGCATGATAAAGCACAAATCACTTAGTGAAGAATAAAATTTAATCAGAAACCTAAAATTGTATCTACATGACTGAAAATTAATAAATTATTATTATTATTTATTTTGCCATAAACTTGAATTGTATCTCTACAAGAACACAAACATCAGCCAAACTAAAACAAACATCTCTGAGAATTTTGAGCATCTTCTTTCAGTTTTTCAGGCACTTTCTTAATGAAAACCTATACGAAGTTGTGCCATTGGATCTTGCAGCCTGACAAAGATTAAAAGTTGACATCTTTGGATAATTTGGGAATTTTCTCCCCTGGACACCACTATGACTTACAGCGTGTCATCACAAGTGTCAAACTACCACACAATCATCTATTTCCACTCTACTACCTCACACTAGGCGTTTTTTGTTACCTGCCAACTCCAGCTCAGACACCGATAACCATGTCAGTATCTGTGTTGTTGCACAGACAACTGGTGGTGGTACAGCTTTGGACAAATCAATCAAAAGGGTAGGAGAGTTACCTGAGCTACAATCTGACAGGCTCTTAGCTCAAACTGGGAGCTCTTCACATTGATCTGTCATGCAGCACTGTTATGAAAATTATGAGGAGACACTCGGTTACATGCTTTAATCTGATCCATTTTCCAAAGTCAGCAGGGCTAAAAAGCAATTAGCTCCAATTTGGGAGCAATGCCTAAAGGCCTTTTGGTCTTTTGTGTTCGCTGTCACAGACTTGTAAATGGAGACAGGGAGAAAGAAACATCATGTCACCTTGGCTCCAGCTATCAAGACTAATGCTCAGTTTACTTTGCCCTGCCAATCAGTGGCTTTGGATGATTTCCCCATTCATTATCCAATTTTTAATCATCAAAGAAAGTATAAATGCAAATGTAGTACACCACTAACCCTGATTAAGGAACAACCACATTAATCTTCTACTTCAGTGCTGTATATCTTTTTTATTTTAAAACCGAGGATAAAGGTGCAGATACTGAAAAGCTACATTCCCTGGAGCAAACTCCCTTGAGAATTCCTTTCAGAAATAATAAAATGAGTTTGTTCGCATTAAGAGTCAGGAAAAAATAGAGCTCAGTCAAGATGACAGCACAGTAATTAATTTTGAAGGAAGTTTATGAAGCCAATTTATTACTACTTTGGATTTCAAATGATCCCTGCACCTGATTTTGATTTTTAGGTTCTTAGAAATTCAAGTGAATGACATGTAATAGCAGTTCTGCCCAACAGAGCTAGAACACATTAGCATAAAGTTTAGTCAAACTTATTTAAGACCATAATCAGGATTGCTGTCTAATATTAACTGTGCCATAAAAATGGTTCACCAAACATACACGCTAAAATCTAACTAGCATAACTTACTGTACGTACCATTTATGTTTATATCTGATACAAAGTTTGCTTTTTAAGAATATTCAACCTAAATGAAATGGGATTTTACGTCTTTGCAGTAGCTCTTAGACAAGTTTAAATAACCAGCCTAAGTCTGAGTAGTGACAGTTGGGTGCTTTTGCACAGCAGAGATGATGAAGTTAATAATGTGACTGTTATAAAAAGAGAAAAATGATGGCCTTGGTTTGAAAATAAAATCGTAGAAACTCGTTAATTATAGATTTTACTATTATTATTAACTTTTATTCCATCATCATCTTTAAGAACAAAAGCTGAAGCAAAGATTATAAAACTGAGCCATAAGTTTTTATTGATCAACCCAATTTTCATCAAGAATCACAAGAGATTTTGAAATAATTTTGTGCTAAACCCAAACAAAAAGCTTAATCATGTATTTCCAGTCACAGTCAAAGCTGAATGTTAAAAGGTTAAAACCCCTATCTGATCTGATTTCATTTTCTAAAAATGATCAAACTATGAAAAGTCATTAGACGGCATCATATCATTTACAGTCTCCACGACTAATGACAGAACTATTTTTACCAGAAATCAATGGTGAGAGTGTCTGTTAGTGAAGAACACTGAACAAATGCTGTGCTAAAATAAAAAAACAAGAGACAGTAATTAGGCAGCTGAAGCAGTAATTAGGTTTTGGTTCCTGCTTCAGCAGAGTGAAAACAAATTTTAAAAGGCGAATGATTCAGTATGACAGCACCCCAAATAATCACGACAAAGGTATAGAGCAAGCCAAGTAGTATTGATGGAGAAAATATCAATACCCATGAACAGAGGTGTCGTCTGTTCTGTCAAAGAACTAAAGAGAAAACAACATAATGTGATGCTTTCAGAAAAGTAGCTGCTAAGATACAAGGTGATGTCTCAGAAAGAAAATTAGACATCAGTTACATGTAGAAAGGCTGTGTTATATACACTGCAAGTCCAATTAGTATATTCAGGTAGTCAGCTGACCTCATTCTTTGGCCACGTAACGTAGCTGAACCTAGACCTGACCAACTGCAGCAACCCCAGATCATAGCACTGCCCCCACAGGCTTGTACAGTAGGCCTAGGCATGATGGGTGCATCACTTCTGAAACCTTTTCCTCGACCACAGTATGTCTCTTCAGACATGGTTGTTTAAGAAATGAGAAGCTACTCACTGCAATAGTTAGGGTTAAATAACTTGTTACCAGCTGAAACATAATCATCCATGCAGTAATTATCCGATGGGAGGTTCTCACCTATTTGCTCAGTTAAATCCAGGTGATGACTTTTTTTTTTTTTGAACGGGCAGTGTATGTCTCTAATTTCCTCTGTTTCAGATTTACTTCTTTAATTTTCATTATAATAGTGCAGAGAAATTATATAGATTAAAAAAGTTGTAACATGTCCCAATCACTTCTATTTTAACTACCCACAAATGGCTTAAGGGAAGCGTAAGCTCATATAATCACACACTACAGAGTGCTTTGTCGCCCCGTTAAAATGAGCCTCAGAACATGTTGCTTTGTATTCATGGGAGAGCTGTACAGTCTGGTTATCAACCAAGGCATGTACTGTACAGTACCACTCTGCCTATGTGCCATTGTATCCATGTGAAGGACAAGCTGCCCCAGTTAAGCTACAAAAACATCAGTGAAAAGACTGGAACAGTATGCCTTGCGCTGCCTTTATGAACAAGCGCTAAGTTGAAGGGCCTCAAACTTTCCCGTCCACCTCATTCAGAGGCAATCATGTGTATGTGAGAACATACTCCAGACAAGGCCCCCTGTGTGTTCATGTGATGCACTCTAACCCCTAAATGATTTTGTGATTTTAAAGGCTTTGATTTGGCTGTCACTCAGGTTTTCAGGACATTACAGCTACAATCATTAAAAATGTTTTCAGCAACAGCCGTTCAATGTATTTATACTCTGCAATTACCTCTCTTTAATGTTGTAGTTAAGTTATTGCTAGTGGTGGAGTCCGACATTTCCACTATGGATTCAAATTGCTTACCTATTATTCTTAATTTCATCTCACCAATTTTAGCCTCGTTGGTTACTGTTTACTAACACAGAATCACAGCTGTATTACGTTACTACTAATGCCATCCAAATGCTCTCGACTGCTACTACTTCACATTAAAAGCATGTAATTATTTATTTTTTCTTGATTAAAACATCATGACTTTGTTGCATTATAAACAGATACCAGTTGCCCTTTTGGGGTATTTCTGATAAAATAGGTGTTGTCACACTGGTTAAATTGCGCTACGAGTGAGAGTATCAGCTGCACTAAATTGCTAAACTGTAACATGGGAGATGCACAAACAGTGCTGTTGTTTCCTTTGACCGTTGCTGGGAACCCTGGGTGCCAGTCTGCTGCTTTATGGCTAGGCGGTGATATAAAAGAGCCTCTAACCTCTCCTCAGCTGGCATTACCATAAGTAAACCCCACAAAACACGTCATTGCTGTGGGCAAATATCAGGGTGGCACAGGTTCTCCCCTCTCTCTACAAGTGAGCACAATCCTCAGCTTTATAGAAATCAAGGGACAATCTTTTTACTCCTTGCCAATTTCTCATCTTTTTTTTTTTTTTTTACTTCTCTCTATATGAAGAAGGTTTTTGGGAGTGTGGTATAATTGTGTCATTTCCTGGACTTAGTTCAAATCCTGCTTTCCAGCTCTTATTTTCTGTGTTCTCATCTATTACACTATTTCTCTCTAATGAAAGCGACATCTTTTACCTTACATGTTTTCCTTGAAAAGAAAAACGTCTGTTGAGGTATTTAAAATGGTCACTGAAACCACTGAAATCTCTCCCACTTTTCATTCTCTCTGCATCTCCCTGATCATCGCTCTTTTTTCTTCACACCTCATCAACCCTTCCTGCCTCCCTTTTCAACATTCTGTTTCGCCTCCTTTCTTCCTCTCTTCTTCTTCGTATACCGCTCTCACAGGGTGGAATGTAGCTGTGTAGGCCAGTGTCAACTGTGGTCTATCTGCTCGTATCCAGCCGCCTGAAGGCTCAGAGTCAACAGGCCTAGAGCGCTGGCTGTAGCTGCCTGCCGCTGCACTAAGTGAATAATTGCACTGTAAGACAACCGCTGCTTCATGGCTACACCACCGCACATACCACTCACACTTTACACAGACACAAAGCTACACACATACACACACCTGACAAAAACACACTGCAAACAGCTGGTTTTACTCTGTAAAGGGTTCTGTACTTTGAGCACTAAAGCTTGAAGACGTTAACTTGTAGGCCACAAGAAAACATTTTTTCCAGCAGTACATTTTGCAGAGTTTAATGACTTTTGACAAGGTCTGTCACCCACTAAAAAGAAAACATGCACTTGGATCTACTCTGTGTAGTGGTGCAGCTATGGCAATCATACATATTAACAATATAAAAAGTTTATTTAGTTCATAAATGAGGACACAGGTAATCAGTCCTTTGAACTAAAACTAGATAAAAAATGTACCTAAATTAATAAGACGTTGTGATTACACTGACAGCTAACAGAAAAGCTCAGTTGATTTTGTAGTAAGTAATATAAGTAATGAGTTACAGGAGGCTGAAAACTGTTTTGAAAATGTAAAACTATCCTAAATGGCCTTCTGTAGCAGTGTATACCCCGCTGAGCCAGAAACTGGTAGAAAGTGACGGCAGCATTTTGTTCTAGCTAAAAGGAGTAATTTAATTTGTTGGAAAGTATAGCAAAGAGGGAGTCTGGGCCCAAACACATGAATATAGGCTTGTGAAAGGAATTCATTTAAGGAAGATATGTTATGTCCCAGAAATGTTTAGCAAAATTTAATTTTAAATTAAAAACCACCCCAACAATTTTTGCCTATTTGCAAACAGGACTAAAACCTATCAGCATTTAACACTATTAAATTACTGCCTTAATGTCTGCAAGGTTAGCAAGTAAGTACACTGGAGAAAGTTCCGATGGGTTTATCAGCATTACAGAGAAAAGAAATAGTGCAGCTGTGAATTTCTTGACCGAGAGCTAGAGCGTAAATTGAAAACAATAAAAGGCTAAGAATGGAGCCCTGGGGAACCCCAAAAGTAATTGTTGCACTACAAGAGGAGATGGTCCCAACTGACTCCCAACTCAAATAAGATCTGTCAGAGCTACTTAGTTTTAATATGCAATTATCAAACAAATTAAAGGCAGCAGAAAGGCCGCCAGTGTTGAGCACTTGAACAACCTACAGTATCAGTAATAATAGCAAACAACTTGAAACCATAAATAATCTGACATGAGTAGATAATACCCTCTCCAAATCTAGACTAAACAAGGCTAATTCTGTAATTGTAACACAGTCAGCATCAAGTTCAAGTTTCTTAAAAAACTGCTACATGCCAAATTATTCAAAACAACCCCTAAGGTTATAGAACTTTTAAGATCTAATAAAACAGTCACTGCTAAAATGGTAAAAACCTCTCTCATTCTATTGAACTCTCACTCTATTGAACTCTTGAACCACCTACACTTATACGCTCTCTAGCTCTCTCATGCAGGATGCAGGGAGACCCTGACAGCCTAATGTGAATGTGATTAATGGTGCAGAGCTCTGATGCCATCTAAATTATGCTAGACGTGAGTGTGCATAGCAGCTACTGTAATGTTACAGTTCCCAAATGAGTGTGTGTGTGCAATCCTCTCTAAACGTGAGCCTGCATAGAAGCAAGTAGACAGACTCTGAACTGCCAAGTGTGTAAGCATGTGTATGTTTGGTGTGTGATGTACCAGTCTTTCGCAGTGGGAAATCATCCCGGGGGTTGTAGACGCCCAGAACAGGGTGGTTGTAGGTAGACACACCAGTCTGTGGAGGTGAGCTCTGGTCCAGAGAGCTGTGCTGGGTTTTGCTATAGAACAAACAAACACAATGTTAAAGATGGTGCCAATTTCAGTACAGCATGCGAATAAGGCCAAACACTGATAACTCTGTGGACATGTGACTGAATGATTAATCACAACAAAGTAACAAACTTTATGGCTGTCATAGATCTGTATGATTAAAGCATCACACAAATCCCTTGGCAAGGCTGCAGACATGTGCTGCCATCTGTTCACTGCCTACAGAATAAGGTAGTGTTTGTAGGAAAAGTTAAGCCGAGCTGGCTACAGCCCAAATGCATGTTCCTGACAAGCGGATGTACACACTCTTTGCTTCCAAAACTGAGGGGGCCGATGAGTCCAGTGAGGAGAGAAAATTTACATTAGGGAGAGAAAGCACAGAAAAAGAGAGGCAGGATATAGAAAGAGACACTTTTTTATCACCTCTAGCTGTTGAAAGTCAATGCTTGTGGGTGTTTCACTGGGTCACACATTGAGATTATGTAAGATTATTTATTTGGTTATGTATTTGTTACGGTTTTAGTGCTTTTATAGTGCAAAAATTAAATACATAACCTTGAAGAACATAATTTGGAAACACTCTCGTCTGCTGAACTAAAAACCTAAAATGATTTAGGGTACTTAATTAATTTATTATTTGTTTTTCAGGGCTTCAGGTTACATACAATTTTTTACAGGGTAATTCAAATTAAAAACATTACATTGCAAAATAAATCTACATGAAGGACATAATGGCTTTCTTATACTGAATTTTTGTAAGCTGACCTTCTAAAACCTTTAATTCTTTTACTTTGCACTTCAAATGCAACTACATTTTAACTTACTTTAACTTAACTAATTTTGAAACATATCTTAAGACTTAATCCAACACTGCAAATCATTCAAAAACTGCAAATGTAAGACCTATTATTGAATTAGTGACACATGCATATTTTTATCCAAATATGACTGACATTTTTATTAGCACAACAAATTCTTCGGTTTGCATGTTTTCATTCATGCAGAGTACACATGGTTACGTGAAGTGCAACTCTAAAAAAAGGAGGAAACAGCAACTGTACACACCTGCAAATGGCTCCAGAGATGCTACAATAAACATTCAAGGCCAAGCCTTCAGTGTAAGAGCCCCTATCATCAGGTTTCAATATCCTGCTCTCTCGTGTTTGTGTGTGAGCGTGCATGTGTATTCGCATCTTTGTTTTATAACCTTGCTCGATCCATCTCTCAGTCAGGCTCAAACAAAATGGCAGGTGAGGAAGAGGGGAAGCTCACTGACAGATTAAGACACAAACAATACATTATTCATCTGCTGTCAGAGAGGGAATTAGCATCCAAACTTATGAGGATCTCCAGTTAGCATCTATTGTCTTCTACTGCTTACAATCATTACAAAGAATCAGGCAGCCAAGCCATTGTGTTGTTTTCCAGATTGCAAATGAACAGGTGATTTAACTGGGTGAACATTTCAAATATGCCATGAAGTTGTGCTTTACTGTATGATGCATATCACCAGCTAACTAACTGTTTCTTACCGGTACCAGTAGGGAGCATCGTTGGGGAGGCCTCCTTGGTTGAGGCTCCGCTGGGCCAGCGCCTTCTTCTTGTTCAAGACAAACTCCTGGAGACGCATCTTCACCTCAGTACTGGCCACAGCACCTAATGGATGAAGTGAGAAGACAAATCTTACATTGAGATTGTCCTTAAGACCTATTACTATTAGCTATAAGAGCCATCAGTACATTACAGTAGTAATTACATTATTACAGTAGGAAATCATTTGGACCAACAGAAAAATGGACAATTTAAACCCCAAATCAGTCACATCTACTTATTATTATGACCTTGTAGAATATCAAAGCTGACATGGCAAAAATAAATCGTGGACAATTGGCATGTTCGGCATTTTGAAATTAGATAATATAAAGATAAGATCAACTTTATCAATCCAGGTAGGTGAGAACATTATAAACACATCACAAACAAATGAAGATTCACATTTTTCACTATATTTTGACATAAAGACCAAACAATTAATGTATCTATCAATTAATGTATAATATTGAAAATAATCATTGGGTGCAACCTTATTCCTGCCTCATAATCAGTCTATAAACTTCTAGTGTGATATTTCTTGACACAGACCCAGAGCTTCATGATCACAACCAGAGGAGTGGGATTTTGCAGGGTGCAGAAAAAAGAAATGAAAACGATGCAAAATGCTGCGAAAACTGAGGGCACTGAGGCAACAAACCGCACTCGTGCAGGTACATGTGAGAGCAAACATGCTGTGCAATCTCTCTCTCTCACACATACACTGAGCCTGCACGGACACAGCCCCGATGGGTAACCACTTTCCATATAGTGTGTAAACTGCTCTCAAGGACTCCTGTCCACTCACTTTCAATGAACTGTTGAGAGACATCCAGCATGCAGCGGTAATAACTCGGCTTAACCAAGGCCACCGGCTAATACAGTTCGTTTACCACAGTAAATACGCAGGTTCTCCAAGTAAAATGGAAATACGCAGACATGCAATACTGATCTTAACGGTCCTTTCAACCTTGGAATGTCTTGAATGAAGCGTTCTCACAAACAATTCTGCACTCCTGCCAAATGCTACCAAACTGCCTGACTGCCAAGATGGTAAACAAAAGTTTTTATCTGTCGACTGCAGTGATGGAGGTGTCCCAGAAACCCTCACTAATATGTTTAGACAGCCATCAGCATCATCAGTTTTAAACTGATGTTTAGCAATTACATTGTGATTTAAAAGCCACTAAAATACAGTATGAATGAAGCTGAATGCTACTATCGTGGAGCGGTTTCTTATTCCTTTCTGTGTTCTTGATATCTTCTTGTTGTAGCACTGGATTTATGAAACACAATTTTTCTGCAGTTCTCATGTTTTATCCTTAATGTTTGTTGCTGCTTTTACTTTAATGTGGCAATGTGTGACTACATGCTGCATGGAATGTGTGAAAAAAACCCTTCTACAGTCTAAATTAGGTGTCAGACTAAGTTGCATTTTGGAGATATTTTTTAAATTTCAGATAAAATTGTGGTTTTGTGTGATTTCTGCACTACATTACACTACCGTACTAATGTAATAATGTACAAATATGTGTGAAAACAACTCTGATCTGCTCCAAATCACAAATATCTATTAGACAAACCCATTTTTGGGGGGGGTTTGACTTGATTTGGCTGATCTCATCTTTGCTGAAACTTACTCTCTTGTCCTCTCTCCTTGTTCTTCAACAGCTGCAGTTTCTGCTCCCTCTGTTGTTTCTCCAGTTCCTGTTCCAGACGATGGTTCTCCATCTTCCTCTGGTGCTCCAGAAGCTCCTGCTGGTGCTTCAACGCCAGGAGCTCCTGCTGTTGCTGCAGGAAAACCATAAGAATCACGTCAGTGAAAACTCAACTAATAGAAGTCGTCAAACAAATAAACAAACAAACTATTTCACTCAGGATGAGGCTTTCACAAGACACGTAATTCAATTCATCCTTACTCCAGAAAAGCAGGAGAACAACAGCTGATAAATGTTTGTGATGTAAAATATGTGAACTCAGGGGTTTGTCCTGTCAGCAGAAGGTCAAAAATAAATTCCCCATAAAATTCAGAATGTGCTCACCAACACGTTTTTATCCCACTGAAGTGTCCTTGAATCAGACCTAGAGCTCAGTGTGAGTCACTGTGGAAAAGAGCATCAATTAAGTGCTACAACAACCTGCTACCACCTTCATCAAAGCCTTAATGCTTTTTGAGGACCTGAGGCACCAAATCAAGTCCCAATCGCTCTTTAATGTCTCTGTAATATACAATAAATAGGCAAGCTTTCTGTGATGGTACTAGCCAGCTACATAATGAGCTCTCTCTGACGTGCCAAGGAACCGACACTTTACCGCCGTCTACCCCTTATCATCACACACCCAATGGCAATATTTGATCAATTTACTGTAACTGCATGTAATCAACTCCTGATGGTGTCTTTAAACACTGTAAATAGAGGCTCAGTAGCTGGGATATGCACTTGTGGTTACTGTGAGGGCAAATCAAATGTTTCAGAAGAGGCTGTGAATAAATTAGTGGCTGACGGTGAGAGGAAGGTGAGGCGGTGGTCATGAGAAAAGCACATCGGCTCTCTGGATGGCCCGCTTCCAACCCGAAGCCTCAATCCTTTTTTGTCCTTCAGTCAAGATTGGGGTTGGGGGATTGAGTGGGTGGGAAGTAACGCAGACAGACACAAATACACAAAACTGTTGCTGCTCTGAAAGCTACTCACAAACGTTTCCCTTTGACTAACACTCTCAGGTGCTTCACAATCTCATTTTATCAGAGTTTGCTTGCGAGAAATATGTGTTTGCAGAATTTGAATGTGTGCATACAGTGTATTGCTTTTCCCTAATGTGGAAGCGAACTGGGCATGCGTGACTGTGTGTTTGCTGACATTTGAGAGGATATGTATGTTTTAATACCTGTACAGCTGTGTGTGTGTGTGTGTGTCTGTGTGTGTGTTGTATGTACACAGTGGCTGTGAATGGGCCTGATTGAGGCCGGGCCTCCCTGCTCAGGCTGTGCGTCACTGGCCTCCACCTGAGTGGTCCTGCAGCCCCACCACAGGCCAGACGGCTCCTTATACAGCATCACTCATCCCTCAACATCACAAAACAGCGAATCCGTAATACTACTGAGTTGCAGATTTTAAATGTAAAAGAATGAAAACATAGAAAGCAAGAGAGGAAAAAACAGAAGAAAGCCAGTAGGAAGGAAGAAAGTAAGAAGGAACATAAGGAAGATTAGAAAGCAGGAAGAGAGGAGGATGTTAAAGACAGAGAAGGAGACAACAAAGACTGATATGGAAGGAGAACAGAAGGTAGGCGGGAAGAAAGAGAAGAAGGATCACAAGAACAGGAAGGAATGGTAAAGAAGAAAGAGACAAGAAAATGACAGAAAACATGAAGACGACAGGAAGAAAGAAATAAAGAAAAGAGAGAAAGGGAAAGAAGGAAGATAGAAGGATATCAGGAAGAAGCAGCAAAGGAAGGAAGATAGAAAAACACAAAGAACGAGAGGAAGGAAGGAAGGGGCGAAGAGAAGCAAAAAAGTCCAGACAGGAAGGAAGAAGAGTCACAGAATACAGAAAGAAAGGAGAAAAGTGAAATCAACTTACAGACGAGAAACTAAAATCCTTACATTTAAACTAATGTAATCCTGCACAATCTAATCTCCTGCCCCCACAATCCATTTTTAGACATTTAGTTCTAAGTCCTGGAAAAAAGTAGTTCAGCTGTTCTTTCTGTATTACAATTCATATTACAGCAGTAAAAAAGAACAAACACTGGAATATTTTTATATGACATTTCAGCCCCACAGGAGCACTCCGGTGCTCTCAGAGGGCCTGGTGTATTAAAGCTTCAGAGTGTGGGCGTGCTGATCTAGATTCACTTTGTATTTCCAGGTCACTATGATACGAGCATATGATCCTACAGTAGCTTGATCTCTTGTATCTCATGCGCTGCTCGATATGTGAAGCAGCTCTAGCTCAAACTGCCTTTTTATTTGTTCTTTCAAAAGCAAAATCTGTCCACTGAAGGAGACAAACACATTTTTTGGCTTCTTCTGAATATACACTATGTATTATTGGATGCTGTTATTTAAAGTAAGGACTGGTGCATAAGGGTTTAGTTATGTAACTCACCACCAATGCTACTAAAGTCTGGCTTTCACACTTCTTCTGAATCTAAACACATCCTTATAGTGCTGTTATATATCGCAAAAGTAAATGAAACCAAATTGCCTCCTCGTTCTCCGCTCCCTCTTTACTTTTAATGCAAAGTAATTTAAACCTGACAAAGCCGCTCTCTGTTGGTGAGATTAGTCTGTTAATGAATCTTGTAGCAGACTAAATTAAAAGCTGTCTCTGCTTTGTTTAGTAAAGTTTTAAAAAGGGTCGATTTTGGACTGTTGTCTCTTGAACTTAGATAAAAACGTGCTGTTGTTCTTTTGCACAGATCTTTTATTTATATCTGATGAATCCCAGTTTTAAAAGATTGTTTCAAAAATCAGAATTCAGACCCTATATGTATGTTAAACAAACATTTGGTCGTGAGTCATTCTGCTTATCTAGAAGCCTTCCACAGATAAGAAACGTTATTCTGCATCTGGACGTTGAGGATGGCAGATTAAAAAATATTTGGGTAAAAAACAGCTGTGTGAATTAAAGCTGGATTAAGAGTCACAGTTCCATTTTTGTTTCTTGGTGCTGTACACAATATAATAATTTAGTTCAAGAGTTAAGAGATTTTCCATGAAGCACCTAAGAAATATTCCTAAAATATCCCTCTGGGGTTCATATGATCAGTAGAACTGCTGTTTTCATTTTAGTGTTTTAAATTTGTCTCAGAAAATTGAAAAATCAATTAAAACAACCTATTTAATTAGTATTGACTCATATTTCACCAGTATTATACAGTATTATACAGCAACTCATTTTTGTGGTAGATACAAGAAAATTGAAAATCTGAAACGATCTGAAAATTGGACCAATTCAAACTGAACTGAATATTTGACCAAATTGGACCATGCGTATATGCATACATGCATTTATAAAACCCTATAAAATTGTAAATGTCACACCTTAATGTGTTCCTGGAGCTGGGCCTCATGTTGACGGGACAGCTGCTCATGCTGCCGCTGGAACTCTGCGATGAGGATCTGCCTTTGGATCTGCTGCTTCTGCTTCAGGGTCAGCAGCTCTTGCTGTAGCTGCTGTTCGCGCACCGAGGCTCCCACCACGCCCCCACCGGCCTGGCCCGTTCCAAGGGAGCCGGGCGATTGCTGGCCGGGCGGCGAAAGCGAGGACACCGGCTGCTGCTGCTGCTGCTGGTGGTGGTCCACGCGTAGGTCCATGGGGATGGCGGCTGGAGGGAGACGCAAGGGCAGCGCCGAGTTGATGTCCACTGTAGAGACAGATTAAGACACAGAAACAACATGTGATCACACTTGGTGGATGGTTCTTTGTTTCCTTATCATCTTGTTAGTTCATAGACAATATGTATTGATTGTTAGTTGGACAAACGTCACAATGACCAAAACTGAGAACCTCATTAGTAACAGAGCTCTTGGAAACAGTCAAGGACAGACAACAGAAAACTAATCATGATACAGTAACGTGTTTTTTTGAAGAGATTTCACTACCTTCTTAGCTCCTGATGAAGCCATACATAGTACTGTATGTTCTTAGATGTTGGATTAATATCTTGTGCTCTGTGCTTAGCTACATTTAGATGTAAAAGTAAGAAAATGCAAATTGACACAGACAAATGAACTGCAATGTGTTTTTGTGCGTTACATTGAGCCTACAAGGCACTTCTGTGTTTGACTAGTCAGTACAAGTGCAAGGAGAGACACTGTGCCTCTGAATGGGATAAAATCAAAGCTCTTCAACATGTTACTTAATGTGTGTACCTGCACAGGGATACAAAAGTGTTATGAAAAGACACCTGTCATATCTGGCATCAATATCAATCTTTGTGATTTTAATGACTCACTCATTTTCACCAGCTCTTCTGCGTATATTTCAAAATGCCACAGGGTCTACATATAACCTCACTTATTTTGGCACAGGGTTTAAGGGTCAAAGCCTCTCTGTGAAAGAGGTGACAACAGAATATTCTAATGGGAATCAATAAAGGTTGATATTACACTAATAATCTGTATCAATAAAAACTGACATTGATGCCATTTATTCCTTCAGCTCGTCTGTGAAATCGTCTGACTGATTCTGCAGTTATGTATGAAACCCGCCAACATCTTACAAAGATTGCTTTGACCCAGCGAGGTGCAGGCCTTGAGCCGGGCCAGCCACCCACAAATCACTGCACAGGAAGACTTCCAATCTCGCGGCTTCCTCCCCATTAAATCTGAATAAAGAGGAGTCGATTGGCTGATTATTTACCTACATGTTTACTGAGAGCGTGGCGAGAGCCAGAGATGCTTGCCTGGAACTCTGCGTTAATACAGAGGCAAACACACCATCACTGACACTTAATACACTGAGTCACAAACAAACGCGCAGGTACATTTACACAGCCACTTATGAGAAAATACATCACAAGTATTACCCGGTGGCAAATTTAAACTTGGGATGCACGCGTCAGAAGAGTGAAAGTATCGTTTAGGAGGCTCCAGTGATCATAAATACAGTTTACTTGTCAAATAGCCACTCAGGTCTACTGTGCCAAAGTGACAAAAAATAGACTCATCTCCTTTGTAGAAGCATTTTTATTGGAAGACTGCTGATATCTTTTCATTTTGAAACCATTTTCTGAGATGAGGCCAAACATCCAGCATCTGTCACACCCCAACTCACACATACTCTCCTCAGATTTGATCTATGATACGTTGTTCTCTGAAACATGTCACAACTGAAAAATAAAGCCATAAAGCATTAACAGAAGATCCTTGAAACAGACTGCAGACATAAGGTTGGAAAGAGCCATTTTCTTCCTCTGAACATCACCCTCTGTGCACACTAATAGTTACTGTGCATCACTGGCAATTAAATCCACATGGTGTTTTTTAAATCTCCCCTTCCTCCAGTGTGTTTTTGTGCAGCAGGTGAAACACATCCCTGCAGCTGTTTTCATCCACGCCATAAGAGAACAGAGCAACAACATGCAACAGGTCCTTAAGGACTGCTGTCATGTGGGGAGTGACAACAATATGTCATATGCCGGCACAATCTTGTAATCTGTGAAAATGTGAAAATTAGCCTAATTTCATGTCAACCCACGGGACTTGAGGTTTGACATTTCTAAATGAGAAGATGCAATCTTTCATTCCTTTTTTCACTCATCTCCTTTCTTCTTCTCCCACTAATAATTTCCTTCCAAGAAAAGAAAAGATTTTTTTCTTTGCTGTTTTTGAATAGGCTTACCCATTATTTAATTAAATGCAGTGATGCCTTCAGTTTTTGGCTGTTCTTGGGCCTTTGCTCATTTTAGAAACGACAACAGTTACAGGTTGGCAGTTGATAAGATGAGCAAGTGAAAAAGGGGGGTTTGATAGGAAAGATTAACTCCTACAATCTTGAATCGTTCTGTAGAGAAGCAATAAGTTGAATCTGAATGGAAACAAAACATTTTATTTACAGCTTCACTTTGGTTTCTGACGTTGCTTTTCTAATTTCTTCAAAATAAATGTTTTTCTCCTGCAGCTGTGTCTTCATTTTACCTATTTCTGAATAAGTCACCTTGCAGTTTGAGTGCCCGAGTGTCTTTCATACTGTTAAAAAAAACCTTGGCTAAAGCCTGGAGGCAGCAGGAACTCTATATTAAGTCTTCAGGGTCACTTGAAAACTGACGTCAAAGATAAACATGCACTGTGACCGCTGACATATGGGTGGAAAAATGATCAATTCTCCTCTTTTTGCACATTTTTCTTACCTAATATTAGTTTTAGGAAGCATGAGAGCAACCCAATTATTTAATCTTACAGCTATTAGAACAGGAAAGAAAGATAGGACAGGAGCGAGGTAATTATGACTGAAAACTGCTCTAGTGGCTCCAATCTTGGCTAATGCAAATCCATAACTCATAGACACAAGCGCACTCGTGCACACACACTCTCCCTGTACAAAATGTTCTTCTACAGATATTGAGTCCCTGACACAACACAAACAGCCTCACACACTTGATGGTGACGCATACAGATGCACAAACACACTTCATATGGCATCTCTGTCACATCGGCAGCGCTAATTGCTCTCCACACAAAAGCGGGACATACAGAGAGAGACAGAGAGAGAGAGAGGTGATAATGTGTGTTGTCGTTACCCATCAGCGCTCTCCTCCTCCTCTCTTCTGCAGCCTCCTCTCTTCGTCCTCTCCTCCTTATCACTGCACCTCCTCCTCCTCCTCCTCCCTTCCTCTTTCAGTCTGTAGCAGTTAACAACAGTACGCTCCCTTTCCTGTTATACTGACTTCTCTTCTCGCTCTCCACCTCAGTCACTTTTGGGCACTTGGTTCATCCCCTCTCCTGTTTTAACCTGATGGGCGTCTCTCTCCTCTCGCTCTACTCCTTTCTCTCTCCTCCCCTCATCCCTCGTTTGCCCAGTGGTGACATCACAGGGCAGTCTCAGGCATGCAGCCTGTTTATTCTGCAGCCCTCTGCTTTTCCAGGAACCAACGTCACACACACACACACTCTCACTCACTTTTCTCCTTACTCTCTCTGCTCTTTTCCCCCGCTCAACCTGCTTTCTTTGCTTCTAGGGCCAAGGAAAACCCTCCACACCAGTTTGTAGTGCACTGAATATCACTACCTCCTTTTCCCACTCACTTTCAGGCGTCTCCACTACTTATAAAAACCATCTCTCCCCCTCTCCCTCAGTCTCTCCCGTGCTGTTTAATACTGTGCGCTCAAATTCCTGGCCTGGAATTTGCCTGCATTTCCCAAACAAATAAAACCACAAAATGGTTTCAGGTAAAGCTGAGTAAGGACTTTCCCCACATGGAGGCTCCCTAGATATTTAAAAACTGGATGTCTTAATAAAATTAGGGAGTAACATTTGGTGGTAGTAGTTTCTTTTTTAACACAATTATGTCTTGATTCACTGTGTCAACTGTACAGGTCTCTTACATTAACTATTATACATTTTAAGTTTAGTTTGATTATATGTGTTTGCATACATGTGCATGACTGGATGGACATGTTAAGACTTAAGGAGGTTTCTATGAACATTCTCAACAAGACACATGCATGTCTCCCTTTCTATGGGCAGGGCTATAAAGAACAGTTGTGGCCAATGAGAAGCCTGTCAGACTAATCTGGCTGTCACCTGACAAAGATAAACTCTGAAATCAGCCCATCTTTGTATACAAGCAGTGACGTCAAACATGTACCTCAGTTTACTGATGTGCACCAGATAGAAGACAATGCAGGGGCACATGCACAAAATCAAAACAAAGACAAACGTGCTGTCTCAGGGGGAGACCAGAGGAGCCTTCACGAGTCTTACACAACTGACAACTTTGCCTAGATCAACACAAAAGGACTTCAGTTCAATTCCAGTTTGTCAAAGCTTCCTTGAAGATCTCAAACGTGTTTCAGCTCAGATTTCAGAGACAAAAGGAAAAGGGAAACAGAGTGGAGACCCTACATTTGTACATCTGGTCTCTTTTTTCTTTTGAGCATTTAAAACATTTCTCAGTGTGGAGCATTTCTTAAGTGTGAGAGGGAATCCCGATGACATCTCTGCACAAAGCAGTCTCACCACCAGTGTGTATGTGTGACAATACTACAGGTTATTCCACTCTTGGGAAGCTTTTTTCTTCAGCTCCGTTTATGAACCTTTACTCCTTCACCACCTTCCCTTTCAGCAGGTTCCTCTCCTCACTACGCTCTATCCACCTTCTTCTTCTTCTATCCTCTGCGTCCTTCCACACTCAGTAGCACCCCCCACCCCCTCTCACCTTTCTTTCCTCCATCTCCCCACAACAAATCACAATTTGTTTACAACCCCCTGGGCGCACTCCACAACTCTTCTGGCTCGGATTGCAGATCTATTTATACCAGACAATGCAGAGGGCTGGCGTCTCTGATTTGATATTTCACCAAGTGTATATGCCACGGTCTGACTGCCTGAGCTTCACACTCGTTAGGTTTAATAGATGTCATACTGGGTCAAGCAGAGCTGTTTAGTGCGGTTTCAGTAAAAAATGAGGCTGAAATCTTTTTTTTAGTAAAGAAATTACAAACAAGACAAGATATTCTGCACGGGGTTCCATGAAGTGAATTTAGCAGCAGACCGAGATGAGAAGCAACAAGTAGCACATCTGTTGATTTTGGCAAATAGCTGTGGTTGGCTTGCTGATTGCTCTCTGAGGGTTGGTTGGGTGAACATCAGCCTGTGTTACTTTCCCTCACTGACTCTCTCAGCTGCTCTGAATCAGAGCTTCACTACCAAGCAAGCCCTGACTCTTGGAGATAATAACAGCTTATTCGTGGTTATAAGTTTGCAGCAAAAAACGATAGTGATCTAGCTTTGGAACGGCGCTGTGACCTCTTAAAAAACTAGACAAGACGTGTCGAGGTGTAGTAAGTCTGGTTCTGCCAAGTGCAAGTTCCGACTTGTCAAGGACTCAGTGACATCATACAACAGTCTGCAGAACTGCAGCTTAAGAAGAAAGACATGGTTAAATGTGGGACAGAGACATAACTCGAGAAAGAGACGGGTCGACGTGTGAAGACTGAGGAGCAGTACGTGCAAAAATCCAGATCAGCCTTTGGACAATGTAAAGAAAATTTAGATCCCATTACTGCATACTGTTCAGAGCTGCAGCTAATGAATGTATTATTTATCAATTAATGGTTTTTCAATTATTAAATTATTAAAATAATTGTACAAATGTCAGAAGATATTCCTACTTTTTAAAGGATTAAAATTCATTAACAGTTTCCTATACGTGTTGCAGATCTTGTGAATGTACTAAATCAACTATAACAGTTTTTTTTTTAATTACTATTACTTTATATTGTAATTCCTGTGGTTTATTATTTCACAATTTAAATGTCTTGTTGTTGAGCAGGGGTTTGGTTTAAAGCATGTCAACAGTCCCAGATTTAAAAAGTCTAAATCCTCACACTTAAGGCCAATTCATAGTAGCTCTCTGATCCTTCCCCGATTACAGGGACACACATTTTTATTTCTAACTTCAACTGGAGATACCTTCATGGATACATTCCACATGCTCAATACAAAACGTGATGCCATCTCTAGTTGGTAGCAACCGCAACAAAAGTGTGTTGTCTTTGATTGAGCAATGTGATGACGTGTGCAACAGCGTGTGTAACTGCTTCACAAGAATAGTGTTAAGACTGTTGAAATACATGTTACACCTTCAATGTATAAAACAAGGTGCTGAATCGAATAATGGATTTATTGTTAAAGCTATAAAATAACTTTAAATTATTTTAATTAATTAGTTACACTCATGAATCATAGCTCTAATAACTATAAACTTGATATTAGGTCAAATAAGTGGTTAAAAAAATAAAAACAGAAGTTTAAGGTGTCCAAAAAGCACTTTTAATTAAAACAAGCCGCACTATATTGTGTGAAACCAAAATCAGGCTTTTACTTTGAGTCACGTAGCTCAACCTGCAGGTGCAGCAACCACTGCTTTGCATTCCAAAAGAAAGCACTGCATGTAGTTTGCTTAAATGCCTCCACCAGAATCTGAATACATTAAGATTAGATGACACGGTGCAACAATTGCATTTTGCATTTTCTATGAAGAAACTATTTAAAGCTGCAGTGGAGGGATGTTAGAGAGTGCACTATGCTGTAAATGCTCTTAGACAGGTGCACTCTCCTCATCCTGTGAGCAGCAGATCCAAACGGTCAGGGTCACACACGCTACCAACGTGGAGGCCCCAGCAGCTCTGTATCCAAGACAACAGATTTCGAGAATATCTGATGAAGTGACTCCAGTGAATTTCAATATTTTATCAGCCTAGCCGGAGGCATGCACAAAATAACACCAGCAACAACATGAGAGAACATGTGAAGCCTGTGAAGGTTTGGGACAAGAGAAAGATGCTTTGGGTCAAAGTACACAAACAACTTACTGTAGTTGTTTATTTGTTCTCCTACAGCAACAGGCTGACTGAGCTTACGGTCACTCAAGTGTTAAACAGCACCTACCTGCCTACTGTTGCTGTGTCAAATCATGGACGGAAAACTGAAGAGCAGCATGAGGAGTGAATTCTGAATCACATATTTACTATTTTCATTATTTGTAAGGTAAAAATCCATATTGCTCTCGGTGGTGAGATAATGTTAACACAGAGAACAGAGTTGCCTCTTTGTGGAATTAGACCAAGCATTATGCATATATTACCTCACACTCTTTTCTCTTTAGATTACCTCATCTCCATCTGTGCCCCTTTCATTTCTGTATCCTTGCCTCCTTACATGTTGCTTCATCTCTGCACCTCTCTCCTCCTCACACATATGATTAGTATGGTCACTTTCTTTGGATGCAGGAGACAATATTCTCAGTACACTTACACAGTGATATTTTGTCTGTGTCTTAGCAGAGAACACATAATATGTGCACAGATGGGGATTCAGAGACAGAAACATATTTCTTAAATCTTTTCAATCCACAAAGGCAGTTTAAAAAGGTAGCTCTGATTTGTTGCTCTCCACTAACAAACTGTCTTTGGAACTTATTAACAGCAAACACATCACAAAAATGCACAATTGCTTTAGCTGTATATTTTTGGCAGGCAATTTCTCTTCAGGCATCTGACAACAGCTTCACATAACCTCACAAACAGAGCTTCTACATTCAGGCTGCTGGATTGCCATTCAGCAAAATGGCTCTATGAGATGACTGCATAAACATAAGACACAGTAGTAAACCAGCGCTCTGCTTTGGACTTAAAGAGCGCTAGATAAGATAAACCATATTTGTGAATTAAAACTGTCACAAAGCTGATGCATGAGACATAATAACAGATAAAGTGAGGTCATGTCAAATATGAGGAAATTGCAATTGGACTGAAACAATCACCACAACCGGACACATGCATGCAAAGTCACACAGGATGTGGTTAATAGTGAAATCACGTAGATTCACACGCACACACATACACACACATGAACACAGGATCTGGTTTACAAAAGCTTGTGCACACACAAACACACACAGTCCAACCTGTTGGGATGTGGTTGAGCGCTGATGTCTTCAGAACCTCCAACGGCTGCTCCTTTCCCAGGATCCCCTCTGTGGGAGAGAGAGAACACTCTGCTTCAAATATGGTCCGCAACATTGAGACAAGCTTCCAGCAACAAACCAGCTAATCAGTCAGTTAAGACCACAGTCTATGTGAGTGGGCTTCAGGTCATCTGCACAGCGGCGAGCACATGCCGCGGTGCTGCTAGCGCCACCTGAGCAACTGTCTGATCCATGACCAGTGAATGAGCGAGCTGTGAATTTGCAGAGATGCTTGGCTGCAGAGGAGCTCTAAAATAAGACTGAAATCTGAGGGATACCGAGGGAGCAGCCTTCACTCGCTCGTGTGTGAGTTCAGTGTGCGAGAGGAGGGATGTTGGGGCTCGACTGATACTGCCTGTGCTCAGCATAGCAAATGTGGCTGGCAGCCGCGGCAGAGAGGGATGAGGGGGGGATGGAGAGGAGGAGAGGGAGGGAGAGAGGTAAAAATAGCTCACCCTTTTGTGTATAACAGCACATGCAGAGCACGCACACACATGCAGACACAAAGACACAGTGGTGGTGCTGTCGCTCCTCTCCTGTGTGTGTGTATGCATGCGTGTCCATGGATGTGGGTGTGTGTGTGTGCAAGTGTGTAGGCTGTAATTATAGTGGCAACATGAAAAGGCTTTTGTAGCTGCTGAGCCCTGGGAAGACATAGCTATAAAAAGCAGAGCGACAGAGAGGGATGGTGGAGGAGGAGGAAGAGGAGGATGCATCGGGGGAGAGGGGGAAGACAGAGGGAGGCAAGGAGGATGAGGCAGAGGAAAGATGGAGGAAAAACAACCAAACGGTGTTAAAGGAGATGGGAGAGGAGAGGATGGAAATGACATGCATCGCAACTACACACACATCTGCTACATACACACATTCTATATATCCATATATATATACTGTATATACAGTATACATGTATATATGTAATTTTACTAATTATATGTACGTGATCCATATATATTCTGAGCACAGGGCTTAAAGATATCTGAGGTGCACAAACATGCAATTATTCCTTTAGATGGGAGATGAAAACTCATATAAAATCCCCTCTGAGGAATAAAAGAGAGGAAAACAGTCGAGCGTCTCACTGTGCATGATCTATTTCTGGAATTCTCCCTGGACCAGACTGGCATATACACACAGACATACACACACTTAATTAGCCATGAAGCTAGAGAATGTATCGTGTGTTGATTATGCGTGTTTTTTCGTCTCGCACCACCTTGCATGAATGGCTGCACCCCTGATGCACCAATCCCAATGAGGACTTGGGTGTGGACTCAGATATCACGTTTGGTCCTGTTTGAACAGATCTCAACACACATGGGTTTATTTGCCTAAATGCTTTCACCAGTGGCTTGATGATGATAAAAAAAAAAACAAACCAAACAAAAAAAAAACAACAACCTCAAAACAGGTGGCATTCAAATTCAGAATTTTAAGATACAAGGGATCAAATTTGCGGTTTTGTAAATATAAACAGTGTCGGACTTCATGTAAAAGGTGAGGAAATATTGCAAGAGCAAACAGGCGGTCACGCCACTCCACATGTCCCTGCCTCTTCAAAATAAACAGATTGGTATCTGTTGATGAGTCTATTCAAATGACACACACGCTGCTGGATTTTGCAATGGAAATTAGGTACATTTGTGTGTTGACACCTGTGGCTTGGAGTAATTCTACACCGTTTTTGCACAAATTGCTGGTAGCAGCTTTACATCTTTGACTTAAGTGGGGGGAATTAGAAGGACAGATGTCTTTGTCTGCGGTTTGTTACACAAAGCATATAAGCTTTCAGTCCAGCCCTAGCACATGATACCTGAGACGAACATGTTGGTGAACACAGGTGTGTTGGAGAGTGGGAGACCAGGACGGACAACAAGGGAGAGCTACGTAATGAAGCAACAAACCACACGCACCAGCACCACATGCTTGCAGAGAAGTGCCCTATACCTTGGTAACAGGGTCCATCAATCTTAAATGCAGCCTAGTTACTCAGCAGCCTCCTCTCCTCTCGTTCCTCCCCTCTCCCTCCCTCCCATCTTCTCTTTCTTTCTCTCTTTTTCTCCATCCTTCTATCCTCCTGGTCCCACTGGGCAAGCATCAGGAGACAGAAAACTATAAATAGACTCGGCTAGCCTCAGGCAAAGAGTCAGTCAGCTCAAGCTAATGCAGCTACTGCTCATAAAAAACACGCATGTTATGATCGCCGCTGTAACTGGGGAGGGATGCAGGCATAATAAGCTAGCAAAATGTTGGAGAGCTCTGATCTGCTGCATTGCTAAACACAGTTTTGTGACAGCATAGAGAGACGAGCAAGCTTGACCCTGGGCTACATACTGTATGTTGACAGAGGCCTTTGTTATCTAGGAGAATGAGAATGAGATGTCTGTCTGTGCCTCAGTGGTGTTTACAAAGAGAGACAGTGACAGAGAAAGAGAGGAAGGATGCTCCAGCCTCATTACATTCAGTGCACTTCCGTTCTAGCTGCTTCATCCAGGGTGACTCCATTGAGCAAGGTGAACCAGACAGGAACAATACGATTAATCAAACACGCCTCTCCTTGAAGAGCCTTTTCCTCTGGGTCGCAAATTTGCTTCCCGAGGGCACCAGCTGACGTCATGGCGACTGATAAAAGAGAATGGGTGACCCCTGTGTGAGCCACCACTAGTTTGCGTCCCATGAACAGTCGGAAACAACTATCTGACCCTCATTTCATGCTGGTAGAGTCGGAAAAACACAGCAGTAATGCAATTTGGCGTGGTGTCTAAGTGCTTCTTTGTGCTTCTCCGTGAATGCCGTCATTTTATATAAAATCACACATTAGTTGGGAGTTGGTAATTAGACTGTGAGTGTCTGTTGCACGTCCAAAACGCATTAAAGTCATGAGGTCAGCAGACCAATGAAGAGACCAAAAAACTAAAACTGTAGAAATGTAGGAGCTAGGAATGCAATCATTAAATCACAAAATTCAAGCACGTGGAGGTAAGTCAGGATCAAAGTTTTGGTTTTTCAGTGTCAGCTTGTGTTAAATGTGAATTTCAGATTTATTGTTTAATTATGACCATGACTGTATGAGAAGTGGTTGTAGTACATTTGTTAGCTCATTTATAAAACAGTACATTTACAAGTACAAGCTGCAGCTTGATTAAGAGAAAACTGTGAAAGCAAACTGGAGGTGGATAAAACCTGCAGAGACACTGACACTTTTTATTTGTTTGCAGACTTCAACAACCATGAAAACTCAACACCCACTACTGTGGTGACCTGTAATAATTCATTTTGCTCCTGATTAATTGACACTATTATATTTATACAAAACCAACTGTAAAACAGAAATTCACCATCAACAATGAGACTTCTGACTGGTCTAAATTTGCACTAAGCTCATTTATTTTAAAGAGGATTTCAAGATTTTGGCACTTGAAATGATAATAATTATGAATGTTGGTAGTAAAAATGCAACTTCTTTAGACTATGCTGCAACATCTTGAAAGCCTGTGAGCATCACCATCACAGCCAAGCTGTAAAGGGTGTTTCCCAGACTTTTATCCAATGCATTGTGTGTAGATGGGCTTAATGCCTCAAAGCAACAAAACCAACAATCTGTGAGATGGCAGCAGCTCTGTAGATAATATTTGTACAGAGTAACGGGTGAACCATTTTGGATTTTTCTTGATTAGTTCAGGGGAAGTCTTTAAGACGCAATGATTTGATAATAAATTTGATCTTCCAAAACAGTAGCACTTCCTTGATGCTCAGGCCACAGATCCATACCTCATGTCAAGCACTGTGGAGAAGTATGTCAAAAGGCACAAGGATAGGACTCTGAGGCAGCAGTGTAAACCGTAATTGCCGCTGACAGATCGTTGGCAGAACAAAGTGTATCCAGTTTCTCGGCTGGGACAAGACAAAAGACACAGGGACAAAAGATGTATCCAGTTCCTTTCATTAGCTCATGCTCCCTCTCTGTCCTAATATCAATTAAAAACACAGCTTTTCTAATGTAATAGGACATCCACCCTATATAGAGGCCATTAGGTGTTTGTTTGTGGAGGGGGATGGGTGCGGTTGGATGATGTGAATGCTGCACCCCATTTGCACAAGGACAAAGCGGAGATTGTGGATGTAAGGGTTCAGTTGTTGAACAAAACACCCCCCTGGGTTTGTTCTGGGATGGACTGTTAGTCATGTTCAGCCAAGTTGGTGGCACATGGGACAACAGAACTGACGAACTGTCTGGCTGGCAGGAAACTCATCTCTGTTCACCGGGTTCAGCAAAGGAGGGAGGGTGCAGCATTGTGGGAACACACCGCTAAAGTGCATTTTGCAATCTGCCACAATTTCGTAATTTGGTTTTGTATGATAGGAATAACAAGTCAGTACAAGTGGACAGCACACAAAGATGACAATAAGGTTCAAAATTACCCTTGATGAGGCTCATGCCCATATCACAATGACTGCTGCACAAAAGGCAGCAGTTGTGTCATGCATGCACACGTTCCATGATCCATTTTTAGCTGCACGATACATGGCAACAAATCGCTCAACTGTGAAGAGGAGCATCAACACGGGAGACCAAAAATAATGATTGTTTGTTTGCCATGCATGCACGTGCGCATATCTTGTGTGTGTGTTTCTATAAATAGACTCAGGGATAAGCCGGGCCCTCTTTATTGCAGCGAAAGCTTTTAACCCCTTCACCCCTAGATTTAAGCAGTGTGATGTGTGATTGCATGCATTTGGAGGAGAGGATGAAAACGGGTCACTGAATGGGTCTGGAATAGAAAGTAGGATGACATCTAAATCTAGAGAAATCTAAATTTAATACATGAACCATCTATACACTTTGGCCTGATATTCATATCTGTATAGGCAACCGCTGCAGAGAAGCTGTTATTTAACTTATTTTAAACTTTGTGAAGGATGCTTCCTTTTGCGTAGCCCTTCTCAGCACTTATAAATCTGACATATGCCCAGGGAAACCACATCCTTTCTGTGGCAGCTCTACTGGACCAGTTATGAATTAACTGTCTTGCTCAAGGGCACCTCACTTTTCTCACTTTCACTTACTTGGGGAAGGAAAAGTGCTTCTTGTTCACTTTTTCCATTTACCAGCTAGTGCGAGCCTGTGATCTTCCAGTCCCAAGTCTGTTCCGTAAATCCCTATGCCACTGCTGCCCCGTTAATAGTATTTGGCAGGTGTAATAAAAAGCAAATCCATAATACAGACTTAGAGCCATCCAGAGATCACTGTGTACTGTACTGCAGGGTGTTTATCAAAGACAGGGGTGAGACCGAAAGATGGTTCAGATGAACAAAAATGAGCCTTCAAAATATTCCAGATAGTAGAATAAGTAGATTAGTATCTGGTTAATAGTTATCTAGACTATGTAAGTTTATGGTAATGGTAATTTTGTATGTCCAAGTGCAAACAGACTTATCAGACAGAAAACATTTTTTTGTCTCTACCTTATATTATAAGGGAAAATCCAACACTATCAGTTGCAGGATGATAGTGCAGAAGCCTGAGTTTTTATTAGAACCAGCCTTAATAAACCAACAAGATTAGTTTCTGGTCAAAACAACAATTACCTTTAAAGTATGAGACCCAGGGAGAGAAATAGACATGGCCTACAGGATTTTTATTTTTAACACCTCCAATAGGAGGACATGAGGACAAGCTGGAACACAACAAGAGCAGATAGACGTCTTCTACAGTCTTCTACAGTCTTCTACAGTGTTTTACACCTGTGATACCTGTGGGACGAATGACTTAAAGGTGACATCAGTATATACTGTATATGCTTGTACTGTATAGTATATTAGAGTGTTACAGGGAAAAACCCTACACCTGGGTATTCACTAGTGTGTCACTACCTTGTCTGTGGTACTATTTTACGTCAGCAGCAGTCCCTCGCCATTGCTGCCAAAACTCCCTACTGACCACATAGTAAAAGTGCAATCACGGTTGCACAACAAACATGATCTGTCATGCTTAAGGCAACAACTAAACATCTTAGAAATACTTGCTGAATAGCAATTCCACTCTTATGTTATATATTTAGTGTTTAAGACATAAAAAAAAAAACTTCTTTTGAGTAGCTAAACCTAAACACAACTATAAGTACTGCACTAGCTTTGTCCTGCTAGGAACTATCAGTGAAGTAGCAGCGATCTAAACTCTGGCTTCAGTGAAATTCACATGATTTAATCTTGTTAATCTGCCTTTAAATCACACATGTAAATATAAATTATAGAATCAGTCCTTGTACGTGTGCAAAATTAATATAAATGGCCAAAATGCAGAATTGCATTAAAAAACTTTGTATGGCATTTAGCCATAGTAGCTACTGTAGATGCGCTTTTAGGTATTATTTGTACCACTTTTCACCTCAGGAAGAAATGAAAAGTCACAACCAGGAAATAAAATCTTAAAACCATGTGGCTGACCTAGATTTACTGTATAACCTGTTATAGGGAAACTGTTAACTGTAACAGTCAGTAGCTTGTTTAAAGCCAATTTGTCCACAGCATTTGAGTTTAGAACATAAAAAGGCACTGCATGCAATTACATTTACATTTAGTCATTTGGGAGACGCTTTTATCCAAAGCGACTTACAAGTGAAATACAAGGCAAGCAAAATATCTAAGCCAAAGAGAAAAGCCCTTAAAGTTAAGTGCTATAAGAAGAAGTGTCTCTGTTTCATGATGTGCAGAGAAAGTTATAAAAGAGTTTTGTTTTCAGCAGATTTTTGAAGATTGGGAGTGAGGCTGCGGAGCGTGCAGAGGTGAGTAGCTCACTCCACCATTGTGGAACCACTGAGCTGAAAATCTTAGCCGGGGATCTTTTGAGAGAGCGGAGCACAGGGGACATGAGGGATTGTAGACCTGGATAAAAGAGTTCAGGTAGACAGGTGCTGTTGGGTTGCCCACTTTGTAGGTAAGGGTCAGGGCTTTGATCGGGATGCGGGGAGCTACAGGAAGCTAGCGCAGAGATCTGAAGAGTGGCGTAATGTGTGTCCTTTTTGGCTGATTTCATTCAGATCAAATGAGACAATTAAAAAATAATCATTGAAACAGACATTTACAAGGAATTTCCTTTTAACACGTGTCCACGAATCCAATGTGTGACAACAACTTGACGAGTTTGTACAACACATAATCCATCTCCTGACCCAACTCATTACAGTTGATTTTACATTACTTTATTTTCCTCACTATCACTGTGTTCCAACGCAGTGTAAATATAGAAACTTTTGCGCTTGTAACCTAGATACCACTGAGCCTTCGAGGAAAGGAGCACTGTGTCAAGTTCACTGGTTCCAGCCATAAAAGACGCTCACGCCCACACAAACCCTGCAAAATAAAGCAGTAAAAAGCTAATCTGAACACAGTTTATATCCTGCTGTAGACAGACTTTCGATTGTGTTCATGGAACATGTTAATGGTTAATTTTTTGCATATTACAATGTAAAGTTCAAACTTCTCATTCACAAATAAGCACTTAGCAAACCTGGAACCTTCTGACCAACTACTTAGGCTCTGTGTGTGTGTGCTTGTGTATGGATGACTCATGTTCAGACCCAGTTCTTGCTTCAGTGGTAAACACTGCAGACTTTCCTGGAAAGCCGGTGTGTTTCTGACTAAGACAAAAACAAATTGTTGCCAGCTAGTGGCATCACATTCCCTCTTTAATAAGACACTGTAGCACCTTAGGAGGCTGAGGGCTCTGTTAAACCTATGTCTTCATTTTCACTCACAGTTCATCCTGCCTGCATCATTCTCACAATGAACGACCAGAGGTAAAGCAGGTTTCTGCTGGTTCATTATGTTGATAAAGGACAGACACAAGCACTGAATATGGAGCAATTCATACAAGAAAGACAAGGAAGTAACAACCCTGACAATAAACTTTAAACTTTAAATACAGCTAATACAGCTGTTCTGCGTCTATGCTATATATGGACTCAGTTCCCGTTTTCCTACTCTCTGCAATCTAAGCAGCATCCAAGACAAAGTCTTTTAATTTGTGACCATCAAGTGCTAAAGACTCGGTGACTCCACAGGGGTTTATAAACCTGCTTTTCCAGCCAGTCAGTCAGAACTGATGAAGCCTTCTGGGTGGAAGGTGAAACATCTTCAAAAACTTAAAAAAAGTCCGGTTGCCACTAAACTGCAATTTTGGAAGTATTTTTCTGCATAAAAATGAATTAAAAGAAGATGCAATATAAACATAAGCCTCCTTATGTGACTTGATGGTATACAACAGCAGCTTCCAGGCATGTCGGCATAGACATCTCTGGACTCTGATGGATATAACATGCTGTATGAAAGTATCTAATGTCCTTGTAACTCATTTAAACAGCTTTTTCCTTTAAATCTTGCCCTGTCTAAAACCTTGTTTTTGTCACAGTTTTTACTCTTTTTGCTGAGTCTGATCTAAACCCACATACACGTGTGGTTTGCTGCAGTCTCCCTCACGGTCTGGATGGGGGGAAACCCAGACTGCCACCAGGAACTGATAAGGGCCCTCAGCAAGTGACCACAACCACAAAGGGGCCCCTGAGAATTGAAACACCTCAAGTTAAGGTATTTCTCAATGAAGGATAATGCAGAGAAAAACAAGCCTTTCAAGGGTCAATGAATCAGAAACCACAAACAATCATTAACTAAAAAACTTAAATTATTTTGCTGTAAGTTAGTCATTTACGATTCCATCATAGGGGAGGTAAACATGGAGACATAAACAAATGTTTCTCAACCTTTAATCTGCTGTGTTTTCAGCTCTTAAAACAACTTAAAATATTTTAAATGTGTAAGTGACTGCTTAAAACCTTTTGCAAGCAGGTGGCGCTAGCCATATGTTGTGAAACTGCCTGTAAAATAAACAGAATTTACCGTACTCCAAATTTTAGATTAACTAATAACAACAAGAGCAGCCTCAGTGTGACATTTACGGAAACCGCCCAAACACGGTCAACATGTTAGCTCATTGCTAAGCACAAGTGTAAAACAAATGTTGCCAGCTAATATGCAGAAGCTCTCTGTACACAGCGCAATCACTCCTATGCAAACACTCCAGCCTATTTGCTGATATGCCTGCAAAAAGAATGATGTGAAGGTCTTATCAGCCTGACCTCCTTTTGTTCTGGCAAATTTAAATCCAACAAAGCGTTTTACATTTCACTTTTCAAGGAAAAATTTATGGTAAATTGTATTTAATCTAAAAATCCCAGTGCTGCTGTAATAAAGAAAAAGAGTAAGTCCTGGATCAAAATGCTAGTAAGCTCATTTACAGATTACAAAAATGGCACACAAGCAGGCAGGCACGCTCACGAACACCCGCCAGAGCTGTTGCATGAGGGTGAACACACTCACGCATTTAGGGCTTTACTTTGAGGGATGGTAGATGATTGGAAATAAGTGCAAAGCAAGCTCAGAGGAGAGTTGGCAGCTTTGGATCACACTGCAAAAACAAGAGTACAACAAAGCCGTGGATCTGAAAGTCCCATTGTTCACCCTGAGAACAAAGCCAATGTTATTTAATTATACCCGATATAAAACTAATTTAATTTAACAGTGGCAGCAGCAGACAAACCCTGATGCAACATGAAGGCACACAATCAATTTCTTTGCATCTATTTCTCAAAAGAACAATTATAAAAGAGAAATGGAACCATAACCTGCACAATCTCACTACTGTAAACATCTCTGCCATGAACATTAAGCTGAAAAAATAAGCCGCGTGTTAAGCCTGACAAGCACCACAAGGCCAGAGTGTAGCACATTTTTCACATTTTGTGTCTTAAAATGTCTCTTGGCTGCCTGTTTCTGTCTCTCCCTGTGCACCCAACATCCAACAAGTGTCTCTAAGCTGTCATTCAAACAAGAGAAGCAACACCTCAAATTGACGCCCACACCTGGCACCACTCTGAGGACTGAGATCGTCTCCAGTGAAGGCTTTTCAGAGGCAAACAAGACAGTGAGGAAGAGCAGTTGCATGGTAAGGATCATCACTCCTACTGTTTTGTTAGGGTGATAAGTGAGTTAACGTGGGTTAAGATGGGTGACAGATTCTGGGTAGTCCTGTTTGGCACTCTAGTGGGGAGGAAACTGTGGAGTTCATATGTGAAAGTAGAGGAGAGCGGGATGGGGAATTAAAAACAGTTAAATCTTATTACATTTTGACAGGAGCTGTTTAGTTTATCTGCTCTATCAGCTGCTGCTGTCCAAAAGAGTGAAGTTTCCTGCTTTGGCTGTGTTCAGAGCTGGGCATCGATTCAATATCACAGCTTGTCTTCTTCCAATAGAATCGTATTGTGATAAAATGATGACTGAGGGATCGTTTTAGAATATTTTTTTGCAAATAACAGCTAGGAAGTACGGATCTGTAAAGAGACAGTACTGAGTCTGCATGATTTAATTTCATTTTTACCCATTTTATACATATCATGGTACACATATAGATGTTAAGTTGCATAGGGAAATGTAGGTTCTGGTGTCATAGGAGTCCCCATACTAAGGATTAAAAGTCAGAATGACAGAATCTTTGCTGCATCAATTTTAAACATCTCTACTAGAGTGATTGTACTATACAAAAATCTATTTGCTGACATCAGTATAGACAGTATAACTCTGTTTAAAGACTTTTTAAAGCCTTTGTATCAGCCTTTTAAACAACTGTAAACACCGTATTAACATTTGCGTTTAACACTATACCTTTTAGACACAACTCAATTGAGACTTGAAACTTCTAAATCACAAAAAGACCCAGTGAGGGGACGGCTACGAGAAGAGTGTGAGGCGTGTGAGATGGTGACTGCCACACTAATCTCAGGTTGATCTAAAAACGTAATACACTTGGCCCAGCATGGGTACCAAGTAAGTGAGTAGACACCATGGCAAAATGTCATCTCTGAAGTGATGTTTGCAATGTTCACATCGCAGCAGAGTCACGTATTACCCGGCTGCTCTCACTGCATGTTCAGATGTGTCAGCGGTGGCGATGTTAGACGGCTGAGGCTGCAGCTTGTTCATATCCCTCAGGGCCTGGTGGTTACCTCGGCTGTGGTATTTATAGTGCACACATTCCCAGGTGTACAAAGTAAACACAGTTGACACTGTCAGGTATTACACCAACAGGGCAGGAAGCTAGCATTTTCATCCGACTGATGATATCCGAATTATTTATCAGTTCGCTAAAACACAAGCCAAAGCTTCTAAAATGAGCTTGATTAGGTGTCAAAGAGGAAACAGAGTCTCTTAATGAGCCTGTCATGGACTTTTATTCTCACCAACTGGAGCTCATTCATATTGAATCAAGTCAATTAACAGTCATAAGACGAGATTACAATGTTTTATTGCGTTTTAGTGAGCTGAGATCTGTCTGTGCTTCTAATCAAAACGCTCAAATATATCAATATGGCAGATGTAGCTGCAGAGAGATTCTCCTTAATGTGACTGTATTAGGGAATTAAATTCTCATTACTCCACACATGATAGTTTTACATTTATGAAAAAGTTGGATTTGTTTCAGCAGCAGTGATGGATCAGTGTTTCAAGAAGGAGCAATGACATTACAGCTGCTTCCTTACAACAAAGCAGATATTTTCCAACTGTATCTCAACTTACATACAACAATCTGTTAACTATCTTTTATATATCTGTGCACTTCAGTTACAAGCACGATTTTGAGTCCACACTCAACAAGGTCTTAAGTTTCCTGCATAAATGGAACCATGCCCAGATACAAAACATCTTGAAAGATATGACATGTTTAAACGAGTGTGTTTAATGCAGAATAATTTTTAAAAAAAATCCAAAGTATAAATGAAAAACTGCATAAAAGTCTTTTTAGTCACGTAATTGATCACAAATGTGTTACTGACACATGACAATGGCTGAAAACTGAACAAAATAAACAAAATCTAACAGGTAACAACATAATCCTACCTTGGTGGCTGTGTGATGTCATCATGAGAGGTTGGTCAGGTGGGTGTCCACACAGTACGACACCCGGCTCGCTGTGGGTTTTATGCACGTGTGTTTGTGCAAGTGCAGATGTGATTTACAGGGCGGCAATCGGGAGCCGGTTATTATGCCAAATCTGTGGCTGTCTGGGAGTGTGTGTGTGTGTTTGAATGTGTGTGTTTGTGTGTTCAGGCTGATCCAACACTCAGGACAGTCCCTCAAGAATCCCTCAAGGCTGGAAACAGGAAGCAGACATCCAGCAGCAGCAGCCAATCCCCATGAGGCTTGTGATTTGGCTACTCCAATCAGAGCGTCAGCTCAGCGACTAGCACCAACCTAGAACAGAGGATAAAAAACATCACATCACTACTTTTCGATAAATGTGACGTCTAATTTCTGCTGTAACAACATCAGTTTTTAATCACCATTGTATTTATAACTGGTTTCATTTGATGCAGGGATGTATACAGATTTTAAACGTGTGCAAACAAATGACAGCCTTATTGTCGGTTTGATTCACTGTTAGAGCTGAGGAGTCTGAATGAGTATTGAAAAAAGAAGAAGCTGGGTGGACACAATGCCATTGATGTTCCACACAAAGTGCTAATTTTTCAGCTATTTATTGCATTGATCACTCAGTGACACTAATAAGGCGGTGACCGTTCTTTGATTCCACTTTATTTAGACAGCTGGTGGCTTTGTTAACTATTATTTTTAAAAGAACTTTGACAGTGGTATGTTGTCAAATCAATTACATTTTACAAACAACGCAAACCTGCAACTCATTATTTTTTGATTAATCACTTAAAACAAATGAAAAGTCACAAATTACCAGCACATTAGAAAATGTTTTCATCCGTCCGTCAAAAACCCCAAAACATTCTGTTTACTATAATACAAAACAGACAGAACAATAACAACCTTTTTATTTGAAAGACTCAAAATGCAACTTAAGTAACCATGGTGAAGGGTCATTAACCAATTTCCGAACCTTAATTAAATCACTTTTGCTCACTGGAACTGTTGTCTGACAACAAACACAACAGAGCTGAAAATTTTAATGGAAACGTGTATTTGATGCTATGTTTAGAGGCAAAATAAGCAATCACAGACTTTAAACTAAACATGCCCAGTTGAGTACTACTGTGGCTATGCAGATTCAAGACCTGCATCGAACACTCAATGTGACCGCAAGTTGCTGCAAGCTGTAAACCAATCAGGCAAGAAATTGCTTGTTCCAGGCATTTTTACATAACAGTTAAGCCCTGACGCTTCTCTTTTATTTAGGTGAGGATAAATTATCCTTTTTTTGAAGGTAACTGATTGGTCTTTTGTTGTTCGAAATAATGAGCGTTCTTTTCTTTGTTGTTGGAGAGTAGGCTGAACTCCAGCAGGAGTGTCAGGTGTAATCACAGCTCGAGCCCAAAGCGTACAATTGACTTTACCACCACAAGTAGAAGGGGTAAAACTGCCCAAGGGCAAGGTGGGTGGAGGGTGGCGGCGGAGGTATGAGGGTAACGTACGTGTTTACGCCTTTGTGTGTGTGTTGACAAAGGTCTCAGAGATAGCAGGATGTGTGTGGGTGTGTATGTGTGTGTGTGTGTGTGTGCACTGAAGGGGGTGGGTCTCAAGACAAGAGGGCCAGACAGTGCAGCCGCGGGACAAATTGCCCCAAAAAAGTCGGTCACTGCACAGTACACGCACACTTGCGCTTTGTGTTGGAAAAGCAAGGCAAGGAGGGGCAAGAGGGGGGCAAATTTGTGTGTCACTGGGAGTAGCTAACTCTCCAGGGGGGCTCATGCAACACCATTCTCCCAGGGCATCTCATCTGTCTCGGGAGGGGTATGACTGTGTGTGTGTGTGCATGTGTGTGTGTGTCCTTGGCCATTATCCCTAAAAAGGGTTTGCTTGATACAGGCTGACAGATCTGGGGAGACAAGCCCTGCAGCCCAAAGTGGAAAAAATAAAACAAAAACACAAACTGGGAGAAAATGAGTTAAATCCAGAATTGTTGCAGAGAAATTAGAAGTGAGAAGTGGCACCAAATAGCTGCATTACTCCCCAAAGAAAGCTTCACATGAATGCATTCATCATGACATCTGCTCTGAAACAGCCTGTCACAAAAAGGTGGGTGCACTCAGTTGGCCTCACCCAGCACACTCCAGCCCAAACTCAAACTCCCCTAACACAATAAAAAGACCAGAAAAACGTGCCCTTTCTGATGCATCCTGCTAAATCTTCCCTGCTCCAAACCGTGTGGCCGCTTTGCAACACTTCAAAACAGCCGTAACATGCAGCTTTGATGTCGTTAGAGCAGCTCCAACAGCCCGTACGCCCCCATTCACAAAAAAAAAAAAAAAAAAAAAAGATTGACGCATGCAGAGAATTACCACCGCCCATCCCGAACCATTCACACACACACACACACACACCAAACACACATTTACGCAGGCCTGGATCTTCATCTTACACGTTTCTCACTAAAGGCACGAATAAGCTGCGCCGCAGACGTGTTGTTTGAGTGTCTATATCATTAAAGCCTGAGGCTCGGTCGTGCACTAAAAATAGCTCAGCAACAATCGGCATAATAAACACCGCCTGTCCATTCCCTCCTCACTGCCTCCACACTTCCCGCCCGTTACAGTGCAATAAATCGCATGGAAATGTTTACCTGAATGCTTTAAATACATGAAACCACTCCTGCTCCATGTAGACACGACTCAGCCTCATGAGCAGTCGCTACAAAATAACCGAGGAGCCGAAAGCGAAGCGGAGCAGAGTGGAAACTTCAGCCGGACATTGTTTTGATGAATCCAGCCTGTGCATCACATCCCTGCCTGGATATTCACATCAGAGCGGCGGAGCTCGGCTACACATTCATCCCGAGTGGACACAAACGCACCAACAGCTCACCTACACGGGCCAGGAGGAGGCCAGTCGTCCCAGCATGTGTCCCGCAGGGCTTTTATTTCCCTCCCATGTTGGACTCTTGGGTGGTTTTTATTTTTCTCCAGCGCAGGGGGGGGGACGAAAAAAAATTCATCTGCTGACAGATTCCGCCATACTGGATTTTTGTTACAGCCCCAGCGTCACATGGAGCGCCCCTGCATTTACCAGAGGCGGGGTTAGCTGCTGAAAATGTGACAAGTCTGCGCCGCGATATGTGTGACTGTGTGTTTATGTGCTGCTTTGGATGAAAGGTTGTGATTATGACTGTTATTAATGAGGAAAAGTCTCGGGGCGTGTCCTGTCCTGGAAGAAATATTACTGTAATACTCCAGCGTGCACTTCCTGAGTGTGTGATATGGTCTTTATGTGTTTAGAATAACTTCAGGGTGGTTTACATCTTGTCAAAGTGCTCTATAATATTCATACAGACCTATGGATGTCTGTGAGGCACAATAACAGTGTCATAGTGTCATTTAGAATATCCATCTTACATTATACATATTGATTTATTATGAATGTATACCAGCTTTTAGTTGATAACGTCCCTACACTACATTTACCCTAATAATTTATATATATTATAATAAATAAGAAGTTAGTACAGTTACCTAGTCACGTCTTACAACTTTCTTGGGTAACTCAGTGGTATCTTTCTAATACCCTTATCACAGTTTTATGATGTACTTATCCGCTGTAGTGTCATTCAAGTTGTGGTTCTTTACCTTGAAAGTGCTTTTGTTTCAATTAAAACATAAAAATTTAATACATATATCGTTAATCTTCTGTATTATACCTCCAGCAGTATATATATATATATTATTATTTTATTATTTTGGTCATAGTTCTGTATCTCTGCATAACATATTGCTGGTTGTTATTGTACTCGCTTATAAGGGGCACACAAACTTTAAAATCTGTATATCGTGGATTTATTCCAGTCAATGCTCCAATATTTCTTCATATTTAATGCTGTGTTATTTACATTATTTGTATTGTAATTACCAATAATATAAAGCATTTTGTTGCCTGATATCTGTATCATTCCTTTCAGGATTCAGCGCTTTCCACAACCAGTGGCAGCAAAATGAAACAAATGTTTTTATCCAATTTATGCTTATTACAACATGAAACGCTTTCCCAGCTGCCTACTTTCCATTACTTTCTATTTGATTTTGCATCCTAGCAGCCACCCACAGGCAAACAGCAACACCGCTGCCTGGTTTAGCTGACTTGATTACTGTAATATGCTAACCAGTTTCTGCATGGGCCATTTCTGCAGGCAGACAGTGTTTTTCACCCAGGTAGACTGCACAGGTCTTACTGGCTCTTCTTGTAACTCCAGGCTCCTTTGAAGGCTCAGTGAAGTTCACAGAGAAATTTTGGAAGGGCCAGTCTGTTCCGCGAACCGTGGCTGAAACAAGACTGGATATAATCACTGCCAAGATTTGTACCAGGATGTCATTCAGCAAGGGAAAGACAAGCAGCATTATAACATGCCTATTGCCACATAAAAATCCTGATCATTACATTTTTGTTGTATGTGAAAGGGAAAGTGAGTTGTAGCTGTTTATAGTAGGTCAGTTTGGAAGACGCTGCACATTTTAAGCTGTTTTAAGCCTGTTTTACCATTAAACCAGTGTTTGAACTAGTTATTCATCATTTGTATCATCTATTGTGACCATTTATCTATTGCTTATAGCTGTAAACCATTCAACTATTACTTTCTGCTGATATAGTGGAAATGTTTATTGTACATTTCCGAGTTGCTAGTTCTCTAAAGACTCTCCAAAGGAAACTCACAGTGATGAATCATCTGTGGTTTAATTCATGCACAGTGGAGGGAGGAACTCAACAGGAAGGTCATCTGCCCTGGATCGTCACGTCTGCCTCTTCTACTGTCGTGTAAACAGAATACGTCATGCTAAATTAGCCACTGTTTGACAACAGAGAAAGCTATTCACATACATACAGTACATTTTAGGTGTTCATTGTGTGTTAGAGTGCCTTAGGCCTTCCTCTCCATAATAAAACATTCAGCTGACTCCTCGACACAGACTGTGCAGCAACAGTAACCAACATCAGTTACAACATCAGTACGTGAGAAATTCGATCTGATATGTTCATTTACCACACTGACTAAACATTTATCTAACTCATGTTTACTTCAACGCTAAACTGAATATTTTTCATCCACTTACTCAATTTTTTGCTAACAATACCGTATTAAATGTTTACCTTTAGTTATTTACCTACATATATTTAGGTATTTTTACTTATTATCTTTTACTTTTAGGTAACAACATCATTTTGAACTGTGTTTATAAAAACTTCATGGTATTTTACATATTAGGAAAGAAAAAAACAAACAAAACAACAACAACAATATTTGAAATGTGTACTTTGGCCTTTTAGCATTATCTTGATATTATTTATATATTATTATACATTAGTTTTACTTAACAACAATATATGAAATATTTACTTATAGCTATCTAGTTTGGGCATTTCCCTATTACCTAATTTAAGTGCTTAGCCATCACTTTTAGCTAACAACACTGAACTGTGTACATTTTGCAATTAGAAGACAACACTATTAAAAATATGTACTTTTTGCTATGGAACAAATTTAACTGTCTATTCTGCTAATTTAAGCGATATTTTTACTTTTCTACGTGGAGGCATATAGTGTTAACATCTTTCCTCCTTCTGCAGGGAGGTTAGAGGTCAGGGCCCACCAGCAACTCCTCATCTTGCTCAAGGGCTTCAGTGAGGCAGTATCAACTACTTGCTGGAGCCCTGGCCTTCCCATCCCTTCACTATCTCCACTTTTACTGGTGTCATTGGAGTCTCTTTTATTATTTTTAGCTCAATCCCAGCCTTGTGCTCCCTTGCTACAACTTGCATTTATTAATCAAGGTCGCTCCTCTTTTGGAGTACATGGGAGGCCCGTTGGGACAGCCGTAGCCATAGCAACAGAGGATTATAATTTCTGAGGATGAACCAGGGAGCATCGGTTACGTAAGGCAGTCGCTCTTTGAGGCATCTCTGATGTTGCCGTGCTTGAGAAATCGCTTTTGTACACCTTCCTAACCCTGTATATGATGTGTGTGAATACAAACATTGATTAAGTACACTTACTACAAATTTGAGGTCTTTCTACTTTACTTGTGTATTTCTATTTTCTGCTACTTCATACTGCAACTTCATCACATTTCTAAGACAAATATTGTACTTTTACTCCACCACATTTACTTGACAACTTATTAAATTAAATAGTAGTATATTACACAGCTACACAGCAGTACAGTGTAGAAATTAGTACAGTACAGAATGTGAAATAATTATTTGTATGTGTCAATTTATGACTAGAAAATAAAAACACCATTTGTTGTTAATGGATCAATCTGACAAATGGCTACAAAACATGTTAATGTGAAGACTTACAGTACTGTTTGTTTAATATGATAATACTATGAATTTGACTTCTTATGGATTCATTGCAAACAAAACAAGTGCATCATATCCAAAAAACATGTGCGTCATTGTCTCACACATTTGTATAAAAGAACAATTTACACCGTGAGAGAGCACAAATTGCTCTTGGACATCTGCATCTGTATTGTTTGTCTACGAGCTTTTGCTGACGCAGACATGCATAAAAACACCGAAATTTGTGTATATGGTTGTGTGTGTGAGTGAGTGTGTCCAGAGCAGTGATGTCAAAGCAGGGATTAGATTGGCTTATATTGCCCAAAGCAGCACATTTGCAATTCAGTGAACATCACACTCAGGTTGCCAAATCGCTGATTATAGTTTAACTATTTTGCATCCAGTGGAGTAGCCATCAGCTCCTTCTGCTTTACTTTTATATCCAGTAGCTATAGCTATAAATCCTCTTATTTGGATCATGATGCCTTCAAAGGCATCTGCACCCAAGTACCTTACATGGTTCTGGCTAAAAACACTGATTCTGAGTAATGATGTTCCAAAAATACAGCATGTTTTTGGCCAGCAGCTGAAAGAGAAGCAGCAAGCAGTCTAAAAGTCAACAGGCGAGTGTATAAGGCCTGAGCAAACTACCGCTCTGCTACCACAGCGGACAAATCACACACAGGCTGTGGACCAGACCACTTGCAATACACACACAACTTGCTGTTAGTGGTTTGAGAAGGGAAGCCATCGTCTCACCCAGCACGGTCCCACATGAGTCAGACGCAACATGCAGACAAAGCAGGCAGACCTCAGTGTCATAAAGAAGGTTTTATTTGCCAGAAAGACAGAAAACACTTCAAAAAACTCTTGCAGTGCAACTGACAGCGTGTGATGGGCTGCGCAGTAACAGCCTGCAACTTAAATCGATGAGGTTAGGTGAATTAAGCTCTTTTCTTGTATGTTTAGTTTGCTTTTATTTAAAAATGAGATGTAAAATCTTTCCAGGATGGAATGAAACCGGTGCATTTAAGAGAGAAAAGAGAGCAAAAAGGAGCCATAAAGAGTTCTTGTTAAAAAGAAGCAGAGTCAAGGCTTCTTACAGTCGAGCCAGTTAGTCTAAAACTTTCCATCAAAGCCTTGCTGAGCTGCATGGAGTAATTACCTCTCACACAGCAACAGCTCCCAGGCCTTATTACTGATACTGTTTGTGCACATGTGTATGCGTTTGTCTAAAGGTGCATGTTCTGCGCGCACACACACACACACACACACACACACACACACACACAGATGAATATGCCTCAATGCCGTGGTCAGACAAAGTGTGTGTTTCCACGTGTGTGTGCCTATAAAAAAGCAGCACCCCAGGTCGTGCTTTTCCGACATAAACCAGCTTGCAGGCGTGATAAACCGAGAAATGTTGTTATGACGGGTCGCTCCTGGTCTCTGCTGTCCCGATGACGGCAGAGAGAAGCCCACCCAATGTGCCGTTCCTGACAGTCTGGGTAAAAATAGACAGATTCAGAAGACAAAACCAACAATCTCCAAAGCACTCAGAGCAAGCAGATCAAGTCTCTGTCTACGTTAAATTTCAGTGGTGGTAAATCAGATCATTACTTAGTTAACAATAAATAAAATGCAGATTTACTGCAAAAAATTACTTCATACACCATTGCCAGAATTTTTTAAACATTTTTTGTGCATTTAATTCAGCTAAAGTGCAGCAGTATAACCAATAATAGGTGTAAAAAAAAAGCTTAGATAGATTATATTATTATAGTATTTGACATTAAATGATTGTTATTGCAACAAGTTAAACTTTATTGTTGTAGCTCATTGAAGTCGTGTGTGTTTTAGCAGTAATTTAGTCTTAGTTCTGGTTCCCAAACTAGGAGTTGATTCTCATGTGAGGGTTCCAAAAAACCTGTGGCGGTTCAGGAGAGAAAAGAAGACACAAGACTAATAATCTACAGCCCACTGCAAACCTGCGATGGTATACTTAACCACATGAGCTAAATGCTAATGTCATCATGTTAACACGTTGTTAACACTGATGTTCATCATGTTACCATTTTCAGTTTGGTAGTTAACATTTGCTGATTAGCACTGCACAAAATACAGCTGAGGCTAATGAAAATGTCATTAGTTTAGATTAGCATGGCTATAAACACAGTTCTTCTACATCTAAATCAACATTTCAATTCACACCCACAAACCTGCTGATAATATCTGAAATAATTCAGACAATCTGTGAACTGTTCAAAAACTCATGTTTTTCTAATAAAAGAGGAAAACTAACTAACTGAAAGGATGAGAGTGGTGAAATAACTTCTTCTCTCCCGTGATTGATGTTTCATTGCATGTTGTGGGTGCTCTGGGGACTGAATCACAAGCTTTCCGGAGTCAAACCACCTCATGATCTCTGTTAAATATACGCATTTTATTTATGACCCACGCTGGCTGTTGGAGCTGCTAAGCCTGAAAGAATTTCCTAAGTCTGTGTTTTAATGGAGACTTTGAAATACTCATGTCGGTCAGACTGCTGTCTCAAAGGCTTTTTCTGGGAAAAACAGTGAGTAGTGAAAATCAGCTAATTTAATTATATATGAAAATATCGGATTCTAGATCAGTATTTGTATCATCCTTCAAAATAATCTGCTCTGAACTGTAATATAAATGTCCCGAAATGTGATGTACATGGCCAGTTTAGTGTGACAATATTAGAGGCTTTTAACTTATGTGAATGGGGGCCGAATGAAGTACTTTGCTGGCTCGATGGCCAGAAATAATGATGAGCTGCAAAAACAGAATGATGAAGTAAAGTGACTACAACCACCATCGTAGCTAAAACCATCTAACTTTTCAGCGTCAAATTTCAACAGCCTCTTCCAATGTTACTGAACATGGAGTTTATGAATCTCTCACTTACTTCAAATTTAAAATGTCTATAACATACACCCTGATGTTTCCAATATCTCACCACATCGTGCGCTGGTTGTATTTTTCCAGGAAAGGCTTGAAATGGAGGGCCCAGGCACCCAGTAAAACCTATTTGGGCATTTAGTCTGTGAGCTCTGCCAGCAGCATATAACATGAGGCATAAACCAAACCAGAAAACCTGAAGTAGACAAACTGTTAAGTGTTCATAAAATATCTCTGGCCAGGGAACTTTTGATGGGAGGATTAAGGAAAAGAGCAGACCTGCCTTTAAAATAGAGTACTACTTAGTTATAATGTTAGCCCTGTGGTTTACTGCACTAATCAAAATAAATGTGAGACAATGTGTGGACAGTCAGATCTGTACCTATTGTTCTGATCTCAGAATCAAAGGTCAAAGTCGAACACCCCCAGAGTACTACTCACATCTACATGTCGGGTGGTCAGAATACAGCCAATCTACAATGTCATTTGTTTTTACTACAATACTTCCTGGTTCCTAGGAACCTAGGAAGCCTAGGAAGCTATAATTTAATAAAGTAATATAAGAGTATAACACATAGATTAGATGACTAATTGTTACTGTTTAATATTTGATTATTTTTATTTTCATTTTTAAGACACAGGAACAACCAGGTATTTCACCTTTAATGTGACGTGTAACCGTTCGCTCATATTAAGTCTTTATTTATACAGTTAGAACATAAAATGTTAACATAATTTAGTTGTGAAGTATTTACAAAGATACCAACTAATTCAGTATAATTTAGGTTTTCTTCCCTTTGAAACTGTAATCTGACTTCTGATTTAAGTACTAGCAGTAGTTATTTTATTGCCACAGAGCAACATTACACTGTAAATTGTGGACTGTTTAATGAAGTGTTACTATTTTGTCATATTATCCCTATTATGAAAAGCAAGATAACCAGTTTCCTCTTAATGTTATTTTCTTCTTTGACAACTCACACATACTGTACAATAGTGAATTTCCTTCATGATGTAGAAGTTGTAGTATTTAAACAGATGTAAAGACATCAAAATTGCATAATTACAAAATTATTGTGCAAAATAAAAGTACTACAGAGACCTCATTCCCACAATGGAATAAATAATACACTGCAGCACCTTTGCTGTTGTAAGAAGACATGAGTAAATTACAGTTTTGTGACACTACACATGGCAGCGGTGAAGCGGAACGATGATGATTCATAAGTGTCTGAACTCTAATTTACTACTTACTGCAGAGAAAGCCTTCAAGTGTTAATCATGCGAGAAAGTAAAAGTGAATGATTTGAAACAGCTGTCATTGTGAGAGGGAGCACAGCATAAGGACACTGTAAAAGAAGAGAGTGATCACAATCAGACAGAAAAGAGTGTGTTGCAATCACACAATGAGGAACAATTCACTGTGATATATTAGGAACGAGTAAGTGGGCAAAGTGTTTTGCACCGGCAAGGACTTTTGCTTCCTGGAGAAAATACTAAAATAAAATAGAAAAACTGCACACTGCTTTTGTAACGGCTACTGATTATTACTACTATTATTGACTTACAGAATTACTGAGCTACCGAATTACAGAAGCAAATAGTCCAAACTCAACTCAACTTTATTTATAAAGCCCTTTAAAAACAGCCTTGGCTGACCAAAGTGTAAAAGAATAAAACAAAGCAAGCAGCAAATACAGCAAACAAGCGTACAATTGTTATTTGACACCATTTCTGTACAAATACTGTGATAACTAATTCATTTGTTTACTTCTTATACGTTATAGTAAGAATATAAGAAGACAAATGATTAAGAATTAACTAATTAACAAAGGCAGCATTGAATGACTTGTAGTTTAGTACTGTACTTATTGTAAATACTTGAGTAATTACATTTTATACTACTTTGAACTTAAAATATAAGTAGGTATTGTACTCTCAAGTGCACTTAATTTGCAATCAAATTATGATGTATAATTGTGTCTTAGGATTAAGCTACACAAAACTACCAACTGCAGCAGCATTAGTGAAGTTAGGACGTTTACTGCTACTCTTAGTGTTAAGTACACAGTTTCTGTACTTCTGTACTAATTCATTTAACCTTAATAACCATGTTTACAAAGAGAAGTAACACAGGCAGCATCTTTCTAAGTGCTCCAAACTGCTCACACAGTATTTTTTACCCTTTTTCACGTCCTGGTTTTGTGTAACTCCGACATCTTGTGGATACAAACGTAAACAAACCTGGGAACGTTTTTCTTACGTCATCATTACGCGCCCGTAACTCTACTCGCCGCAACATGTGAAGAAAACATGGGGAGCCAGTTATTTGGATCTTTAACTATCACTTATCTATGTTAACGAACACTAAATGCGACATTTGTGAGGGGAAGTGTAACCTTTGCTCACATTTCGACTCTGAGAGTGTGTTAGCCTAGAGTCAGGTTAGCTAGCTTCACTCGCTCGGTTACTTTTCGGTTGTTTTACTAGCTTTTAGCCGGCTAACATCATGGAAAACACGGAGGAAAATGCGATTGAGCTCCACGGAGATGAGGAAATTATTGAAGTCATCGACCTAAACGACACGGAGCCAGGTCCTGGTGGGTAGAAACATAGGTTATTATATTTATTATTAACACTCCTGGTACCGTTTACCTGTCACCTGTGTTTTTGGTTAAAATCACTTTAATTCTCACTGGAGTTCAGGGGCATAGCTGATTTATAGGAGCTGCTGAGCTCATCATCACTTAACATCCTCATTACCTTCCCTTATCTTCCACCCTCAGATGATTTGGCTGATGACTTAGAGGATGTTGATTTCGAGGACACTGGAAATGCAGAAGATGACAACGAAGGCTGGGAGACTGAGGACGAGATGGAAGCTGAAGCTGAGCAAGATGACAGTGATGTCACCTTCTCCAAACACACTGGTAAATTCCTGCTTCATATTTCTGCCATTCCTGTCAAACAACTTCAGTTTGTTACAGGTTTGACTTGTGTTCCCTCTCCTCTGTCCAGGCTCAGTGTTTTGTGTGAGTTTGGATCCTGCAACAAACAACTTGGCTGTAACAGGTGGAGAGGATGACAAGGCTTACGTGTGGAGGGTGAGCGATGGAGAAGTTCTGATGGAGTGCACAGGTGAGTGTAAGAAGCTCAAGACTGTGTTTACACATTATGCTTAAATTATTCATTTGAAACCCTGTAGTGCTTAAACTGAGGTCAGGTTATATGTTCAGGTGAAAAGTCAAGTTTCTTAAGATCTTAATGGACAAAGTTACCAAAACATGGTTAAAGCTTTTCTTTATTGTCCTTGTAAGACTGGCAAACAACAAAACTCAACATCACAGCAAATGTCTAGTCTGCGAGGGCTGCTTCTTGTCATTGTGATAAAATGCCCCCTACAAAAAGTTCAGTTTTGGTTTTGGTTGGACCAACCAGCAGTTCCCAAATAAAGAAATCATCAAATCCTGTGATTTTAAGCAGCTGAAATCACAGAATATTTTGGACTTTTCCCCCCACTAGTTTTGTTTAAAAAAATTAATAAAAAAATGAACCATCTATTAACTGAGTAAGAAATTCAGCTCTAAAACACAAAAATGTGTTACTGATATCACCTTTGTTATATAAAAAAGCATTTAAAGTTAGAGTGGTGTAGAAGTAACTGAATGTTGTCTTGATCCACGGGTGAAGTTTATTTTACACATTACCAAAACTTTATTAGAATGGGACCTTGTCTGTGCAGCAAGAACATAAAGAATATGAATGATAATGTATGATACTATTAGTCATAGCTTTTAGCTCTATGAGATGCATGACGCCACTGCTAAAAATTACCTGTGTGTAATAACCAAACCTTTGTGGAATCTCCACAGGTCACAAAGACTCTGTGACGTGTGCTGTGTTCAGCCACGATTCCTCCTTGGTGGCTTCGGGTGACATGAGCGGCATGATTAAAGTTTGGAAAGTGGAAACCAAAGAGGAGGTCTGGTCCTTTGAAGTCGGGGATCTGGAGGTGAGGGCCTGAGCATTGCATCTGCCTGAATGTGTGTTTGTGTGTTTAGCTTGTGCATCTGTAAGCACTTGTGTTTTATGGGGGCTAGAAGAATTTATGAGGAAATAAGAGGATGACCAATAAGCTGAAAATTTGTGGCGTTGGGGAGGAAGTGAGGGATCAGACATTCTTCCCGTGTTCAACCACAGCTGCTGAGTTGCACTTTAGCAAAGCACACAACCATAATAATTTTAACATCTGCTCACTGACCACTAGTTGAAATCTGCAGTGCAAATTAGAAAGAAATAATCTGTGTGCGAGTGTGTGTAAAGGATCTGTTAATTCGTGGTTGTCTGCCCTGCTTCCTCCTCAGTGGTTGGAGTGGCATCCCTGCGCTCCAGTGCTGCTTGCTGGAACAGATGACGGCAGTGTGTGGATGTGGAAGATCCCTGCAGGAGACTGTAAAACCTTGCAGAGTCCTGGATGCCAGGCCACCAGCGGCAAAGTCCTACCTGATGGTAAGAGATCAGAAAACAAGCTCTACAAAATCTCCTATTAGAAAACATGTACAGTATTTTGAAAGTACAATTAAAAGCAACGGTGATTTATCATTATATTTTATTTATTTGCAGTATCTGTCAGAAGTGGATTGTAATTCTGGCTCCAATTTCCATTTTCTTATTGTTAAACCTTTTTATTTTAGCTAATATTGCACAGTCATCAAAAGTGATTGCGTGATTCATGCAGTTTACTTTCAAGTCAAATGTGTGTTGTTGTTTTTTTCGTACTATTTTTCTCCAGGTAAACGGGCTGTGGTAGGTTATGAGGATGGCACAGTACGTGTGTGGGATCTGAAGCAGGGCAACGCCATTCACGTTATTAAAGGTGAATGTGAAAACATATTGTTTTATCCTCCTGTCACTTGAACTTTAAAACTAGAAAAATAACCTAAAAGAGAAAGTATTGATAGAGGAAATGAGGAGAATGAATAGATTTAAATTTTTAAAAGAACATGCTAGATGAAGTGATTCTTTGGAGAACAGCGACTTTACTGCTCCATGTTGTTGTGTAATGGAAGTTTCATCCTCCAGATTTGACAGCAACTGATTGGCTTCCCATTGATCTGCAATCAATATTACACAATGGAAATTAAAAATTTTGCAAGTTTATTTTTTAGAATCCAACATTAAACACTCTCTTATTTAGAAAAGTATTCAGACCCTCAATTCGACCCGTGGACCCCCTGGATAAGCGGAAGAAGATGAATGGAGATATGAGAAAAACATGAGAACAAATAATAAAAGCCAATAAGTGAAACTATACAAATATCACAGATTTACAGCTTATTCAAATAGCAAGAGATACAAAAATAAAATAAACTAATTATACTGTTAACAGACTCTGTTTTTGTGGAAAGGTTGAAAGGGTAACACAATATCAAACTTTCTCACATGTGGTAATTTTCTCAAATGACTGAGAAAATGTTTATTTTTAAGTAATGAGAACATTTAATCTAATCGTTTTCTTTGACAGGTCAGGACGGACACCAGGGGGCGCTGACCTGCCTGGCGTGCAACAAAGACGGGTCTCTGGTCCTCACAGGATCAGTGGATGGCAGTGCCAAGCTCATCAACACCACCACGGGCAAAGTGGGTGTCACAGCAATATAATGAACAACAGAGCAAAAGGAAACCTGCTGTTTCCTGCTAAGCCTGATGTGTTGGTATGTTTCTCATAACTATATTGTTGGTGTGTGTGTGTTTTAAGGTGGTTGGAGCATTGTCTGTGGAGGGAGGCAAAGCAAAAGGATCAAAGGACGAAGAAGAAACCAACTCCGTCGAATCTGTGGGATTCTGCAACATGTGAGTGGTGAAGCAAGATAAAGGAATAAAGGTGCTAGTTAGTGATTCTGAATCAACTGGATGTGAATTTGAATGTGAACACTGTTAATAGTGCTTTAAAATAAATAATAAAAATAAAGACTTTTGTCTTGAAACTTGTGAACAAGTGTTTTACCTCTCTCGTTCCTTCCCAGCCTGCCTCTTGTTGCTGTGGCCTACCTGGATGGAACTCTGGCCATATATGACCTCTCAACACAGGTCCTGAGGCACAGGTGCCAACATGAGGTGAGTAGAAACAGAAAGAAAAGACTGTACCCAACGTTTTATGGTATTTCTAGCTGCTTTTATCCTCTGCTTAGTCTGTTAGCTGCATTGCAAAACCAGATGTTTTCAGGAATATAAACCCAATGTGATTTTTATCGAATCAGTGTTCAGCTGCTGTCCCCTAAAACTTGCCTCTGTGCTTTTTCAGGCTGGCATTGTTCACCTGCATTGGGAGGAGTCTTCTTCTGTGGTGTCCACCTGCAGTTTAGATGGAGCGCTGCGTTTATGGGACGCTCGTTCTGGCAACATGGTGTCTGAATACCGCGGCCACACTGCAGAGATCCTCGACTTCACCATCAACAGGTATGACTTCTGAAAAACACACAAATCTGTACAGACCTCTTTAAATAATATGGTCATTATATGGACATATGGTGAAGTATTGTGATAGTTGATTGCTTCGCATCATTCATTGTTGATCTTTTCCCTTGACTGTCTTTTTCTGTGGCTCCTACAGGGAGGCAACTCTTGCTGTTACTGCGTCAGGAGACAACCAGGCAAAAGTCTTCTGCCTCCAAAGACCTGATCGGTAAAGAGAGCTTGAGGAAAAAAGAGCAGAGGAAGTATTTCAGGAGAAGCGGCAGAGACATTTGATTGACTCTGTAACACTGGAGAACATGTTTCCAATCTCCTCAGGATTTAAAAAAATCCCTTGTGTCTGTCTTATCATCATATTTGACCTGCTTTAGTAGGATTGTAGCATCCAGAAGGTTATTTTAGTTTTAATCAGTATCGCAATTGTGCTTCATCGGCAGCGCAACTAAACTGAAAGACGACAGAGCAAATCTTCTTGGTTACGCAGGAGTTTCAAGAGTGATTCTTTAGAACAAACTGTTCTTAATACTGTTAGAAAGAAATTCAAGTGTGATGAATTGTTGTGTCCTGCCCTTGACGTCACCCTTAATTTTATGTTCTGTGTGTTTTAGAGATAAAAGACAGTAAAATAGAATTTCCTTTAGTGTTTTTTCTTTTTGTTTGCTGAATGTCCAGATCAAATTCCCCAAAGTCAAATTGTTTCCCTTGAAAGGTTTTGTGTCTTCCTGCTTAGTCAGAAATGATCTTGCCAAATATTTTGATGTAAATACAAAATAATAATTAATGTACAGTATCAAGAAAGAATTTCACAGATTTCTGCATTAATTTGTCATAAAATATGATCTGATCTTCATCTACGTCAAGACAATAACAAATATAAAATTTGCTTTTGATCTTTCATGTCTTTATTGAGAATAACCATAAAAACCTCATAGTGCTAGTGGAAAAGTGTGTACCCTTGGAATAATAACTTCCACAAAGCTAATAGAAGTCAAGTGTTAGCATAAATTAAGAAAATTAGTTTGGAGATGTGGACTAGAGCTACTTTGACTGACAATAAACACTCAAACATTTTGAGTTTGTGTCACACAAGAAGAATATGCTTATGTGTGCCATTCCTCACCAAAAGGAGCTTTCTACAATCAAGAATTGTTGATTTACAAAAAGTGGGAAAAGGTTAAAAGGTGATGTTAAAGACTTTAGAAACTCACCAGTCTACATTTAGGCAAACAATCTACAAATTGAGACACGTTGGGACTGTAGCTACTCTACCAAGAAGTGGAAAGCCAGTCAAAATGACCCCAAGAGAAAAACACTCATTAATAAGGTAAAGAAATAGCCTACAGTGACAGCCAAAGATTTAAAGGCATCTTTGGAACTGGCTAGAATCTGTGTTCATGAGTCTACAGTGGGTAAAACATTGAACAATCAGGGTATCTATGGCAGGACACCACGAAGAGGCTGCTGTTTACTAAAAAATACATTGCTGCAGGCCTGAAGTTTGCCAAAGAGCACATTGACACTGACAAAACTAGGATTGAACTATTTGGAAATAACACATAGCACTACATCTGGCATAAAAATGTAATCTCAACTGTATGTTGAGTATGGTGGAGGAAGCATCATGATTTGGGCCTGCTTGCTGTATCAGGGCCTAGCCAGGTTGCAGTGATTGGGGGGAAAATTAAGTGTATGAAAAAAAATCTGGAGAATAATGTGAGAACGTCTGTACAACAGCTGAAACACTGTAGAAGTTGGGTGATACAACAAGACAATAAAAAAAAAACACAGAAGCAAGTCCACAATGAAATGGCTTCAAAAAAATAAAATCTGTCTTTTGTGAGTGGCCAAGTCAGAGCCCAGACTTTAACCCAATAGAGATGCTATGAAACGACTTGAAGGAGTGTGTTATCTGTGACCTGGAGCTGGTTCAACAAACTGGAAAATGTTTCTAAAGTCAGATGGTGTGTTTCCTTTTTCAGATCACATCACTGATAAGTTTTAACCCATGTTTGTGTTATCAGATGTGAGTAAAGGGATAGAATGAGTCAGTCTGTAAATGAGAAGACACTTAAGTAAGTAGATCTTCCCTAAAACCACAGTCTAGATATGGTTAAATGGTATAAACTGTGACTGTGAAGGAGGTCAGTGTTTTTGTTCATCGTAGCCCACGCTACTTTGATACAAAACTGTCTCTGCTAGTCACAGGGCAGACTGATCCAAATTAGGATTTGTTTAACCACCAAAGCCATCCATAGTGACCAGATATTTTTTATTTATAGAAATCATGTGTCTCCATGGTAACCTTTAACAATAAGATAATGTTTTCCTTGGTATTCATGAGTTTCAGTGACTTTCTGGGGCTTTTTTGCAGCGGTATGCAGCCCCAAAATTAACAAAGTGCAGTGAAAATATTAGATAAACAAATCAATAGATGATTAACTGGGTGCCAATACAGTTCTTAATCATTAAACATTTTCCTCAATTAGTCTGTGTAAGTTTCTACAAGCCTCTTATTTTTGGATTTGGACAGTTTATCCCAATATTCCAGATTCTCAAGCTCCAATAATTTGAATGGGAAACCTTGGTGGTCGGCAATGTCTAGGTCTCTCCACAGATGTTCTATGGGGTTCAAGTCTGAGCTTTGTTTGGGCCACTTAAGGAGAACCAGAGACGTGTGCTGACGGCAGTGTTGTCTCAGCTGTTTGTTTCCGGTCATTGTTTTGTTCAAAGATGAACTGCTGTGTGCACTCTGGTGCAGTTTCTCCTCAAGGACCTCTCTGTATTTAACTTGTATTTGATTTGTGTGTGTTGCGATGTCAGTGTGTCAAATTCTATTTTAGTAGAAAATTCCCCAGTAACTTCTGATGATTTTTAGAATTGCTTTTCTCCACCCTAATGAAACTAAAATCATGACGTAAAACACAATAAATGTCCAGATTTTTCTCAGAACACCTGCAATTAAGATTTCTTTGAAAGAAGTGGGTGTTATTGGTGTGTGCTATAACGCCATCTTGACGCTTTATTGTCCTTTTTTGCAGTCAGGAAATGCATTACCTCACCAGCCAATGGGTTTCTTGCTTTTATGCCTGAGCTTTAATACAGATTAAGCTGCCATTAGGATGTGAGTGTAACCTTGTATGGTCACACAGTGTGTAGAGTGGCTTCAGAAATGATTCACTTCAAACCACTACCAACACATGTATGTATGTGCAAGTTACAGAGTGAGAACCTGTTTAATGTAAAGTGACAACATTACTGAACTCTATTGTTTTGCTTCTGCTGGACAGTTCAGCAATGAGTCACAGCGATGTATACTTAACAGCCCAGTGTACAATTACTTGTGTTAATGGATAGGAGGTCCGGGGATGAGCCGTCAGAGCTTTAATTGGTTACCAACACCCTGACAAAGACCAGTCCTGCCTGTGATTAGCCTCCTCGTCCCTGTTCTTTGCTCTTAGCCTGTTCCTTTAAACTCTATTGTTCTCTTATTTTTCTGTCCCTGTCCTCTTTGCTGGCTGTCAGGGTGAGGAAAAACACTGTTATCCTGTGCACAAGTGCTTCTTCCTTGTGCCTCCATTCTCAGCTCTCGCAGTCGTTGTCAAGTTAATGTCTATAAGTGTACAAATGTACATGCAGATTAAGTTAAATATGATATTAATTTGTATAGTATGAAATAGAAAACTTCTTAGGGATAACTTTCCCCAATAACAATATCATGACCTGTTTTACTGTATGATTGCACATTCATAGTATTTCATATTTATGTAAATGAAGGGAATATATTCCGTCCTACTTTCCACACTGTAAATTCACCGACTGTGTTTCAGCAGTATTGATACAGCGGTGATGGTGCTCAACTACAGTAGAAAGTGGGAGAAAATGACACCTGTTAAGTGTGGCATTCGGTGGCAGCAGGATATTTTCCTCATCTGTCACAGCAACGTGTTTGGCCACAAAGGTCAGCTCATATAGAGACAAAGGCTAGGATTGGCCAGAAGGATTATCACCTTTAGACCTTGATGAGGTTAAAGCCTAATCCATTAAACTCCAGCTCATATTCTCTGCAGGCTGCTGTGTTGACAACAGATGCCAAACAAATCAGTTGAGCAGAGAATGACAGGTGTTGCTGCCAAGGTAAACATGTCTGGTGGAAGATGAGCCAAGTGACAAACACATTAACAATACATCAGTTCTATAAAAAACTAACTCAGGAAAATAAAATTTCTTACAACATTTGGAAAGATCAAGAGTAAACTAACCATTAAGAAGGGTTTCGGTGTTTCTAGGATTAAAAAATAAACTGGCAAAAAATGTGTTTTACTGACTGTAAAAATGTGGGGCTTTGTACTGAAATTAAACTATGGAGGGAAAAATTTAAAAGAATTACATTTTGAAGTTGAAATAAAACCTAATTATACCTTATAAATACTAAAAAGTCAAAGTGGAAACGAGCATAAAGATTCCAATAGGAGTTTAATTGTGAGCTTAATGAAGCTGAAGTGGCCGTTTCTGTGTAAGTGTTGAGTGGAAATACATTATTCGTTAAAATCAAAGTGCTCAAAGTAATTTACAGTAAGATACTGTTAAAAGGAGCTGAAGTGTCAGATGAAGTGAAATTGAAAGAAGAAATATGAAACACTCAGATGGCAGATTATTGGGTAAAATGCAGTCTAACAGCAGATAAAACCGACCTTTGTGTAGGTTTTAATGTTTAATGTTGGATTTCAGTTGTATATTTCTAGCAAGGTCATATTTTAGCTAGTTGTAGCTCATAAACTGTCATTTTAGTGCATTTATACATAATATTTTTACTTGTTAGTTCTTCCTATTGGACATTTTCAGTCTTCTGGAGCTAACATTAGCTGGGATAATACTAGCTCTGATCTTGTTTGCCACCTGAGGTCATTAGATATCTGAACGTATCTATTTATCAATCATATCTCATTCCTTATTTCCATTGTGTATTTTAAAAAATCAAGATAAGATCATTGATTTACTGTTGTGTAGGACCTCGTGTCCCACGAAAGCCAGGTTGTCTGTCTCCTTCTTTGTAAGTGCAGTTGTTGTGCTTTGGTTTCCAGCCTGTCTTCCCTGCGTAGTGTCTTTCCAGATGTTCCCAGGCTCAGGGAAGGAACACTTGTGTTTAAAACCATTATCTGACTGGAATTTATCCATCTTTGCCAGCAGCAGCAGCAGCTCTGCTCCAAACTATCAGTGAAGGAGTCTGTGTTTGGCTAATTGAACAGGTCAACATGCAGTGATGAGAAGTGTGTGACGGCTGTTATGAATTCAGATGTAATCACATTTGGTCCATATGTTCAGGTCAGTCTGAGCTGCCTGCTGCTCAGACTGATGCTTTAAAGAGTGTGACTGGAACACGAGTCATTGCTGAAATCACTTTAACTTCAAAGTGACTACGTACGTTTATTTTGTGCGTTGAAGTGTCTCGTTAACAGAGTTAATGTTAGCTGAATGCTAATCTGGAGTCACTGTTTGTTCTTATAGTTTGTATATGAATTATACTGTGAAGCTAACAGGGTCATACCTTGTTTGTGAGCTTTAAATAGTTAGTTGATGTATTTTGTTACAGAAAATCTGTTTTTTTTTAACAGTAATTTTTTTTATCACAGCTGTAGCGTTGATACTTAACTAACGATAGGTCAATCTGCTTCAATTATTTAAAATAATATAATTAAATATTTAATAAAATAAATAAAAAAAAATATTTCAATCTGCACTGACTCACTTCCTGTTTAAGTTGACGTGACTCTCCATAAATAAAATTAAATCTGTGTTTCAAAATGTGGTCAATTTAAACACAGAATGAAGAAAGCTATAGATTACTCATAAAGGAGATGCTAATGACATAATAACATATGTTTACCCAAAACTATGACTTTTGAAATCTGTTTGTTGTTTTTTAACCTGACACACATCTAATTGTTTTATATATTCCTACTTTATAAAAGATTTAAGATGTTATTGTACAAATATTACATCTATCAGCCTTCTTAATATATTGTTTTATGTTACTAAATTCACTGTGAAGCTTCTGTAGCTTTAAAAAAAAACTGCCCTTCATTTATTGATTTCTTACATGTATTTCTGTGTTTATTTCTGTTTGTTGGCTCGTAAATGTGCAACAAAGGAGAAGAAAAAAACCAAAAACAGTGAGCGCCCAAATAGTTTTCTTCACTTCCTATGTTCATCATTCAATTCTCTAGCTCAGCTTTTAGTCGAAGGTCATAAATATGTATGATGCAATAGTTTTGGTGCAGCATCTGGAGAACATCAACTGGGGTGTGAAGACAAACCACATGCCCATTGAAGTCAATTTGGAACGACGAGTCATTTTCAGACTGCAGTGAGCTGTTTTCCATCCTCTTCCATTCATGGATGTGCACTTGAGTCTTGAACAGGGGTAAAATAAATGAAGAGGCTGATGGATGGAAGAAGAAGGGAAAAAGACTTAGTAGGTCAAGGGTTAGTAGGCATCGCCTGCATGACCTGAGACTCCCCTCAGGAAGAAGACAGACACCGAAACCGCTCCCTCCTCCTCCTCGTTCAGAGTGCACTTCCCCTTTCAAGTACCGGAGAGGAACAGCGTTACACTTGGCTGCTCAGTCTGCATCTGTTGTTGTTTGTGGTGAGGTTTCGTAAAGACTGAGTGAAAGCATCTCAAAGGATAAAGAAGAAGTTCCTGCAGTTTGTAATGAAGTCTGCACTTTGTTAGTGCTTCTTCTTGTGATTATGACATGCAGGATACTGAGAAGAGAACTGTATATTTGAATTTCCTTTGTCAAAGGAGACATGACTGGATCTTTAATCCAAAAAAAGGTAAAAAGTTTACTAGTTTATTTGTTTCAAAAAGTTTAAAATCAGTTTACATTACCTGCATTACAGTGAAACACAGACATTTGTATGATATATAATTTTATTTTAATGACATTTATTTACAGAAAGGTTATTCTAGAAAAAGTTATGTTATTATTATGTTATTATTAACATTGTTGTGTCAGCTGCATCAGCAGATTTTGCAAACTACCCCTCACTGAGCTTATTTGTAGTTGTATTTTCTATATCACAGTGCAATATGTTTTGAATTCAATGTGTACTTTGTGTAAAGATTTATTCATGCACTATTGCAAGTAATGTTTTACAGAACTAGGGTAGCGATTTGTTATGAAGTAGTCTACACTGATATAAACAGGGAGACATTAAGCTTAATTAAGCATATAGACATTAACATACAATACATATAACTACATACGTGTAGTTGTGGTTTATTACAGTTGACTGTGAGAATCTGTGAATAGAAGCTGAAGTAACCTCAGCAGCCTCTATCAACACATGCTTGTATTGCTGCGCTTCGATGTCAGGGGATAAATTAGTGTCAGTAGTCAAGATACTGATGTGGAAACATCACGAGCAAAAACCAGCAGACAACTAATCATATTCGTCTGTACTATAATGCTCTCAGTGCAGTAAAGAAAAAATGTGATATACACGTACTACATATAGAGTAAGTGAATAGAAATGAAATCCATTCAACATTTGTGTTGAGGGTTTAACAGATAGAACAAGAAGGAAATGGTTAATTAGAATTAAGTAGAATAATTTACAACTTGGTTCTTGTTGAGAGAAAGTTGCAGAGTGATGAAGAATGTTGTTGTGTCCCAAAACAGTGTTGTTGTTTTTTGACTCACAGATCATAAAATACTAAGCTGGAGTGTTGGCTTTTCCAAATCTTTGAGTGTCCATAATATATCTAAACTAGCCATAAAAACTACCCGATAAACAGAATAAGTTCCTATCTCTACAGCTTGTTCCACCCGTTTGTTGACGTTTTCGTCCTTATCCCTCTTCTGAATCAATTCCTGGATGCACTCAGGTGACTTTGGTTACATTCTGGGCCCCTAACTCTGACTTCCTCCTCACTCCTCTACACACAATGAGGATAAACCATCTACAATATCTTCACTACACATGAGAGTTATCTGTCATATTTCACTGGGAGTTTCTGAAATGATTTGGTTTGTGTTGCTGAGATAACAGAGTGAGAAGACTGGAGCTGGTGCACGAGAACTGAAATCATCACATAACTTAAAAGTGTAAATTTAAAGTTAACCTACTTGAGCCAGAATCATAATTGTTGATGATGGAGGAATATATTTTTTATATATAAGACACATCTCCTAAATTGTCCAATTCCACATCTTTTTTGTGTGGCTAGATTTCATTTATTTTTCATTTGGCTTGAAACTAGACATTTCATTCTGTTCCAGGCTGAGCAGCATATCGTCAGACTTCACTATCATTGTCCTCTTCTCTTCCGGTTTGATTGGACTCCACAATTCATTTCTGATTATCCACTCTGCTCCACTGCCTTCCACTTAAATCACATTTTCCATCTCTGCTCAATTGTATTTCCTGCAGGTTTCTCCAACACTGCTTACGCTTGTAGCGCAAAGTTGAAGTTCATGCAGACACTTAACTCTAACTTGTCTTGTTATAATCCTAAACCTAACAGGTATACTTACATATTTCAGCCCTCTCCTAGCCACTGTCAGTACTCACATTTTGTAGTATCCACTACCACAACCGTAGTAATATTTCGCCTTCTCTACAGGGTAGCTGTACCTTGATCCGAGAGGAGCTGGACTGCAAATGAGAGTTCTGCACATCTTACCTAAGATGGACGCTCTTCTCACTGGAGAGCATCTCATCTACACCATCACCGTGCCGCTGTCGACCTCCATCATCTTGGGCAACCTCATCATCATTCTAGGCATCTCCTGGAACCGCCAGCTCCACAACACGCCCAACTACTTCTTCCTCAGCTTGCTGGTTGCTGACATGTGTACGGGCGTGGCTCTTCCCTTCATACCATTGATGGGCCTGAACCGAGAGTTAAGTTTTAGCTCCTGTTTGGTGGCTCACGTTTTCCCAAACTTCCTCTTCTTGGCGTTCCTCTTCAACCTGGTAATGGTCCACTATGAACGCTACATTTGCATCGTCGACCCCCTTCGTTACAATACCTTGTGGATGCATCGCAGTTTCCCTCTAGCGTTGCTCGTGGTGTGGGTGCCCCCACTTCTGTATGCATGCCTACCTGCTTTTGGGTGGAATAATTGGACAGGGCCTGATTGGAACAACTGTTGTGGGAACAGTCAAACGTTAGTGCCACTTTTAAACTGTTCAACAAATGGAACCACCTGCTGCTCGTACAGGCGAGTATTCCCCAATGCTTTTATCTACTTGGAAGTGTATGGACTCGTATTACCTGCTATTCTTACCATCGCTGGCATGACCGGCCGTGTTTTGTGGATCACCCGAGGTCAGCTGAAGGACATCTGCCGTCTCCATCGTTCGGTGGAGCGTGGAAGTCAGGCCTCATACCAAGAGCAGAGGCTGAACCTGCGATACACTCGATGTGTGGTGGCCGTGTCGCTGACCTTTCTCGCCTGCTGGGTTCCTTACCTGATTTACCAGCACGTCTGCATGGCAATTCTTATCAGTGACACCAAGTGGAGCTCCACCACTCATATTGTTCTGTCTTGCACTGGCATCGGAAGCATGGCTGTGGTGCCCCTAGTGCTTGGAGTGGCTAACAGGCAGTACACAGAACCTGCATACAAGCTTCTCTTAAAACTGAGAGACAGATGGAGTCGAAGGATGCATGAATCAGAGGATTTGACAGTGTGAAGACTTATGAAGATAAATCTGCAAAAATTTAGTTTGTAGTTGAACTGTATGCACGTTATATTGATTAAACCCACCAGGAGGATGTGCTTTGCATTGCAATCTGCATTGATTCTTCAACAATGCCCACTCTTAAAAAATGCCACATATTGTTTTACCACCCGTACACTGGGATTGTAAATAAGGAGAGGTTAAATAAAACTGCCACAGTATCAGTGTTGTACGTCATTTTAATGTAGCTTAAAGTCACTCTGTATATTTGAATATCTCTTTGTGTTGCCTGGTCCAGATCAGTTTAACCAGTCGTAGATTTTCTCCATCTGTCACCCCCACTCGCAGCAACGTGTACTCCTACTTCCCTTCCCTTGCTAGTGTTTATCTATATACTGGTATGCAAACTGGAGAGGGGAGAAGGATGCTCCCACAGTCTGTAATACATCTTCAAGACATGGAAAGATTATGAGTTCAGAGAAAAGTGCTTCTTCTAAATATTTGTATTCAAAGACTAAAAGTTCGTATAAAGATCTCTTTACTGGAAAAGTGACCCGATTTGATTAATTGAGAATTGATTTGTTTCCACAATCAGTGTACGGTATGTGGGTGGAAAAGAGACAACAAGTAAAGGTGACCTGAGGAAGCAGAGCAATATGTAATTAAATAAAGAGCAAACAAGGTCTCAACTGTTAGGGGACATTAGGAGAAATGGGATATCATCACTGGGTCACGGTACACAGGGTTCAACACCTGTACGAGTGTTGGCTGTGTTTCCTCGTTAAGTAACGCTCCAGTATGTTTTCCACATCGGAATATTATGTACTCATGTGTCAGGAAGATAGAGGGGAACCGGGAGAGGAGAACGAGGAGGGAAAAAAACGAAGACAGGATGAGACTGTCGGGCTCCTGCTTCTCTGCTAATGACTGAGCAAAAATACACGCTGTGTTTGTAGAATAGAAGTAGAGGAGATTCTGTGGAACATAGTGGAGACTGGACTTCATAGCTATGAGATCGTAAATTATAATTATTAGATAGTAAGTAATAATTATGACATCTGTATATCACAATTATGACTACCTCATAATTATGAGATATGTATCCCATTGTCAGCACTTACTGTGTTGTCACTGGTATGTGCACTTTTACCTGAGTACAAAGTATTTCACAGACAAATCTATGTCAGACATTGACAATAAGATTGATAGACATGGTGACACTATACGAGAGCATCACAGATGGGAATGGATAGTGTGTGTCTCAACAAGTTAGGTTTCACCAGCGGAGGGCGCCACATGGGTCCCAAGCTACAGTGAAGAAAGTAGAGTTCCAAGCAAGAAAGAACGTGGATTTACACCCAGTGGTGTATCATCTACAAAAACTCAGTGCTTAAGTAAAAATGCGGGTACCTGCCCTGAGAAAGTACCTTTTAATCTTTCTATTCAAGTAAAAGTACTGAAGTACACGCTTTCAATATCAAAAGTCAGAGTACCCCACTGAGAAAACAATGTGAATTTGATGCTGTTGATAACATAAATGTAGAAATCTAGTTCAAAAGTTCTCAAAATTATGACTAAAATTAGTTTTTACCTACAGACTGTGAAACATCAAGAGCAGTTTATAAAGGTGAAGCTGATTTTTACCACTTTATAGTGACAGGAGGTTAATAAATGATTATTATAAGAATCTAATCATACAAAATAACTAATAACAATTAAGAATGTGGGGAGTAAAAGTAAATGGCCCAGTAAAGTTTAAGTACCTCAAATTGCAGTAGTTGAGTAAATGTACTTGGTTACTTACCACCTCTGATTACACCATCTGTGCGCTTGATGCTAAGCTAAAATAGCTGGGTATTGTAGTAGCTACATATTTACTGTACAGATATGAGAGCAGTATCAATCAAGTGTATTTCTTTAAATGTCTACATATTTGTATGTATTTATGTGAGTCTGTGTCACAAGAAAAGGAGCAGGAATATTGTTCATGTTGCTTTATTTATTGAATTCTGTTGAAAATACTTTGTCACCCTGACAATGTGACGTTGACATCGCTGATATACAAACGTGCACATATTTGCAAGAAAAGGAGAACAATTCCAAAGTTCAAGAAATTTCAAGCTTTAAAACAACCACCTCCCGTTGCCACATGTTGTAAAGAAGCAGGACAAATAGCACCACCAAAACACAGAGGTTCATTATGTGTTTTGTCATGAAAAGAATATTCCAAGCACACAGTTGCTACCCAAAATCCACTCTTGCTTCCTCTTATTGTGACCTCTTGTGATTCTAGGAAAAAAGATATCTTAGTGTATTTCCTTTCTGCTGTGGATCGACAGGTCATACACAATCCTCAAAACATCTGCTTGATACCAAAGATATCCTATTTAACTTTAAAGGAGGTTGGAGAACAACTGCAAGAAAGCAGACAAAAAACTAAATACTGTACCAGAAACACCACAGCTCTCTGCAAACAAAGATAAGAAAACCTGCTTGACAAAAACTAAATGTCTCCAACTTCAATCACGGGTTCAAGGAAAATCGTTCAGCTGTCAGAAAGCTGCTGTTAGTTTGTTCATCTTTTTATAAAGCACACAAGCACAGAGATTAAACGTTATATTAAGAGTTAGTTTCACAGTGATTCAGTTGTTTAACTTAATTTAATTTAACTTAATTTGTGGGATTCACATTTACTGGATATAATCGAATGCTTCAGACACATGATTGATGGATAGTCACAGGTCCTCTTCAGTGTAATAGGACCTTTGGGACACGACTCTGCCTAATTCCACTTCCACCCGAATCAGCAGGCGTTTCTTGGAGTCGGGCTTCACTGCTGGACTAACGGTGTCTGCTGGGATAATGGCGGCTGGCTGGACACTGGTGGGCTCTGGGGCTTTTGGCTTCTCTGGCTTCGATGGCAGGTGCTGCTTCTCTGACAGGTGAACGTCTGCATGCAAGTAAGGACTTGGATTGGTTGGTTTGTTTTTAGTAATCTGAGCGAAAGAGAGTGTTGATTTTAGTGGGATGCAATGAATAGATCATTAGAATTCTGTCAATTGGTATGTATGATTCTTTTGAATTTAGATTTTTATTATAAATTAAAGTTGATTTATGGTTATAATAAACATGTTTTGCCTCCACTTTCTATCTTGCTTGTGTACGTCTACTGAAGTTAGTGATTTTCTACATTTATTGTTTCAGAAAAGAATGGTTCTCACCTGGGTGCCGCATGTAGTTATTGAATCTTCACAGCAATGGACGAGAGACAGTTGTTAGTACAAATGTTAATGCATCATGTTTAATTTTAATGAACAGCAACATTAATGAATACACTGCATCCAGAATTAATATGCTCACATACCTCTCCTCCTCGCCCTCCAGCAGCCTGCGGTAGGTGTTGATCTCCATGTCCATGGCCAACTTGAGGTTCATCAGCTCTTGGTGTTCACGGATCTGTCCAGCCAAGTCTTGCTTGGCCTGTCTCAGTGCATTCTCCAACTGGTTGATGTCGTTCCGAGCCCTCTCTATGTTGTTATCACCATCTTTCCTGGCGACACTGATGTCGTTCTTCAGAGACTCTTCCTGCAGGGAAACAGTGAGAAAACAAGAAAATTACTAGCCGGTCGGATGAACAGTATCTGTGGCTGAGCTCTGCCGGTGTGAATCTCAGTCGTCCCAACCTTTCTTCTGAGAGCGTCCAGGTCCCCGTTGAGCCTCTGCACAATGCGCACCGTGTCTGAGATGTCCCTCTTTACATCACGCAGATCCTGCTCGTGCTTCTCGACTTTGGTGACCATGTCGTCCATCTATCGGGGTGGAATGTGGGAAAAGAGCAACATGTGAATGAAACTGAGGCCAAACAAAGTGTAAACTATCTCTGTTTCACTTTCTCAATACAGATTTCATGTTGAAACTGCAGTTTAGGTTTAGCTTCAGAAACTTAAAACTGCTTCTAATGAAGAATCCGATGAGCTGAACTCACATTAGCTTATAGCTTATGTACAGAAATAGTTCCACTTTTTTTTGGCTGTTATCCTCCTCACCTTTCTCTGGTGCCAGAGCTCGGTTTCCTGCCTAGAGCGAGCAGCCATGTTGGCGTACTGATTCTTGACACTGTCAATAATGTCGTCCATGTCCAGAGACCGCTTGCTGTTGTCTTGTAGGACCACTTTCCTTGTTCTGGATCTGTGACTCCAGCTCCTTGATCTCCTGTAGGGAGCAGGAGACAGGAAGACAATATGGTGTTGAATGTTGCTTTGTCCATTTCATGGACAGGCATGAAATGGACAAAGGCATGAAAGGCATGTTTATACCTTCATAAACATGAATATGTGAACTGTATTTTTACATGTAAGTGTTGAGCACATCATTACTGTACCTCATCAAAGCCATCCCTAAGGAAGCGCAGCTTTTTTACCAGGTCCTCCAGCTCCACAGCCAACGCTACTGAATTCAAGTGGCCGTCATCTACTTCCTGTAACACACATTATACACACACAGGCCTTCAAAAGCTTTCAAATACAGCACAACAGTAGATTTATGTCTTTGAAACTCAGCTCCATGTATAAACTGCTAAATAAGCAGTTAAATTTTAACAAGCACCTTTTTGGCGAGGACAAAGTCTTTCTCCAGATCTTCTTTCTTCTTTATCTCGTCTTCATACCTAAAACACATTGAAAATATAAATTAATTACCTGGACATGTTCTGTGTTTGCCACTGAAATGGGATATATCTTCCATTCATGCAGCCAAAGGACAAAACTGATTGAGATTTGGTGTGAACTACAAAGTCAGCAACACTGTGATTGTCTAACCTCTTCTTTGTGTCCTCTTTCTCCTCGATGTTGTTGAGCAGGTCAGCCTTCAGCTTATCTTGGTCGCGGAGCGAGTCCTCGATCTGCTGCTCCAGCGCGTTCTTCTCCTGCTGCAGAAGTTCGTCGACTTTCCCCTTGTAGTTCTCGTGCTCCTTGAGGATCTTCAGCTTAGTGTTGAGCTTTTGCTTCTCATCCTCCAGGTGTTTCACCTGACAAAGGAAGAGACATAGTACAACTAATGCATTTACATTTACTTTTACATTTAGTCATTTAGCAGGCTTTTATCCAAAGCGACTTACAAGTGATGAACAAGGCAAGCAAACAAAATCTAAGTCAAGAAGAAGCAACATCAAAGGAAAGTGCTATCGAAAAAGGCCTGCTGTAATTAGATTAATTAGATTAGATTAATTAGTCATTTAAAAGCAGTTTGTGCTGTAAATGCAGAGATATGTCATATGTAGAGAGGTATTAGCTGCAGATAAATCCATTATCATAATTCAATTCTTTATATCAAATCCCATTACATCTGGTTTATTTCACCCAGTTTATTTAAAAAGCACCACTTCCTCTACATGCAGTCTTTCACTTTTCTCATTTTCCACAAGGTGGCATCCTGTGCAGCTCCAACAACCTTCCGGAAGCTCATTGAAAGAAAACACTTTCTGTGTCCTCAGGTCACAGATTTAATTACAACACAGCGTTTAACAAACCGTGTCTTTAACAAAGGACTGGAATTTAACTGTAAACTTGAATCGACCTTATTTGTTTGATGACAACTTTTAAATACCAATAATTATAAAATAAATGCATTAACGATTTGTGTTAAATTAAATAACCTGACACCAAAACAAATACATCAAAACTAAATTCATAATTATTAATAAAAACGTATTTATGTTATAGGCTAAAACACTTATACTTTATAGTCTGTGATTGTGTTGCGTCACTGTAAAACATGTCATTTCTTAGAGAGTGATGTGTTAATGATAAGTTGATTTTTTTTTATTATTAACGAACTGCAACATCATCATTTAAATAACAAATTTCTTTTTCTAACATGACGTGAATACAAACTGTATTATTTGTATCATGAACAGGGGATTATTCTTGTTTTAATCCTTAAGAAAAGAAAAAGAAATTATTTTCTTTTTAAAAAATATGTTAATGTATAAAGAAACAGTTCTTGTTATTTATATTATTACGAACTATTTAATGAACCTCTTGCAGATAAAACAAACCCACCTTGTCAATCAGCTGGACGAACTTGTCATTCAGTCCAATCATGTCGTCCTTCTCTCTGGATTTGCCCGTCGTGTCGACTTTGCTGGTCGGGAGGCTCTTGGCTGGTCCTGAACTACCCGGGGTCATGGACTGGCTGCTGAAACCTCCTGGTTTAGACATGTTGAAGCTTTTGGAAGTGACAACAAGTCGACAAGCCGGGCAGGTGAGCTGTGAAGGCACCTGCAAACCTGCAGATCACCTGCTTTTAAGGTGGATAAGGACCACCCAGGACCTCCCTAAAACTCCGCATGCGTCCAATCAAAAGAAGACAAGTGGAATATCAAAGCTTAAAAAGAAACAACTAACATGAAATTCCGGAATATCGACACTTTTTCCAGTTTGTCCAGGGTTGGTGTTGGGCACCAGGAGCCAATGGCATCGTTTGGGCGGATTCGTGCGTAAAGAGCGGGTATAAAGACCTCGCGCATCCTGGACATCCACCAGGTGATTCTCCAACCTGAAACACTGCCCGTCATAATCAGCACCATCCCACTCAGCTGGAACCATGCCTTCAAACACCGCCGCCAGCATGTATGGTGGAGCCGGGGGAAGGGGCTCCAGAGCATCCGTGACGACCCTGGACGGGCTGCGTAACGTGCTGCGCAACGAGACCGAAAGAGACTCCGCTCCCGCCCCAGCCGCCGCTCCAGTGACCCAGGCCGCTCCTCCCGCTCCTCCCGCTCCTGTCGCTCCCGCAGACGACAAGCAGACTCTGCGGGGTCTGAACAAGCGGCTGCAGGATTACCTGGGCAAGGTGAATGAGCTGCAGGCGGAGAACGACGATCTGGAGAAACAGATTGATGACATTTTAGCAAAGAGGGAAAAACCCGAGGGAAGAGACTGGGATGAGGTCCAGAAACCCCTGGATGAACTCAGAGAGAAGGTTGGTCATCAGATTTACTTGTTTTTGTTTATTTATTTATTTATTTTTTTGTTATTCCCACTGCATGACCTGCACATTTATACCTGCACTTATCCTATGTCAGATCAAAGATATTGCCATGGACAGTGCCAAGCTGCTGCTTGAGAATGACAACACCAAAATGGCCAATGACGACTTGAAGAACAAGTGAGTAAATAAAAAACTACAATAATAGCTCTGGTTGCACTGATGCATTTACTGTCAGTGGTGTTGGGTTCCTCCTCCTGTTTGCAGGCTCCAGGATGAGAAAAATGCACGTACGGCATTAGAAAGAGAACTGGAGGATCTGAATAAGGTCATGGAGGACACCAAGCTAACCCAGGAGAACATGAAGAAAGAGATTGAATTGGTGAAGGACGAGATTGATCGCCTTGAGAAGGAACACAAGGATGTGAGGCTGGAAACCAACTCATGAGCTTCATCGACACAATGGTACTGTGGGAAATCGGAGCTAAACCTTTAACTGTGACTCTTGCAGATGGTGGATGACCTGTGTGACAAGATCAAGGAGTCCAAGGTGGAGGTGGAGTTGGTATCCCAGAATTCCAACCTGTCTGAGATTATCAGCAAGATCCGAAAACAGTATGAAAAATTAGGCGAGAAGAACAGGAAGGAAGCAGAGGAATGGTACCAGAGCAAGGTACCTGCAGGGTGTCATCCAAGTTTTACATGACTCCTTTGTGATATAGTTTTCTTTCTTCTCTTTCATGCATTGCATCTGTATTATGTCTTCTGTTCATGTCACTGTTTTAATCTTGTTCTTTGCCTTTCTAGTTTGACAACATCAAGGAGGCAGACGCCCAAAACATTGAAGCCACGAATTATGGAAAGACGGAGCTCAAGGAAAAGCTCAAAGAGAAACAAACGTTGGAAATTATGATTACGAGCATGCACAGAACGGTAATTAAAAAAAAGCCTTTGAACTTGTAGTGTGAAAACAGTACAATGTGAAGTCATCGAGAAATGCTTATCACAGACAAACAGGAAGAGCCACAGACTTGACGAGTGAGCTCATTCGCAAAAGATAAGTTTTTACATGTCTCCTCTGGGAGGTTTATAGAACAAAATCGCTTTTAAAATAGTTTCTTTGTCATGTCAGGAGCGTATAACCACCCACATGAGTACAGCATACCTGTCCTTTTCACAAACATTCCTGACTGCCCTGTCATTATACCTCAAAGCTGCTAGTTTAGAGGCAAACTCTTGACCTGTCACTGTAGTGTCACCTGGATCTGATAATGCAAAGGGTCATGGCTATCCAGTGACAAACATGAAACGATTTAGATATTTGTAAAAAGAATGAGAAGCCTAAATGACGTCAATTAATTTATTATTATTATTATTATTATTCATTCCTATCAGATCCAAAACCTGGAGGTAAACCTAAAGAACACCAAACTGGAGTACGATCAACAACTGTTCCCCATCAACCAGACTATAATGAACCTGGAGGCTGAATTGAAAAGGGTGAGGTCACAGGTGGAGCACCAGGTGCACATCAACAATGAGCTGGTGAGTGTGAAGATGAAGCTGGAGGCCGAACTCAGAAAGTACGACGACCTGATGAAAAGCATCATGCCGGAAATCAGGTGAGGATGATCACATCTCTGAATAAAACCATGAATACATAAATAAAACTTCTTAATACACTAATTTACTTTGTTAACTAGAGTTACATGAAAAATATGAAAATACAGCACATCAGGCGTTTAACCTACATTAAAAAACAAGTTGTGGCTGCATTGGGGTTTAGTCTGACTGTTCCCTCTGTTTTCAATCTTGATGCTAAGCTAAGCTAATCAGCTCCCAACTATGGCGTCTTCTCACTAAACTACTAAAACTCTTCTTCCCTGACAGCTTGGCGCTCTCAGATGCAGTGAAAGGTAGTTTCCCAATCCATAAAACAGAACATCACAAAAAAACACAGTTGTTGTTGAGTGTGCTTCAATACTGTAAAATCATATTTGTGAGCTACTTTTTCTTTTTGTTTGTAGATGAGCAAAAGCCTGAACACCAGGGGTTCAAGCTGGAACACGTGATAGAATGAAGAGCCCCTGACAAGACCCCTCTGCTAAAACCTCTTCATTAGTCAAAGGGTTCACACTCCTCTTACTACTCTTCTGAGAATAAAGATGAAAAGTTCAATAATGAGGGTGAAGTGACCAAATCCTGGTGTGTCAAAGCTTTTATCTGCTGGTCTTTTCTGTCCTTCAGTCAAAATCACATTAATTGGTGTCATACTGTTGCTGCCAAGCCTGTAAACCTACTGTGAGATGGTTATGGTGCATTTGCCTCAGCTGTCAGTAAATAAATTAATTTGATTTGCAAATCAAATCAACCTGCAGTGTTTCATTGAGTCATTCTTCATAAACACATTAGGTGTGAACATATTTTTATACTTATTTAGTTATAAAATTTTATTTTATTTACATAATATCACAAAGCACAGTGTTGGTAAAATAAAATATGAGTGATATTATGATTAACACCATGTTGAATCTTGCCAACCACACTCAAAGTAATCACTAGATGTTTAAAACTTTTGTTTAAGAAACATTATCAAATTATTTCTATTAATCAATAAACTGCTAAATTAGATTCAACAGAAATTAATGGCTGATATTTACAATTTCTAATGAATGAGATGAACTTTTTGCAGTTTGCCCAACACCTTAAAAACAGCCGTTTGGGACATCTTTTAGTTTATGTAAATGTATATGAAGAGATGTGATGAACTCAAAGATCTTTAAATACACACAGGAACATGTAAACCTTCCAAAGTCAAAAAGAGTGAACAGGAGGAAGTGTAGATGTAATCTGCAAATACATAACAGGAAACCTATTTTAGGAAGCTTTGGAAATAAACTCTGTTTCTTGATCAATAAATGAATAAGAATAAAAATATTTTGTAATACATCACTACCAGAGAGATGTGATTTTTGTAAGAGTGATTTATTTTTTTCAAATGACAATGGTACAGATGACATGAAAGCACAGAGAGGGAAGGAGGGAGGATTGAAGTTATCCAGTATACGGATATTGCATGTTGAGGGTTGACGGGCAAGCAAGAGTACCAAATGGAGTAAAAGATATCGTATCAAAAATTTATTTTTTTTCATATATATATTTATATAGGACTAATAATTCTCTTTAACTATGCAAAGCAAGGAATGCCCTTTTTTCTGTTTATCATGACTTTGGCTTTCCCTAAGTACAGCCAACATTATTATTCATAAAAAAAAAAGAAAAGAAAAAGAACAAAGACTTGACATGTTTTTCGGGGGCTGGGCAGGGGCATTTAGAGGCATCCTGAAGTCCTGTCTTATGTGGCGTTGAGTCTCAGTGTGTTGCGTTTAGGCGTGTCCATGGGGGTTTAGATTTCTCTGACTGGGGCCGGCCTCAGCGGGAGAAGGTCTTTCCACTGAAAGGAAATAAAAAGACATCACACAGAACAGGTTTTTGTTATTCACGCAACAGGCACACCTCCCACAATGATATGCTGCAATGTGACAAGCTCGAAACCACTGTAATCAATCCGCACAATAACTAGTAAGCTATAGCAACCTGTCGGCTAAGCTATATAACACACAAAGCGTTAATTTAGCAGCATCACAGGTGCTTTTAGGTGAATTCTATCACCTGTGGACAGAACCTGGCTAGATCAGCACAGTTTTCCCCTGTTCCAGAGCGTACACTACGCTAACAGCCCGCTAGCTTCAGCTTTATATTTAGTACACAGCTACAGACACTGTGTAAATGCAGAACAGCATATGGGCATAACTCCAAAAACAACAAACGTTTCTTTTGAAGTGAAAACGAAAGCTTGGTATATATTTACTTGCATAGATTTGTGACACCTGTAATGCATTGAATAGTTAAGGTTAATTTAATCTGCTCTTCCAGTTCTGGGTTTCTGATCATTTCTTTCCTGACTGTACTTGTTTGTTTTGTAGCTCATTGCCAAACATGTTTGTGGGGACAGGTTTAACCCTTTTTTTAACCCTGGGATTTACTTTTTATTACAGTTACACATTAATATCAGAACAAAGACTCTGTGTTGAGATGATACATTACGCAATTTTTAAGAGCTACTAGGTGAAAAACTGCGCATTTGTGGCTTTTAGGAGGTTTAATGAAGGTGGAGAGCTGTAAAAAATCCTTTCTGACTCAAAAAAAAAAAACAATAGGGGCAAACATACAAAGATACAGAGCGACAGATAAGAAAAGGTGACTTTTAACAGGAGGCGGCCACTTACGAGATGGTCTTCATCTCTTTCTTCTCAGCATCAGGCCGGGCACGGTTCAGCACCTTGAGGAAGTCTGACGTCTTGGCCCTCATACGTGTGTGAATGTAGGCCTGTAGAAGAGACACAACCACAGTTTTAATGGTGTAAACCACTAAAACATAATATTATCTTTTATCTAATAAGATACTTTGTTTGTTTCCAGTGTCACTGTAGCATAACATAGACATCCTGTTCAACTCTGTTAACTCTGTGTCAGGTGCAGCCGAGACACAGACAAGAGTTATCACTTTATATTACTATGAATCGGTAAGACATATTTACACAAAGGCTCGCATATTTACACAAAGGCACACACACAACCCTTAAAACCTGTATGATGACTGAGAGCAGCAAAGCAGGATGACATCAGGTAGGGCCTTAGTCTGATCTCACCTAAGGCATTAAGTTAATATTCATTATATAGTCATTATTTAAAATGGGGTCATTTAAATACTGATAAAAATAAATTACAATGTTCATGGTGGTTTGTTCCTGTTCTGCAATTGCAGGGAAGAAGCTGTCTGAGAAGTTACTGAGTATAGACGGTTTTAGACATGTGACTAATGGGGAACTAGGCTTCAGAGGTTCATTAAAAAGTGTCTTTAACTATTGTATTAAGTAAAATCTTAATAATAAGCTTAATTTTGAAGCGTTAACAAGTCAACAAAAAAACAAACCTAAATCACAACCACACAACGCTTCAGAAAACTCCCATAACATTAGGCTGAACGCACCTTGGAGCACTTTATGTGGTAGTGCAGATAGTCCCTGAAGGTGTGGATGAGGTTGATGGTGTTGTCTCTGGCATTGGCATTGGTGTGACGAGGGAACAGGACTGAAAAGAGTCAAAACAGAGACAAAATATACTTAAAGAAAATATTATATTGGTAAATTACTTGTGTAACTAGTATAGGTGCATGAAAAGAGCACTGATCCATGTTTTAACATGCTGACCGAAGGTGATGTATCCGATGTTGTCCCCGACTGCGGCGTCTGTGTCCTTCAGCTCCAGAGGAGGCTCCCTGTGGCTGAACAGCACCTGAGGGGCCGTGTGGCTGGCTCGCCGCCCCTCTTTGAACTCCTAAACACAGACAATAAGTGTACAGTTACACCATCGGATGATTTTGTCTATACTCATTTTAATTAAAAAATCCTCAATATTAAGAGAATCAGGAAAAAAATAACAACATATATTTTGTAGGTGTCAGCTTAAACAAACAACTAGCTTAATAGCAACTGTTCAATTAAGCTATGCTAGGGAATGTTAGCTTCTGTAGTTAGCTTATTTAGTTAGCTACAGTCTGCTTTGACACATTTAAGCTTAGAAGGTCAGCTACGCTAACTAGCTAACAGAAATAAATTACAATTGGAAAAGCAGACTTCAAATACTTTTAGGTAAAAGTGACGCACTTTATTATATTAACTGTGTTCTAGCTACATGCTAAAGCTACATTTATAGATTTAGCAGGGGCATCTGGCACAACTGAAAAGAAAGTACCAGAAAAAACATATGATCTCATCCTGAGAAGGTTTAAACTTTACTTCAACACAACTACACTCATTGCTGGCTGTGTAGTCACACTAGATAAATAGCCTAAACGCTAATGTTGAGTTAGTGGTTTGTTTACAGGGAATACTGCCTATTTACTTGGCTGAATAGAAAGAAGTAGAGTTATCGTCGTCTAGCAGCCATTTTACCACCGTTTGGATAAAACTTCTTTCACCAAGTGATTTTATTACAGCTCAAACGCTAACACTACTGCTTTTTCCCCCTTACTCGCCTGCTCTGAATTAGTTCAGCAACGTGCTGAATATGTTGTGGGTTCACATTTTCCAGAATGAATTAAGTGTACTATTAAGCAAGTATGCACACACACAAAACACGTGTGTGTAGCATGAATGACAAAAACCTGTTCTGTGTGATGTCTCAACTGCCTTTAAGTGGAATTCTTGCGCTGAGGCCGGAGGATTAAAAAAATATTTGTCTATGTGAACTGTTTAAAAAATTAATTACTGAACATGTGACTTCACTCACCTGCATGAAGACTTTGCCGATGATGACGTCGTCGTCGTCTTTGAACACCGTGCTGAACACCACCGTCACTCTGTCTTTCTTGGCCTCCAAATACCTGAGGAGACGAGGAAACAACGCTTAGAAGTTGAGTTTAAACCACTTAAAATATGAACAATGTCAATGAAATGTCTTCAAACTCTCTCCCACATACATGGACTCATCGTCTCTGTAGTGGACCACGGCCCTCTTCTCGCCCTCTTTGCCCTCTTCCTGGAACTTGAAGTACTTTTCGAACACTGAGGCGAAGCAGTTCCTCTTGAGCATCCCTGCCTGGTGGACAACCTCGTCTTTGTTGGCTGGTAGTGCGTCCAGGTCGTAGAGGAGGGACACATTGTAGCCTGAGAAAACAATATAACACCTCTTAGTCAGTCGTCCCTGTTAATTTCACAGTTTAATAAAGGAACACTTCAGTTACCACAAATAAATGTTCAAGGCGTGAGAAACAAAGTTGACATTTAACACCACTACGTAGCACGTTTAAGGCTTTAAAACGTGTAAAATGTGATCTGATTTGACACTAGTTTGAAACTGTCTAATAGTCTCAAACTACAATATATATTGTTTATGTATATTATATATATAATTTCTAAAAGCAACTTACCAGGTTCTGGAGAGACCAGGAAATTCCCATAGACCCTCTTGAGCAGCTGAAAAAAAAAAACAAAAACCTTTATTTGTGTCACTTTTCTCTAGTTTTAAATGAACATGTCAAAGAATACAAACAAAACAGTGGAAAAGAAGAAACAATACTAACTTAAATGCAAGCTCTTGCATCAGAGAAAATCTAATTCAAGACAACAGAAGACTTTGCATGATGGCTTGGAACCTTTAAAGAGGCTCTGATGTCAGAACTTTGATCAAGAAATAAGAGAAAATGTCCCTTGTGTTAAAAACATAGATGATTTTGGGAATCTTCTAAGACTAATTAAGTGGTTTAAGAGAGTAGAAAGATGTAAAGCCCAATAAAAGCAGGGAAGGACACTTCTAAACAATGCTGCACAACACAGAGCTAACAGCAGGAAGGGGATGTGTGTCTTCAGGAGGTAAATGAAGGGGTTCACTCCACAATGGGTCGTCCTCCCTAATGAATACTTGTCATTTTGGAATGAATGGAATTAAAGTTAGCAGGAGTATAACATTCAAACTTAACTAGGCCAACAAGTGGTGTCTTATACTGCTCTGTCCTTCCTCATTTTAATCAAAGCTAAATATATCAAGTAAAGAAAAGAGAAGAATGTGTGAGAACAAATCGGCCCTTTGACTAATCAACTCCTCTGACTGCTTTTCAGTGAAAGAATAACTGAAAGCGACACTGCTGAACCATTCATTAATTCTTCTGCTCTTGAGTTTTAGCGAACAAGTGGAGAACATGCTGGACAGAAGCCAACATATTCATACACAGTAACTGCTGCTCGCAGTCAGCACTTCCTCGCCTGGTGTGAGTCACACAGCCTCACTTCCTGTTTCTAGCAGAAGCCTCAGCAGCTGCTTTCTTCCTTACATGGCAACAGAGCACTTGTGGTAGAGGTGTGTGCATGTAGACAGCAATCATGACCTCATTCCTCTTTTTTGGATGTTTTATGATATCAGATGGGCATTAATAACATACATATGACAAGTTTAATGCATTCCTGCATTGATAAATTAGTGACAGTGTTTTCATTGTTTTGCAGTGATTGGTATGCAGGTTCAAACAGCCCACCTGCAGCTCAGCAGAATAACTTGGCTGAGATCAAAAACACACAAGGAAACCTCTCGGAAATCTTTGGCACGCCCAGACTATTTGTACACTGGATGAAAAAAGAGCGTCAGAAAGGCACAACCGTATTATAAAAGCTCAAACTTAAAACACAGACCAAGACACTGTAGAAACCATAATTTGAAACATTTTGAGACCTTCTTATGACTTGCAGACAGCCTGGGGTAAATTTTAAACATCTGCAGGATGTGAAAATTGTTTTTTGAATTTGAAACAACTCTGAACTGACTAATGTTGAAGCCCCGCTTCTGTCTGGGCAGGTACAGAGACATATTTTCCAGTCCTCTTGTTTATGTTGCTCCCTTGTCTCTCTTTGTGCCTGTATGTGTTATACCTCGTCAGCTCCATGCTCCTGCAGCTCTTTGTAGAACTTCAGGGAGATGCTGACCATCACTTTGGTCTTGTCCCCATTGGGGTTGGAGATGTGGTACAAGACGCCATCGAAATCTGTACCAGAGTTGAACAGAATTAAAGCCTGCAGATAATTAATGACTACAAGTTCTTTTATGTCTGACAACTTGGCACACTAGGCAATTAGCTACTGACTTAAATTCATGCCAGATCACAAGAATATTTGAGTGAATTTCACATGTGAGATGCTAACTGTGTAATCAAATTGTAATTACTGGCAGGGGTGAACATGTGCAACAGGCTACTTGCACAACAGGGCATTAACTGTATGATGACAGCAGACAACAGAAGCAATCATTCTTTAGCTCACAATCTGTTTATTTCGTTATTGATCAAGCACAAAGACCATTTTCTCATGAGAGAATACGGAGTGGTTGCCCCAGACCACAAGAGTTGACGCCTCTCTCCACAGGTTCTCCAACAACACGTTTGGACACTGTCCTATATACTTTAGCCCACTGTATGAAAACACAGGATACCCCTGCAACAGCTGTGATGCAGGTATAATTTTCATTTTGTTGAACTACTCAGCTGTCAAAACATATGTTAACTACTAATTTTAAACAAATAACGAATAATCTTGGGTTATATGGTCACAATGTGCACATATGTGTTTTCAACTTACTGATCTAAAATAAACTGGGCACAAAACAACTATTAGTATAGTGTGTTGGCTTCTTAACTGAAGCCAACACACTATTGTTGAAATTTGTAAAGCAATAATTGCTGGTAAGCAACAGGTGGTAAGACTACATAAAGTATAAAGCCAACTGCTACATAGGTTGCCAAGCAATCTTACCTGCAAATGTCACATCAACGGCCTCTGGTTTGGTTCTGCAAACACAAAACAAAAATAAGATATGAATAAGGAACTTACATAAATAATGTCAAGCTCACCATTCACATACAGTTTTACAGCTTAGTCTCTGCAAAATGTCTTCATTTAAACAAGGTGTTGCTGCTGTCTTCTAGACACAAACCCTGCGGCTGTTCCATAGACAGAAATTCTAAAGTAAAACTAAAATGATAAGTCAATTAATCAGTTAACAACACTTAACAGCCACTATTTTAAACTTTAATAGATTTTTTTAATAACAGTGATAATAATAATAATAATAATAATAATAATAATATACAGGTATTATTATTTACTACATAAATAAATAAATTAATTAATTGAAAACAAAAAGGAGCATAGGCAACTTTATGCTCTATTAAACCGTGATATCATATTCCTTTGACAAACCAAACAATTACACAGTATATCAAAGTAATAATCAGCTAGTTAATAATCAGATATCATAAATCTTCAACTTTCTCGCTAAGCCCATGTTTGCTGATATTAACTTTAATGTGCAAAACATTAGTATTTTAATATGATATTTTTAATCATATGAATATGATTTGTTTTTTGTTTTTTTTTTACTTTAATGAACCGGACTAACAATAGTCTGGTTTAAACCAGCAAACCTCTATTTTTTAAATAAGAAAAGCAACAATAACACTTCTAAGGTGCAGGTCTGCAGCTACCTGTGCACAGACTTGACTCAGCTCGACTACAGGAATGCGGAAGCCGTAAAGAGGGGCCATAGTTAGCTGACAAGTAGCTTTTAACTTGGTATGAAGTGCCGTCGAAAGCAAATTAAGGGCCTTTGTTAGGTGTAAACACCAACCTTCAAATAATCCACTTCATGTTATTATGCTGTGGGTAATGACGGGCATGCAGGTTTTGCTATGCTGTTGAGTCTAAAGCTCATTAGAAATGTGTTTAATGGCCGGGGAAATCCTAGTGGAATAGTGTTGTTAACGTTAGATGAATATTAAGCGGAGTCATTAATAGATGTTTATGGTTTGATATCAGTTAATTTAAGTTGTTATCAGAAAAATCCACAATACGGCGCTGAGCTAGCTGCTGTATTGCTATGCTATTACGCAAACGTTTAAAATTATTTTTCTTATTTTTTTGCCAGACTGGCAATAAAAAGCGAAATAAGCATAACACATTTGATTCGTTATTATTTTTATTTTTTTGCAGATTGTGAAGAACCGTCAGCGGAGATAAATTCATTGGGTTACACTTTTTGTCACAACACTGACCGTGCAGACACACCCCAGCTTTAACCAGTCACGGTAAATCAGCACGGAGCTAAATCACCAGGGATTCTTTGCATTTTTATACTTAATCACACTACCTTACTGACATGTGCAATCCTATAAACGTTTATTAGTTGAATCCGAACCGCCACTGCATCATTAAAAGCAACATCACCTTTAGTAAAATGCTAAATGGGAAGCTAGCCTGTGTTAGCATGCTAGCCAGGTGTAACAATGATTTCTCACCCGTTAGATGCGCCGTCGAACTTCAACGTCAGCGTCTCTTCTATGATACGGTTATTGATTTCTAACAGGATCATCGCAGCGGACGCTGATGTCGAGGAAAAGGGGGAATGATAGGTGCTATTTGGTGGGATTAACCTCTTTGTGTCAAATTCTGCAAATTTTTTCCTCCCTTGACAGACCAGACCGCTTCCGTCGAGGCTACTTCCGCCTGTCACTTCCGCGTATTTTACTTTGAGGACCCCTCAAAATAGGGATGGCCGCGGTTTTGCCTGTAATAAATTCGTTATGTCAATGCTGCGTTGGTGGAATGTAGCCAAACACAAATATTTAACTTTACTAGTACTGAATTTAGTGTTTACATTTTAATAACTGTAGTCATCTGCTTCACTATAGTCATTGCACTTTTAACTCTAACTAATATTATATTAATATTATCTATTATCTGTCTTTTCAAAGTAATATTACAAAATGTACTATTCAACAAAAACATTAAGATAAGTTAAGACTTTATTAACAAGCTACTTAGTCGTTTATAAAGTAATTACCAGCTTATATTATCTTGTTTAATATACCCTTTAAAAATGAACCATGCATAATTGGTGTTTTTTTATTTTAGTTTTTTATTCACCACTACTACAGTAGCCTATTTATTGTTGCTACCTTTACTCAAGTGAAAGATTTGAGTTGACTACATCTTCCATGAATGGATTTTTGAGACTGACTGGGTGGAACTAAATAAATAAATACATAAATATTATGACTGAATCACATAGTCAAATTTTTTTGTTTGTTTAAAAGTTCCTCTCTCTGTTTCCTTGTGTTTCAATGTTAGGTTGCAGTGGAGGGAAAATGTAAAAAACTGGAAGTGTTGTACAAAACAGTCAGCAACCTTTGGCAAATATTTTATTTTATTTTTTTCTATTTTTTGCATAAATAGAGGACTGTGTATTTTATCCCCGATCACCACGTTTAAAGGGCTGTATTAACAGGATGGATGACTACAAGTATAAGCTGTTTCTGTGTTTATGGTAAGCAGTCTGATGTTTCATTCATGGCAAAAGAAAGAACTCTGGCACAAAGAGCCTTTTGTTGACCTAAAAAACTAGTATGTATAATATACTCCTATACTGTACTTACAGCTGCATCTGCATCTTTCCAGTGTTCACAATGTGTCTTTATATGTTTTCTATTTCATATGACCTGAACAAATGCTGCCCCCAGATATTTCCTTTCCTGGTCTTTTTTCAGTGATGCATTGTTGGAATCGTGGCGCTGCCCCCCTGCCTGACCGGTTTTAGTAAGTGAAATCATTTTCTTTTTTAAAATGTTATCTCAGATGTTTTTTAGCCATTCTCAGATACTGAACTGAAGGAGGTGACATGAAGTGAAGTCTCTTATCAATACGTGCTTCTTTCAGACTTCAGGTAAGACATGTGGTCAGTAAAATGGTCTATGATCTTTTCGATAAAAAAAAAATAGACTATGTTTAGTATTTTGACGGTTACAGAGGTATTATCCACTTTAGAAATGTTTAGATAAAATCTTAATTTGTTTATTTTCAGTTTTTCATAGATTTTTAGCATTTAATGCAAATTAAAAATATAAAAAATTAAAAAAATATTACTAAAAAGAAAATCTGAATTGATTTGAGGTAAAATAATAATAATAATAATACATTTATTTATAGATGATCATTTGTTGTGACTTGATGTTCTCCTGTTCTGTTCTGTGTCTAAATGCATGGTGTCAAAGTAATTGTCACTAATAGTTACTAACCATTTTCTCTTCAACGGTTTGGTGAAAGTTTATACCAGAAATAAAAAAAACAATAAGCAAAAAGGGCAAAGAACATGAATGAAGCGACACAACTGATGACAACACAGGACAAGAGACCCAATAATATCTGAAATGAATATCTATCTATATCTATAAGGACCAATGAGCTTAAGTTATTAACTTGTTATCACAAGAAAAAGGGTTTTGTTTCTCAAGTACATTAGATAAATACCTTGTGATCTTGAGATGAAGGCATTAAGAAATAAAAAATTGCATCCATGGCTGCTCCAGTTCCTGCAGACAGCGTCACTTTTTATAAACTTAATCATGTTGTAGATTTTACTTTAACTGAAGTATTCAGACACTTTACTGAAAACTTTTTTCTCTAACTCTGAAATTTCGCCAACAGGATGTTTAAATTCAATGTTTTGTTGTAGGACTTCTTTTGGTAGCGACCAGCCTTGAGTCGTCTTCTGCAGGTCTCTACATGCCCTGCACATCTGGATTTGGTCATTTTATCTGTAGTTCAGTTTTCCCGACTCTGCCACAGATAAGACCAGAAAACATATCCATTTAAACTTAAATATAAGTGTTTAAAAAGTGGAGCTGAGCACTTTCAGAAGCCTCTGTCAATGAATTGGTCTATTTAATTAAAGTTTGAAATCAGTCAGTTGGGTTTACACTTGACTGACATTTGTAACCTGAGAGCTTCTCAACTTGACTGAGGTTTGATCGGCTGCTGATTGTAGGCAGAAGGCCTCCAGTGTGTCCCGACAAGTGGTGTGAGATTCCATTCCTGATTCATTGAGGAAACACAGTTCCACAGAAAATCTGATCTGGCATGAAACACAGATTCCTTTGTGTGGCTGTTACATCTGAATGTTCTAAATTACTAACCATTGTGTTATTTTCTTTTTTGTCATTTGCTCCTTTCTCTTTCTCTCTTATTTTAAGGACAATAGCATCGGTGCTTTAACCAAATGATTGCCTCTCGAGTCCTGTCACATAGAAATCTTGTAGATTGCAGAGAATGCTCTGTTTTTAATTAGTGAAACAGCTGCGTGTGACTTGTTATATGTGCCCCTAATCAGGTTCTGCACAATTGTTAGAATTAGGGTAGGTCTGCATTGGTACATTTCCTGTACTACAGTTTCTGATGAGATGTGCAGCAGGCTGATTTAAAAGCCACAAATATTTATTACAACTAAACACTTGTGGCATTTTGCCCAGCAGCTGCCAGCCCTGAGATTTCTATTCACATCTCAGATCTTGTCAGATCTGTCACCAGTTGTGCAGGAAGAGAGGAGAAATGGAATTTACTTGCAACTAGCCCGTATAAAAAAAATGAACGACCTCACTTGCTAAATTCAATTTGTAGCCTTCTCACGCAGTGTTGTCACATTAGATGGAGCACGATTCAATCGTGCAGGAATTTTTAACACTATTTTATTATCTGTCTACCAGGTGTACAGTAGTTAAATGTTAGTTTGATGTGTAATTTATTCAACCCTCATAAAAACTAATTTGCTCTCTATCTTATTATAGAGATGCTTTTCTGATGTACAGTATTTAGTTTAGTTTACAACTTACAGTAAAAAGAGATTTATAACAGTTTGTAACTGCCCCAGGCTGCATCTCAGTTATATGCGTTATATTTATAATGAAGCCATTTGTTGTTTTAAGTACAGAAATGAACATAACAACAGAATAAATAATAACAAAATGCTGGAAGTCGTAAAAAATAAAAGAAAAATATTTTGAGTAAGATACTGAGCATTTTTTAGTTACATAAACATTTATTGTCATAGTGGCAGCAAAACACTGCTGTAAAATAGATTTTAAAGAAAAGCTAAATAGATCTTTACACAGCGTCAGGCCGAAAGCAAAGATTCCCACGCTCCCAAAATAAACACAATTTCAAGCATAGTTGTATTTTATATAACCTGATTACTTTTAGGCGTCATCTTCAGTCCCAGTGTAATTTTGATGGATTCATAGATTGTGTGATGTTCACAGCCTCTGACCTTCACAGATCACTATCTGTCACCTGGAGCGCTAATATTTCCTTTTCGCTGGAAGAGGATAAAAGCTGATGTCTGCCAAGCTTCAGACTTTTGTTCTAATGTTGTCATGAGAGAAATGCAAAGTGCTCATTTGCACATGTCGCTGAGGGCACATTCAGGTGTTTCCACAACAAACACGCAAGATGCCAACTGTTGATTTCGGTTTAGCTGGGTGCTTTCTTAGGAACTACTTATGACAATACACATCAAACAGATTTTTCCAGCATAGTTTGTATTGTGGTCATTTTAACATAGTGGTTTACAATAAGAACAGGCAGCATCAGAAAGTCTTCACACCCTTTTAATAGATTTTATTTTAAATGGCCCCTCAAGCTACATTCAACATGTGACAAAATGTTTTTACACTTTTTTACTAATTTATTTAAAATCAGAAACTGAAAGTAAGTACTGAAAGTATTCCCATCCTTTTTTAGTTAATTTTAGAAGCAAATACGACTGGCAGATACTTCTCGGTCAGTCTATGCTTTGCACATCTGGATTTGAGCAGTTTATCTCATTCTCCCTGACAGATCCTCTCAAACTCCAGCTCCAGCTCCATCTGCACAGATGTTCCAGGAGGTTCCAGTCGGGCTGACTGGGTCATTCAGGGATAATCACAGAGTTGTCCTAAAGTGACTCCAGCATTGTCTGTATCCTTCATGTCCCTGTCATGCTGAACTTGAAAAAAATACTACTAATTCTACTATTTACAAAAAGGGAAGAACAACATGTTCTGAAGCCACATGCTGTGTTTGTAGAAAATAAGTATGTATAAGTTAAGAACAAAATACATTAACATGCACAAATATTTCAATTTTTAGAAATGTGAAATTGAATCAAATGGCAAAAACTATAAAAGATATAAAGCTGTGTATGCAGCTTTGCAACTTAACTGTAGTATGACACTGGTCTCTGAGTGTCACCAAAAACTGGCTGTTCTTGTTGGGGGACTATGATGCTTCCTGATGGTGGCTGTAAAAGGATGAATCATTTAGTGGTGTGGAGCCATCACGTCTCCATTTACTTACAGAGGGTTATGACATGCTTCTACTGTATTTGATGTATTTGCTTTTTACCTGTCAAAACCTGAATGAAGTGATTTATGGAGGCAAAGCAGAGGTAAAGGAGGAGGCTTTAGTTTGTGGACACACATTAACTTCACTGCGACATTGAGAGGAGGAGGGACCGGAATGTGGATGTTGTTTTTCTCTACTTGTTCACTGATGTTTGACATGTTGTGTAACACAAAAAAAATCTGTCTGTTAAAAAAAACAAACAAACAAACAAAAAAAAAAAACGTACATCACTGCTGAGTTTGTAATGATAGATTATTAGATAATAAAAGATAAAATAAAAAACGACTTGTGCAAGTGAATAAGAACATGGGAAGAAAATAGGCAACTGACACGAGACTGTTGCAAAATTGAGATCATTACATTATTTCCAGAAAGTGTCTCGGTGAACATCGTGACCTGCTGATTTGTACACACCTTACCACTCACAACCAATTACACAACAACTTAATGCAACCGGTTCACGTCCCTATGTTGTAACGTCATGTGTAAATCTGAGTTGTCACTAGTTATTCAAAGGGATGTACGTTCTTCAGTGCACTATATTTCAATTAGAAGTTAATAGTATAGTCTAAATGGAAAAAAAAAGTATTTTGATAATGTTAATTTAGGTTTTTGGTGTAGGTTTGAAGCTCTGTTGTGTATGAACATTGAGTAATTGTGGTAAAATTCATGAGCGTGTGGGACAGTGTTTTCGTCTTAAAACCCCATATGAATAAATAAAAATGATCATTTTGATATTTACAGTGGCCTGAAAAGGTAAAGTGACAGTCACTGTGATCTTGTAGTAAAGTGGAAGAAGTGTTTATTCCTTTTTGTTTTTATTTACAATCACATCTACAATTGTTGTTATTAAATGTGATTTTATGTTTTTATTTCATTGATACTTGATCCATCCATTTATACGTATTTCTTTGCTTTGTTTAGCTCTGAGTGTAACTGTCATTTGATGATTTAGATGAATCAGACGTTTATGTATTGTTATTGCTGTTACATGTTATTATACTTTTGCTTTACATTTCACCATGTCTGCTTCAACAAAAAAAAAAAAAAAAAAAAAATTTGATAGCTGATCTTGAGGAAGGAAACAGGAAATGTGGTCAACTCACCATGAAAAAAGCCCACATTGTATCATTCTTCAGCACAAACTCATTTGGGTGTCAAGCTATCGCCGTCTTTGAAAGTCGCCGCAGCCCAACAGAAGGTGAGTGTCTGAGGGGAAACTATGAGGGACAGAACATTCAGTAAAAGTGATCACACTTTTATTTATTAAGTGTACGTTTTGAGAAGTTAATAGTTTGTAGTAATAAAAAGCTGAATTCAACAGCTCAGCAGATGACTCAGTGTTTTTGCTGTTATATTGTACTACATCAATCTGTTTTCCGCCCACAGTCATGTCCATCACCTACATCTTCACTGATGATTACTTTGAAAATGACACCAGCCACAATAATATCACAAACTACGTTCCGGATCAGGATTTCTATTCATGTCCAATAAAACCACTGGAACCTGCAGCAGCTTTGATCCTGTGTCTCATCAACGTTGCCATCTTTCTACTGGCAATACCAGGAAACCTGTTAGTGGGGTGTGTGATCAGCTCCAGCATAAATGCCCTGACTCCATCGGATATGTACTTGTTTCATCTGACGATAGCAGATGGTCTGATGGCCCTGACTATTCCATTCTCAGCTACAGCAATGATTCAAGGATGGATATTCGGAGACTTCATGTGCAAACTCATCAGCTTTGTCTTCGACGTAAACTTCTACACCAGCATCATCTTCCTAGTCTGTATTAGCGTCGATCGGTATCTTGTGATTGTGCACGCCAGAGAAACTTACAAGCATCGCAAGAGGATGTGCAGCTGGATCCTGTGTGCAGCAGTGTGGGGCCTCGGTTTGGCCCTCGCTGCGCCTTCATTTTTCCACCAAGTCTCCGAAATCAGCAACGACTCAGAGATATTGATCTGTTCTGAAACCTATGACAAGGGCAATGCCACTTTATGGAGACTTGCAATTCGGGGGGTTCACCACATATTTGGCTTTTTACTCCCCCTTGGTGTCATGATAACCTGCTACAGCATCACCATCGCAAGGCTGCTGCACACTCGTGGTTTCCACAAGCACCGGGCCATGAAGGTGATCATAGTCGTGGTGGTTGCGTTCCTGCTGTGCTGGACTCCATATCATTTAACCACAATAGTGGACACGCTCCTGAGGGGTCGTGTGATACCGTATGACTGTGCAGCGAGGAGCTCAGTGAGCACAGCTCTGACTGTAACCAACACCCTGGCTCTGCTCCACAGCTGCATCAACCCCTTCCTGTACGCATTTGTGGGACAGAGGTTCAGGAAAAAAATTATGCACTTGTCTCAGAGGAAACTAAGACAGGAGAGGATGTCACTGTCAAAGTTCAGCAGGTCGACCTCTCAGACCTCTGAGGGAAGTGGAGCAGTTTTCTGAAACCTATCCTCATACTTATCAGGCTTTTTACCAGAGATAAGGATGTTCTCCAAAATCCTGCTCTTAAAAATAAATACAAGTTGTGTATTGCTGTTGTTATTTTTGTTTAGTTCCAATTTTCTTTTAGCCAGAGAAGAAGTCATTTCTGTAGTCTAAAAACTTTGGTTACGCTAAAAGGTGTTTGTGGATATTTTCAGCACTGCAGTTCATGTCTTTGTGGATTGTGTGGTGCACTGCTGCCATCTACTTAACTCACTCAAACCTTGAATTTCCCCCTCTGAGGTCAGGTCTATGTTTATATTCTCATTACACTGCGCATGTGTTGTGCTACATGTGCTTTTTAGTTTTTTTAAACCAACAAATCTTAAACTGCATGTATTTTAAATATAACAACAATTATGCACTTGAGCTACATACTGTTATAGTTGAGGTATTTAAAAAAAACCTTACGAAATAAAGAGCTTTGAAGTTTGTACGTGTTTTTTTGCAAAACAACAATTAAAATTTAAAGACTAAAGAGCTTCTAAAATTCACATTTTATTTTAAATTTTAGTAAAATAAGTAAATAAATAAGTAATAAGTAGTAGTAGTAGTAGTTTGCCATCTGTTGGACAGTTGGTGTAACTATTAGTATTTCTAAGAAAAGAAATATGCAGATACTTTATGATGTAGCCTTTATTACTTTTCTTATGTATTTAATGGGTTTATACTAATTTGATGCAATGAGAATCATCCTAGTACATAGAATATTAGCCTATTAGATAGCTAATGCTACTATAATGCAAGTTGTCTCACTTCTTGTAATTTGGAAAACACAAAAAGCTACCATTGCTCTAATAACTGGACAACCTGACGACTACTTTATTTATACTGCTGCAATGCAGCATATTAAATGTTGTAGATGTTTTTTTTAAGGTCAAGAATTAATTGAAATATGTCGGTTATGAAGGTGAAATGCACGGTGTGTACAGGTTTCCCACTGTTTGCATTTTGTTATTTTCGTGTAATATAAAGGAGTTGTTATTTAGCAGTTATCATTTACGGCATTTATCAGTTATCATTTATCAGTTATCATTTATCAGTTATTTTCAGCACTGCAGTTCATGTCTTTGTGGATTGTGTGGTGCACTGCTGCCATCTACTTAGCTCACTCAAACCTTGAATTTCCCCCTCTGTGTCAGTTCTCCTCCCTGCCAGCAGTGGCCTCTTCTTTACCTCAGCCTGTCTCCGGTTCATCTTGGTTCCCCACTCCTCTGCCTGCATCGCTCAACACACCTGCCTGTCATCATCACTTCACCCCTGTTATAAGCACCCTCATAGCCATTTGCTGGTTGCTAGTGTGTCACTCATGTTCCTGGTTGTTCCCTGTTCCGTCCGTTTCCCCGACCTCTAGCTTCCCCACCGAGCGTTGTTTCATAGTACTTTAGGTTTGTGCGAGTTAGGTTTGTAAACTCTCTCTATTTTGTCTCCTCCTGCGTTTTTGTAGTGAGCGTTTTTGTTTTCTTACCTTTTGTTTTTCTGGTCGTTTTTCCTCTTAGAGAGTGAGCGCTTTTTGTTCTTCCCCCAGCGTGTCTGCTGTGTATCTGTATGTTATCTATTCCGTGATTGTTAATAAATTTAAGTTTGACACTGCCTCACCTGTGTGGCTTCTGCGCCTGGATTCCCACGTGTGTCCCGGGTTCTTACAGAACACACTAGCCACTATGGATCCAGCAGGACCAAAGCAGGCTTGGCAGTCTCAGGAGGCTCAATTGAGCCAGACACAGGAGCGCGTGGAGGAGAATAGCCGTAGATTGGATTTGTTGTGCGGTCGTCTCGAGCAGGCCCTCAGCGTATCGAGTTTCTCCGCCTCCCCCGAGTGTAGGATGGCACCACCGGAACGCTTTTCCGGAGACTCCGGTAAGTGTCGGCCCTTTGTTTCGGCACTGTCACTCTTCTTTGATCTACAGCCCCTATCATATCCCACGGAGCGCAGTAAGGTGGCGTACACCATTTCCCTACTCTCGGGGAAGGCACAAGCTTGGGGAACGGCGGAATGGGAAAGCAGGTCAGCATGCTGTCAGTCATTTGAGGCTTTCTCTAACGAACTAACTTTTGTGTTCAACCCGTTAGCACCCCGTAGGGTGGCAGCTTCGAGCCTGTTTAAACTGTCGCAGGGATCTCGTTCAGTCACGGACTACACTATTGAGTTTCGTACGCTCGCCGCCTCTACCAACTGGAGTGAGGAAACCTTATTTGATAAATATTACGAAGGTTTAGCGGGCCGCATTAAGGATGAGCTGGCGGCTCGCAACCTCCCCTCCTCCCTGCGCGGTCTGATTGGGCTGGCGGTGTCTATCGATCAGCGACTCCAGGAACGTCAGAGGGAGCGCGGCTCAGAAGGACGGCAGAGCCAGCTCCGTCAGGCTATGGACGCGTCCCCTACTCATCCCGCACTCCCTGTGCGCCCCCCACCCGAGTCATTTACGTTCCCTCCCGAGGAGCCCATGCAGGTGGGGCGGTCGCGGCTACCAGCATGTGAACGACAACGGCGCCTGATTGGAGGGTTGTGTCTCTATTGTGGGGAGGCCGGTCACAGAGCCCCTCAGTGCCCGTTAAAAGGCAAGGCTCGTCAGCTAGCAGGGGGACGCTGATGAGCCGTTCCACTCAACTTAGCTCCCCATGTCGACCCTCTATACCAGCCCTCATCACTGGACCACGGGCATCCAAGGAATGTCCTGCCTTTATTGACTCCGGCTCTGATGCCAATTTCATTGACGAGGCGGTAGTTCATCTGTTAGGGCTGGAAGTTGAGGACCTCTCCACCAGACTTCAGGTAAAGGCTCTTGATAACCGTATCACTCATCACATTCAGTCTGTTACGAAGCCTGTTAAGATAACGCTGTCTGGCAACCATCACGAACTGACTTCATTTTTTGTATATAATTGCCCAACCACTCCATTACTGTTGGGGTTCCCCTGGCTTTCCACCCACAATCCACACATCAATTGGTCCTCTTGTAAGATTATGGGCTGGAGCCCTTTTTGCCTGGCTAACTGCTTACGGGCTGCTGAGTCTCATCCTCATAGAGCGGTTAGTGCTTCTGTGGAACCCACTGACCTGACTGTAGTCCCTCCTGACTATCACGACCTTGCTGAGGTGTTCAGCAAGGCGCGTGCCACGTCATTGCCTCCCCACAGACCCTATGACTGTGCCATTGAACTGTTGCCTGGCACTATGCCCCCTCGAGGTCGTGTATTTTCACTTTCCCAGCCTGAGAAGGAGGCTATGCAGGAATACATAGACAGTTCCCTCAAGGCAGGGGTTATTCGTCCTTCCTCCTCTCCGGCGGGGGCCGGATTTTTCTTTGTTGGGAAGAAGGACGGGGGGCTTAGGCCATGCATTGACTACCGAGGGGTAAACAGCATTACCGTTAAGAATAAATATCCCCTTCCCCTTATGTCATCTGCTTTTGAGTTACTGCAGGGGGCCACTATCTTCACAAGACTTGATTTGCGGAATGCCTACCATCTCGTCCGCATTAGGGAAGGGGATGAGTGGAAGACTGCGTTCAATACCCCCAATGGACATTATGAGTACCTTGTCATGCCCTTCGGCCTTACTAATGCTCCTGCTGTCTTTCAGGCCCTCGTCAACGATGTCCTCCGGGATATGATTAACAAGTTTGTATTTGTGTATTTAGATGACATTCTCATCTATTCTAGCAGCCTGGAGGCACACAAACACCACGTGAGGACCGTGTTGCTACGCCTCCTGGAGAATCAGCTATTCGTCAAAGCTGAGAAATGTGAGTTTCACACTTCCCTGACCACTTTTCTAGGATTTGTCGTCGCTCCTGGGAAGATTGCTATGGACAAAAGGAAGGTTAAGGCAGTAACTGCATGGCCAGTCCCAGCTGACCGAAAGCAGTTGCAGCGGTTCTTGGGCTTTGCTAACTTTTATCGCCGTTTCATTAGGGGCTACAGCAAAGTGGCGGCTCCTTTGCATGCCCTCACCTCCGTCAACACGCCGTTCGTTTGGACGGCGGAAGCAGAAAAGGCCTTCGGTCACCTCAAGACCTTGTTTACCACTGCTCCTATCCTCACCCTCCCGGATACACAGCGGCAATTCATCATAGAGGTTGATGCCTCTGGTACGGGAGTGGGAGCGGTGTTGTCCCAACGCTCAGGGAAGGACAACAAAGTGCATCCCTGCGCCTTCTTCTCCCGCCGCCTCACAGACGCCGAGAAAAACTATGACATAGGCAACCGAGAGCTCCTTGCTCTTAAGTTGGCGTTCGAGGAATGGAGACACTGGCTTGAGGGGGCTGTGCAGCCGGTGCTCGTATGGACAGATCACAGGAACCTGGAGTATATCAATTCAGCTAGACGCCTCAATGCTCGTCAAGCGCGTTGGTCTCTCTTCTTCTCCAGGTTCAACTTTCTCCTGTCGTATCGCCCGGGCTCTCGAAACACCAAACCTGATGCTCTGTCGCGTCAGTTCGCCGACGAAACAGACAGTGACGCACGACAGGAAACCATTTTGTCGCCCTTGGTGCTGAGGGCGATGCGATGGGACCTGGAGAAGAAGGTAAGGGATTTTAAGCACGTTAACCCTGTTCCTGCTGGTTGCCCTCCGGGGTGTTTGTTTGTTCCTGTGTGTCTTCGTCAGCAGGTGCTGCGGTGGGGACACGATTCTCAACTGGCCTGCCACCCAGGGACCACCCGAACGATAGCCCTCATCATACAACGGTACTGGTGGCCGGCCATAAAAGTGGATGTACGTCGCTATGTGAGTGCCTGTCCAACGTGTGCTAAGAACAAGGTTCCCCATCATGCACCGGCTGGCTACCTACGTCCCCTCCCGGTTCCTGCTCGGCCATGGTCACACATCGCAATGGACTTTATCACGGGGCTGCCTTGCTCTAACGGTAAAACTGTAATTTGCACTATAGTGGACCGTTTTTCTAAGCTGGTGCATGCTATTCCTCTTTCTAAGTTACCATCGGCCAAAGAGACGGCGGATCTGCTGGTGCATCATGTCTTTCGTCTCCATGGGCTACCTGTGGACGTCTTGTCTGACCGGGGACCGCAATTCACAGCTGCTTTTTGGACGGAGTTTTGCAAGGCACTTGGTGCCTCTGTAAGTTTGTCGTCTGGGTTTCATCCCCAGACCAACGGACAGACTGAGAGACTCAATCAAGACATAGAAACTATGTTGCGTTGCATGTGTGGTCACAATCCCTCCACCTGGGCTCAACAACTGGCCTGGGTGGAATATGCACATAACTCTCTGCCGTCGTCTTCTGTAGGATGTTCGCCATTTGAAGCCGCTTATGGCTATCAACCACCACTGTTTCCGGCCCAAGAGACCCAGGCAGCAGTTCCCTCAGTGAGCGCCTACATCAAGCGCTGTCGCCGGACATGGGGTCGCGTGAGGCGCTTTCTTCTGAAGGGTCAGCAGAGGCTAGCCCAGTATGCCAACAAGAAGCGGACCCCAGCTCCACCGTATGCGGTGGGGGACAGGGTGTGGCTTTCAGCCAGGGACCTCCCATTAAAGGTGGACAACAAGAAGTTGGCGCCCCGGTATGTGGGTCCCTTTACCATAACTAGGATCATCAATCCAGTGGCTGTGAAGCTGCAGCTTCCCCGCAGTATGCGGGTCCATCCCGTTTTTCACGTTTCCTGTCTGAAGCCTGTCCGGGTCTCGCCGCTCCTGCCCTCCACCGACCTCCCGCCGCCCGCCCGTCTCGTTGGTGGCGCCCCTGCCTATACTGTCAACCGCATCCTCCGCTCCCGGCGTCGTGGGCGGGGCGTGCAGTACCTGGTGGACTGGGCTGGTTATGGTCCGGAGGAGCGCTGCTGGATTCCCTCCCGCTTTGTCCTGGACCCCTCCCTCCTTGCTGATTTCCACCGGGCTCATCCGGACCTGCCGTCGTAGGTCGCCGGGTGGCGCCCTGGAGGGGGGGGTCCTGTCAGTTCTCCTCCCTGCCAGCAGTGGCCTCTTCTTTACCTCAGCCTGTCTCCGGTTCATCTTGGTTCCCCACTCCTCTGCCTGCATCGCTCAACACACCTGCCTGTCATCATCACTTCACCCCTGTTATAAGCACCCTCATAGCCATTTGCTGGTTGCTAGTGTGTCACTCATGTTCCTGGTTGTTCCCTGTTCCGTCCGTTTCCCCGACCTCTAGCTTCCCCACCGAGCGTTGTTTCATAGTACTTTAGGTTTGAGCGAGTTAGGTTTGTAAACTCTCTCTATTTTGTCTCCTCCTACGTTTTTGTAGTGAGCGTTTTGTTTTCTTACCTTTTGTTTTTCTGGTCGTTTTTCCTCTTAGAGAGTGAGCGCTTTTTGTTCTTCCCCCAGCGTGTCTGCTGTGTATCTGTATTTTATCTATTCCGTGATTGTTAATAAATTTAAGTTTGACACTGCCTCACCTGTGTGGCTTCTGCGCCTGGATTCCCACGTGTGTCCCGGGTTCTTACACTCTGAGGTCAGGTCTATGTTTATATTCTCATTACACTGCGCATGTGTTGTGCTACATGTGCTTTTTAGTTTTTTTAAACCAACAAATCTTAAACTGCATGTATTTTAAATATAACAACAATTATGCACTTGAGCTACATACTGTTATAGTTGAGGTATTTAAAAAAAAACCTTACGAAATAAAGAGCTTTGAAGAGCTTTTATTTCATTGATACTTGATCCATCTATTTATACGTATTTCTTTGCTTTGTTTAGCTCTGAGTGTAACTGTCATTTGATGATTTAGATGAATCAGACGTTTATGTATTGTTATTGCTGTTACATGTTATTACACTTTTGCTTTACATTTCACCATGTCTGCTTCAACAAAAAAAAAAAAAAAAAAAAAAAAAATTTGATAGCTGATCTTGAGGAAGGAAACAGGAAATGTGGTCAACTCACCATGAAAAAAGCCCACATTGTATCATTCTTCAGCACAAACTCATTTGGGTGTCAAGCTATCGCCGTCTTTGAAAGTCGCCGCAGCCCAACAGAAGGTGAGTGTCTGAGGGGAAACTATGAGGGACAGAACATTCAGTAAAAGTGATCACACTTTTATTTATTAAGTGTACGTTTTGAGAAGTTAATAGTTTGTAGTAATAAAAAGCTGAATTCAACAGCTCAGCAGATGAATCAGTGTTTTTCTGTTATATTGTACTACATCAGGAGTGGCCAACCCTGGTCCTCAAGAGCCACAGCCCTGCATGTTTTCCAACTATCTCTGCCCTACCCTCTGCTGATTACATGGATCAGGTGTGTTCAGCCAATCAGAAGCAGGAAATGCAGAGATAGTTGGAAAACAAGCAGGACTGTGACTCTTGAGGACCAGGGTGGGCCACTCCTGTACTACATCAATCTGTTTTCCGCCCACAGTCATGTCCACCACCTACATCTTCACTGATGATTACTTTGAAAATGACACCAGCCACAATAATCTCACAAACTACATTCCGGATCAGGATATATTATCATGTGAAACAAAACCACTGGAACCTGCAGCAGCTTTGATCCTGTGTCTCATCAACGCTGCCATCTTTCTACTGGCAATACCAGGAAACCTGTTAGTGGGGTGTGTGATCAGCTCCAGCATAAATGCCCTGACTCCATCGGATATGTACTTGTTTCATCTGACGATAGCAGATGGTCTGATGGCCCTGACTATTCCATTCTCAGCTACAGCAATGATTCAAGGATGGATATTCGAAGACTTCATGTGCAAACTTATCAGCTTTGTCTTCGACGTAAACTTCTACACCAGCATCATCTTCCTAGTCTGTATTAGCGTCGATCGGTATCTTGTGATTGTGCACGCCAGAGAAACTTACAAGCATCGCAAGAGGATGTGCAGCTGGATCCTGTGTGCAGCAGTGTGGGGCCTCGGTTTGGCCCTCGCTGCGCCTTCATTTTTCCACCAAGTCTCCAAGATCAGCAACGACTCAGAGATATTGATCTGTTCTGAAACCTATGACAAGGACAATGCCGCTTTATGGAGACTTGCAATTCGGGGGGTTCACCACATATTTGGCTTTTTACTCCCTCTTGGTGTCATGATAACCTGCTACAGCATCACCATCGCAAGGCTGCTGCACACTCGTGGTTTCCACAAGCACCGGGCCATGAAGGTGATCATAGTCTTGGTGGTTGCGTTCCTGCTGTGCTGGACTCCATATCATTTAACCACAATAGTGGACACGCTCCTGAGGGGTCGTGTGATACCGTATGACTGTGCAGTGAGGAGCTCAGTGAGCACAGCTCTGACTGTAACCAACACCCTGGCTCTGCTCCACAGCTGCATCAACCCCTTCCTGTACGCATTTGTGGGACAGAGGTTCAGGAAAAAAATTATGCACTTGTCTCAGAGGAAACTAAGAAAGGAGAGGATGTCACTGTCAAAGTTCAGCAGGTCGACCTCTCAGACCTCTGAGGGAAGTGGAGCAGTTTTCTGAAACCTATTCTCATACTTATCAGGCTTTTTACCAGAGATAAGGATGTTCTCCAAAATCCTGCTCTTAAAAATAAATACAAGTTGTGTATTGCTGTTGTTATTTTTGTTTAGTTCCAATTTTCTTTTAGCCAGAGAAGAAGTCATTTCTGTAGTCTAAAAACTTTGGTTACGCTAAAAGGTGTTTGTGGATATTTTCAGCACTGCAGCTCATATCTTTGTGGATTGTGTGGTGCACTGCTGCCATCTACTTAACTCACTCAAACCTTGAATTTCCCCCTCTGAGGTCAGGTCTACGTTTATATTCTCATTACACTGTGCATGTGTTGTGCTACATGTGCTTTTTAGTTTTTTTAAACCAACAAATCTTAAACTGCATGTATTTTAAATATCACAACAATTATGCACTTGAGCTACATACTGTTATAGTTTAAGTATTTAAAAAAAACCTTACGAAATAAAGAGCTTTGAAGTTTGTACGTGTTTTTTTGCAAAACAACAATTACAATTTAAAGACTAAAGAGCTTCTAAAATTCACATTTTATTTTAATTTTTAGTAAAAAAAATCAATAAATAAGTAATAAGTAGTAGTAGTAGTAGTTTGCCATCTGTTGGACAGTTGGTGTAACTATTAGTATTTCTAAGAAAAGAAATATGCAGATACTTTATGATGTAGCCTATATTACTTTTCTTATGTATTTAATGGGTTTATACTAATTTGATGCAATGAGAATCATCCTAGTACATAGACTATTAGCCTATTAGATAACTAATGCTACTATAATGCAAGTTGTCTCACTTCTTGTAATTTGGAAAACACAAAAAACTACCATTGCTATAATAACTGGACAACCTGACGACTATTTTATCTATACTGCTGCAATGCAGCATATTAAATGTTGTAGATGTTTTTTTTAAGGTCAAGAATTAATTGAAATATGTCGGTTATGAAGGTGAAATGCACGGTGTGTACAGGTTTCCCACTGTTTGCATTTTGTTATTTTCGTGTAATATGAAGGAGTTGTTATTTATCAGTTATCATTTATCAGTTATCATTTATCAGTTATCAGTTATCATTTATTTTCAGCACTGCAGCTCATGTCTTTGTGGATTGTGTGGTGCACTGCTGCCATCTACTTAGCTCACTCAAACCTTGAATTTCCCCCTCTGAGGTCAGGTCTATGTTTATATTCTCATTACACTGCGCATGTGTTGTGCTACATGTGCTTTTTAGTTTTTTTAAACCAACAAATCTTAAACTGCATGTATTTTAAATATAACAACAATTATGCACTTGAGCTACATACTGTTATAGTTTAAGTATTTAAAAAAAAACCTTACGAAATAAAGAGCTTTGAAGTTTGTACGTGTTTTTTTGCAAAACAACAATTACAATTTAAAGACTAAAGAGCTTCTAAAATTCACATTTTATTTTAATTTTTAGTAAAATAAGTAAATAAATAAGTAATAAGTAGTAGTAGTAGTAGTTTGCCATCTGTTGGACAGTTGGTGTAACTATTAGTATTTCTAAGAAAAGAAATATGCAGATACTTTATGATGTAGCCTATATTACTTTTCTTATGTATTTAATGGGTTTATACTAATTTGATGCAATGAGAATCATCCTAGTACATAGACTATTAGCCTATTAGATAACTAATGCTACTATAATGCAAGTTCTCTCACTTCTTGTAATTTGGAAAACACAAAAAGCTACCATTGCTATAATAACTGGACAACCTGACGACTATTTTATCTATACTGCTGCAATGCAGCATATTAAATGTTGTAGATGTTTTTTTTAAGGTCAAGAATTAATTGAAATATGTCGGTTATGAAGGTGAAATGCACGGTGTGTACAGGTTTCCCACTGTTTGCATTTTGTTATTTTCGTGTAATATAAAGGAGTTGTTATTTATCAGTTATCATTTATCAGTTATCATTTATCAGTTATCATTTATCAGTTATTTTCAGCACTGCAGTTCATGTCTTTGTGGATTGTGTGGTGCACTGCCACCATCTACTTAACTCACTCAAACCTTGAATTTCCCCCTCTGAGGTCAGGTCTATGTTTATATTCTCATTACACTGTGCATGTGTTGTGCTACATGTGCTTTTTAGTTTTTTTAAACCAACAAATCTTAAACTGCATGTATTTTAAATATAACAACAATTATGCACTTGAGCTACATACTGTTATAGTTTAAGTATTTAAAAAAAAACCTTACGAAATAAAGAGCTTTGAAGTTTGTACGTGTTTTTTTGCAAAACAACAATTACAATTTAAAGACTAAAGAGCTTCTAAAATTCACATTTTATTTAAATTTTTAGTAAAATAAGTAAATAAATAAGTAATAAGTAGTAGTAGTAGTAGTTTGCCATCTGTTGGACAGTTGGTGTAACTATTAGTATTTCTAAGAAAAGAAATATGCAGATACTTTATGATGTAGCCTATATTACTTTTCTTATGTATTTAATGGGTTTATACTAATTTGATGCAATGAGAATCATCCTAGTACATAGAATATTAGCCTATTAGATAACTAATGCTACTATAATGCAAGTTGTCTCACTTCTTGTAATTTGGAAAACACAAAAAACTACCATTGCTATAATAACTGGACAACCTGACGACTACTTTATTTATACTGCTGCAATGCAGCATATTAAATGTTGTAGATGTTTTTTTTAAGGTCAAGAATTAATTGAAATATGTCGGTTATGAAGGTGAAATGCACGGTGTGTACAGGTTTCCCACTGTTTGCATTTTGTTATTTTCGTGTAATATAAAGGAGTTGTTATTTATCAGTTATCATTTACGGCATTTATCAGTTATCATTTATCAGTTATTTTCAGCACTGCAGTTCATGTCTTTGTGGATTGTGTGGTGCACTGCTGCCATCTACTTAGCTCACTCAAACCTTGAATTTCCCCCTCTGAGGTCAGGTCTATGTTTATATTCTCATTACACTGCGCATGTGTTGTGCTACATGTGCTTTTTAGTTTTTTTAAACCAACAAATCTTAAACTGCATGTATTTTAAATATAACAACAATTATGCACTTGAGCTACATACTGTTATAGTTGAGGTATTTAAAAAAAAACCTTACGAAATAAAGAGCTTTGAAGAGCTTTTATTTCATTGATACTTGATCCATCTATTTATACGTATTTCTTTGCTTTGTTTAGCTCTGAGTGTAACTGTCATTTGATGATTTAGATGAATCAGACGTTTATGTATTGTTATTGCTGTTACATGTTATTACACTTTTGCTTTACATTTCACCATGTCTGCTTCAACAAAAAAAAAAAACATTTGATAGCTGATCTTGAGGAAGGAAACAGGAAATGTGGTCAACTCACCATGAAAAAAGCCCACATTGTATCATTCTTCAGCACAAACTCATTTGGGTGTCAAGCTATCGCTGTCTTTGAAAGTCGCCGCAGCCCAACAGAAGGTGAGTGTCTGAGGGGAAACTATGAGGGACAGAACATTCAGTAAAAGTGATCACACTTTTATTTATTAAGTGTACGTTTTGAGAAGTTAATAGTTTGTAGTAATAAAAAGCTGAATTCAACAGCTCAGCGGATGAATCAGTGTTTTTCTGTTATATTGTACTACATCAGGAGTGGCCAACCCTGGTCCTCAAGAGCCTCAGCCCTGCATGTTTTCCAACTATCTCTGCCCTACCCTCTGCTGATTACATGGATCAGGTGTGTTCAGCCAATCAGAAGCAGGAAATGCAGAGATAGTTGGAAAACAAGCAGGACTGTGACTCTTGAGGACCAGGGTTGGCCACTCCTGTACTACATCAATCTGTTTTCCGCCCACAGTCATGTCCACCACCTACATCTTCACTGATGATTACTTTGAAAATGACACCAGCCACAATAATCTCACAAACTACATTCCGGATCAGGATATATTATCATGTGAAACAAAACCACTGGAACCTGCAGCAGCTTTGATCCTGTGTCTCATCAACGCTGCCATCTTTCTACTGGCAATACCAGGAAACCTGTTAGTGGGGTGTGTGATCAGCTCCAGCATAAATGCCCTGACTCCATCGGATATGTACTTGTTTCATCTGACGATAGCAGATGGTCTGATGGCCCTGACTATTCCATTCTCAGCTACAGCAATGATTCAAGGATGGATATTCGAAGACTTCATGTGCAAACTTATCAGCTTTGTCTTCGACGTAAACTTCTACACCAGCATCATCTTCCTAGTCTGTATTAGTGTCGATCGGTATCTTGTGATTGTGCACGCCAGAGAAACTTACAAGCATCGCAAGAGGATGTGCAGCTGGATCCTGTGTGCAGCAGTGTGGGGCCTCGGTTTGGCCCTCGCTGCGCCTTCATTTTTCCACCAAGTCTCCAAGATCAGCAACGACTCAGAGATATTGATCTGTTCTGAAACCTATGACAAGGACACTGCCGCTTTATGGAGACTTGCAATTCGGGGGGTTCACCACATATTTGGCTTTTTACTCCCTCTTGGTGTCATGATAACCTGCTACAGCATCACCATCGCAAGGCTGCTGCACACTCGTGGTTTCCACAAGCACCGGGCCATGAAGGTGATCATAGTCGTGGTGGTTGCGTTCCTGCTGTGCTGGACTCCATATCATTTAACCACAATAGTGGACACGCTCCTGAGAGGTCATGTGATACCGTTTGACTGTGCAGTGAGGAGCTCAGTGAGCACAGCTCTGACTGTAACCAACACCCTGGCTCTGCTCCACAGCTGCATCAACCCCTTCCTGTACGCATTTGTGGGACAGAGGTTCAGGAAAAAAATTATGCACTTGTCTCAGAGGAAACTAAGAAAGGAGAGGATGTCAATGTCAAAGTTCAGCAGGTCGACCTCTCAGACCTCTGAGGGAAGTGGAGCAGTTTTCTGAAACCTATCCTCATACTTATCAGGCTTTTTACCAGAGATAAGGATGCTCTCCAAAATCCTGCTCTTAAAAATAAATACAAGTTGTGTATTGCTGTTGTTATTTTTGTTTAGTTCCAATTTTCTTTTAGCCAGAGAAGAAGTAATTTCTGTAGTATAAAAACTTTGGTTACGCTAAAAGGTGTTTGTGGATATTTTCAGCACTGCAGCTCATGTCTTTGTGGATTGTGTGGTGCACTGCTGCCATCTACTTAACTCACTCAAACCTTGAATTTCCCCCTCTGAGGTCAGATCTATGTTTATATTCTCATTACACTGCGCATATGTTGTGCTACATGTGCTTTTTAGTTTTTTTAAACCAACAAATCTTAAACTGCATGTATTTTAAATATAACAATAAAATTTCTGCACTTGAGCTACATACTGTTATAGTTTAAGTATTTAAAAAAAAACTTATGAAATAAAGAGCTCTGAAGTTTGTACGTGTTTTTGTGTTTTACAGAAATGGTACATTTCAACATTGACACATTTTAAAATAAAAGCACTTTTTTTATTTCCTTTCCTCTGATTGACTGACATATTGCCCCAAACAATTTACTTTATTTTCACAGAATCATTTCAACCAATTAAATGATAACTGATAACTGATAAATGCCGTAAATGATAACTGATAAATGATAACTCATTTATATTACACAAAAATAACAAAATGCAAACAGTGGGAAACCTGTACACACCGTGCATTTCACCTTCATAACCGACATATTTCAATTCATCCTTGACTGCGAAAGAAACATCTACAACATTTAATATGCTGCATTGCAGCAGTATAAATAAAGTAGTCGTCGGGTTGTCCAGTTATTATAGCAATGGTAGTTTTTTCTGTTTTCCAAATTACAAGAAGGAGAGAACTTGCATTATAGTAGCATTAGTTATCTAATAGGCTAATATTCTATGTACTAGGATGATTCTCATTGCATCAAATTAGTATTAACCCATAAAATACATAACAAAAGTAATATAGGCTACATCATAAAGTATCTGCATATTTCTTTTCTTAGAAATACTAATAGTTACACCAACTGTCCAACAGATGGCAAACTACTACTACTACTACTACTACTATTACTTATTTATTTATTTATTTTACTAAAAATTAAAATAAATTGTGAATTGTAGAAGCTCTTTAGTCTTTAAATTGTGCCCTTTTGTTTTGCATGTTTTAAAGAAGTGCGAAATGTTAAATGTCAAGTTAAGTTTGTAAAACAGAATACGACCCAAGAACTACAGGTTACAGAACATTTCACAGAAACCAAACACTGCTGTCAGGACCTTTTATCTCATTAGGACCATTAATCGGCACAATATCGTTTGTGCAAGAAGTTAAAGAAATAAAAATTTAAAATATAAATGATCTGTGCTTGACAACAATGCGTATTTTATTTTGGAATCCGGAAGTAGTACCTTCTGTAGCGCAATTTGTGGTAATTATTAATTATTATGTGTCATATGTTTTGAGTAATTAAAGTAAAAACACAGCGTGTTATGACATCTGTCGCATACTTATAACAAAATATTGTTTTTAAATTACTGACTCAAACTATCTAAGCGTTTATAATGACTTTAAAGAGCCCGTTACCGTAAACCGTCCATCAGCTGCGCACATGAAATCCAGCGGCGGCTGATTTGAGTCCACGAGGTGAAACTGCAGCGACAGGAGGATTAAACGTCAGCTGCACTAACGAGGTTTGTAACGTTGTTGTTTTTGTAGCTACCTGCACATTACAGACACAAACCGGGCTTTGTCATCCCCTAATCCAGCGTCCTGACCTGGTCAGTCACATCCTGCCGTGTTGCGTTAGCAGTTTAACGTGTTTACGTTAGCCACCGTGCTAGTTAGCTAGCAGTCACTTGTTAGCAGTATTAGTCGTTTTTATAAAAACAACCCGAACAAAGCTCACAGCTGTGGCACATCAGCAGATAACGTCACTGGTAGTTAAACATTTATTCTCTGATTAATGTAACCATCAAACTTCTTTGTTCATTGACGTCTTGACGTGTTTACTTTGACCTGGTTTTCAGAAAATACAGTGAAGTTACTGTTTTTTTAACTTGTTTACAGCTTGATGCTGTTTTAAAAGGAGATTTCCACTATCAATCTGCAGATTATTATCACTGCTGAATCATTTGGTCTGAAATGTGTAAGAGATTATTGGAAAAAAAATGTTGTGGAAAATCCCACAGTTTAAGGAGATCTGGTCAACTGGATGTTATAGATACTCATTTTTCTCCTATGTAGGTCAAAGGAAATCAGTAAATCTTTACATGTAACAAGCTGGAACAAGTAAATATTTGGCATGTTTGTGTGAAACGGGCAAAACAAACACAGATTGATAATGACAATAAGAGTTAAATGCAGCAGAGTATCTGTAACACCAGTCATGCTTTATGAAACAATTAGTGACTTTTAAAGTTGTACTTCAAACAGTGATTTGTATCTGTAAACACAGTTATGTACACTTGTAGTTTAGGACTCTAATGCGAGCCAGCAGCAGTGTCTGCTCAGTGTCAAAACCGTGTGACTGACTGACAACATTGCTGTGTTTTCAGGTTAACAATGACACCAGACTCCGCTGCCGGATAGCTTGTGGTCAGACAATATCACAGTGGGATGAAGCAAAGGTCAACGTTTTTTCTTCCATGTAAACAACACGGCATGTAGCAGTTTAACTACCTTGTTCAGTTAAATCAAGATTCCTGTCGGCTCTGGACGGACCAAGGAACTGAGGTACAACCCAGGTAGTTGGATTTTTACATTTTGTTCTACAAGGAAGAAGTTGCCAGTTTTTCCACATCAAAGAAAGTCCTCACGTGGGGATTTGACTGCAAGAAAACTCACTCTGCGTCACAGCGCGGTCCACACAGCAGCAGTCGCGATGGTAGCAGGAAGTGGAGACTGTTCAGAAGGGGAGAAAGAGACAGACATGAAAGTACCTGCATCTGAAGACATCAAAGAACAAGGAGACGCAGGGATGGATGTTTCTGCTGCTGATGCCTTATCTCCCTCTGAAGGTCCACCAGAGGAAGCCAGGGAGCCCAGAAAGTGGAAATGGGCTGTGATATTCCTGTGTTTTTATGGATTTATGTCATCGATAAGGCCTGGGGAGCCCTTCATTACACCATATCTGCTGAGCTATGAGAAGAACTTCACCAGGGAACAGGTTAGTGAGGTCAATGTGTCTGTATGGGCATCATGCGCCACATGTGGAATACCTTATACAGGGACACAAGAGCAAGTAAATAAATTATAGTTGTGTTCGTCACAAGGTTCATATGTAGACGACGGGTTAAAGTCAGAGTCTTTTACAAGTTTTTGTCCATGCAGTTGAGCACACGTTGCACTGTAATGAGTGCTCTGTGGGGAGTGTGCTAATCCTTGTTACGGTGGTCGAAGTTCAAATTCCTCTAAACTGGGTCAGTTGAAAAGGTTTATAATCAAGAAAAGATTAAAAAGTTATCAGTAGATTTGGAGAATGGGATGGGATCAGTTGCCAGTGGTTTTCTGAGGTTGACCGTGACCTTTCACCCATGTTTCATTCAGAGAGGAGAAAATTCCTACAACATTAGTGAAACCTGAAAAACACCAGAATATCAGATTTGGAGCAGAGACATCTCTCAAGTGTTGAACGCACATTTCACCCTATTGTCTGATGTACTCCAGGAAATAAGCTGACCTTGAAGTTCTTTATCTGTTATCTTCTAATGATGTGATAATGTGTGTAGATCAGCACTGTTGTGGATCTGGTCTTGGTGATACTAAATTCAGGTAGTGTGTGTCTGCCCAGAGAGTTTTACATATTCCAGTTAAACCAGTTTCATCATCATGAAATCAAATGTGATAAAAGTCCAATTTATTTATTTATTTTAACTGAATAGACACAATGGGACTGAAGGGCAAACGTTTGACAGTATCACGTACAACTGGTTTGTGTAACTGTATCATGACAATGTGATCATATCTTATTGTAGATTAGTTCTGAAACCAACCAAAATGTAATTAAGCCCACACAGATGTACTCCAGGCTGATGCTGGAGTTAAAGTTCCCAGCTGAGATAGAGCTTTACAGACAAAAGGAGTAATTGAAGTTAAATTACTTCAGGAAATGCATCACAGTATATCAGCTCTGGTGGTTATTGTGATTATTTATTACTGTATGAGAAAGGCTGGGTTAATAAGTTAGAAATTTACAGAGAATTCATATTTGCTTATCACTCCAAGTTTTTCATGGTCCTCTTTATTGTCATCAACACAGAGGGTCAATAACCAGATTAATAGGTGGGTGGTGTCTTCACCTTCTTCACCTATTTAGTAGCTTTGAACTCTACACAAGTGTGAAACAAAAATATAAAGTAAATATAAAGAGTTGTAGTTTTGTATCCTGTCAGCAAAGTAGGAATGGAATCATGGAAAATTCATTTTATTTATTTTATTTACTGTTTCCTCCAGGTGACCAATGAGATCACTCCCGTGCTGACGTACTCCTACATGGCCGTGCTGGTGCCAGCCTTCCTGTTGACTGATCTTCTGCGCTACAAGCCGGTCCTGATCATCCAGGGCGTCAGTCAGGTGATCATCTGGATTATTCTGCTCCTGGGTAGCACCCTCATCCAGATGCAGTTCATGGAGTTCTTCTATGGCATCACCATGGCGTGTCGCGTGGCCTACTCCTCCTACATCTTCTCCCTGGTCAGCCCGGTCCTGTACCAGCGCGTGGCTGGATACTCGCGGTCCTCTGTTCTGTTGGGGGTGTTCACCAGCTCGGTGCTGGGTCAGCTCTGCATGTCTCTGGGCAACATCAGCTTCTACACCCTCAACGCGATTTCTTTGGGCTTTGTCAGCTTTGGTCTGCTGCTCTCGATGTGCCTGCCCTGGCCTAAACGCTCCTTGTTTTTCAACCGGACGCAGACTCAGGAGCAAAAACAAGTGGCAGCAACAGAAGCCACAGAGTCAGAACTGGACAAAATGAACCCCAAAGCCAGCGTGACGCCCGCCGCCACCCCCACCTGCTCTTCAAAACGCTGGAAGGATTCTGTCATTGTGGAGATGCTGCTGGAGGTGAGAAATGTGGTGAAGAGGCCCAACCTGAGGCTCTGGTCCCTGTGGTGGGTGTTCAACTCCACAGGGTACTACCTGGTGCTGTTCTACGTCCACATCCTGTGGAACAAAGTCTACCCGGCCACTGATAACAAGAAAGTGTACAACGGAGGAGTGGAGGCAGCTTCTACCTTACTGAGTGAGACATGTTTGGAGAATAGCTCTGGGTTTTTGAAGTCTTATCTCAGGATCATGCTCTGCACACTCAGTAGGGAGTCCAATTCAAAGTCCTCCATGCTTTTGTTCACATGCAACACCAGAACTAAATTTAGATACAAATAAAGGGGACAACTCCTCTTTCCGCAACAACAAACTAGAAGAATGCCTTCAGCTGAAGGCAGCGGGGGTGTTTGGCTTCGAGTTAATAGCCTGATAAATAAATAATTCTTAATTCAAAGGACTTTGAAGATAAAAGTTGTTTTCGTTGATAATGTGTTTAAAACAGCTGTAATTATATCTATTATGTTTGTGCTATTGTTATTGGTGCATTTTCACTTCAAAGGCAGAGCAAGTGAATTCAGCTTGTATTTAGCTGATACTTTACAGTTTTAATGACAAACACAGAAATATCAAAACTCGTGGGATCACCACTTTTGCAAAATGTTAATAACAAAAGCTGAATTTAAGAGGTTGTTTAAGTGATGTCCTACAGGTGTCATCAGATTTAGATATTATTAACTGTCTCTTAAATAGCTGTAAAGCACAAAGGTAGCAGTTTGTTTAAACAGCCTGAAAACCACAGCAAAGGTTAAGTTGCAAAGCAAAATGTGACGATAGCTGTGTGATAAAGATAAACAAGTAGTAGCATCGGTTACTTGTCGATTGCCTTCTTTGGCCAGAAATGCACTGTTACATCGAGACCACTGTGTTTCATGCTTGTTTTACTAGTTTGTGTGAATAGAGTTTCATAAATTCTGATCTTATATCATTTCACAGTCTTTTAACTCTTCTGTATCTTTTTCCAGGTGCTATAACATCCTTCATGGCTGGTTATGTGAAAATCCGATGGAACCTCTGGTCTGAACTGGTCATTGGTGTCATCACAGCTTTGCAGGCGGGTCTGCTGCTGCTCATGTACACCACAGACAACATTTGGGTGTGCTACATCTCCTACGTCCTCTTCAGAGGCTTCTACCAGTTCCTGGTGCCTATTGCCACGTGAGAACCAATTAATTTTTTTTACTGTTTAAATATGAAACTACAAAATGTGCTGATGCACCTGTGTCCTGATCTGAACTGAGACTGTTCTGCTGTGAGGCAATGTTGAATAAATTAAAATACTTGACATAATTTGGTGTTTTGTCAGTGTGCAGCCAATTTTAATCTGGCCACATTCCCACCTGACATTATGCATTAAAAGATGTCATGAAAAGTGGAATATCTTATGTAACTTATATTACAAACTGACTATAACCTATAACAAGCTCTTACTCACCTTTAAGAGTCTGAAGTACTCATCAGCCTGGTGATATCATCATGTTTCCGTAGCTTCCAGATCGCCTCGTCACTCACCAAGGAGCTGTGTGCGCTGGTGTTTGGCATCAACACTTTCCTGGGGACCATACTGAAGAGCATCATCAACCTGATATTTATTGACAAGAGGGGCCTGGCTTTGGATGTGCACTCTCAGGTAAAATAGATGCTTAGTGACTTGGAGGATTTTGTTAGTGTGTTAATTAAAATAGTAGCAACAAGTAGCTGTGTTTTCCTCTGGATGTATTTCATGCAAGATTAGGTACAGTTTCTGGGAAGGCACGTTACTGCTGTCTTACAGTTTATTACATTCCACATTACATTCGCCACAAGGAAAGTAGAGCGTGAGAGAGAAATTATATGTTTCAGTAATTATGAAGTGAAACCAGTATTAATGTGATTACTTCCTCCATCACTGCTTTCAGGATTCATGTTGGTGTGATTTAATCAGAAAACAAAACCACATGGAAAGAGGGGGGGAGTATTGGAGGCAGCTAATAATCAGGATGTTTGACTTTTAAACAGCATCAGGCTGATGACAACACAACAAGTGGTAGAAGCAGAAAAGTTTGTTGTCGCAGATTTCTCCTCCATTTTACAGCTACTGAGATGAGTCTGTATTTAATGGAATAACTGTCTAATTTGTGTAGATTAATCTCTTTTTTCCTGTTACAGTTCCAGGTGTACTTCATTTACTTCAGCATTCTCACTGTCGTCTACTTCGTCTGTGCTGCCGTGGTCATCATCCGTCATTACCGGAGTCGGTCCAGGGAGGGAGCAGGGAGCTGTGAGCAGCCGTTACCCACAGAGCTCAGCCCTGTGGCTGTAAGTTCAGAGGCAGAGCCCTTATCTAATGGCGCAAGTGTCAAAGCATAACATGAAGAAATGCATCCTCTTCAACTGTTCTATGTAGAGCTTATGATCTGTTCAGATTGAGCAGGATCAGTGGGTTTGAGCCCCTGATGTTGATGGAGCGGTTCCTTCAGTGCTGTTAGCTGCTGAGATGTAATCATACAAGTGCCTCGTCGGTCACAGAAAGCTGCTGCACTGCGGGAATTTCATATATGTTCATCACATGTGATTTGTTGCAACTGTGAGAATACAATTCAAGTTCTTTTTTTTAATGTAATGCAAAGCACTAAGTGGGCACTATGCTGTAGTATTTTTCATTTTACACACAGAGCGGGACCATTTACAGCCAAAACTGTTGCTGGTTTTAAACAGGAAACTGAACTGTCCTGTCAGAGTCTTTTGGCCTTCAAACACAAGTTTGTGATTATTTTGTGATCACTATCGATTACAGTGGTATTTTCAGATACTTTCATCACTAATACTTCTATTGTATGTAATGGTTTACAATGATTGTGTTAATGCTGGTTGAAACTAAACAAGCTTTTTAGATAATCACAGTTTTACTTCCCATTGTTAAAAAATCAGATTGAACCTGTATTGGTTCTTTATTTGAAGCTGTAAACTGCCAAAAGGATGCAGTATGTTGCGTTTGTGATTTCATTTTAAAATGATTTGTATTGTAGAACCAGCAGCATCAGAGTATTTGAATTATTACCTGACTGATTAGACTGAAACAAGCAGCTTAGGAGAAATCATATGAAAATAACGTTTAGAGACATTTTTACAGATTCGTTTTTACAATTCTTCTAAATATACAACAGAATTTGGTTGTTTAACATGGTGACATTTTATTTTTACCTACATTTCATCAGTATTTCTTGCTAATTCTTCTTGTGACTTCTGAGTTTGTCTGACCTTTGGTGAACCAGCCACCAATAAGAGCTCAAACAGCACGAGGTTGTCTCCATGTTGGGTCAAAGCACAGCTGCTTTTACATTCTTTAAAACTGCTGGAAGCACTTTGTCTCAGCCCTGTAGAAAACATAGGAATGCAGTGTTACAACAGGAACTAGAGTGCAAACGTTAAGTAAGTTTTACAAAATCATATTTGCTTAAAAAGCAACATCACGTGTTTCAAGTCTTCATTACAGTAGACACACAGGTTTTGAGTTGGATTACATTTAGAATGTATAGATATTTTTTATTTTGAATGACATAATTGCTGAGAAATGATGTAACTGTGACTGATTAATGCTGTAAAAAGGAAAACGGACTCTAATAAGATTGTATTTTTTATTCACAAATAAATGATGTTTGGTGAATAAAAAGCTCCACTGTTATATTTTTTGGATTAAACCACATTTTGAGAGCAGACGCTGAAAAACTTCCATGTGTTTATCAGCATTTCTGGTCGTCATGTGACCTCATATCACAGTGGTGGTCTCGGTTATCTGTAAATATCCCCTTGTTGATTCTTTATCTAGCATTTTATTATAAAAGGAATAACTTTCAGTAACTTCATGACTCCTTAAAGTCATGTCACAACTTGTTTTTTCAGCAACATGAATCGTGTTGCACGTGACTGTGAGAGACTTTCACTCCTTCATCCTCACTTTTCTCTCCAGCACGACCAGTTAGGTCAGCTGTTATTTGTTTTTCTGCACAGTAGGAGCTTTCGTTCCTCTCTCTCTCTTTGCTGTTTCTCCAGCAGAGCACAGTCATGATAAATCTAGTTCTTCTACCCTGGGGGTGTTTACAAGACCTTGTTTTTCCAGAAAAAACGGCTGTTAAATGTGTATCTAGACTTTAAAATTATTAAAATATGTACAAGGATAAAAGGAACCTGAGTTTTTATTATAGAGAATGTGCACAACAGTGTGCTTTGGACAATCTCTACCTGCCTGTCCCCACAAAAACATATAATCAGCAGGCACGTTTATATAAAGTAGTTCATTATTAATATGCACACATTAAAACTAGTCAGGAAAACCTTTGTTACAGCATTTACGACAGACTGCAGCTGAGTTTTTTTTTTTTTTTATCTCACCAACAGTCCAGGACTCAGCCTGTGATCAGTGACATGTTCACTTGCTGCCCTCAAGTGGTTCAATTATTCACAGTCAACAACAGAAATAGATTTTAAAAGCAGGTGAAGAGCTTGATGTGTAGATTTAAATAACACAAAATGTTCATTTAAGGGTTGATGTGCTGATTTTATTAAATACATCTCTTAAAAACACTTTACATTTACATGTCTACATTTTTCTATCCTCAAACCACCACAGGATATGAATATGTCAGTGCCTTTTGTCTAAAAATACAGGAACTCAGGAGTGTTTTAAACTTCAAAGACGCCACAACTTAACTGTGACTGACAATATAAATGTATTAGTGCTGATGAGTTAAAAAGCTAAAAAAAACAAAACAGCACAAATAATTATTTTTAGATGTAAAACTCAGTTTGTATACATTAAACAAACTAAAAGGAAGACATAAGGCTGTTTATAAGAAAGAAAAGGAGGAGCAAAAAAAAAAAACAAAACATACCATCAGATGGTCTAAAAAAATAAAACACATTTCTACATTTCTGTCCTTCACAATAAAACCTATTTACAGACTGAACCCACGAAGAAGACAAAGAGATACAGAGGTGATGTAAGTGTTAAGATTCAAAGATTAAAAAAAGAAAATTAAAAACAACAGATTGATTCGTTCAAAATGAAAATCTCCCATATTTGTAAACACACACACACACACACATACCTATTAGCTGTTGCTTAGTCAGCAGTAAAGTACTGCACAATGTCTCTACTGTCGTTTGAGTCCAGATTAGACAATGGAGACTCTCTTCCCTCCTGCTCAGTCCACTTCCTCCCAAAGACTGCATGAATCCACACCGAGCCCCTTCAGATCACCCTCGGCTGCTGATTTAAAGAGGTTCCTGTACCATTTGGTGTCAGGTATGTTGTCTGTCACAGGAAATCGCACCTTATTCACCTTCCGAGTATTGTTTCAAACCACGCTGCTTCAAAGATCTGATCAGCGCCTGAGCTTTTGTGACATAACTGGTTAGGGGCTGCATTTCTTTTGATTTTGTCAATTTCATTGTAATGACCCTAATTAGTGTATATTAAATGTTTCTAACAAAAGATTTAAAGCAGGTCTCAGCCCGATAAACTAGAACGTTCTGTTTAAAACGAGCAGCAAAAGAACGTCTCAAAAACGTCATTAAACCTGTTGATTTAAATGGGCTCACAGTGACACGTGGAGTAAAAACAGCCAAGAAAATATAAAAAAAATATTTTCTGAAACAGCTTCAAACTTCACTCACATTTGATTTGGAGTCGATCCTACTATTACTGGCTTTTAAATATGAGTAATAAACTGTAAATACAAGACGTGTGGTCCACACACAGTCTGTAGTGTAATGGCAACAGAAGTGACACCACACTGGATCCCCTCTGCACATGTGCACTCCTGGATTTCCCAAAACATTTCAGATCTGGTGTCACACCGGACAGGTCCCGACTCACCGTTGTTTGGTCGTTTACGTCAATGATGTTTCCTCTGCCAAGAAGAGCAACACATCAATGTAGAGCTATAAGCTTCAAAACAATAACATAGAATGACATGTCGCTACACGTGGACAGAAACTAAAGGCAATAAAGTGACAATCACGTGGTTTCAGTGAGTGTTATCTAACCTTCTGTTTGTTTCTTCTCCTGATGAGCAGCGGTGTTCTTAGCTTTAATGGAAAATAGATACGAAGATGTCAACTGACTTTATCAACATGAGACAAACTGGACAGAAATCAAGAAAATGAGCTGTGACCACGACTTACGTTTCCTCTCCTTCTTCCTCCAGAAGTCTAAAGTGGTGGACGAAAATTAACATTAATAGAAAATAAAACACAGAAGAAGAAAACTCTGGAATAATGGTGCATGACATTTTATTTACTGACCTGCTTCCCAAGGCATGGACTCTGAAAAACACAAATACAACAACATTATGTTAGAAAGCCAGGATTAATCAACATCAACAAAAAGCAGCTTTCACCAAAGTCGAGTCAATAAAATACTGAAAGGAAACAGGAAACTGTTTATTTGATCATTTAACAACCTGTTCACCTAGGCTGTGTGAATGTGAAGGTGCTCCAACCATTTTAGTTTTGATTTATGTTAAAATGTCCAAAACAGTTTTCAACGATTTGTTTGAAGCTAGAAAAAAGTGGTTTGATACATTAAGGAGACGTCTCAGGACAAAGGGAGTGGTTTTGGATTAGAAACGTATTCAATGTAAAATGTGCTCGACTAAAGTCAAAGGAAATGTTTGTTTAGCAGAAGAAAGGAAGGAAAAGGTAGATCATCGTGGAGCAGAAATCCCTGGTACAACTTCAGCTACTGTCGGAATGCACGGATGAGGAAAAGCAAACTTAGATCTGTGGTCTGTAAAAACCCATCAGGAAAATAAAGTACGTACAGCGCAGCTACATGTGCAGGTAACAACATAAATCTAAAACTAGACGAACTATAATAATAAACTGCTGAAAAACACGTCTTACCTTTCTGATAGAACCACATCCCTAAAAGACATAAACAGCACAGTTAAAAACTCAAAATACAAAACTAAAATGACAGAAATGAAGGAGAAACATCCGCTTGTTTTCTTTGATTTCTCACCTGTTTTACATCTGTGTACGGCAGCCAGCAGCAGCACAGACACCAGCAGACTGAAGAAAACTATGAGTCCTGCGATCGTTTTGGGATGAAATACGCCCTCTTTCGTTTTCGCTGTAGAATAAAGGCAGCAGCAGCTTTTCAGGGAAACACTCACACTTTAAGGCCTTTATTTATGTTGCACTTATTCTGTGTGTGTCGCTGTTTCATAGTGTTAACTCACGTTCGTTGGTGAATAAAGGGTTGGGGAAGGGCATGCTGCTCTCCTCACTGACTGGATTCTTCATCTCACAGCTGAACGTTTCTGTACCATTAGAACTGTCCTTCTAGGAGTTGAACAAAATATCAAAAATCACACTGACAATCTAATTTCTCTTCGTGATCTCTCAGTATTATAATGTGAGCATGTTGATGAACAACTCTAAGCCAAGAGAAATTAACAAACATACTGCATATACATGTATTATTCTCAGTAAATCAACAGTGGCTGTAAGAATCATTCAAATATTTGGTGTCTAATACCGTTATATGATGTGTCTTGTCCAATAAGTTAGCTATGATGCTGTCGTCTGACTTCCATGCGTATTTAACTTCTCCAGCATCTGTAGTGTTTCCATCACAGGTCAACGTGCAGCTGGTTTTCTCATCATTACAGGACAGATTCACAGAGGGGACCGGGACGGCAGCTGTCGTGATCGTTGGAAAAGAAGAGAGTAAAATTTTAATCTCAACACTTGAACTTGATAAAGTCGACAGAACTGTGTGTGATTTATCCACTTACAGATGACTATGAGACGAACTGGTTCATTCTTGATTTCTTTGGATTCTGCTGTGTACGTTCCGCTGTCAGAGGGAGTCAGTCCGGTGATCGTCATCTGTCCAGTTGTAGTGTTCAGGCTTCCACGCTCTTTAAACAACCACAGATAAGATTTGATTTCAATATTAAACATGTAAACACTGCACCATAAAACCAACAGACATCAGAGAACAAGGACCAGATACCTTTAAACTGACGAAAACTATCAACTTCCTTTCCATCCCACATCATGGCAAGGTTAACATCAACCTTCCATGTGAGGCTTTTGATGGGCTCAGACACAGATCCTGGTTCTAAAACAACCTCATCACCGATCTTCTTGTAGATTATGTTCTCTGTAAAGACAAAAAGAAGCCGCCTCAGGGACAGTGTTGGTAACTTGGTGACATTTGGTCTTGAAGCTTTGAAGTTTTGTATCATAGTGATGATTTCATATTCCTGTAGTAAATACAGAATTTCCTTTGGTAAAAGATTCAGGACAGTTTTAAGTTTTGGTTTTAATGATGTGGTTTAGACAGACTCACTTCAGCAGAATAAGGCAAAATCAGAAATGAACAGATTCATTAAAAGAAAAGACAAATTCAAAAGTTTAAAGTCTCGGCTTGAACCTGATGCAGTGATGGTTCGGTGTGTTGATGGACGATCGTTTTCCATTCAGCACTGAACTAACTTGTTAACACTGATTTCACAGTAGATGTTCCTCCTCGTTTATCCTGTTGATCTCTTTTCTACTCTACTCTAGTTATTTCATGTTTAGGAGTTTCATTATTTCAAGTCAGTATTTTCATGTTATGCCACGTTATACTTTTACATATACGATAGACGCGATTTTACAATTTCAATGTTAATATTAACATACTTATAAACTCCGGCTGCTCAGGGCCTTTGTTGGTGTGTGTATGTATATATATATATATATATATATATATATATATATATATATATATATATATATATATATATATATATATTTCTCTGAAATCTATATATACCTAACCTTAACATGGTTTAATTTAAGCAGCCAACTGTTTTTCTCAAAAGGAAAAAGCAAAGACTGGAGAAGGGCATGAAAATAAAGCAGAAGTTTATCTTCAACCACCTCTCTGTCTCATTAAATGCTGCGTCTGCACAGAACCATTAATATTCTGATACCTCACTATCTGATAATGCAGTACTGTATGAGTACAAGTACTTTTTGTTTTGAATACTGAAGTATATAGTGTTAATCAGTAGGATTTCAGTTGAATGCAGTACTTATACTTGTGTATCTCTGCAGTCCTGTACTGACTCATTTAAACTCAGTCTCTCTTCTTTTCTCTTCTACAGGATTACAGACCTGCTCTATTTCAGTCCTCTGCCTTCTTACAGTTCACTTTATTCTACTCAGACGGCTGAAACCTAACGCGCACACACACCCCGCATGTTGCTCCACTGGGTGCGGCCGTGGATGTGGAAAATCCCACTTGCTCCACACAACATATTTACACATTTGCACCCGCCCAGTCTGCACAGAGCCGCTCTCCACCGTGTAAACCCCGCAGACTCACCGCACAGCGCGGGGACAGCAGCCAGCAGGAGCCACCAGCAGCAGGCCGACATCCTCGGACACATCCTAACTCCTGGAGAGGAAATCCAAACTGCTTCTGTCTCCGACCGACACAAACATGTCAAGCTGCGTTAATTCAAAGCCAAACGCGTTAGCTTTAAATTAACGCTAATTATTAAATCCAGGACACAGGGTTAGTGAACTGGATTAAAAATAGGGTGCGTTAAGTGGCGAGGGCAGAGCGCAGAGCGCAGAGGAGAGGCCAGAAAGCAAAAGTAAAAGAGAGGAGCCAAACACCAGGCCCCACCTCCACCTCCAGGGAGGTCTTAATACCCTAAAAGAAATATGAACAAGTTCACCTGCCCTGTGGGAAACTCGCTAGTCATGAGTTTGACTGAAACCCAACCACTTAATGTTATTTAACCTTGACATTATTTAAAACTTTAACTTCCTTAATCCACTCAAACACAATCCAAAGCTGCATGTATCATGCCACCTGGTGTCCGTGTGTTGTTACTGCAGACAGAAAACAACAAAGAATCACTTTGTCATCAAAACAATTTAATTTAATGAGCATTTTAAATCAGGGAAAGCCCACTATTAATGTTTTTAAAGAGTGCCTGCTGCACAATCAAACATGAAACACACACAGCAGCATTAAAACAGTCAACAGTGTTTGAAGCACTTAATATTTAAAGAGCAAAATAATTTCTACATGTTTCCAGTGTTAGAAACAGTTTGAGTTCACCAGAGCATAAAACACATCATCTTTTATACAGTTAAGTTCCCCTTGGTGTAGGATTACAACTGGAGGAGGAAGTTGGTCTAAAATATCTTTATAAATAAAAATACAACAACTCAAACAACAGAGAGAGAGAGACACAGAGGAAAGACAAGTGAATGAAGAATACTCAGTACAATGATGAGTTCATAGTTTGAAATTCACAACAAATCCAACAGACACTGTGCTGAAGCATTAATGTCTAACAATATAATTAATTTGTGAAGGTTTAGGATTAGTCACACAGCTACTGTAGTAGTTTGTGAACTTGTCTCGTGCCCCTACAAGAAAAGTCAGATGTAGTAATTTAATTTATTAATTTAAATTATTAAAATAATAATAATAGTAATAATAATTATTATTATTAAGTGCTCTATAGAAAACAGAGGAATACAGAAAACTTGAATCTGGCAGTGACCCCCTACATGTTGGATCATTAATCCCGTGGTTCCTTCGGGTTCTGTGGGATCAGAGGCTCCAGCTGCAGCCACAGGCCTCCCACAGCTCGCAGGACGAGCTGGGGCAGACGCTGAACGCCACCGGGGCTGGTCCCGAGTTTAGGGTTCACTCCTGGGGTCAGACGAAACCTGAGCAGGGTCAACGCCACAACGACTCGCAGCTCTGCCAGAGCGAACTTCTGACCGATGCAGTTCCTGTGAACACACACAGGTTTATTAATCACGGAGCTCTCACATCTTTTGGGGCTTGTTGAGTGAAGACTCTGTGCTGTACCTGGGGCCTGAGGAAAAGGGAATGAAGGCATGAGGAGCCTGGCCCTCTTTGTTAGCCGGGTCGAAACGCATTGGATTAAACTCCTGACAGAGAGTAACACACAGGTTAAACAGGATCTATGTACTGGAAAATGGAAATAGTTTTTACCACTTCTTACATGTGGGTTTGTCCAGACGACAGGGTTGTGGTGCGTTCCATAGATACTGACCAAACAGATGGCACCTGGGGAAAGTTTACAGGAAGTGAGTTGGAGTTTGAGTTGAGTTCTTCTTCACGGCTTCACTCTCTGAAGGTCAACACTAACCAGCCATCACTCAGAGGAGGCGTTTCACTTCCTGGTAGAGGCTGACTTATATTAATCACTGTTAAATGCCACAAACACTAGTTTATACTGTGATTGTCTAAAGTCCCAGACAAGACTCTCACCTTTTGGTACTGTGCAACCTCCTGGCAGAGCCACGTCCTGGGTGTATTTCCTTGTTACAGCCTGCACAGGAGAGTGGAGTCTGAGGCTCTCTTTGACGCACATGGTGGTGAAGGGAAGGTTGGACAGATCCTCCCTTTAGACAAAGATCTGTGAATGTGTGTGTGTCCTCATTTCTGCCTTATTATACCAGACTTAACGCTTCACAATTTCAAACTGAGCAAGTTCACTGAGCATTTTTAATAACAAACTGTATTCTGACCACTCTAGTGTCGGTGCATCTCGTCCCTGCATCAGATCCACCACTTCCTGCCTGCACTTCTCCTGATAGTGGGGATGACGTGCTAAATTATACAGAGTCCAACAAATCGCACTGGCCGTTGTGTCGTGACCTGTGGGAACAGTGGGATGGTTTCGTTTATTGCGATTCTGTGGCTACAGAGTAGAGCTAAAGTTTGAGGTGAAAACTGTAAACTGCACTTTTAAAGATGATCAAAGTGCAGATTAAATAATATATATTTAATAAAAGGTAAATAAGGTTAATTTCATCTGTCTCGCCTGCGAACATGAAGGTGTTGGCCTCAGCTTGTATCTCCTCGTCTGTTAGGCTTTGTCCGTTCTCATCCTGAAACACATACACACATACAATTTAAAACAATATACAATAATACAAGTCAATAAATTCTTTCTTCTGCTTTCCTACCTCTGTCAGCAGGATGATGTCCACAAAATCTTTCCTCCTCGGTTTTGTGGTGAAATCCGACGGTGTTTCTGTCGACTTCTGCTGACTGATACGAGCACGGCGCTTCTGAACCACTTCCCTTGTAAACCTGCAAACAGCAAATGTTACACACACAGGAAAAGAAAATAACAACTATATATCAGATGTTATTAGAGAATATTGCAAGATACATTTTGGTACTACAATGTGGACGTGCATAATGTAAGATGGTGGATTCTGACTTAAGACACAACATCTTATTACATGTACAGTAATAGAGTAAAATACAAAGTACTGCATCAGAATATATTATATATTATAAGTAGTAAATACCGCAGTAACAGCTTGTTTTTTCTGACTTTTACACTGAACTATACCCGTGAACTATACTCAAGGCCTTTTTGAATCGTTTCCCCTGCTGTGTTTTCCAGTAAATCCAGTCCCAGTGGTGCAAAACCTTTTGGCGGCGATCTATTATCAGGTCACTGAGCTCGACTATGGCTGACACGTACTCGCTAGTCGACCTGTAGAGGAAACATTTTAATAAGCATAGAAGAACAGCACAGGTGGTGTTGAGCGTTATTTGTGTAAAATGATGAAGTGTGTGTTCTCACTCCTGACAGTTGCTGTTGTAGCTAAAGGCACATTTCAGTAAACTGTCCAGGGTCATCAGAGTGACTTGGTCAAACATCTCGAGATTGGAGCTGCCTTCTGCGACCAGGCGACGCCATTTGTCCTGAAATACAGACGTGCACAGTGAGAGCAAGAGATGCACTGGTCTGTTTTCAGAAAGAAAGTTTGATGGAGATGCATTTGTTATCGTGCACACATTTTACACTGCTACTAATTCATAAAATACATAATATAATATAAATACTAACATGAATCCTCTCTGCAGCTCTACTGTTTTGTAAATGGCAGCAGTTTTTGGACAGTATGTGTTGCTGAGTGTGAATCTTACATGCATGATGTTGGTTGAGGCGTTAAACACAGTAACGTAGTTCTTCAGGATATCAAAATGAAAAGCTGGACTCAGCAGCCGTCTCTTGCGAGACCACATCTCGCCATTACTTATCAACAGACTTTGTCCTGGAACATATGAGACACAGAGTGGGGAAGTTGAGAACCAGCACATAAAACTTCATCTGACCTTTGTTTAATTACTTATGCTGTCAATCAGTTTCATTTCCATAGATTTAAAAGTTACCTCTTACTCAAATCTTACATTAGCAGCATGATCTACTTAACTCACCAAGCCATGGACGCAGATGGTTGTAGATTAACTCATCTTTCACTGTGATACTGGCTGAGAAATGGAAGAAAGAAGAGGAAGGAAGAAATGGGAGGAGTAAACAACAATGAGCACTTTGTCTTTGAAGGTAGCTCTACTACACTTCTGGTGGTTAACCTACCAGGAGCCACTAGCAGAGGTCTGACAAAGTCAGGGTGGAAGACTCGGACCAGGTGATAGAAAGGACCGATGAACCAGCAGCAGGAGTGTTTGAACGTCTGCACCAGGTCATCCACCTGCTGAAGACCTTCTTCTGTGTTCTGCATCTGAGGCACAAATAAATATGCTTATCCTTTATCACCCCCCATGAGGGAGACCGGGGTCAAAACCCGGCTGTGGCCTACCTGCAGTAGGGGTTCTTAGGCGAGACCTCATTATGATTACCCTGCCTCTGCCTTGTACCTTGTATCTCAGTGTAAGTTAATTTGGATAAAAGCATACGCTAATTGTAAATGTGCATAGCTAATGTTCCCTTGATTTAAATAAGATAACAATGCTCTAGAGAACTGGGTAAATGCTCAAAGGTGAGTAAAGTCCGTTTTGATATGTTAAAGTCACACAGCACAAAGTGTGTCACACAGAGGATGTTGTGTAATAATATTTTGCAACATAATTAGAAATCTATCGTCAAATGTTCTTACTGTTCTTAGTATCAAATCTAAAGGTCATACTTCAGGCAGATGTTGACACATTACATACTGTGAAAACAGATGAATTAGGTTTGTGTATTTTTCCAGGCTTGCTGTAAATGTGTCCTACCTGACCCAGGTGACCGATCAGCCAAGAGTTTGCATGAGGCTTGCTGAAGCAGGAGAGCTTATGCGTGTACCAGACATGTCGCACCAGCAGCTTCACCGTCCAAGCTGCAACCACAGCAACCAGTCCAGTACCCAGCAGGTACAGGATCTGACAGAGCCCGGCCCAGCTGAGCACCTGAGAGAGGACACCCTGGAGGAGAGACATGCTGGGACAGAAAGACTATAAGTGGTATCCAGAGGCTTGATGCTCGTCCTGCTCTGACAGTGGCTGTGCATGACAGAAGCTGTTGATGTTGAAATGTGCTGAAACCAAACCGCTCCACCCCGTATTGCGATTAGAGGAACAACTGCTGCAACTATTAACTGCACCACTCCTTTTGTCTGCTAGATTAACTAAATGCTGTCTTGCACCTGACAGTGTTAATCCTTATCAGCTAATGGTCCCTGTTTTTAAACTCTTCATGTGTTCATACTAAACATATAAATGCATGACATGTAAAACACAGATATAACAAATAAAACCTCCTTAATTTAGCTGCAAATGACTCGGGACACGACTGTGGAGCAAAGACATGTCTCTACATATCTTCTATCTTGATTCAATATAAATGGTGGCACAATGGCCTTCAGCCAAAATCCATGTGTCAGAGAATGTCGCTCAGCTTGTTGAGCAGATGTTTCGATATTATATGCCTCCATAACAGTAACAGTAGTTTCTGTGGTGAAAGCATAAACTAAGATTTGTCATTTATCTGACAGACTTGTTGCTGAACCATCACAAAGGTCAAATCTGAATTTTGAATCACGTCTAGGTCATAAGTTACGAGTGTTAACTGATGTTTCTGTGAACTGACTCATTGTGTTGAGACTCCAGTGTCCTGCAGCTACACCTCAGATTGTAGAGTTCAGCTTCAGCTTGTGAATTAAGTTAATAAAGTTCAATGTTTCACCAAACTCTTTACAATAGAGTTCCCATCATTAACATATTTTAGTGAACGTTCATATTTCTTTCTAATCATTCTATTCAATCATTTTATCGGGCATTCATCACTCAAAACAATAATAATACAAGATCTAGACTGAGAGCTATTTTTGATGATGAAAAAAACCCAAAACAATAACAACAACCGATTTTTACGAGCAGTCCGTGAAGGCCACAGTGATTGGCCGTCGACACACCTGAGCAGACTCACCTGTGGCTGCAGACGATGAGGACGGAAAATGAAAATCACTGTTTAGTTTCTGCAGGCGAACTGAAATGAAACGCAGACGACACCGTTGGTGTTTTCAGGGTGATGTCCACAGGTACCTGTCCGTTTCAGGTGAGTTCAACTTTAAATTAGGCCGAAAAACGCGAGACACCGGCGCCATGTTAGCTGCGTTAATTAGCTTTGTATTGGTTAGCTAGGAGGTTTCCCCCTAGGTTGTTAAAATACTAAAAGATAATTGGGTTTAAACTAATGATTTTAATCATTTACTTTGTAATTATTGATCATTTTAATATAAGTGTAAGGTTTTAATTTAAGGGGATACCACTCTTCACTCTTCTTAGATAATGTCTGTACATTGTTGTTTTCTGTCAAAATAAAACTTTCAACTAAAAATGTTAGAAAAGGTTTGTCCACAAGATTAAATATTGACAAATAATTGTTAACTATTCAAACTTTAAATGCTATTGTCATTATGTTTATGTGATATTGTGGGTTATGTAGGAGAAATAAGTTTGGTTAAATACTATTTTTATGGTTAATATCCAATTGAATATTTTTGAGCACTTACATAATAAAAGCAGCAGTCTCTAAAATAAAATGTGATGGCACCTGATAGGTCCATCACTATAAGTGTCTTTTGACCGCATTTTAAACAAAGTACTGCAGATGTTTTAGTCTCCTAAACAAACCAGAAAGTTTTTGGTCAAACTTATCACTTGTCATCTCTACTGTCACCACAGGTTGTTAATTCTCCTTCATCTGTTTGCATGTTGCAGGTTTTCAGTTTTTGAAATGAATGAAATGAATGAAATGGCAGAAGCTCATGATGTATGTGACGGTCAGCAGAGATCTCCACCTGCTTCCAGCTCCCCTCTGTCGTCTTCCTGTTACAGCTCCTTCCAATCATCGCTGTCAGTTGGATCACCTCTACGGCCGCCCTGGATGACTGATCATCAGGAGCCGGATTCACAGGAACATCACGATGGGATGCAGTTGAATGAGCGTCCTTTATCTGGTTTCTATGAGGAACTGTTCTGTACCAGCCAGTCTTCTGCCCCCCTGGTCCCTCTGGCTGGTGCCCTCATGACCACTTCAGGGCCACAGAGCGATGTGGTGAAACAGGGTTACCTGGGAAAGTTGGAGCGGAATCAGAGAAGATATTATGTCCTGAGAGCAGGAAGTCACACCGGGCCGAGCCGACTCGAGTGGTACAAGACCCAGGAGAAGTTCACAGCAATGGAGAAGTCTCCTGGTAAAGCTGCGCTGTTCAGCCAGAGCAAACAAGGGTTCGTAAAAGTTACCTTTAATTAAATTACTTAAACATGTCAAATACTGATAAACTTTTACGTCAATTTGTTCTTTTTACATTTACATCTTTAATGTCTCTTACTTAATCTCTTCTTAAAAACGACTTGTTTCATGCATAAAGCGGCATTGCAAAACATTTTAAATGTCATAAATGGGAGAAAGCAAACACATGATTTATGAACAGAAAAATCATTTACTTTGAAAATAAATTCACATATTTGAAGCATCATTACATTTTTTTCTGAGATCTATCTCTAATGTAACATGACAATTTAAAGTTAAACTCTACTGTACCTCTCAGGGTGATTTACCTGAGGTGCTGTCTCGGTGTCAGCCGGATTGGCAGTTCCAGGAACGGCCACACTGTGGCGCTGTACACCAAGGATCAGTCCATGGTGCTGGTGATGGAGGACCAGCAGGAACAAGATGAGTGGTATCTGGCCATCAAGAAACTGATGGAAGAAGAACGGAAGAATGAAGAGCACAGAGAAGGGTTTGAAAAGGGGGATGATGGGTACTGTACTCTGCCCCCTGCTGCTTTCTTCAAAGAGGTTAGATCACATTTCTATTTTTAAACTCACTGTCCTGCAGGAGGTCTTATAATTTCTGTTGTGCAATTAGAAAAGGGGAAAAAAAATATTAAAGCAATGCTCTTTGACACATTTATACACAATTTCAAGTTTCTTATGACAACTAATTTAAAAATACAGTAACATCAAATTAATAAAGTAATATACTATAAAATGTTGAATATGTACTATGATGTAGTTGATAAAAAATGACAGATTGTAAGAACTAACATAAGGGCTTGGCTGCATAATTATGTGAAATAATATATTTAAATGACACAAAGTTTAACAACTACTAATACCACACAAACTAAAGTAAATAATTTCTTTTTCTGTTTGAGAAATCACAGAAAAATCAACAGTTATGTGCAGAAGTTATTGTCACATTTTTGATGTCAGGTGGGTGATGTACTCCTCCATCCTTAAACCGTCTTTATTGATCTTAATAATATGTAACGGCTCAATTTTCCGTAAAAGGACGTTTTCAAATACCAGCTGGTCACTGGAAAACGCAAAAATAAAATGCTGCTCGACCTTCGTCTAAGGTTTGGCTCGTGACTGTGAAGCCCAGAGGTCTGGGTCGTTCGAAATCCCTCGCAGGAGAGACTCGGCTCTGCCTCACAGCTTCCTCACTCATCTTGGTCCGAGTGAGCGCGTGCAATGATTTACCGTCGGTTACGATACCTTTGCTGAGCGTTCGGCGCTTCGGCCACTTGGATGGCTTGTTCTTCTTGGAGCTCGGCAGGTCGGCACCAAATGGTCCTGGAGAGATCTGGATGGAAGCCAGAGATGAAGGTAAACGGGGATAACTTATGTGTTGATATTAGTGCTGTCTTAGAGTAGTACTGTGCCCCCCTCATCTTTACATCTTTTCTAAATAGGAAATCCAGCATTTGCCCAAAACATTCATGAGCTGATTCGAGAGACGATACGAGCACTGCGAGCTCTTCCTGACTTCAGCCGGTCACCAACATCCAACAATCAGCCTCAAGCCCTTCTGGTCTCTAAACGCAGCAGACCTAAATTCAGAGATAAGCTGAATGTGAGACCACTTAGTTCTCTCCAGGCTCTGCCCCCTAGTATCCCTGACATCCATTCTAGTCCACGACAAGGTTACCTAGAACCCCAGAACCAAGACAAAACAGAGCCTGAATCTACTGCGAGCATCACCTCACGTCTCGGCCCTTTCTCATCCCAGCAAAGCTCCACACCTAAGAATGACAGCTACATGGAAATGAAGACTGAACACTGCAGTTTTCCAGTCTGGGGGCCGTGTAAAGAGGAGGAGAGGAGGGGGTACATGATGATGTCCCCTCAGGTCAGCCACACTTCATCTGTGCTGCCTCAGGACGATTACGTGCTCATGACGAGTCCACATAAGCTCGACCACTCAGCTTACTCTTCTCCCTCCTTTTCCCTTCAGACATCATTCAACAGGTTAGTTTAACAAATGGTCCAATGAACAGTAGCAGTGTCAAAATAAACCAGACCAGTCAGTTAATGAGAACTCTTCTGTTGTCTTGATAAATTCCACAGCATTACCTGAGTTATATTAAGCTACACTGAATAAAGTGAAGTAGTTTTTCACTTTAATGTGAAACAAACATTAGTGTTGACATGTTGCATTTGTTGCACAATGTTAATGACATAATACTGCAACAGGAAAGGAGTACACTTGCTGAATACAGTGTCAGAAGTAATCTCCTGCTAATACAGACTGAAAAACATTCAGCTAAATATGCTACAAATAAAACCTTTAAAATTTATCAATAAACTATGTAAGATGTCAGATTATTTTGCTACAGTAGGCCTACATGGTTTATTGGTTTTAATTTTTCTGTTATTTTTAGCTCCACCTCTGACAGTTACTCTCCTCTTCATCATCATCATCATCATCAGACTAATGAGCACCGTCTACCTCGCTGGCTTGTGACCTCAGTCCAACAGTGGAAAACAGAAAATGGCAAATCACAGAGGATCATGAGCTCCTCCACTCGACCACAGGATGATGCAGAACAAGAGCAGAAATCAGCTCAGCACAGACATGTGGCACAGACCAGGACCAGGTCTCCTGGGGGAAGTGTTGATATATGTGGGTCAGATCTGATGGCTCCATTTGACATGAGTGGACCAGTCTATTTGAGGCCGGTCCAGACTAATCCAAGCTCTGGTACAGCTCCGGTACAGACGAAGACGAAAAGACACCGGCTGTCATCCTGTCTGCCTTCCTGCCTCCAAGCTGACAGATCCTGAGTGACTGTAATGATTTACAGGACATTATTTAATCTATTGCAACAAGTGTATTTGTTACCAAATACTCAAGAAAAACTAATGAACGAATATATGAGTTACGTATTTATGATGCCTGCTGCTGATACTTGTTGCACTTAATCACTTGCATGTTCCACACTCAGTCTGATTGTGCACATGTAAGAAGATGCTGGGGTGGTAAAGTCTTATATTCCATGTTACAGTTGATGTTCAATAAAAATAAAATGTCTTTGTTGAAATATTAGTCTGTTATTTGTCTCGTTTCTAAAAAAAACAAACAAAAAACAAAGAAACAAAAAAACAAAAAAACCCAGAACATTTTTGTCGTTCTTTACACCTTTAAGATAAAACATTTCAAAACAGGAAAACATGTCAGCACATCACTAACACCTTGTGGTTTTCTTAGGAACCTGAATTCAGTTCTGCTCTTCGGCCACTTCATGAGAAAGAGTGAGAAGAACAGTTTACTGTGACTGTATTTAAGACGTTAAATAAATAAAAACAGAATTATATCTCTATTGTAACATTTGTCTGCTACACAGCCTACTGAAACCATTATATGAAGTTTGAAGTAATTTTCAAATCATCATCCTCAGACCAGTTAATGCAAATATAGTAAAAACAAAAGTGTAATATTAGTTTACCTGGTAAAGACATTAGGGTTTCAGCTGGGAAGGTTGTAACTCTAACTTTTAAGAAATTACATTTATATACAGCTTTAATTCTTGGATTTGTTTTTAATCTTCCACATACACTCCTCCTACAGTATTGGAACAGTGAGGCCAGTTCCTCTACTTTTGCTGCAGACTGAAAACATTTGGGTTTAACATTAAAATAAATATGAGACAAAACAACATTTCATCTTTTATTTACAGGTGTTTACATCTGGATCCAATACAAAATATAAAACATGGCACCTTTTGTTTGAATCCAACCATTTTACATGTGAGCAAAAGTATTGGAGAATGTGACTGAGAGCTGTAAAGAAGGACGGTAAAACAACTGTTAGTAAAATCGGCAACAACCTCCAGAGGGACAATCTAGTGTTCATAGAAGACTTCTTGAACAAAAGTAGAGAAGGTAATGTCATGGCTTGGGCTGCATGGCTTCTTCTGAGACAAGCTCAGTAATTTTCATTATTGTAACACATGGCAGCAGCAAAATGAACTTGTCTGCCAATTTAAAGATGCAACCAAACTGACTGTGAGATCGTTAATCATGCAGCAAGATAATGACTGCCTGAAACAGCATCACAATTGAAGGAGGCAAAATGTTGTGTATTGGATTCAGATGTAAACACCTGAAAGGTTGCTCTTTTGTCTCATATTCATCTTTTAATGTCAAACCCAAATGTTTTCAGTCGACAGCAGAAGTAAAGGAAATGGCCTCACTGTTCCAATACTTTAGGAAGACACTGTATATAGTATGAACTATTGTTTGGTGTAAAGTATTTGAAGATGCTGTTTAATGTCATACTGAAGTGACTGTACAATTATCCTAAAGCATTTTTATATACGGCCAAACAAAAACTACAATATTAAAGCAACATACATCTGTTACATACAGTGCAGTGTAGTGTCAGTCATTGTAGAGTGTGGATGGTAACTAATGCAAACGGACTAGTAGATAAAACATAACAACAAACATTTATTTAATTGTCATTACTTTGTAGAAACCTGCTTTCACTTTGACATTAATGAGTTGTTTTTCAGAAACTGTCAAAATCTCCAACTTATATTGACCGTGATTAATTTATAATGTCAATAAAAGGGTGAAGCATCTAAAGGGGTGAATACTTTTTATAGGCACTGTAGGTGTATCAGGGAGAGGGTGACCTCTTGACCTGTATGATGTTACTCTTATCTGTCAAAGCAGAAAATTACAGCTTAGTCTGTTGTTAAGATAAGAGATCAAACTTCTCTTTTTTGGTTCAGTACAAATCTGTCAAATATTTGACCTCAGTGCCTTTAAACCATAACTCTCTAAAAGAGGATGTTTTTTTTACAATCACAATTAAATGTGTTTCTTTCCTTACCGAATGTAACATGAACATTTTTTCAGAACAAAGCCTTTTATCTATCAACAACATGAACATCTTTCCTGTATGAAGCCAATAACACAACACATGTGACTGTAAAGGGGTTAAAGTTTGTTCCAAGAAAATTTAAGACAACATTGCAGATTTATATTTTATAATATTATCCAAGACAGCATTCCGTCAGTAATATCATGTTACATTCGGTGAGGAAAGAAACATATTTAATTGTAATTGCAAAAAAAACCATCCACTTTTAGAGGGTTATGGTTTAAAGGCACTGAGGTCAAATTATTCACAGATACAGTTCCCTTCTAAAAGGGTTGTAATGACAAAGCTTGTTCATTAGTTTTTGCTGTACACCAAAGACATTTGGGTCTAAGCTGAAAACATTAACAGAAGTTTAGAATATAAGCTTTTATTTGATCTTTTATGGTCAACAACAAAGAAGACACATACATTTTGAGTGATCAGGCTATTGTTCCAGATAGTTTGAAAGTCAATCCTACCTTAATGTTTGGCTCTCTGGTTTGACTCGCTGACCTCACTAAATTGTTGGTTTGTTCTTCTCTGGTTTCAAAGAAACAGCACAACAATAAATGCTTTTATTTATTGACTAAAGTCTACAAGCCACAATTCAATTCAGTTTTGTTTGTATAGCGCCAATTCACAACAGAAGTTATCTCAAGGCACTTTACAGTGTTTAAGGTTTAAGACCTTACAGAGAATAATTATACAAAAAAATTATACAGAAAAGTTAATGACATGCAATGGTGTACTGATCCTACTAACCTGCCAAATGTTTTTGCTGTTTGTTGTTGTTTCTTGTTGCCTGATTTTCTTTTTCTGTCTTCCCTTTCCACTCATCTCAACTGGTCGAGGGAAGATGGCCGCCCACCCTGAGCCTGGTTCTGCTGGAGGTTTCTTCCTCTAAATTGGGTTTTTCTCTTTACTGTCTCTTAGTGCTGCTCATATAATTCTGTATACAGTTATATTTTAAGGTCTTAAACCTTACACAAGTGCCTTGAGATGACTTCTGTTGTTATTTGGCGCTATACAAATAAAAATTTAATAAAATTTTATTGAATTTATTGAACAGCTTTAATTCCTTGTTCTTGTCCAAATGATGTTTTTACCTACAAAACATATGTAAATCCCATAAATGATTGTGTCATAAATTAGTGGTAAAATGTGTCAACTGTTGCAAATGTCAATGCGTCATAGCTTTTATCTGTTAAAGCAGACACCTGCAGCTGAGACACCCATCTTAGTCTTCTCTGTTCTAGTTCCTCTGAAAGAGGTAATCTTCTCAGTGGGGTTTGCTAAAAGAAGAAAGTGTGAGCCCCTTGTAATTTACTCCTTTTCCCTATAAATATGATATAAACTTGATAAAGGAACCAAACAAATGAGACAAAATGACCTCTTCATTCATTTACTAAAGAAAAATAGTTAAATCTTACATATTTGTTTAAGGTGTTTCAGTTAATAGGATGACAATCAGGTGTGAGTCTAGGAGCTCCTGGCTTTTTTAAAGAAGAAGAATCTGGGTCTTCACTATGAGAATGTAATCTTGATAATTAAACTCAAAAGAAAAATTGGTGATGCTCGGCAGGCTGGAGAAAGTTACAGAAGAATAGAAGTTACAGTTTGAACACTACCAGTTTATGGCACATCATTGTAGTAATGGAAACAGTGTGTGTAGTAGTGTAGGAGGCAAAGCCGTGGTAAAGTCTAGGAAACTAGAAGCTTTTATTGCAGTGGATTATACCTATTGGCCTCATTCACACTGTTTGGATGTATTTGTACGTGTCTTTTTTTGTTTTGAGTGCAGTCAGTCTGGCAAAAACATCTAGAGAGAGAGAGAGGAGGATAAGGCGAGGATGCAGGGGTGGCGAGCTAGCCAGGCTACAGAGGCAGCCACACATACCACCACTTTCCAGCCTACAGTATTTCTCTCGAATGCCAGCTCCCTCATGAATAAGATGGATGAGCTGAGGCTACAGACCGTGATGAACAACTGCGTCAGGGATGCATGCATTCTGCTCTTCAGAGCATGTACCCGGACGCCGTGCAGATTGTAGCTGGACTTAAAAGTAGCACTCCCCAAATTCCCCCAGCATGTTAAGTATACTACTAGAGAAAAGAATACGCCAGACGAGATCTACTCCAACATCAAACTGGGCTACAGGGCCAGACCACTACCACACCAGTGCCTGTCTGACCATCTGTTCTTGCATTTAATTCCCGCATATACCCCTCTCAAGAAAACGTCTCCCACCACCATAAAGACTGTTGCCACGTGGCCAGACGGTGCCTCCCAGCAGCTGCAGGACTGCTTTGACAGGACCACTGGGAAATCTTTGAATGTCAGGACCTGGAGATGTTCACAGACAGCGACTATGCTACATCAAGAACTGCATAGACACTGTCACAGTGGACAGACACAAATGGATCTACTCCAACCAGAAGCCTGGATGACCCGGGAGGTTCAATCCCACATCTCCAGCCTCAGTGACTACAGACCAGTGGCACTCACCCCGGTGGTAATAAAGTGTTTTGAAAAGCTTTAACCTGTTTTGCTGCCTGTGGATCAGAATGGGTTATCATCACTGATAGATCCATGAATTCTGAGTTATGTAAGAAGATTTTAAAGGAACATGTTGAGATTGCCATCTGTGAGCTGAAGCTCAACAGAAAGTGGATCATTGATCAAGACTATTAATCTAAACACTTGGTGTAACACACGTCGATCTGCAAAAGACTAGTTAAAGCATTATAAATGTCAAGTTTTGGAAGACCTAACCTTAATCTTAATCCCTGAGCTGAACTGTTCTGTCTGGACAAATGTTTAGTTCAAGTTATTTTTGCAGAACATACAGGTTAACGCATAAATATTTAAAATTGACAAATTGTCAATTTGGAGGACGCACTGACAGCCATGAAAAAAGTGTCTGGGAAACTGCTCCATTTTAGAACTCAACAATGATAATCTTCTTAAGCATAACAGCATTATTAGATAAAATTAGAATACTACTGGATTATTCACTTTTTATGGCAAATGCTACATTCAGATTAATTCGATTTTCTGGGACGACACATTTTTATTTTAACTCTAGAGTAAAGAAATATATTTTCTAAACATGTTTGCGAAATAAAACTGAAATGTATTTTATCTTGTCCCCATAAAATGGTGACTAGATAAATCAAGACCTGTTACTCTTATCTGTCAAACATAAAACTACAGCTTAGACTCATTTGTGAGATAAGAGAACAAACTTCTTGTTTTTGTTCACTAAACAGTGACTTGCATTTTTGCTGTTTGTCTTAAAGAGGAAGAGAAATGAAAAAGGTGATACTGTACCTTTTGAAAAACAAACATATATAGTGCATTTTATTTAGATGTATTTTAATAATACTACATGTGTAGATCACTGACATTATTAGAATATATTATTTGGCTTGAAATAATTTGATATTGTTTTTTTTATGATTAAATAACTGTAATCCTTGGCTCATAAATAAGTAATATTTTTAGTTAAATTATAAAAGATTAATTGTTCTATTTTTAAGTTTTTTTTTAGGTTGTAAGGTTTACATCTTACAACGGTTTATTTTAAAACTGTCTGTGTATAATAGCAATAGAAAATCACTAGTTATGCCTGAAAACACACAATTTCTAGCTCATCATACTGCATTTATCTAATTGAGCAGTTTTTATTTGCACTTCGTCCCCCTCCCCCTTCCCTCACACTGCCGCTAGGCATCGCTGAGGGTAAGTGGTGTGTAGAAACGCGGGAGGCGCTATTATGCTAATTTCTGTATAGCATAAGTTGTTTATTATTTTGTTTTGACTGTATAACTTTTGCTTTTAAAGTTAGCATGACATTGAGCCATTTTTGTTGAGTTTTGACCGCTAGTATAAGTTTTATAGCCGTTTTTGTTTTACTCTTTGGCGCCACTAGCTTAACAGCAGGCCGCCACGTGGTGGTCATAAAGTAGCTGTGTAGTGTTTTCATTGAATTCTCATTGAAAACTTTATTTTTGTACAATATAGGGCTCAGATGTGCAGGACAGGCCAGAAGAAAAATTGTTTTATTGACTTCTACAGGTATGTTTCTTTCTATTTAGTTTTCATGTCTGTTATTTGTATCCCGTCATCCAACTACATGCAATAGTTTAGTTTTTGAGTGTATTACTGCATTTGTAGCCTCCGTTTAGGTAGACAGTCACTGTAGGCATCCTGATGGTAGAGCGGAAGACAAATGTTTATTGTCTTACGGCAATTAAAGCGAGAGCGTGGTAGTGTCAGTTCTACACCCGTTGTATTATTCTTCAGTAAAATTACTGCAGTTTTCCATGTTTCATCAAAGACTCTCTATTAATTGACTTTGTCAAAGTTTAAGCTGTAGGAGGAGACATTTACCCTAGGAGAGCTGGACAGGGGCCGTAGAAGGTCCTCAACCCGTCAATAGGACGCGCACAGACCTCTGGGACCTCTGGGATGTGTTTTAGTCCATCCGACTATCTGGGAGCTCAGACAGTGTGAGTACAATTTCACTTTCAATAATCCGCTGTTGTAGCCTCAACACTGTAGTTACTTACAGTGTTTCTGTGATTTTTTCTGATGTCAGATTTCATTATATATTCTTGTCTTCTATTGCTCTCCATGCAACTGTGTTCTGCAAAGACTTTAATGGCCATAAAGAAACTATCAGTGGATGTGGATCATGGATAATCTTTGAGAAGGTTATGTGGACTTGTCACCTGAGGACCTGTGTGCAGACGAGCACAAAGTGGATGTGGATCATGGTTGGGAGCATTATGCTGCCTGTAACATTGTTCAGCATTAGTTTGGTGGTGGGTCAGTGATGGTCTGGGGAGGCATATTCATGGAGGGACATTTACAGGCTAGACAGCAGCACCCTGAGTGCTATTAGGAATTGTAATTGAAATCCTTGGACCCATTGTCAGTCATACACTGGTGCATTAGGTACTGGGTTCCTCCTGGTGCACAACAATGACTCATGTGACGAAAGTGTGCAGACAGTTCTTCGAGGATGAAGGAACTGATACCACTGACTTTTTTCTAACTTCATGCATTTGAGGATTTTTATTGTTTACATTTATTTTCATTAATAGTGAACTTTAAACTGTTTAATGTGCAAATAAAGAATTGGGAAGATGGGACTTTGACCTCTAGGTCATTGTGATGAACATCTGTCCCTTTTGGGAAGGAACAGCGTGGCTATGGTGGGATATAAGTGAAAACAAATACATTATTAACCATGGTTTTGAAATTAAACTTCAGTGTGTCTTGATACAGAATACACTGAATGAAGCTCTCTAGGTCTGGTTGTCTTACTGAATGCAATGTTTTTTATTGCTGCACAGGAAAGTCTGACAGTAACATCAAAAGTGGATGGTCAAGTCAAAAGCTAAAGAAATATTATTAACAATATACAGTTATAGTCTGTTGTTATGTCAGAGACTTTTGCTACCGTCTGCCTGAACTAGTTCTGACTGGCTAACACATACACACAAATACAGTTGCCAGAGGTCTAATATTTAGCCTTCAGCCTTGGCTGAGGTACAAAGGATGTTTCTGAGGTCATTGCTAAATTAGGCAATTAACATTAGTTTTATCTATTAATGCAGACAGCTGTGGCTCAGTCACCTATCTTAGACTTCTTCATTTAAGTTTACAGAACAGAGGCCATGTTCTCAGTGGCGTTTACTAAAGAGAAGAAATTAATTAACTAAGAAAAATGTCACAAATGCAAGTTTGTGTTTCTGAGAAATGTGTATGTTTTGCAGTTTATTTAGATGTAATACTTAGAGGTATACTGCACAGTGGTGATTGAAAGTTTGTAAAACTCTTGAAAATTCAGGTTTATCTGAATAAATATGACCTAAAACCTGATAAATGAACCAAACAAAAGTTTCAGAATGAAATGAAAAGCTGCAAATGCTCTGGGAATATCTGTTCATTTGAATCAGATAGAATCAAATTCAAATTTAAAATTCAAATTTTATTTGTCACAGACACATTCATACACAGTACGATATGCAGTGAAATGCTTATATATATATATATATATATATATATAAGATATAAGAAAATATAAGAAAACCTAGGTGTACATAGGTGTACAATATAGAAAAATATAGAATTTTGGAATTTTGTGTGGGAAGGAGTGGAGTATAAATAGAAATGTCCAGGGGGTGTGCAAGTATGCTGTAAAGTGTTCATACTTAAAGTGACTAATAGAATAAATAGTACAGTGAAAGGTGTGCAGTGACCACTAGGGTCAATGATTGTCCCGAATGTCCAGAGAGAGTGCAAGAAGCATGAGTGTGGGTGTGTAAAGTGGGTCAATACTATGTGGTGTGCTGGTTGAGAGACCATATCGCCTGCGGGATGAAGCTCCTCCTCAGTCTCTCTGTATTGGCCTTCAGGGAGCGGAATCGCTTTCCTGACCTCAACAGAGAGAACAGTCCATTGCTGGGGTGGCTGAGGTCCTTCACGATCTTCCTGGCCTTGGTCCAGCACCGCTTGCTGTAGATTGAGTGTAGGTCAGGGAGCTCGGTGTGGAGGTGTTTCAGTTAATAAGATGACAATTAGGTGAGTCTGGGAGCTCCTGCCTTTTTTAAAGAAGAAAAATCTGGGTCTTCACTATCAGAGTCTAATCTTAACCATACAGGTTTATACAAGTGTACCACGGCTCAGACCAGGGAGATTTCTGACCTTAAAATAAAAGTTATTGATGCTCAGCAGGGTAGTAAAGTCTACAGAAGCCTTTCTTTGGAGTTTAAACTTCACAAATCAATTGTCAGGCAGATCATTGTACTAATGGAAACATTGAACACCACTGTTACCCTCCTAGGAATCATTGACTAATAAAGATCAGACCAAGAGCACAGTGTGTAGTAGTCTAGGAGGCCACAAGGAACCCCAGGGTAACATCAAGAAAACTAAAGGCCTCTGTTGCAGTGGATAATAACAATGTTCATGAGTTTGTTATCAGGAAAACATTAAACAATACTACAGTAACTGGGTTACAGTTGGATTTATTAAGTAAGCTGATTTTTTAACTGTCATGTAAACTGGAAACCTGGTTACCGTAACCAGATTTATTAATAACTTAGTTTCAGTGGATATAAACTTGTTCCCTGATCACCAGAGAAACCTGGTTTTTCTCAGTTACCTGGTTTCCTGAGTGCATGGACTGTAATTGTACAGACTAGTGTGCATGGCAAAGAGGGAGACGCTAATCTCCAGAAAGAACATTGTGTAGTTTGGTCAAGGCCATGAGGATGAACCAAAGGACAAATGGAAGATCTGTTCTGTGAATAAAGGAGACCAAAGTAAGTTTTGGCTCTAATGTAAGTGTAAGTTAGACAAACTCTGCATTCCAGTAAAATAACTGGATCCCATCTGTGATATATGGTGGTGACAGTGTCATGTTTCGGGCCTGTTTTGCTGCCTCTGGACCAGAATGGTTTGTCATCACTGATGGAGCCATGAATTCTGAGGTATGTAAGAAGATTTAACAGGAAGATGTCAATAAATTAATCTATGAGCTGAAGCTCAACAGAAACTACCGAAGGGCAATGCAGCAGATCTAAACACTCAAGTCATTCTACCAACTAATAGTTAACGTAGAAGAAATGTAATGTTTAGAATGAACTCTACCATTCTAAACATTACATTTCTATTTTAAGAACTCACATCTATCAACCAAACATAAATATGTTAGACAATGGATGATTGATCCAGTTTTAGGACTATTAAAGGACTTTGGGACTGTTAAAAACTTTTCACATTTTAGATCATATGCAGAAATAGATAAGATCCTAAAGGCACCACCTTAGAAGAGTTAGAAAAGAGAAGATTTGTGTTATGATGTGAAATTATTGTTGACTGTGTAACTACTCTATATAATCTGATTATTTATTAATTACATTTTAGCTTTGTTGAAACTGTGCTTTACTTTTAATTGCTTAGTGAAAGATACCAGTAAAATTGCTTTGTGACACAGACACACCTACCAACACACAGACATACACCCATAATTTTAAGGATGGTTTTGATTGGATAGATTTTGTTTGAACCAGTGTTGTGATGAGACGCATGTACTTCTTGATTCTATAGTTTCCTGTGAAGAAAAGTATAAATAGCATATGAAAAAGAAAATAAAGTGTTCAGACTCCTGCTCTCCTGAACAACCTGCACAGACCTTACTGTGTTTACCACCTCTGTAGCTTAGGTTAGAAACAACTGAGAATATTCGCCACTCAATTTGCAAAGTGACACCACCTAAAGCTCTCAAACTAAGGTAAGACTTAATGTTGTTATTGTGGGTGTTTCAGCTTCAGTTACAGTTTTTTCTTATAATACTTGACTCTGACTTTTACTTAGTAAACAGTATTTTTACACGTAGTATTAGTACTTAATACTATTTAAGTAAAGCATGTGAATACTTATACTTACAATACTACCACCGCTGCATGTTGTAGATCTGTAATAATTTAAGGTCATTGTGAAATTTCTGTTCAAATCTAGCCATAGGGGTTGCAAGCCAGTGACTTCTGTGCCGGTCCCAAGCCCGGATAAATAGAGAGGGTTGCGTCAGGAAGGGCATCCGGCGTGAAAATTGCCAAAATAACCATGCGAATCATTCACAAGACTTTCATACCGGATCGGTCGAGGCCCGGGTTAACAACGACCGCCACAGATGCTGTTAACCTACAGGGTGTCGGTGGAAATTTGACTACTGTTGGTCGAAGAAAGAGGGGAGGCAGAAGGGTTCGTGGTCAGAGAGAGAAGGGAAAAGGCAGGAACATAGATTTGAGAATAGGGACACTTAACGTTGGTACGACGACAGGGAAAGGCAGAGAGCTGGCAGACATGATGGAGAGAAGAAAGGTAGATGTTCTGTGTGTGCAGGAGACAAGGTGGAAGGGCAGCAAGGCACGTAGTATCGGAGGAGGATACAAACTGTTCTACCATGGTGTTGATAGGAAGAGAAACGGGGTAGGAGTGATCTTGAAGGGGGAGTTTGTGAACAATGTTCTAGAGGTGAAAAGAGTCTCAGACAGGGTGATGAGCCTAAAGCTAGAAATTGAAGGGGTGATGATGAATGTAGTCAGTGGGTATGCGCCACAGGTTGGCGGGTATCACAGGTCTGAGTATCCCCAGAGGAGAGAGAGTTGTTGTTGGAGATGGAGCTGCCAGGCAGGAGGGCAAGAGGACAACCAAAGAGGAGATATATGGATGTCTTAACAGAGGACATGAGGTTGGCTAGTGTTAGGGTAGAAGATGCCCATGATAGAGTTAGGTGGAGAAGGATGATTCGCTGTGGCGACCCCTGATGGGAAAAGCCGAAAGAGAAGAAGAAGATGAAATTTTTGTTCAAACAGTACGTCTAGTGTAAATATTAATCTTCAGTTAAATTAAGGTGACAAGCCAACGTTGACTGTCCTCCTAACTGTTGTGACTCAGATCAGCAGCTCCTGCCTGGACCACAGAGGGTGAACCAAACAACCAACCAACCAACCAACCAACAAATACTCATCAGCAAAACATAAGGTAAGAGAATTTATTACTTAAAAACATCCTTAAAACATCCTTAAAAACATCCAGCACTTTGTGATGTGGTTTATTTACATGCATGTGAGCTTCAGTTTCCTGCACCCAGGAAAAAGTCATAAAGAAGTTGTTGTTCTCAATATTCGTCACAAGAGGGAGTATACCCTGTAGCGAGCACCTCTGTCAAGAGCTAACAGCATCCACACATAGTCTCAGAATCATCTATCACCGACTTACATTACAGTTCTTTCATTACTACCCAGGCGGTTTCACGGTTGTTCACTGAGACACAAATGAAAGCCAGGTAGAAAAAACATGGTGACCGTCAAGTACTAATGAATCAGTGACTCCACAGGGTTTATAAAACTGCTTTTCCAGCCAGTCACTCAGAACTGATCAAGCCTTGTGGATGGAGGGTGAAACATTCTCAAGAACTTAAAACAAGTCCAGTAGATACAAGAACAGCAACATTAGACAGAAGAAAAAGAAAATCATTTCTGACTTCTGCTGTTTTCATACGAAAGTCAAATAACTGACCTAGTAAAAATGTTTTGACAAGCACCTCCTTTTGTACGAAACCTACTCTAGGAAATACAGTTTAGGAGGAGGATCTTAATCTTGTAAAACACCTTCTCAGTTTGACAAACCTGGACCACAGAGGCCAAACTAACCAATTTATCCACCACTCATCATCTGAAGAATAAATAAAATAAGATACCTGAACACACATGAATTCTGAACCAAACATACGGTATAACCAAACATCCATGAACACTGTTACCTTCATGAAGGAAACACTGGGTGCAGAATGATTTGGTTTGTAATTCACTCCTACATGCTAGATGTTAAATGACATGTTAAGAATTTGGTGTTTAATACTTTACTGTGACTCATTGTCCACATCAGATACACTGTGTGCCTGTATATTTTGCATACTCTAACTGTATAGATCAGTACAGAGCTATCTCTAACTTATTGTTTTACACTATTTAATAAACTTTCTGTCAACAGGCTGCACATTTGAAAATACTGTAGAGAGTCTTTTTAATTTCCTAGTTTAAATTGCCTATGAGAAAAATGTTATATGTTATTTTCACCAGGGAACAATGAAGATCCTGTGTGTGTGTTTGCTGCTGGTGCTGCTCTCCGCCTCTGTGCTGTCTAAAAAAAAAGGAGGTGAACCGAGAGTGAAACAGGTTGAAGAAGAGCGTTATGAGAAGTTCAGAAGACAACACATAAGTAAGAAGATGACTGAGAATGACTGTGACCAAAGGATATCACAGAATAAAATCTATAAGAATGACAACAGTTGTAAGGAAACAAATACATTCATTCTGGATGATGCACAAAAGGTCAAAGACATTTGTAAAGGTAAAAAAGATGGCATGACAAAGAGTACTAAAACGTTTAGTATTGTTGTGTGTAAACTAAAAAATGAGGGAGCGCGTAAACCAAAGTGCCAGTATAGGGGGAAGCATCTCACCAACAGAGTTGTTGCAATCAAATGTGAAGGAGGTTTACCTGTACACTTTGAGCGTGACATATTGAACGCTGGTTAAACATCTGCATGATGAACTTCAGCTGTCTGTTAAATCAAACAGCATCAAATATAACCTTTAAATGATTTGTCTTATGCTTGCTAAAATATAAGTTTAAGTAATTAGTGATTGTGTGAGAATAATTTTTCTGTGAACATTCAACATTGGTACCAGAGAAGTTGTTCTGACATGTTAATGACCTTGTATTTCTCATATTCTTGTGTCTCTACCACATGGAGCTGTCTGTGGTACATTTATGTTTAGATAACATGTCTTTCATTAATCATCTTGTCTTCATTCGCTTACGTAGACAGTCATTGTCTATCCTGCAGTGGCAAACAATAAAATCTTTATGAGCAATTTGTTGAATTCATTGTGATGAAAGTTTCCTCAACATTTGTTTGATCAATTTCTCATTAATTTAATGTTTTCCCTTCTTTACATTGGTTTCTACTGTAGGTATTTGTTGCTGTAAACTTGATTAAATTTCATTAGATTAGGAAAAAGAAAATTATTTCTGATCTTTGCTGTTTTCACACAAAAGTCAAATTACTAACCTATTACAAATTTGTTTTTGATAAGCAGCTCTTCTTGTAGAAACCCTACTCCAGGAAATACAAATTAGAATTAGGATCGCCACAGTCAATAAACTACCCAATTTATGCACCACTCATCAGATGAGCAATAAATAAAGTAATATACCTGTGTATAAGCTGAGAGGTTCTTGGTGGTCTGACTTCTTCCAGCGGTTGAAAGGGGGTTAGTAAAAACAACAGGGTGAATTCTGAACAGTGTCACCTTCATGAAGGAAGGTTTATTACAGGAGTGGAGGATTTAGTCTTTACAGTCAGGTGCTTTAGTTTCTTTCTTTTTAAGACTTAAAAGCTGCTGCTTGTGGATGGAGTCAGACTGTTGGAAAGGTTTAATATGTACTCTCCAGGAAAGGCCACATGGTGGCGCTGCACACCAAGGATCAGAGCACAGAGAAGGGTTTGGTGAAGAGGATGATGGGTACTGTACTCTGCCCCCTGCTGCTTTCTTCAAAGAGGTTAGATCAGATTTTTGGTTTTTCTGGAACATGTATAAAAGTAATTTTCATTTTCACATTTGGTGACTTTTTATAATTTTTGTTGTGTAATTAGAAAAGGAAAAAAATACAGAAAGGGTTCTACAAATTTGAAGCACTGCTCTTTGACATCTTTATAAGCTATTCCAAGTTCCCCACTACAATTGATTTAGAAATGCAGGTGAATACTTTTCTTTTTCTGTTTGAAAACAAAATCAACAGTAATGTGCAGAATTGATTGTCTCATTTTTAAAGTCTGGTGACTCATTTACTCGTCCATCCTTCAACTTCCAAGACTCCTCATCACTGGAGTAAGAGTAGAAAAAAATCAGACTCTTATTAAGCACCAGCTTACATCAGAGTCAATTAATGAGAATATTTGTTTTTTGCTCTGATGATTAGCTTTAGGGTTCGAACTGCTTCTGTATTTGTTGTATGATGTAAATGGCACAATATTGCAACAGGAAGTGAGTACATTTATTAAATAGACAGTGTGAGAAGTAATCTCTTGCTAATACAGACTTAAAGAGATTTAGTTTGATATGCAACAAATATTCAATTCAGTTTTATTTGTATAGCGCCAATTCACAACAGAAGTTATCTCAAGGCACTTTACAGTATACGGTTTAAGACCTTACAGAGAAAAATTAAACAAAAAATGATACAGAAAATATTAAAGTATAATTTTAATACTAATGTTTGTTTAACTTTAGGGCTTTTTAAAATTAAATCACAATCTTTTCCTAACTACAAATAGTTTGAAACTACACTAATGATAATTTAAAGAACATATCAAAGGGCTTTTCAGAGGTTTATAAAAAAGTTCAACCCACTGTTCAGTCATTGTGTTTCAAGTGTCACAAGTCTGATTTGTCAGCAGAAAAGCTCTTTCCACTCACTCCAACCAGTCGAGGCAGATGGCCACCCACCCTGAGCCTGGTTCTGCTGGAGGTTTCTTCCCCTAAGGGAGTTTTTCCTCTCCACTGTCGACTAGTGGTGCTCGAGCGGGGCTGTTGGGTTTTCTATATAATTCTGTTTTGATATTAAACCTTAAACACTGTAAAGTGCCTTGAGATGACATCTGTTGTGATTTAGCACTGTACAAAGAAAACAGCTGGAATCTCACTTCACCATTTTTAAAATTTGTTCTCTTGATCCCTGAGTACAAGAACCTAAATAGTAAAACACAATTGTGTTTGCAGTGTGGATCTCTGTACAACAGTGCTAGTGAGAACAAGACCTGGTTTGACTGAAAAAATGGTTTACAACAAGGAGAGAAACTGTAAATGGGGACAAAGTGACAACTGTAAATACAGTGTCTGGTAGAAATTTGTACTTTATTTGTTTTAGCATTTATAATATGAATCATAATTTTCAATAGTTACAGTGTGGCTGAAACAGAACTCAGACATAAAGGAATGTATTTCTAACCATGTTTGCTAATAATAAAACTCATACGAAATGTAAGATATTAATATAAGAATCGGGATCTTTACTGTCACAGTCTAATCTTGACAATACAGTTTTGTAAAAGTCTATGAAGGAGACAAAGGAGATTTCTGACATTAAAAGAAAAGTTGTTGATTCTCAGCAGGTTGGAGAGAGTTAAAGACCACTTTATTTTAAGTTTCAACTCCAGCATTTAATTGTCAGAAAGATTGTGGTACTAATGAAAACCATTTGTCACCACTGGTACCCTCCCTAGGAATCATTGACCAACAAAGATCAGACGAAGACCAAAGTGTGTAATAGCCTAGGAGGCCACAAAAAACCCTAGAGTAACATATATTACCAATGTTTATGAGGTTGTTATGAAGAAAGCATTAAACAATACTACAGTAACTGGGTTACAGTTTTATTGAGTAAGCTGATTTTCTGTCATGTAAACTGGAAACCTGGTTACTGTTACCGGGTTTCCAGGTAACCTAGTTTCAGTGGATATACAGTAAACTTGTTCCCTAATTACCAGAGAAACCTGGTTTCTCAGTTACCTGGTTACCTGACTGCATGTGCTGTAGTTCCATTGAATGGTGTGCATGGCAGAGATACAAAGAGGGAGACGCTAATCTGCAGAAAGAACATTGCTGTTCATCTACAGTTTGATCACGGCCATGAGGAAAAAAACCAAAAGGCGACTGGAAGAATGTTCTGTTAACAAAGGAGACCAAAGTAAGATGTTTCTGGCTCTAATGTAAAGAGTTATCTATCGCAACGAGCAAACTCTGCATTGTAGCATAATAACTGTATCCCATCTGTGAAATATGGTGGTGACAGTATCATTATTTGCTGTGACTTAGCTGAGCAGCTCCTGCCTGGACCACAGTGGGTAAACCAACCAACCAACCAACCAATTAATTCTAATCAACAAACATGAGAAAAGCTAATTATTTACATGATTTCCATGTTGTGAAGTTAAGTCCTGTTTAAATTATACAACTCAGTAGATTTTCTTGGTGCTTTAGTTTTACATTACATACTAACAGTTTCTTCTTTTCACTTCAGGAGTTAGAAAGAATTATTGCTCACTGGCAGACAAACTTTTACATACAACTCTACATCTCAGTATGTGTGCATATATAAATACAGTACCATGCAAAAGTATTTGGAATGCAAGACTAAATCATGTGTTTTTGCTGTTATCTGAAATCATTTGGGTTTAAGATAAACAGATGGATATTAGACAAACGTTCTAAATTTTAGTATTTATTAGTAGTATTTATGTCTTAAAATGTTAAGTAACAGAACATAGTATCATGACCAATCTGTTTGAAGCTGATACAACAGTCCATTTGAGAAGTGTAGGGGTATCCATCCATACAGTAGGCCTCCATGTTGGTGTCTATGTTTCCCTCTGTCAGACCAAAAAAAGCATTTTTACTGCTTCCATTTTGAATCAAGAATCTCAAAAAATGTTTATACTGTATATAAATGTATTTAAATTACACGAGGACCAATAAACAATTTAATAAGACACACACAATTCTCCAACTGAAGCATTAACCCAGTCAGAACAAGGTGCAGTCCCACCTCAGTCATAGTTTTTAGCCCTACGCCTCTTAAAACAATAAGGTAATCTGCTGGTTAACATTTTGCCAATACTCCCACTTGTATGCAGAGGTATATATGTTTGTTACATACTCACTATCTTGAACTTTACTCTGCAGACTGCTCTGACACTCTGCATGACTGTTGACCTTTATTTGCAAAGAAATAAACTTACAAAAGACAGATCAGTCCTAGTCAGGTTCTAAATGAATTCATTATCTGGTTGCTAGAGAGAAAGGGAAATTACGTGTTAAGTGTTCATTTGAATATACAGACAGATGATATGGAGTCAGGACAATGGCTCAGCTGACCTGCGTATATTGAATATAGAGCAGTCTCTGACTTATCTATGTTCAGATACAAAGCTGTCCAGTACACATTCAAATGAAGGTGGTGTTTTATTCTCCAGCTTTTCAAATAATTTCTGAATTAGTTTATTGTTAAATTGTTGCTTACTGTCAAATTAAGGAAAAGATCTAAAAGGAGCACTTCCCCAATGGACAGGGAAGAAGACAACAGACGTAACAGCATCTTATCATCACCGTATGCTGTTGGATTGATAGAAAAGATCAGGAGGATCTTTAAGAAACACAGCATCCCTACATTTCAAACACTGCAACACTGAGACTGGTCCACTGCAAGGACAAAGCACCCAGACACAAGCAGAACAATGTAGTATGTGAAGTTCAATGCAGTGAAGAATCTGTCCTATGTACAGATTAGTACATAGGAGAAAACAAACAACAGCTTCACAAACACATGGCACTGGAGGACTCGGCAATCTGTCAGCATCTGAAAGACAAGGGCCACCATTTTGTGGGTATGGTGAGTTAAACCCCCTACATACCCCCTTTTACTTTATTTTAATGTAATACAAATATCACTACATTTACTGTCATGTTTGTTTATTATTACCTTGTGCTGTGGTTTATTTGCATGCCTATAAGCTCCAGTTTCCTGCACACAGGCAAAAGTCATCAAGAAGGTGTTGTTCTCAAAATTCACCACAAGAGGGAGGAGGTATACCCTGTAGCGAGCTCCTCTGTGAAGAGCAAACAGCATCCACACATAGTCTCAGAATCATCTATCACCGACTTACAATACAGTTCTTTTATCACTACCCACAAGGTAGTGTAGGAAACCTATTCCAGGTACTGCGTATTTATGTGCAGACACAAACAAATTAGAAAGAACAAGAGTTGTTTTAAGAGTCTCTGCCTAACTGACACCTGCTGTGGAGGTAAAAACAGCTGTATTTCATACTACTGTTGTCACTGACTCAGCTTAAATATACTGTTACTCAGAAACCTTTTTGCAAATAACCTTTTCCTAATCCACCTGTGAAGAGATGCTAGAAAATACAGTTTAGGAGCAGGATCTTCATCTTGTGAAACACTTTCTCAGTTTGATAAACCTGAACCACAGAGACTAAACTAACTAATTTATCCACCACTCATCAACTGAGCAATAAAAAAAGTAAAAGGCCTGAAAACTCCTGAATAATGAACAGTGTCACCTTCGTGAAAGAGGGTTTGCAGGAGAGGAAGCTTTAGTCTTCACAGTCAGGTGCTGAATGAGTTCATTATCTGGTTGCTACAGAGAAAGGGGGATTACAGGACAAGTGTTAATTTAAATATACAGACAGATGATATGGAGTCGGGACAATGTGTTTTCACCTCAGCTGACTTGCACATGTTGAATAAAGAATTGTCTGTGACTTACAGTATCTCTGTTCAGATACAAAGCTGTTCAGTTCCACACATTCAAATGAAGGTGGTGTTTTACCCTCCAACTTTCAAATAATTTCTGAATTAGGTTATTGTTTTATTGTAATATGGTTCGTCAGATGACTATAACACTGTCCCCTACAGACAAGTAAACCTCAATGGAGAAGACATAAACCACATAAAGAGACATTAGATGAATGCTGCACATTTGTTTTCATACTTACATTTTAAAGTGGTCACCTCACAGACAGCTGCTGATATGGTCCTGTGTGGTCCTCACAGACTATATCCTGCTGACTGTGAAAATAATGAATTTTAAGAACAACATGTTATAAATGTAGATATAGGTGAAGGACGATGTTCAGTCTGATTCCCAGATGTGATCATAAGACATGCCAACTAAGGTAACGTACCAACTTTCAGCTCAGATTAACTTACACATCAGATTAACAGTGTAGTAACTGAAACCGTTTTCTACGAAGCATATTAACAGATAAAAGGACCAATAAGATCAAATGAAAATCACAAATCAGACAAATTTGTCATTCATTAACATTAGCCTGGCAGTGGGAGACTTAAAAAAATCTAAGGATTTACTTTTTATCCATACTGGGTCACCGGGCCAGGAATGATATTTCGAGTCACAATTAAAAGAGGTAAATGTTCTTGACTCAGTGAGCCTCAATATCTATAAAATTCATCTGTGCATGTTGCACACAGACCTGACTGTGACATGCCTCTGTTCATGAACACATACTTTAACTTTGCCTATTATGAAACAATAATTTTTTACTGCTTCTCATTTCCTTTTTAAGAACAATATAACAGTCTTGTGACTCTAGATCTGTCTTCATATTCAGAGAGCTGTTTTTCTTAACAATGTCCTTCAACGTAAATCATACAAATCATCACAAATCATACATTTAAGCACAAACACAAGATGATTTTCTTCATGAAATCTGACAAAACCTTTAACTTTTCCATACACATGCACATTACCCCAAGTGTTGATAAAGATATTTTACTGATGCACTTAACTGAAACAAGACATATTAAACATGACCAGGACAAAATTATTAGCTCTCTAACAACATTGCAGTCATATATTAGCATGGAAGAGTACAGGTTGGTCTCTGTGCTGATCCTATATGATGTGAATTTGGGGCACAGCAGTGGATCAGTTGGTAGAGCAGGTGTCTATGAGCCCCAGTGGTTCAACTCTTGGTTCCTCCTGTCAGTTGTCCTAGCTCAGTCATATGAGGAACATGGGTTTGTTCTGTTATTGTCTATTTCATAACATCTGGTATGAAGCTGTCTCTCATTACACAACACATATCAAACTCAGTATCACTGAGATGCCATAGATCGACTTGTAGATTTAATGTGGCACAGATAGTTGTATCAGGGAGAGGTTGACCTCTTGACCTCTGCAGCGTTTGCCTAGTTGAAAAGTTGCCAAAGCTGAAATCTCACTCCACCATTTTAAAAGTTTAACAGCTGAAACTTACACTCATTCATCAGATAAGATATAAAACTTCTCTTTTTTTGTTCACTAAACAGTGACTTGTATTTTTGCTTTATGTGTTCGCTGTAAAGAGGAAGTTGAGAAAGATGAATACTGTATTTTCTGTAATGTACTTTAATATTTAGCATTTTATTCAAAGCTTTTACCATTATCTTTATTTATTTTCATTGTTTCATATGAAGAAATTTGAGAGTTCTCTGATGATAAGGAATTAATTACTCTATTTTAAAAGAGTCTTTTTTATATCATAAATGTAATCTTAGGCTTATTAGTTTTTGGTTTTGAAAAATTCATTATTTCCAAATGAAGCAGTTCGTTTTAAAACTGTTTGTGCATAATAACAATATAAAATCACAAGTTATGCCTGCAAACACACAGTACAGAATTTCTAGCTCATGATAAACTTGCAACAAGACTACAGGTATGCTGACACCTGACTCCAATTAACTTTTTTGAGGTCATTATTTTAAGGGTTCACATTTGCATTCACCAATAACAGCATGCCGTTTTTATGGTTGTTTTATGAATTTGTTTGTGTTTTTATTTTAGGCACAATATATTTATTAATACTCTTGACACAGATAAAGATCAGATGACATTTTATGACAACTTACAACATTCCTTATGGTACGCATGCTTTTTCTGTGCACTGTTTAAGGGTTTAAAAATCAGCACCTGAGTCTCAGTTTTAGGTCAAATGTGTTTTACAGCACATAATTTACAACAGATATGTATTTTACATTTAAAATTTGGAGTATTTTGGCAAAACACTGGACCCGGGACCTGGTACTGTTGAATACTATTTTTTTTATATTCAGTAGTATAAGGCAGTGTTTTTTGTTTTTTTTTACTTGCAACATGTTTTATCTGTTAAAACATATGCCTGCAGTTGAGACATCCTGCTTCGACTTCTCCCCTTTAGTTCTACTCAGGTGTTGCTACAGAGGAAATTGAGTAACTAAGAGGAGTGGAAGTCTGTGTTTCTGAGAAATAGTTAGATTTTTCTGTTAATATACTAGATAAAACTCTTTAGTGCAAATCCTCAAACTACTTACACAAATTATACAAATGCATTATATTTAGTTTCTATGAAGTGTAAGGCACTTCCAGAGCACAGAACTAACCACAGGAATGGCTGTGTGCGTTTCTGTCACTGTAGCTACACTGATCCAAAGAAATACTGGCAACACATCATACAGATGTTTTTTGAGTTTTATTATTTTCTTATTCTCTCTCTCTTTCTTTCTTCATCAGACACTGTGAAAACTACAACAAACATAAAATATACATATCTCTGAGTCATTTTTTAAGTATTTTAAGCTAGTGTCTGTTTGCACCTCTTGAACCATGTGCAGAAAAACTTGGTAATCATGAATTTACAACAGAAATGCAATGGAAAAATGACAGTGACATAATAAACATCTTAATGAAACATGTCTCTTAGACACTTACAGTCACAATCCCTGTCTGTCCTTGTTCCAGTTTCACTATTTTACTGTTCCTGCTCTCTCTTTCTATTTAATAATCCTTTGTTTATTTAAACAAAGTATATCTTTAACCGGAAATGGTTTATACTGTTCAAACATACTCAAAAGCTTTATGTTGTGAAAAAGTGACATTAGGGAATTTGCTATTTTGTAAAGATATTTATTATTACACATTTATTTTGTTATTTAGAAATGTCAGACTTTGTACATTATTGTATAATTTTGTCTTACATAATTATTAAAAAAAATAAATCGGACATTATGATGAAACACAGAGATTGAACAGGCAGTCCAGCTCCCCCAGTATGGCACATCAATACAGGCAATTTTCAAAAGGTTTGTTTTGTCTCTCAGCACAGTCTTAAGAGCACTGAGAAGATTCCAGGAGACAGATATTTACTCTAGGAGAGCTGGACAGGGGCAGTAGAAGGTCCTTAACCATCAACAGGACCGGTATCTGCTCCTTTTTTCAGGAAGGAACAAGATGATCATTACCAGAGCAAATTGACCTCCAGCAGGCCACTGGTGTGAATGTCTCTAACCAATCAATCAGAAACAGAGAATGAGAGTGGCCTGAGGGCCTAACATCCTCTAGATGTGAGAACGAAAGGGTAGAAAAGTTTTGTTTTTTTTTAAGTGCAAAGGAAGATGCGGAAGAGTTCTGTTTTCAGCAGTTTTTTAAAGATTGCAAGTGAGGTGGCTGAGCGTGCAGAGATAGGCAGCTGCCTATCTCTGCACGCTGAGCCACAATCGTGGGATCGCTGAACTGTTTTCCTTGGTGTCGACTGTGTGGTGCTGGTACCACCAGACGACGTTCTCTGGTTGAGCGTAGTGGACGGGAGGGGATGTAGACCTGAATGATTGAATTGAGATAAGATGGAGCTGTGGAGTTAACCAATCTGTAGACAAGAGACAGAGCTTTGAACTTGATCCTTGCAGCCACAGGAATCCAGTGCAAAGATCTAAAGAGCGGTGAGACATGAGACCTTTTTTGGTTGATTAAAAATGAGGCGTGCTGCTGGACGACCGGAGACCACATCCAAGTTGCTTGGATGTGGTCTGAAAATCTTTATTTTTGCCATGTTTGTCTATAATAACACTCTCTTTAGGATTTACTGGTCTACATTCAGTGTGTGCACATAATGATACCATACAACATAGTGACCACTCTTCACAATGAAACTAGCCAGAATGACTGATAATAAGACTGAAGACATGATGCCAGTCACAGGAAACTGAAGTGAAAGTTAGGTGTTAGGATGGTTCTGATAAGACGGTGATTTGCAAACCAAGGGCATACACACTACACCAGACAAGATTATATTATATGAGATAATTATTGTCTAGTTTTTTATGTATTGAGTTACTGAGTTAATAAATAACTACTTCTTTCTCATTTAATTGGGTTCACTTTATCGAGTTTTAAGAGCTCTGTGAAAATCCAATGACATTTAAGGTAATTTATGCTGAAACGTATAATGGTTCACAAACCTCCAAGTACCGCTTCATTTTGTATGTTGTAAAGAAGAAGTTAATGGAGAACTTTAGAAAACATGTGTTTTGGATTTTTTTTTAAGTAAACTGCAGTTTTATAGTTTTCTGGGTGAATTATGTATTAATCTGTTATATTTTAGGTTTGGTTTGTTTGTTATTACTTTTAATTGAATTGAGAAAGAAGCATTTATCTAAGTGGAAATCTGCTTTGTAACATATACACACACAACACACACGTAACTTGCATCTCACACCTCACACCTACTGACATATAGTCACGTACTCAAGCACACAAAATTTATATGATTTATTGGATAGTGATAGGTTTAGTTCGAACCAATCTCATGATGATACGTGTTCTTGATGCAACGATTTCCTGTACAGAAAAATATAAAGTGTGTGTGAAGAGACGCAGAGAGTTTAGATTTCCTGCTGTCCTGGACCTTCACAAACCTCGTTCTGCATCCCAGTACAAAAGAAACCATACTCGTCGAGTCTCCACTCAGTTTATCAAGTCTAAGGTAAGAATTACTCTGCAGTTTCAGTTCCTCTCCAGGAGTTCATAGGGAGAAGTAATTACGATTACACTGCTTCTTTTTACAATTTTAAACCACACTTAAGCCCCTTTTCCACTGCCCCTTCAGGTACTAAACCAGTGTGGTGCAGGTCTGTGCCAACCTTCTTTTAAGCCACCTCCAGACGTACTGTCACAAACAAGGTAAGTTTACCCCACTGTCTGTGTAAAAGAGTCGAGGTGGCGTGTGAAATATTGAGGATGTTTTATTATGAGACCAGCTACTGCAGTTGTTTCTCCTGTGAGACATGATTTCAACTCGAGTGCAGTTGTCATACATTGTGTTCATCATTCAGTACACTGGAGAAATAAAAAAAAACCTAACCCTTACCAAGCCCTTTGGGCTTGTCCAGTTGGGTGTAGGTGTGATGGAGGTGTTCAGTTACTTGCTGACACAGCCCAACAAGCTTAACCAGAACCCAGTCTTACTACTTTTAAAGTGCAGTGTAAATAAGCAAAGGTGACCCTCTTCTCACCAATATCACAGAGTTTCTGTCTTTGTAGAAGATTAAACTAAAAAGCCAGTGGGACCTGTCTTAAGGTACTGGACAGGGCCCAGTAGGCAGGATAATGGCTTTTAATTCCCATTTCCTCCCAAATTCTCAAAACTACAAATCATTCAGTTAATCACATAGTAGCAAACTAGTACTAAATGAAAATAATCACAAGTTGCAGTCCTGTTTAAAATTAGCTCCACACTGATCAGCCGTAATGGGAAAATCCTTTTTTATTAATGCATGAATTTATTGTTTAACAAACAAGGGGTTTATTATTTACTACTACTAATTAGGTTCGAGATTCAGAGAATTGCACATCTTTGCCTACTGATCCCTGAACTAGAGTGGATGAACCAACCAAACGAGTCACTCAAAAAAAAAAGCAAAACAAAACAAACAAACAAAAAAAGATAAGAGACCCTATTCAAACAAACAAACAACATTTATAGACTAAAGTAATAATACTAAATATGAAGACGGTGCTCTGTTCTTTTAAAATATACAAGAAGGAGAACACAGAAATATTGCTTAAAGCTGCGGTATGAACACAAATAGAAATATTGGTGCATAGAATATTTGACAAAAAAAAATTACATACATACAGCTTATTCTCTGTAACTCTAACTTCTCTTTCTTATTTTTTTTTTTTCACCAGTGAATCATGAGGATCGTCTTTGCCTGTTTTCTGCTGGTGCTGCTCTCTGCCCTGGAGTTCAGTGCAGCTCTGGACTTTTATGACAAGCATGTCGCCCCAAACATGGGAATTAATGACTGCAAAGATAAATTGCAGAGGGTAGGAGGGGATTTTAATACCTTCATTCTGACTCACAGGAAGACAGTAGAGAAACTGTGTAGAAATGTTAACGGCATGAGAAAACTTCGAGATGTAAATATTATTGATTGTAAAGTAAATAAAGTGGGTGAATTGTATGGTGCTGTAGTTACAATTAAATGTGAAAATGGAATACCTGTGCACTTGGAGAACGTAGTAAGAGGTATACCAAAATAGTGACGTTTTGGAAAAATTAAAACAAGTCTTATTTTGCATATAGTAAAGGGGCTTTACAGTTTTCTTATAAACTGATTTCAGGGAGCGTTTGACCTCTTGACCTCTGCAGTTTTTGCCTAGTTAAAAAGTTTCCAAAGCTGAACTCATGCTACCATTTTAAAAATGTTCTTGTTTCCTCAGTATTAGGAGACAATGTGTTTCATTTATGTGCTTTATTCGCTTACGTAGACAGTCATTGTCTATCCTGCAGTGGCAAACAATAAAATCTTTATGCGCAATTTGTTGAATTCGTTGTGATGAAAGTTTCCTCAACATGTTTTCCCCTCTTTACATTGGTTTCTACTTTAGATACTTGTTGCTGTTAACTTAATTTCCATTAGATTAGGGAAAAAAAAAGATTCCTCTGCTGTTTTCACACTGGAGTCAAATTACTAACCTGCTACAATTTAATTTTTTTGATAAGCAGCTCTTCTTGTAGAAACCCTACTCCAGGAAATACAAATTAGAAAAGAAAGGATCTTCACCTTCTCAGTTGGACAAACCTGGGCCACAGTCAATAAACTACCCAATTTATGCACCACTCATCAGATGAGCAATAAATAAAGTAATATACCTGTGTATAAGCTGAGAGGTTCTTGATCATCTGATTTCTTCCAGCTGTTGAAAAGAGCTTAGTAAAAACAACAGGGTGAATTCTGAACAGTGTCACCTTCATGAAGGAGGAATTATTGCAGGAGTGGAAGCTTTAGTCATTGCTGTCCATCTACAGTTTGATCAAGGCCATGAGGATAAACCAAAAGTGACAACTGGACAGGTGTTCTGAGAACAGATGAGGCCAAAGCAAGATGTCTTTATCTTTTGCAACAAGCAAACTCTGCATTCCAGTATAATAATTGGAAATCTGCGAAATATGGTGGTGACAGTGTCATGTTTCAGGCCTGCTTTGCTGCCTCTGGACCAGAATGGTTTGTCATCACTGATGGAGTCATGAATTCTGAGTTCTGTAAGAAGATTTTACGGGAAGATGTCAAGATATCCATCTGTTAACTGAAGCTCAACAGAAAGTGGATCAAAGGGTGAAGGCAACAGATCTGAACCCTCAAGTCATTCTACTAATTACTAGTTAAAATAGCAGAAATGTAATTGTAAAACCAACATCCCTGAGTTTAAACACAGGCTGACAAGCAGACATGAGCTCACATACTTTTACCCAACACAAATATTTAAGATGATGGAGCAATGAATTTACATTACATGCTAACATTTACTTCTTTTCACTTCAGAAGTTAGAAAAAAAGCTTTCAATGAACCCTTGTCCTGTTTAGTATCTCTTGCCTTTTTTCATACTGAAGTTGCTCTTTTCTACAACAGTTTGTGTGAGTGTATATATACAGTCCCATCCAAAACTGCTGTTTGTTTGTTGCCGTTTATGTTTCTGGTCTGACAGAGGGAACACAGACACATTTACTGCTTCCATTTTGCATCCAAATTTCTAACTGAGCTGATTAGTCTGATTATGATTTTAACAAGACACAAATGCATGTCTTTAACAGGTGAAGCACCAACAAAATGCTGTCCCAATTCATAGCTTTACCCCTACCCCTGAACACTCTTACAACATAGTAGCTGAAAGATTTCCTTTCCTGAATTCATTGATGATGTTATAACTACATGAGAACGTTTTATTACTTTGTTCTCTAAGTATCTTCAGAGTATCTACAGAAGTGACCTGTTCCACATTTGGAAAAGTATTAAGAGGCATTTGCTGAAGAACAATTATTATTTTACTTTGACTTCCTTGTACTCAACTTGAAACATGGCAGAGGAAAACTACGTGGAGACAGGACTTGGACCGTCTCAGGTAAAGGAGAACGACATACTCCACGGCGATCCCACCAGCTACCAGATCATGAACTTTAATGGAGAGAGCTGTTTTGGAAAAATTGCCAAGTGTCGCAATTTAGGAACGGGCAACATAGAGGCAGTAAAAATCCTGAAATTCTACCTCATTGAATGTGAAGTGGAAATGCTTGAAGCGATCAGGACCCTGGACCCAGACAAAACAAACATTGTGAGGTTCATGGAGAGTTTCCAGTTCCAAAACCTCTCCTGTTTGGTGTTTGAGATGCTGGACAGGAGCCTTTTGGACCTGATCAAGGAGAGAAACAGGACAGAGAGGCTTTTTTAAGCCTCCTAAATTGCTGTCTACATGTGAACTCTGAAGGGAGGATCACTCCCAGGGAAGCCATTGACACACAGCTTCATAACAATGGTTCACCTGGTAGAAGACAGGGAAACCAGTATCTATGCAGATGCTGCCTTTCAGTTGATGACACTGAAACCGTCATCAATGATGATGGTGGCAGAGGAGATCCAGAAGACCCCAGGGCCGATTCACCGAAACCACCTGCTGACAGTTGTCAAGATGAAAACGATGAGTGTGATGGTGAAAAGTTGGACCAGTCAGACATTGTGACTTCATTTGATGGTGACGATGGAGATGCTGAAACATCCACTAGTGCAGAATCCAGGGTTGAAGAATCCACTGTTCTAATGCCACACACCATTTACTTTAATGATGAGGACACTGATCCAGAATCCCCTCACTCTGGACATAGAGAACCATCCACAGACATGTCCAGCAAAGAAAACTCAGAAAGACCGTCAGCAGCAGCCGACCTTCAAGATGGAGTCAAAAACACTGCTCCTCCCAGTGAAGAAGAGTCCGGCATCGCTGCTAATTCCAGTGAAGACGACACAAACACTTGTTGTTGGTTGTTGGTTAGTGGCCAACAACATGTGTGACAACAGAGCTTCAGTGGACGTGGACCCAACTGATGAAGATGCACCCTCTATTTCTTCAAAAGATGGAGTTTCATCTGCCACCAGACCCACTGATGATGTCAACACTGATCCTGAAGAAGTAGAAATGGACACAGGCCCTGAAGGAGTCGACATCAACAGTGGCCCTGAAGGAGTCCGGAAGAAGACTTTATTCAGAGGAACCTGCAAATTCTTCAGCAGAGTGAGGAAAAGAGCTCTTTCCATGTTTATATGTGGAAAGACTGAGTCTGAAAACTAGAACAGACTTTTATTTGTAACTAATTTTAACCAAACACCCTGTGGGGATCTGGTTAAAATGAGTTAGAACTATTTCATTATTAACCATTTATTAGAAAGAACAAATGGTTAATAATGAACTACACCTGCCTCCTCTTAACCATGTGTCTGTTCATCCTGTGTACATGTGGTTAAGAGGAGGCAGGTAACGGGCAGCACAGTGGTAAAACTGTCAGAACTCCTGCCTCACAGTGAACAGGTCCAGGGTCCAAATATAACAGCTGGGCCTTTTCTGGGTCTAGTTTTCATTTTGCCACTGTGTTTGTGTGGGTTTACTTCCACAAAATATCAAAATAAATAAACATGATTCTTTATTTAATGTTTGTTTTCAGTAGTTTTCTTTATTAAGAATGATGACTTGTTTGGAATGAATTTTAAAGATGTTTAAGTTCACATTATGCAGACTTCCACAGATTATATTTGTGTCATGGTTCTGTCCTGCTCTCTGTGTTTTCCTGTTCTCTCCTTCCTTCACTCCTCTCTCCTGACTTGATCACCATGCCAATCTCTGTCTGTCTTTGAACCTTCCTGTTTTCTCTGTCCAGTTGTCAGTCCCAAGCTGTTCCCTTGAGATCTTTTGAGCTTGAGTTTCTCTCCAGCACCTTAACATTTTGAATTCTTGTCTGCAGCCCAGGCACCATCATGTTGGAGCGCTGCAAACATCCGGCATCTTTCCTTCACTAACTCCCCCTTTCCACCCAAAACTTCAGACAAGCATCAAGAGAGCAGCAGTGACACTGCAATGACTCTGTGTGGCCTGATGATGGAACCCAGGCAGAGATTTCTGTACTTCATTCTCCAGTTACATCAACCCTTGTTTTAATCTCTCTTGAATCAGAAAAGAAGGAGGATCCACCATTGACAGTCACAGACAGTGTAGTATACACATTCACCAGCAGAGGGAGTGCCATGCACATAAGTCATGGTACTTAAAGCTTTAAAGCTTCACCTCAAGAGGAGATGAGAACATTGTACTTTAAAGGTAAATATAGTTATTACCAACCCTGGTTTAACATCACCTGTGGAATGCAGTGGCTGCTTTGTCCAACTCTTAATAGCCAGGTGCTGTAGTTGATTTAGGCAGATTTAATCAGATCATTATAAATACATTAAAATCCATCAGTGATGGTGAATTATTCTGTACTAGTGTGCAATATGGTTGATTTGGAGTACAATCATTTTTAAATATTTCTTGATTACATTTCTGAAAGTTATGACTTGATTGATGAAAAGAAATGTTAATTTAACATTTGACAGATCAGGATCAGTTAATTTGAATATGATTAATCCAGAGTTTATGTGACCTGTCTCTGTTCAGGAGAAAGGGATAGTTGGAAAACAAACAGGACAGTTGGACAGATTAACCAAGAATAAATAATAAGACTTCTAACAAAGAAATTTAGACTGAGAAACGAATATTAAACATCAAAAAGGAAAAATTATGATAAATGGTCTTTATTCATGCAGCTGCTACAGTTCTAATCTGTGTATATGAAGACAATCCTCAGTTATCAAACCTCATCATTTCAGAACACTGTAATAAATTTTTTACTGGAGTAGTTTAAGTGTCTGAAACTGACATTACAATATCCTATTTGATAAGTATGTGAGGTCTTTCTCTCTTGAGGGCTTTAATGTTTTCTCTTATATTGACTTCAGTATATATTGTATTTATATACAGTGAGGGAAAAAATTATTTGAACCCCAGCTGATTTTGTAAGTTTGCCCACTAACAAAGAAATGATCAGTCTATAATTTCAATGGTAGGTGTATTTGAACAGTGAGACACAACAATGACAAAAGAAATCCAGAAAAATGCGTTTCAAAAAGAGTTATAAATTAATTTGCATTTCCACGAAGGAAAGAAGTATTTGATCCCTTCGAAAAACGTGCTTTAGTACTTGGTGGCAAAACCTTTGTTGGCAATCACAGAGGTCAGACGTTTCTTGTAGTTGGCCACAAGGTTTGCACACATCTCAGGGGGGATTTTGGCCCACTCCTCTTTGCAGATCCTCTCCAATGTTTGGCAACTCGAACCTTCAGCTCCCTCCACAGATTTTCTATGGGATTAAGGTCTGGAGACTGACTAGGCCACTCCATGACCTTAATATGCTTCTTCTTGAGCCAGTGATTTGTTGCCTTAGCCGTGTGTTTTGGATCATTGTCATGCTGGAGTACCCAACCACGACCCTTTTCAATGCCCTGACTGAGGGAAGGAGGTTCTCACCCAACATTTGACGGTACATGGCCCCATCCATCCTCCCTTTGATGCGGTGCAATTGTCCTGTCCCCTTGGCAGAAAAAGACCCCCAAAGCATAATGTTTCCACCTCCATATTTGACAGTGGGGATTGTGTTTTTGGAGTCATAGGCAGCCTTCCTCCTCCTCCAAACACGGCGAGTTGAGTTGATGCCAAAGAGCTCTATTTTGGTCTCATCTGACCACAACACTTTCACCCAGCCTTCCTCTGAATCAGTCAGATGTTCAGTGGCAAACTTCAAACGGGCCTGTAGATGGGCTTTCTTGAGCAGGGGGACCTTGCGGGCACAGCAGGATTTCAGTCCTTCACGGCGTAGTGTGTTACCAACTGTTTTTTTGGTGACTATGGTCCCAGCTGCCTTGAGATCATTGACAAGTTCCTCCCGAGTGGTTCTTGGCTGATTCCTCACCGTTCTCATTATCATTGAAACTCCACGAGGTGAGATCTTGCATGGAGCTCCAGACCAAGGGAGATTGGCAGTTAAATTATGTTTCTTCCATTTGCGAATAATTGCACCAACTGTTGTCACCTTCTCACCCAGCTGCTTGGCGATGGTCTTGTAGCCCATTCCAGCCTTGTGTAGGTCCACAATCTTGTCCCTGACATCCTTGGAAAGCTCTTTGGTCTTGGCCATGGTGAAGAGTTTGGAATCTGGATTGATTGATTGCTTCTGTGGACAGGTCTCTTTTATACAGGTAACGAGCTGAGAGGGCTGCCAATGTCAGCTCGTTACCTGTATAAGATCCACCTGGGAGCTAGAGATCTTGCTGACGGATAGGGGATCAAATACTTCTTTCCTTCGTGGAAATGCAAATTAATTTATAACTCTTTTTGAAACGCATTTTTCTGGATTTTTTTTTGTCATTGTTGTGTCTCACTGTTCAAATAAACCTACCATCGAAATTATAGCCTGATCATTTCTTTGTTAGTGGGCAAACTTACAAAATCAGCTGGGGTTCAAATAATTTTTTCCCTCACTGTATGTACGTTGGTGTTAACATGTTTCACTCTATGAAATTAGAAGAAAAACTTTTCAGACTTTAACACTGAACTCAATCAACTGAGTTAATAAAATAAACATTTAACAAGCAGCTCTTGTTTTCTCCAGTGAGACAAATGTAGTTGTAAAATAATCAAATGCCTCTGTGATGGGGAATTGTTGTGTATCTGATCGTCTGGTTCATTATCTAGTTGCTATAAAGAAGGGGAATTACAGGAAAACTCTTTTGAATGTATTCTATAGTTTCTGTATTTTAATACACAGATGAGCAGTGTGGAGTCACGAGAGGTGCATTAATGTGTTCTTGGTTCAGTTACCTTGCATATGTTGAATACAGAGCTGTCTGTGACTTATCTCTGTTCACATACAAAACCTATTAGCACTCAGCATTCAAATCACTGTAGTGTTTTATTGTCCACGCTATTGTGTGGGTCTAGTCAGGGATCTCTCTTCATATTATATGGTTGTTGGTGGATTCAGACTAAATTGTTGAGACGTGCATATTAGCTCAAACCAAAGTCTCCCATGTTGTTCTCAGGACAAAGGCAGTTTATTGTGTGTGTGTGTGTGTGTGTGTGTGTGTGTGTGTGTGTGTGTGTGTGTGTGTGTGTGTGTGTGTGTGTGTGTGTGTGTGTGTGTGTGTAGAACTGTTTTCTCTGAATCTTCGTTCCATGCTTGAAGATATGTGGGGTTAAATATTTTCTAAGCTATGACTAGAGAGCCACAACAATGAGAGCTCCATCAGTTTGCAGATATGAGTTGGCATGTTCTCAGTTTCGTTAACTTGTCTGACGGGTCTACAGGTAGTTTGCATCGTCTACTTACATATCTCATATACAGAACTGTTCATCTGATTTCTGTTTAGATACATATTTATTCAAACTGAACAAAGAAGTAGGTGTTCCCCATTCGTTTGAACAGTATATAATGACGTTCTGGTAAGAAGACTCCAGCTTCAGAGAACTTCCTTTACTGAAGACCATCTGGTTCCTCAGACAACCAACTCTTACTCCTCTTATCATTAGGGAAGGATCATATTTGTAGATTTGTAGTCAACACGAGCAAACATGAAGTCAGATGTACCGCATACACATTTGCTACACCTGGTATGTTTGTGAAAATTCAGTCATCTAGATCATGGAGTCCAGATGCTATGACTCGAATTACAGATACAGTGGCAAGAAAAACTTTGTGAACCTTTTGGAATTTCATGGTTTTCTGCATTAGTTTCTCATAAAATGTGCTCTGATCTTCATCTAAGTCACAGCAATAGAAAAACACAGTGTGCTGAAAATAATACTACACAAACATTATATGTTTTCATGTTTTTATTGAACATAACATGTAAACATTCACAGTGCAGGGTGGAAAAAGTATGTGAACCCCTAGGCTAATTACTTCTCCAAAAACTAATTGGAGCCAGGATTGAGCCAACCTTCAGTGTGATGATATTGGATGTGTTGCTGAAAGCTGCCCTGCCTTTTAAAAACACACACCAGTTTTGGGTTTACTGGTTTTAAGAAGCACTGCCTGATGTGATGCCTCACAAAAAAGCGCTCTCAGAAGACCTAAGATCAAGAATTGTTCACTTGCATGAAGCTGGAAATGTTTACAAATATCTCCATCAGCCTTGATGTTCATGTGTCCACAGTAAGAAAGACTGTCTACAAATGGAGAAAGTTCAGCACTGTTGCTACTCTCCCTAGGCGTGGTTGTCATGTAAAGATGACTGCAAGAGCACAGCGCAGAATGCTGAATGAGGTAAAGAAGAATCCTATAGTGTCAGCTAAAGACTTACAGAAATCTCTGGCACATGCTAACATTTTGTTGACACATCTACAATAAGGAAAACATCAAACAAGAATGGAGTACATGGGGGGACACCACGAAGGAAGTCATTGCTTCCAGAGTTTCTCAAGACATTTTGCAGGAAAATGTAAGACCGTCTGTCCCCAACTGAAGCTCCACAGAGGATAGGTGATGCAACAGGACAATGACACAAAGCATACAAGAAATTCAACAAAAGAATGACTTCAACAGAACAAAATACACCTTCTGGAGTGGCCCAGCCAGAGTCCTGATCTCAACCCGATTGAAATGCTGTGGCATGACCTTAGGAGAGCCATTCACACCAGACATCCCAAGAATATTGCTACACTGAAACAGTTTTGTGAAGAGGAGTGGTCCAAAATTACTCCAGATTGTTGTGCAGGTCTGATCTGTAACTACAGGAAACATTTGGTTGAGGTTATTGCTGCCACAAAAGGGTCAACCAGTTATTAAGGTCAAAGGTTCACATACAGCTCTCAGCAACACATCCATAAATGTGACCAAAAATCTAATGTTTGTGTAGCATTATTTTCGACAGACTGTCTTTTCTATTGTTGTGACTTAGATGAAGATCAGAGCACATTTTATGACCAATTCATGCAGAAAACCATGAAATTCCGAAAGGTTCAAATACTTTTTCTTGCCTCTGTACATCTGATACTGTTGATCTCTGCATTGCATGAGATTAATGATTTTGTATATGGTCCATGCTTCATTTCAGAAATGTGGGGTTAAATAATTTCTAACCTATGACTAGAGAGCTAAACAATGAGAGTGCCATCAGTTTGCAGATATGGGTTCCACCATGGGATGGCATGTTCTCAGTTTCGTTAACTTGTCCGACGGTTCTACAGGTAGTTTGCATCGTCTACTTGTTATCTCGTGTACAGAACTGTTCATCTGATTTCTGTTTAGATACATATTTATTCAAACTGAACAAAGAAGTAGGTGTTCCCTATTTGTTGGAACAGTATATAATGACGTTCTGGTAAGCAGACTGCAGCTTCACAGAACTTCCCTTACTGAAGACCATCTGGTGCATCAGACAACCAACTCCTTCCACGACCTCAGCCAGGGAACCAACCAAGCAATCGCTCATCAAGAAATAAGGTAAGAAACACAAATAATTTAATTAACTGTATTAACTTTATTCCCTGCTCTACAGGTCTCTGTCAGATTTTCAGTTAACTTAATGAATAAAACATTGTGCAAGCAGAGTATTAAATTTGCAGTTGTTCTGTTACTTGCTCACTGTCCTGACTTTGGAGTGAACAAAACGAAGTAACTGCAACATTTCATCCATATTTCGCTAAATCTGTTATGAGAACAATTTTGTGTTTCTCTCTTCCAAGTGAATCATGAAGATCCTCGTTGCCTGTTTTCTGCTGCTGCTCTTCTTTGCCTCTGTGGTTTCTCAGCCTGAGGTCAATATTGTTCCTGCGATGAATGCAGCTGATTGTACCAGAGAGATACACAACAGGTTCAATAATGCAATCGGACAATGTACGCAGGTACAATAACCTTCATTTTGGGCAATCCACTAAATCCACAACTACTCTGCGGAGGACAGAATGGGGAAAGAATAACAACAGCCCAAAGATTTCGATTAATTGACTGTACACATAATAGAAACACTGTGTTTCCTCATTGTACTTACACCGGTAACCTGTACCCTGAACCGATTCGCCTTCAACTGACTTGCCAAAACAATCAACCTGTGCGTTTTTTAGGTAGAGTTCGTTAAACATCTGCCATTAGCTTCAGTGTGTTGTTTAGCATATTAAACTAAAGTGTGTTGTTTATCCTAGTTTCCATCTTGTTGTGGTTTAGGATGTGCTTCTTCTGTGTGCTTACAAATGTTAAAGGACTGTGAGAAGAAAATGTTAGATTGAATGTATTGACAATCAGGAGTGACAAGCATTGTTTTCCTCACTCAGTTACCTTAAACACCCTTCTTGTACTCCACCTGTCTTCAGCTGTATTGTTTCAAACATACACCTGCTATATTGTGACACACTGATAAAATAAATGCATTTGAAAGAACTTTCTCAGGTAAATTTTCCTTTTTCTTTCTTATTTTTCATTGTTTAATGTATGTAATAACCTGGTTAATCAGATACAACCACACTGAGTCCTCTGAGTGATGAGCATCACAGTTTACACTGTTTCAAAGAGATGACAGAGAAGTTCAGTTTTGTTCATTTCATTAAATGATCAAAGTTCATTAGAGTTCATTAGATTTTATCAAACCATGAACAACCTGCGCTCAACACTGCGTTTAGTATTCACACTATAACCAAAATATGAATCAACCTGATAACACTGTTAAAACAGCATGGGTGGTAAAATAAGCTGCATTACAGGTTGATTTCTCTTTTAGCTGCTCATATTGTAGAAGTGAAGCGTCTTGTCTGTTCTTTTACAATACATGGGCACTGACAAGGTCTCTTCTACAACAAGGGTTGATAATGTGGATAACTGGTTTCTCAGATTTGAATATTATTGGTTCTGATGTTTTTTAAATGTTTTCAGGGGTAAGACTAGGTTTGAGGGTTAGGCATTTAGTTTTGATGGTTAGGGTAAGGGGCTCGTGAATGTATTATGTCAATGTGTGTTCTCTTAAAAAACAAAAAAACATCCTGCGTGAGGAATGGAACGCTCATGTGTTCAGATCTGACTTTCTCAGTCACTTTTCAAACTAAATATTTCAACTGAATACACAAAATATACTGTCATTACTTGTGTTACTATGTACTAGTGGTTAAAGCCTGACTAGTTTGGTTTTATACCCTAGAATTGACAGCTGATTATGATAAACTATGTTTAGTGGTTTTACATTATTTTGTTCATCAAATCTATAAAACCGCGTGACTGAAGAAGTGATAAATAATTAAAGAAAACAATTTTTACCAGTAGTGTCCACAGACGTGGAGCAGCAAGAGGTGTCAGGTCATTGTAGCCGGATACTTTACAGCCTGGCATCTGGGTATTACAGATAAACTCCTCCTCATCATTCAGCCAGGACATGTGCACTGCAGCTCCCAGTATCACCAGTCTGACCAGCAGCAGCACAGGAAGCACTGACTTACCTGCGTGAAGAGGAACCTCACTATAATTCACATTAATGCCTAAATACTGAAGCTACAGTAAATGTAGTGAAACATACCGATGAGAGTTGCCTGTGAATGCCATTTGCACAGGAGGCTGGAGAGGAATCCCAACTTACCTCATTGTTACTACTGTACTGCGAAAGACACAAGGACGAGTCATACCACATATAGTATCATGAGACAAACACTGGGATGTTAAGTAATCGTTACGAGAAATGACTGTATATAAAAAAAAAGGGGCGATTTGGGTTGGCTGGACCAACGCACCTCCTCCTGTTTACGTGAAGTCTGTGAACAAATGAGTTGAAATTACATTGTAACAGTTTACAGCATTTAAATAGAAAATAACCAGTAAAGCATTTTTACTCTGTTTTGCCTCAGTCCTCTGTTGTGATCTTAACTTTAAGCACTGACTTGTGCTTAAGTTAAGCTTAAGTTAAGCTGTTATGCAACTACATGACGATATCCTAATGTGGTTCTAGGAGGCACAAAATAAACTTAAAAAAGAAAGATCTGTCAAATCAGATGCTGAATGAGTTCATTTGAATTTACAGATAGATGATATGGAGTCAGGACAATGTGTTTTCACCTCAGCTGACCTGCACATGTTGAATTGCATTAGTGCATTGGTTTTCGTTGGTACTTTCTATTTCGGATTAGTTTGTTGGTTTGTGTGTTTCCTGCTTCAGAGGAGTGATTTGTTACTACTTTGTATTTTGGGATTGGGAGTTCGGGTTTTGTCGCTGTATGTTCCTGGTTTGTGTGGTCACTTGTTAGGTATTTGTTCCTTGCCGTGTTTCAGGTCTTAGTTGTCACTTTGTTTCGAGCCTTCACTTGTTTTCCCAAACCCACACAGCTTAGGCATAGGATCTTAATCTTGTAAAACACCTTCTCAGTTTAACAAAACTGGACCACAGAGGCTTAACTAACCAATTTATGCACCACTCATCAGCTGAGCAGTAAACAAAGTAAAATACCTGAACAATGAACACTGTCACCTTCATAAAGGAAATATTGGCTGCAGAGTGATGCGGTTTGGATTTCACTCCTATGATGCTAGAGGTTAAATAAAAACAAAGGTAGACATGTTAAGATTTTGGTGTGTAATACTTTACTGTGACTCATTGTCCACATCAGATACACTGTGTGCTCGCATGAACATTTGTTTTTCAAATGTGAAGGAGATTTACCTGTACACTTTGATCGTGACATAGCGAACTATAGTTAAACATCTACATGATGTTTACATCATCTACATCTGTCTGTTTAAATCAAACCACATCAAATATAACCTTTAAATGATTTGTCTTATTCTTCCAAAATATAAGTTTTGGAAATTAGTGATTGTGTGAGAATATTTTTTCTGTGACCATTCAACATTTGTACCAGACAGTCATTGTCTTTCCTGCAGCGGCAAATAATAAAATCCTCGAGCAATTTGTTGAATGAACATTTGTTAAATTTCTCCCTAAATTAATGTGTTCCTTTCTTTACACTGGTTTCTACTATAGGTATTTGTATTCCTGTAAACTTCATTAAATTGCCTTAGATTATGAAAACTATTTCTGACCTCTGCTCTTTTCACACCGTTGTATAAGCTGAGAGGTGTTTGGTGGTCTGACTTTTTCCAGTAAAACAGGTGGAATTCTGAACACCAAGACTTTCAGTAAGGAGACTTTAGTCTTTACAGATACTTAATAAGTTCATCATCTGGTTGCTACAGAGAAAGGGAAGTTAAAGGACAAATGTTAATTTGGATATACAGACTGATGATGAAGCCGCAAGAGTGAGATGTGTTCTTGGTTCATTGAACTTGCATATCCTCAATATAAAGCTGTCTGTGAACAGTTGAAGTACTGATAGAAACCCTATCAGTAAACTCAGAAATGCTGTACATCCTCACCTGCACTTTCTGCAGTGCTACAGATGCATACAGGACTGTAGTTCACATTAAAACTAATAATATCTTTTCTTTATTTGCTATTGATTTAATGTGTGTTAAAGTTTATTGTGGAAAAAGAACATTTGTACCCTTTTTTTTAAGTATTTAATAAAAAAATAAAGACAATAACAAATTATCTTAGATTAACTTTCACTATGTATTGTACATTGGTGTATTTATTTTTGACATATAAGAACTGTGTTCAAACTTGAACTTGACTTATAAATGTATTGGCATTGTAATGATACTGTATATTTATTAGTATATTAAGCAAGTTGCATTCAATTACAGCATATTTATTAATTAATATATGTGAATACACTGTGTAGATATACTTCAAGTTATATGTAGCTGCAGTTTCATAAAAAACTCTTGCATGTTATGTTTTAAAACATTGAATTAATAGCCTAATTTAAGACACACAACACACATTTATATACACTTAATTACAAATTTCATTTAAAATATTTACTTTGAATGTCATTTTTTTTGCCATAATAAAATGTCTATTTGTATTTTATTGTGATTAATTTACAACAGTTTCAGATGATGAGAGTCCTGCTTCGTGTCCATAGAGTGATAGTTTCAAGGATCAGGGTGCTCACAGTGTTGACCAGGATGAACCAGCAGCTGCTGCTTGTGGATGGAGTCAGACTGTTGTAAAGGTTTAATGTGTACTCTCCAGTAAAGGCCACACGGTGGCGCTACACGTCCAGGATCAGTCCTGATAAGACTGATGATGAAGCCACAAGAGACAGATGTGTTCTTTGATCATTGAACTTGCATATCTTCAATACGGAGCTGTCTGTGAACAGTTGTCTGTGAACACTCTGACAACATATTTGATACGTATTTGCAGGTTTCTCTGTTGTCTGTGACACAGGCGTGCTGTACATCTGCAGCTCACTTCAGCTTCAGTTAATAAGAACATTTGTCCTGTTGACAATTTACACTTTCCTTCTATGGTCACTTAGACATATTAATGAGGTCACAGTTAAAACTTTTAACACTGACATTTACTGCAACTTTTGTATCTGCCCTTGAATCTCTGATGGTTGGACTTAGGGTTTGAACTGTTTCTGCATTTGTTGCATGATGTAAATGACACAATAGTGCAACAGGAAAGGTTGAGTAAACATGCTAAATATACGGTGTCAGTAGTAATCCCCTGCTAATACAGACAAGATAGATATGCTACAAATAAAAACTTTAAAATTAATATTGTTTAAGATATTATTTTGGCCATGATGGTGCTACAGTACATGTTGTATTGTTTTTGTTTAAAAAAATAATAATATTGTATTTTTAAAAACAGGAAAAACATGTCTGCTCATCACTGACACCTTGGGGTTTTCACAGGAACCTGAATTCAGCTCTGCTTCTCTGTCAAAGAGTGAGAAGAACAGTTTACTGTGACTGTATTTAAGACATCGATATTAAAGTTAATTTTCAAATGAACACCTCACTGTTGTAATTGTAAAGAGTTTAAGTTACAGTTAAAAGTCTAAATTCTCAGTAGAAAGGTTCCAAAAACACTTTGTAAACTACTTGTTTATCAGTCAACAGCAGACAGACACAGTTAGAGATATGATGAACAGAGCTGAGCATTTAGCAGCAAATGAACCAGATGAATCCTCCAGGAGCTGGTAGAGAACAAAGAGTATATGTAAATGAATATTGTATTATTTGCTCCATTAATGCTGAATATGGAAATAAGCGTCTTTTATATAAAAGGTTTGTCATTCATTTACATTAGTTACCATCCACACTTTACAATGACTGATTCTACACTGCACTGTATGTAGCAGATGCAAGTTGGTAAAGCTGCAGTAAATGTCAATGTTAAGAGTCTTAACAGCCACATTATTAATATGTGACCATAGAAAGAAAATGTAATTAGTCTACAAATGTGGTGATATGTCAGTGTTATGATCACAGCTTTCTTCTATCAGTGCTAAAACAAAACTAAAAAGATTACATTTGAAGAAATTCCATGTTTACAGCTTTAATTCTTTGATTTGCTTTTCCACATATTTAGTATGAAGTGTTGTTTGATGTACAGTAAAGTGTTTTAATAATACTGTTTAAACTGTCAGTCAATGTTTTCATTGTTGTCCAACTTGCATCTGCTACATACAGTACAGTGTGAAATCAGTAATTGTAAAGTGTGGATGGTAACTAATGTAAATGAACGAGTAAATAAAACATAAAAGTACTGGAATTTTCTGCAACAGACATTAACATCAGAGGCTGTTGAGTTTACTACTAATCTTTATTACAGAGCTCACAGAGTCATATGAGGAACATGGGTTTGTTCTGTTGCTGTGTTGTTTCATAACGTCTGGTATGAAGCTGTTACTGGTTAAACAATAACCACATAAACCAAAACATATAAAACCCAGTATCAGTTCATAGATCCACTCTTAGATTTAATGCAGCACAGGTAGTTGTTTCAGGGAGAGGTTGACCTCTTGACCTCTGCAGTGTTTGCCTAGTTGAAAAGTTGCCAAAGCTGGAATCTCACTCCATCATGTCAAATCTCTTTTTGAAGCCTGAGTATTAGAAGAAGCTAAAGGTGGATCTCTGTAGTACAGTGCTGAGAATGACATCTGGTCCACTTGATTGGTTAGAAGGATCAAATATGGCTTGCAGGAATTTGGAGAAACCATAACAGGGGCCCTCTTTAAGTTGGATATTGGCAACTGGATTTATTTTTTGTTGTGTCAAAAAGTTTCAGTTCTCATCCACGGTACGTGCATGACTGAGAATGTGGGAATGACGTAGGTGAAGACACACTGACAGCTATGAATGCAGTGTCTGGGTTGACGGCTAGTATGTAGCACATTTTTATTTTTATTATTTATTATTAAGCTCTAGAGTAAAGAAATATACTTTCTAAACATGTTGGTGCAAAAAAAAACTCAAATGTATTTTACTTTTACATTTAGTCATTTAGGAGACGGTTTTATCCAAAGCGACTTACCAGTATTTGATCTTGTGCTCATGAAATGGTGACTAGATAAATCATGCATCCATAGCCCATCTGACTGTATTGGTTTTTACTTTATTTTATTTTATTTTATTATTACGTATAACATATTATATATGTTAAGTCGTAATAGTGTATAAAGTTGTAGATTCTCGTAAAATGTTTATTACTTTTGTATTTTTGCACACCCTTTCATTCTTTTTGCACATTACTGTTGTTCTTTTTGCACTGACCTGCTGTAGCAATTGAATTTCCCCAATGTGGGATCAATAAAGAATATCTTAATCTTAATCTTAAGACGTGTTGACTCTTATCTATCAAGCAGAAAACTACAGCTTAGACTCATTTGTGAGATAAGAGAACAAACTTCTTGCTTTTGTTCACTAAACAGTGACTTGGATTTTTGCTGTTTGTCTTAAAGAGGAAGAGAAATGAGAAAGATGAATACTGCACATTTTGAAAAACATACATATATAGTGCATTTTATTTAGATGTATTTTAATAATACTACATGTGTAGATTACTGACATTATTAGAATATCATGTTTGGCTTGAAATAATTTGATATGTTTTTTTTAATGATATAATAACTGTAATCTTTGGCTCATAAATAAGTAATATTTTAGTTTTTTAAATTCTAAAAGATTAATTGTTCTGTTTTCATGCTTTTTTTCAAAATGAAATGTTAATTTTCTCATTGATGTCTGTTTTCTGACTATTTGATTGTATAAAAATATGTATATTTTTCAACAGTCTAGTTAACATTTCACAACGGTTTATTTTAAAACTGTTTTTATATAATAACAACACTAGCTTATAATGAACTTGCATATGTTTTGCCACACCATATTGTACATTATGTACAGAGCTGTTTGTTAAGTCTTTTTTATTAATTGTCTTTTTCAAAGCTTAAGCTGTAATTGTATTTTTTGTTCTTTGAACAAATAAGGCGGCAGACAGGCCACTTAACGACACGTTTTAGGTATTGAGAGCGGTTTGGCAGAGGTGTGAGTATTGGATCCTTCACATCCCCCCATCATTTGTTTCACCTAACGAGCCTATTCAGGCCAACAGGTGGAGTGAAATCAAACCTGAAGCATAAAGTTGTGTCCTCTTACCAACTATCTTCAGACTGAAGAAGCTATTTGGATGAGTAGTGAAACGTTTCAATCTAACAAAAGGAAGTCCAGTTGTTGCACAGGAGAGTCTGACAGTAACATCAAAGGTGGATGGTCAAGTCAAAAGCTAAAGAAACATTATTAACAATATACAGTTATACTCTGTTGTTATCTCAGAGACTTTTGCTACCGTCTAGCTGAACTAGTTCTGACTGACTAACACATAAACACAAATGGAGTTGCCAGACGTCTAATATTCAGCCTTCAGCCTTGACTGAGATACGAAGTATGTCTCTGAGCTCATCACTAAGCTGACAGGACACTTTGCAACATGAGTTTTATCTATTAAAGCAGACGGCTGTGGCTCAGTCACCTATCGTAGACTTCTTCATTTTAGTTCCTGGAAATAAGACCAACTTCTCAATAGTGTTGGCTAAAAAAGAGAAATTCATTAACTAAGAAAAATGTGAGAAATGAAGGTTTGTGGTTCTGAGAAATGTGTATGTTTTGCAGTTTATTTAGATGTAATACTCAGAGGTATATATATACATTATATACACTGTACATATATATATATATATGTACAGTGCTGATTAGATTCAGGTGTTTCAGTTAATATGATGACAATCAGGTGTGAGTGTGGGAGCTCCTGCTTTATTTAAAGCAGAAGAATCTGGGTCTATACTTTCAGAGTTAAATTTTGACAATTCAGGTTTGTAAAAATGTAACATGGCTCAGAGAGAGACCTTAAAAGAAACGTGTTGATGCTCAGCAGCTTGGAGAGAGTTTCAGAAATCTTTCTTTGGAGTTTCAACTCCACCAGTCGCTTGTCAGGACGATTATTGTACTAATGGAAACACTGGACGATTTTTAACCTGCTTTGCTGCATGTGGACCAGAATGGTTTGTCATCACTGATGGAGTCATAAATTCTGAGTTATGTAAGAAGACTTTACAGGAAAATGTTGAGATATCCATCTGTGGGCTAAAGCTCAACAGAAAGTGGATCAAAGGGAAAGGAAACAGATCTAAACACTCAACTCATTCTACCAACTACTAGTTAAAGTAGAAGAAATGTAATGTTCAGAGTCCATTCTAAACATTTCCTTAAAGACCTCACTCTATCAAAATTAAATGCTGTGAAGGAGGCGTTCATGTAAAGAAGCCAACCAACGTCTCTGAGCTTAAACACAGGCTGACAAACAGACATGGACTCACATACTTTTACCAATCACAAATATTTAAAATGGTGCAGCAATTAATTTCCACAATAAGTAACTTTGTTTTGTCTCTTTTGTTAACTTTTTTTTCATGTTTAGGACTGATCATATTTTATATATTTTATAAATATGCCATATTTATACAGAAATAGAGAAAATTCAGAAGTGTTCATAAACTGAAGCACCGATTGTCATTCTGTTTATTATGTGAAGAACTTTGAGAGTTTCATGTCTGTTGTAAAGAGGAAGTTAACAGAGTGCAGATTTAAGAAAAGAGAGGATTTGTGTTATGATGTGAAATTATTGTTTACTGTTTAACTACTCTATATAATTTGATTATTTAATAATTACATTTTAGCTTTGTTGAAACTGTGCTTTACTTTTAATTGCATAGTGAAAGATGCCAGTAAAATTGCTTTGTGACACAGACACACCTACCAACACACAGACATACACCCATAATTTTAATGATGGTTTTGATTGGATAGATTTTGTTTAAACCAGTGTTGTGATGACACGCGTGTACTTCTTGATTCTATAGTTTCCTGTGAATAAAAGTATAAATAGCAACAAGAAAGTAAAGTGTTCAGACTCCTGCTCTCCTGAACGACCTGCACAGACCTTACTGTGTTTACCACCTCTGTAGCTTAGGTTAGAAACAACTAAGAATATTTGCCACTCAATTTGCAAAGTGATACCACCTAAAGCTCTCAAACTAAGGTAAGACTTAATGTTGTTAATGTGTTTTTTTTTCAGTTTTTCTTGTAGGCTTATCGGTAATTGTTGTGCATTGAGTATTTTTTGCTAATAACACTTTCATTGTTACTTACTCTGACTTTTGATCAATACACAATATCTTTACACTTATTTGAGTAAGGCATGTGAATACCAACCAGTTCTCATCAGCAAAACATATTGCAAGAGAATGTAAAGTCCCATTGGAAATTGTTAGAATGGCAAAATAAATCCTTTTGTTTTTGCTGTAATTTACATTTTGGTGTAAGATCAAAAGATGGATGTGAAACAAAAGTTCAGTCAGGCACTACAACAGCCCATTGGATAAGTGTACAATATTGACTCTCTGAATGGCAAAATAGGTCTGTATGTTGCTTATGTTTCATGTGGATGAGCCAACGAAACAACAAGTCACTCAGCAGCAAAAACAAACAAACAAACAAAAACAGCTATTAAAAATGTTTGGTTTGACTTCTCTTCACTGAGATCCTATAAAACGATTGCAGATGAGACCAAGAAAGAAAACCAATCATATATCACTTAGTCTATATTTATAGAAAAAGGTTGTTAAATTTAATATGAAGACAGTGCTCTGTTCTTTCAAAATATACAAGAAGGAAAACACACAAATATTGCTTAAGGCAACAGTGTGAACACAAATATAAATATTGGTGCATAGAATATTTCTACTAACAAAGAAAATGAACATACATACAGCTGAGTCACTGTAACTTTAACTTTAACTTCTCTATCTTGTGTTTTTTTCACCAGTGAATCATGAGGATCATCTTTGCCTGTTTTCTGCTGGTGCTGCTCTCTGCCCTGGAGATCAGTGCACCTCTGAACTTTTATGACAAGCATGTCACCCCAAACATGGAAATTAATGACTGTAGGGAGAAATTGCAAAGGTTAAAGATAAGGAATTTTAATACCTTCATTCTGACACAAAGGAAGACAGTAGAGGATCTATGTAGAAATGGTGATGGATTGAGAAAACTTCAAAACGTAAACATTATTGATTGTAAAGTAAATAAAGTGGGTGTATTGTATGGTGCTATAGTTACAATTAAATGTGAAAATGGAATACCTGTGCACTTGGAGAACGTAGCAAGAATTAAACCAAAATAGCGAAGTTTTGGAAAAAATAAAACAATACATTTTAAAACGCAAACAACTTGTCATGTTATTTTGTATATATTAAAGGTGCTGTACAGTTTTATTATAAACTGATTATGTTTAGTGTAAATCAGTTCATGTGTGTAACAATATCAATTGAATGAATGTCTTTCCGTCCTTGTTAACATTTGTAAACCGTGTTTTTCAGTAATGTCGATTCAATTCTTGCTGCAATATTCTGAACCATTTCAAGGATGTTAATATTAGCATGGCAGTGGGAGGCTTTTTTTTTTTCTTTATTCATGCACAATACCTGGAAATAGACGGGCTGACTTTCACTTTACCTATTGTGAAACAAACATTTTTTACTGCTTCTCACTGCCTCTTGAAAACAATACAACAGTCTTGTGACTCCAGATCTGTCTTCATTTTCAGAGAGCTGTGTTTATAGTTTAATTTAAACAAAAATGTGTGATTTGTTTGATGGGAAGTTTGATAACGACATTTTATTTATACACTGAACTGAAACAAGACATATCAAAAATGACCAGGACAAAATTATTAGCTCTCTGACAACATTGCAGCTCAGCAGTGGCTCAGTTGGTAGAGCAGGTGTCTATGAGCCCCAGTGGTTCAACTCTTGGTTCCTCCTGTCAGTTTTCTTAGCTCAGTCATATGAAGAACATGGGTTTGTTCTGTTATTGTCTGTTTCATATCATCTGGTATGAAGCTGTCTCTCATTATAATAACACATATAAAACCCAGTATCACTGAGACCCCATAGATCGACTTGATTAATGTGGCACAGATAGTTGTATCAGGGAGAGTTTGACCTCTTGACCTCTGCAGCATTTGCCTAGTTGAAAAGTTGCCAAAGCTGAAATCTCACTCCACCATTTTAAAAGTTTTCTTGATCTCAGTATTCAGTATTAAGAGACAATGTGTTTTATTTATGTGTTTTATTTGCTTACATTGACAGTCATTGTCTATCCTCCAGTGGCAAACAATAAAATCTTTGACTACTACCCAATTTATGCACCACTCATCAGCTGAGCAATCAATAAAGTAATATACCAGTGTATAAACTGAAAAGGTTCTTGGTGGTCTGACCTCTTCCAGTTGATGAGATGGGGTTAGTAAAAACAACAGGGTGAATCCAGAACAGTGTCACCTTCATGAAGGAGGGTTTATTACAGGAGTGGAGGCTTTGTTCAGCCAAAGATTTATTAACATTAAATGCTCCACAGAGCGCCACAGGAGATCCTTTCTACCTGTGGCAATCAATCTGTACAATTCCTCCCCCCTCTGTAAGGTGTGGGGGAAGTGATACTGTCATAACCTTGCTGTGCATATATTGACCCAATTTCATTTATCTATTTACATATTCTGTATATATATTGAGTTTTTTTTTTTTATCGGTATTGATGTTATTGTGTATTTATGTTTGTGTATTTATGTTGGTGTTGGATCTTTCCTGGTTGTGGTTCCTTTTCTTTCTGTCTGTTTTGAGAACAATGGTAATGAGGCAAAACAATTTCCCTCTGGGATCAATAAAGTTTTTTGAATCTTGAATCTTGAATCTTGAATCTTTAGTCTTTACAGTCAGGTGCTTTAGTTTATTTCTTTTTAAGATTTGTGTACAATAATTAAAACCCTTCCTTAATGGGGAATTGTTCTGTGTTTAAATTGGGCATCATGGTTGTTCTGGAGCAGAGAAATCTTACAAACTTGAAATATTTGGATATGTGTTTGAATAAGTTCATCTGGTTGATAAAAGAAAGAAGAATTACAAGGTAAGTGTTAATTTGAATATACAGACAGATGATATGGACCAACGAGAGTCAGGACAATGTTTTTGGCTAAGTTAACTTGCATATGGTAAATACTGAGCTGTTTTTGAACAATCTCTGTTCAGATTCAATCCCTATAAGTACTCGTTTGAGGTCATATTTGAAATGTAGTGCAACTTGCAACGTTATAACCATCAGTCAGATGTGCTGCACATCCTCACCTGCATAATTTGCATTACTTCAATACATAAAAGGCTCACTGCAGGTGTTAAACATTAACACAAGCAAAAAAAGTTATTTTTACTTTACTTTAATACTTTTTTAAAATCTGTGTTGAAGCATATTATTAGCACAATTAGAAGTAAATAATTAGTAAAAATGTTTGTAATGCAAATTTGAACTTAACTTATTATAAACTTATTTATAATATTATTATATTTATATAATAAATTCATTGGCATTGTAATGACACTGTATATTCATTAGTATATTAATCAAGCTGCATTCAATTACACTACAATTGTATTAATGTGAATGTACTTTATGGATTTACATTGAATTAAGTAACTTAATTTAACACACAACACACACTTTTATATACACTTGAAAAGTAAGGAACTCAATGCAGCCTAATGTAGTCTGCAGTCACATAGCGACACCTGTCCATCGGCAATAACAGTCCCCGGTAACCCGGACCAATTAGGGTCGCACCGTTATTTGTGGGTCATTGTGTTTTTATTTGCATCGCGCTATTTGGATTGTATTTTCATAGCTCTTCTCCACCTTGTACTTCAATAAGTCCAAGTACAGGTCCAGACTTACTGATGATCATCTTTAAACCATACTGAGGGTCTCAGCTGCTTCCTCCCTCAAGACAAATGTGGCTCGACTATGATCTATGAGCAGATATAGAAGACTAAAGAAACCACATATAGTCGCCGACCAGAGGATCTAATTATTATTAATATTTTCATTGTTATTATTATTTTATTTATTTATTACTGATTTATTTTCTTATTACTTTTTTATGTGTTTATTTATTTTTTCATATTATTTTGTATTAAAAAATAAAAATAAATAGATTTGAGAAGATAGGAATTTTTTTTAACAAAGCTTTACTTGTGGAAGACCTGATGCGGCCCAGCCTCACCCAGACTCTGCCTCCTGCGGCCCCCAGGTAAATTGAGTTTGAGACCTCTGATTTAGGGTTTATACTGTTTCTGCATTTGTTGCATGATGTAAATGACACAATAGTGCAACAGGAAAGGTTGAGTAAACATGCTAAATAAACGGTGTCAGAAATAATCTCCTACTAATACAGACTAAAAGATATGCTACAAATAAAAACTTTAAAATTGACATTGTTTAAGATGTTATTTTGGTCATGATGGTGCTACAGTACATGGTGTCTTGTATTTATTTAAATATTTATATATAATTGAATAATAATAATGTTGCATTTTTTGAAAGATTCTTTACACCTTAAAGATAAAACATTTCAAAACAGGAAAAACATGTCTGCTCATCACTAACACCTTGTGGTTTTCTCAGGAACCTGAATTCAGTTCTGCTCCTCTGTCAAAGAGTGAGAAGAACAGTTTACTGTGACTGTATTTAAGACATCGATATTAAAGTTAATTTTCAAATGAACACCTCACTGTTCTTATTGTAAAGAGTTTAAGTTACACAAGTCTAAATTCTCAGCAGAAAAGTTCTAAAAATACTTTGTAAAACACTTGTTTAACACTCAACATGAACATGATGAATCCTCCAGGAGCTGGTAGAGAACAAAGAGCAAAAAATGATTATTGTTTCATTTGCTCCGTTAATGCTGAATATGGAAATAAGCATCTTTTTGATAGAAAGTTTTTCATTTATTTACATTAGTTACCATCCTCACTTTACAATGACTGATTCTACATTACACTGTATGTAGCAGATGCAAGTTGGTAAAGCTGCAGAAAAGTAAATCAGTGTTAAGAGTCTTAACAGCCACCTTATAAATATGTGACCATACAAAGAAAATGTAATTAGTCTACAAATGTGGTGATAATATGTCAGTGTTATGATCACAGTTTTCTTCTATCAGTGCTAAAACAAAACTATAAAAAGATTACATTTGAAGAAATTCCAGCTTTACAGCTTTAATTCTATGATTTGTTTTTGTTTAGGAATTCGATATTGTCCACATATTTAGTATGAAGTGTTGTTTGATGTGAAGTATTTCAATAATACTGTTTAAACTGTTAGTCTTTTTACATACAGTCAATCAAAAACTACTAAATTTAATGTTTTCATTGCATCTGTCCATCGACCAACATGCCACATACAGTGCAGTGTAGAATCAGTGATTGTAAAGTGTGGATGGTAACTAATGTAAATGAACGAGTAAATAAAACATAAAAGTACTGGAATTTTCTGCAACAGACATTAACATCAGAGTTGAGTTGTTGAGTTTACTACTAATCTTTATTACAGAGCTCACATAGTCATATGAGGAACATGGGTTTGTTCTGTTGTTGCTTGTTTCATAACGTCTGGTATGAAGCTGTTACTGGTTAAACAATAAACAAAACATATAAAACCCAGTATCAGTTCATGGATCCACTCTTAGATTTAATGTAACACATGTAGTTGTATCAGGGAGAGGTTGACCTCTTGACCTCTGCAGTGTTTGCCTAGTTGACAAGCTGCCAAAGCTGAAATCTCACTCCACCATTTCAAATCTCTTTTTGAAGCCTGAATATGAGGAGAAGTTAAAGGTGGGTCTCTGTAGTGCAGTACTGAGAACAACATCTGGTCCACTTGATTGGTTAGAAGGATCAAAAATGGTTTGCAGGAATTTAGAGAAACAATAAGAGGGGCCCTCTTGAAGTTGGATAATGGCAACTGGATTTATTTTTTGTTGTGTCAAAATGTTTCACTACTCATCCACGGCACCTCCATGACTGAGAATGTGAGAATGACGTAGGTGAGGACACACTGACAGCTATGAAAGCTGTGTCTGGGTGGACAGCTAGTATCTGAGAAACTGCTCCATGTTAGACCTCAGCAATCATAATATTCTTCATCATAACAGCAATATTACATAAAATTAGAATACTACTGGATTATTCCCTTTTTATGGCAAATGCTTAATTTAGATTGATTAGATTTTCCAGGAAGACACATTTTTATTTTAAGTGAGAGAGTAAAGAAATATATTTTCTAAACATGTTTGCGCAATAAAACTCAAATGTATTTTATCTTGTCCCCATAAAATGGTGACTAGATAAATCAAGACGTGTTACTCTTATCTGTCAAAGCAGCTTAGACTCATTTGTCAGATAGGAGAACAAACTTCTCGTTTTTTTTCACTAAACAGTGACTTGTATTTTTGCTGTTTGTCTTAAAGAGGAAGAGAAATGAGAAAGATGATACTGTACCTTATGAAAAACAAACATATATAGTGTATTTAACTGATGTTTTTTAAAAATACTACGTGTGTAGTTTACTGCGACACTGACATTATTAGGATATAATGTTTAGCTTGAAATAATTTTATATGTTTTGTAATGATTTAATAACTTATCTTTGGCTCATCAAGTAATATTTTTAGTTGTTTAAATTATAAAAGATTAATTGTTCTATTTTTATGCTTTTCTTCAAAATGAAATGTTTTAACTATTTGATTATATAAAAATATGTATATTTTTAACAGCCTAGTTTGAAATTTACATCAGTTTATTTTAAAACTGTCCACTGGTGTGAATGTCTCTAACTAAACAATCAGAAACAGGCTTAATGAGGGTGGCCTGAGAGCCAGACGTCTTGTAGTGGGCCCGGTGCTCACTGCCCAGCACCATGGAGCTCCATTGGCCTTTTGCCATAGAACACTAGAATTGACAAGTTTGCTACTGGTGCCCTGTGCTTTTCAAAGATGAAAGCAGGTTCACCGTGAACACATGTGACAGACATGAAGGAGACACATAGACCTCTGGGACCTCTGGGATATGTTTCTGTCCATCCGACTGTCTGGGAGCTCAGACAGTCTGAGTACAATATGATGTCTCTGTAAAATTTTATAGAAACACTTTCAATAATTTGCTGTTGCAGCCTCAACACTGTAGTTACTTACAGTGTTTCTGTGATTTTTTTCTGATGTCAGATTTAATAAAATATATTCTTGTCTTCTATTGCTCTCCAAGCAACTGTGTTCTGGAAAGACCTTAACACCCATAAAGAAACTATCAGTGGATGTGGATCATGGAGAATCTTTGAGAAGGTTTTGTGGACTTGTCACCTGAGGACCTGTGTGCAGATGAGCACAAAGTGGATGTGGATCATGGTTGGGAGCGTTATGCTGCCTGTAACATTGTTCAGCGTTAGTTTGGTGGTGGGTCAGTGATGGTTTGGGGAGGCATATCCATGGAAGGACCTCTACAGGCTAGACAGCAGCACCCTGAGTGCTATTAAGAATTGTAATGACATCCTTGGACTCATTGTCAGTCATACACTGGTGCATTAGGTCCTGGGTTCCTCCTAGTGCACGACAATAACTCGTGACGAGAGTGTGCAGGCATTTCCTTGAGGATGAAGGAACTGATAACATTGACTTTATTCTAGCTTCATACATTTTCAACATTCTCAAAGTAAAAATGGCATCAGTGGTGCTCTTACGGGGCATGAAACCATGCTGCTCACAAATCTCCACCTTCTTCCTAAGCCTGGCTTCCACTACTCTTTCCCACAGCTTCATTGTGTGGCTCATCAACTTTATTCCTCTGTAGTTGCTGCAGTTCTGCGTGTCACCCTTGTTCTTAAAGATCGGAACCAGAACACTTCTCCTCCATTCCTCAGGCATCTTCTCACTCTCTAGAATCCTATTGAACAAACTGGTTAGAAACTCCACTGCTGTCTCTCCTAAGCACTTCCACACCTCCACAGGTACGTCATCAGGACCAACAGCCTTTCCACTCTTCATCCTTTTCAGAGCCTTCCTCACCTCATCCTTTCCAATCTCTGCTATTTCCTGCTCCACAACATCCACATCTTCCTCCCTTCTTTCCCTGTCATTTTCCTCGTTCATCAGTTCCTCAAAATACTCCTTCCATCTTTTCTGCAGACTGTCCTGGGTTGTTAGCACCTTTCCATCTCTGTCCTTAATCACCCTTATCTGTTGCACATCCTTCCCATCTCTTTCTCTCTGTCTGGCTAGCCTGTACAAGTCCATCTCTCCTTCCTTTGTGTCTAACCTGTCATACAGCTCATCGTAAGCTTTCTGTTTGGCCTTTGCCACCTCCCTCTTAACTCTACGCTGCACTTCCTTGTACTCCTGTCTACTTTCCTCAGTCCTTTCTACATCCCACTTCCTTCTAGCCAACCTCTTCCTCTGAATGCATTCCTGTACTTCCTCATTCCACCACCAAGTGTCTTTACCGTCTTTCCTCTTTCCAGATGACACACCTAGCACCTTCCTACCTGTTTCCCTGATAACTTCTGCTGTAGTTTCCCAGTCATCTGGAAGCTCATCCTGAGCACGCAGAACCTGTCTCAACTTCTGCCTGAATTCCTCACAAGTTTCTTCATTCTTTAACTTCCACCACTTGGTCTTCTTTTCTGTCTTCCCTCTCTTCTTCTTCCTGACCTCCAGAGTCATCTTACACACCACCATGCGGTGCTGTCTGGCTACACTCTCTCCTACCACTACTTGCAGCCTCTAACTTCTCTCAAATGACCTCGTCTACATAGGATGTAGTCCACCTGCGTACTCCTACCTCCACTTCTGTATGTCACTCTGTGTTCCTCTCTCTTCTGGAAGTAAGTGTTGACTACAGCCATTTCCATCCTCTTAGCAAAGTCTACCACCATCTGTCCTTCCAGATTCCTTTCCTTTACTCCAAACCTGCCTCATCACCTCTGTTGCCCTCACCAACATGCCCATTGAAGTCTGCTCCAACAACAACTCTCTCTCCTGTGGGGATACTCTCTATGACCTCATCAAACTCACTCCAGAATCTCTCCTTCTCTTCTAACTCACAGCCAACCTGTGGAGCATACCCACTGACTACATTCACCATCACCCCTTCAATTTCTAGATTTAGGCTCATCACCCTGTCTGAGACTCTTTTCACCTCTAGAACATTGTTCACAAACTCCCCCTTCAGAATCACTCCTACCCCGTTTCTCTTACTATCCACACCATGTTAGAACAGTTTGTATCCTCCTCCAATACTACGTGCCTTGCTGCCCTTCCACCTTGTCTCCTGCACACACAGAACATCTACCTTCCTTCTCTCTATCATGTCTGCCAGCTCTCTGCCTTTCCCTGTCATTGTGCCAACGTTAAGAGTCCTTCAGGTGTGCAGCAATCTTTTTAGTTAGCATCAGTTTCCTTTTTAGACTCCAGTCATAGACACCCTGCTAATTCAGTGTTTTACCTAGTGTGACTCATGTACACAAATGTTAGACAGTTCCAATGATGCCTTCAAAATTTTAGCTGGGTTGTTTCTTTACCTCATTACAGTTTTTCTCAATAGCTAAAACACTACACCCTATTGTCTGAACCAAATGCTCAGTTGCCTGAACCCACTGATTGAATCAATCTCTCTTTTGCCAAAACCATAAGCACTTTTCACCTGTTTAAACACAACTTGCCAACACATTTTCATTGTGATGCACCTGTTCTGCATAATGGTGAGCACAGGTGACAAAAGTCAAACACAATTAAAGCACAGGTGTCACCACCTGAACACAACAACTCAAAACTGATCACACTTGTGGCTAATGATGTGAGGGAACATATACAGTAAGCCAGTTCAGAGAGCACTGGTTTGTCAGACCTTACAATGGATAGAAATCTGAGAGGAAGAGTTTGTGTGAGAGGAGGTCGAGGTGGTCAAGGTGGTCAGCAAAGACAAAGAACAGTAATATCTGATGAAATCAGAGCTACTGTGATTGACCATGTTCTTGTCCATGGTATGAGCATGAGGGAGGCTGGACAAAGGGTACAACCAAACATCAGTAGATTCACTGTGTCCACCATAATCAGAAGATTTAGAGAAGAGCACAGGTAAATGCCTTTATTTGACATTATAGTACAGTATGTAAATGTTGAACGCAATTACTGCATGAAATACTATACAGCTGGTAAGTCCCACCCATCCATGAAACCCCACTGGACCTCTAGATTGAACAACCATCAAAAAAACCATCGGGCCATTGTTGGTGTTTCTGGGCAGCGTGGTGGCAATGTCACATTATGTGCTGCCATCAGCAATCATGGCGTTGTCCACCATCATGCCAACCTGGGGCCCTACAACACTCACCAGCTCCTCATCTTCCTCAATCACATGCGAGATGCTCTGATAGGGCAGCAGGAAGAGCATCCAATCTATGTTGTTGTTTGGGACAATGTGAGTTTTCACAGAGCTCTCCAGGTTAGAGAGTGGTTCAGTATGAACCAAGGTTTTATCAATCTTTGCCTTCCACCGTACTCCATTTTCCTGAACCTCATTGAGGAATTCTTCTCCTCATGGCGGTGGAGGGTATATGAACGTCAACCTTACACCAGGGTAAATCTCCTGCACGCCATGGAACTTGCCTGTGGTGACATAGGTGTGGAGGCATGCCAAGCCTGGATACGGCATGCCAGGGGTTTCTTCCCCCGTTGCCTGGCCAGACAAAATGTGGCCCGTGATGTGGATGAAGTCCTGTGGCCTGACCCAGTACGGAGACATGATGCTTTGGCTGAGTAATGCGCTTATTTGCAAATTTTAGTATTTTTTTTTTTACATAGGCTTACTGTACACAAGTGGCAAATGCATAAGATTTCTGTTTGTTTTTACAAGTGCTATGTGTAAATGCACAAGATTTCTTTAGTTTTGCAACATGCATTTAGCCTACAGTTAACAATAAACTTGTATTTCTCCAGCTTCATGTCCTGAGCATTGTGTTTTATATTTTTCTACATAGTGTTTAGTGACTGTTCAGTAGTGTTTTTAATTTTGATTGACTTGGAGCACGAGTTGACAACATAGTTCAGTTTTGAGTACAGATTCAACTGTTTTGAGGTGAAAGTTTGGTTTTGCAAGAGGAGTCTGAGGTTTTGTGAATGTAGCTTTAAACTTTGGTTTTGTGTTCACAGTTTAGAGAAAAGGAGAGCAGCTTTCAAGAAATGTGTCTTAGCAATCAAGAAAAACTGTAATAAGTATTTGTTGTGCTCTCTCTTGTGCTGCTTGTGACACATGTACCATCTTCACTCTCTACTGCCGGGTCAAAGATGTCAGCGGTCTGCCCAGACAGTACTCTTTGTTCCTGATCTCTTTCAGGGTCTCAAACTCCCACTTGTATGCAGAGGTACACTTATGTTCAAAATAATAGCAGTTCAATGTGACTAACCAGAATAATCCAGGCTTTTACTTTATTTTTTATTGATACATGGCAAACAAGTTACCAGTAGGTGCAGTAGATTCTCAGAAAACAAACAAGACCCAGCATTCATGACATGCAGACTCTTAAGGCTGTGAAATTGGGCAATTATTTGAAAGGGGTGTGTTAGAGTAAAAATGATTTACTCACTGGTTTATAATATAAAACCTGTGATCAGTGATATGATAAGAGCAGGCATCATTGTTGAAGCACCAGATTGTCAATGCAACACCCCCATCTTTCCAGTGAAAAAAGCTGAATTAGGAATGTGGAGAATGGTGCAGGACCTGAGAGCAGTAAATCAGGCTGTTGACAGCCGAGCACCCTGTGTTCCTGATCCACACACATTGTTGAACCAGTTAAAACCAGATAAACAATGGTTTACGATAGTTGATCTTAGTAATGCATTCCATCCCAATAGCCAAAGAATCACAGGGATGGTTTGGTTTTACCTATCAGATGAAAAAATACACTTATACCAGGCTACCACAAGGATTTTGTGAAAGCCCCACAATCTTTTCACAAGAAATAAATAACTGTTTAGCAGACTTTGACATACCAGAACACAGTCAGGTTTTGGTGTATGTAGACGACATTCTTATAGCATCAGACACGGAACAGAACAACAAGCAGACTGCATTAGCTCTATTTATACACCTTCACAGAACAGGGAACAAGGCCTCCTTGTCAAAGTTACAATGGGCAAAACAACGAGTTACGTTTTTAGGACATGATTTAGTACCTGAAGGAAGGCTACTAACAGCAGAAAGGAAGAAATCCATCCTAGATGCTCCAAAACCACAGACAAAACAACAGATGATGATGCAATTTTTAGGATTTTGTAATTATTGCAGGTTGTGGATTCCGAATTATGCTCAAATCACACAGCCATTGTTAGATCTCATCTATCAGACACCCATGACAATGAAACAGGAAATCTTGTGGACCCCAGAGGGAGAGGAAACCTTTACCTCACTAAAACAGGCCCTCGTAGGGACAACGGTTAGACTATAAGAAAGAGTTTGTGCAGACAGTAGATTGTAAGGGATCATTTATGACTTCTATGTTAGCACAGAAGGTGGGAGGCAGATTTAAACCAGTAGCATACTACTCAAAGAGACTTAACTGATGTAGCTCTTGATAAGGGAGAGGTTTGGTTTGTAGATGGGTCATGCTCTAAGACCCCTACTGGACAAACACAGACAGGATTTGCTATAGTGACACAAGACACTATAGTGAAAGCAGGCAAACTACCGTCACACTTCTCTGCCCAGGCAGCTGAGATAGTTGCCCTCACCCAGGCCTGTAAAGAAGGCCAAGATAAGGACTTAACAGTTTCACAGATAGCCAATATGCTTTTTCAACACTTCATTTCTTTGCAGCCCAGTGGGCAAGGAGAGGTATGACCACCTCTACAGGGAAATCAGTAGAACATGCAACATTGTTAACAGCACTTTTATAAGCTGTACTGCTACCAAAGACCTTAGAAGTTTGTAAATGTGCAGCACATACGAAGGGTAAAGACCCAACTTCTAGAGGAAATGCTTTCGCTGACAAAATTGCTAAAGAGGCAGCTAAAGGAAAGCATGGGATTTTAGTGCTCACAGTGCAGGACACAGAAACAGCGACACCATTTGATTTACAAGTTCTTACAGACATGTAGCAGAATGCACCCACACCAGAGCAAACTTTATGGGTAAAACATGGAGCAGTTAAAGTAGATGGCATCTACAGAATACAAAATAAACCATGTCTTCCAAAAGGCTTGTTCCACACCGCCGCAGTTTTGAGCCATGGGCCTTGCCATGTCTCAACAGGAGGGATGGTGAAGGTGGTGGAACAACATTTCTATGCTCATGGATTTAATACTTATTCAAAACATTTTTGTAGAGCTTGTTTGATATGTTGTAAACATAATGTACAGGGGAATGTGTGACCTAAAAGAGGGCAATTCCCACAGGCAAAGCATCCATTCCAGTTCCTACACATGGACTTTATTGAACTAAACAAATGCAACAACTATAAGTACTGCCTTGTACTGATCTGCCCCTTTTCTAAACCGTACTCGTAATCGTACCAAGTAAACATGCCGATGCATTAACAGTGGCTAAAGCTCTATGTAAATACATTTTGCCAGAGCATGGGATTCCAGAAGCCATCTATAGTGATAATGGAGCACACTTTGTGAATGACATCATAAAACAGATGGCTATACATTTGGGAATCACTTTAAAGAACCATTGTTCATATCACCCCCAGAGTGCTGGGTTGGTAGAACGGACAAATGGCACGATCAAGCTAAGATTGAAAAAGACTATGGAACAAACGGGGAGACCATGGCCTGAATGTTTAGACTTAGTAAAGACATATATGAGAATAACTCCTACAGGAGACGGGTTAACCCCGTTTGAGATGATCTATGGGAGACCCTTTGTACTCCCTATCTTCACAGATGTGATAGAAAAGTCAGAAGACACTTACACCTTAGCAGATTGGATGTGTAGAATGTTGAAAGAGAAAGAAGTTGTAAATGCAAATAATCTGCCAGAGGGTGTTTTGTCTCCACAGGACTCAGCTATTAAGCCAGGCGACCAGATCCTGATAAAGGTCATCAAAAGAAAAAACTGGTCCTATCCACGGTGGGAAGGTCCCTATACTGTCCTGCTTACCACACCCACTGCAGTGAAGATAGCTGAACGCTCCACGTGGATTCATCAAAGTCACTGCAAAAGAGTAATTCCCCTGGTTGGCACTGCGTAGGGGTGGAAGTCGACCGGTACCAAAACCTTTGGTCGCTGAAGAAACCAACTGATCCCCGCGTCCCAGCTATGGCACCAGGGGTAAAACTCGTAGCAGCAATATGCACTGTCATAGTAGCGGTTTTCTTTTTTCTGTATGAGACAGGACTCCTTACTGGGAAGCCGCCAGACAACAGACCAACCTGCCTCAACCTAACCAAGCGATGGACAACAACACCTATTGAGGACTGGGCCTGGAAAAACCTGGACACTGAGCACGCACACCCATTTGAGACCAATATGTGGTATCGTTATGCCAAAGTTTTAGCCAACTCCTACAGGTAATGAAGAACTTGCAAAAAGCCATGTCAAGTGACCAGCATCCCGATCCTGCCCAGGACTGGTTAGGAGGACTCATGTCAGGACCTTGGTGGCATTTGCTCTTGAACTTATTAACACCATTAATTGTGTTCATTGTAACATTTTTCATATTAATGTCATGCATAGTTCCATGCCTTCAAGCCATGGTACGGAAGATGTTACAGACTACTGTGCTTAACTACATGTTACTACAGGCTTCTGACCCTGTTGTACTTCAACAGGAAGAAGAACTGTTTCATGATCATGACATGGATGCACCCCAGCTTGATCAGTATGAGGATGCTATGTAATGATGCATACATTGAAATTAGGAGACTAAGTGATGTATTGTTGATGCTTCATAGTGAATCCTTATAATGACAAACAGGGGGAAATGTTAGAGTAAAAATGATTTACTCACTGGTTTATAATTTTCTTATTACAATGTTACTTTACTCATAAGGCTAATTTCTTGTTTCTTACTTATTGTCATTATGAAGGATATATGTGTTTGATATTTAATCCTGTCAGCAACAGGAACATGTTATACTCTGCTAATGCTGCACTCTGCACACAGACATAAAACAGGACAGGTCAGAAAAAGGTCAGCATTCTCAGAGTTGACCAGATCTGTGACTTCAGGGTGTGTCTCATTTGTAATAAAAAGCTTGCACAAAGGGGGAACGGACGGAGTTGGAGATAGGAAATCCTGGGTGAAGCATTTATGATGCTAAGACCTCAGGCCGGCTCCCCTTGCAAGTAAAAAGGCCGAGTGTCCTTGTTGTGCTTTATTGTCTCCATCTCTTAGTGTATGAAACCTGTTGTGGTAATTTTGGACCCAACAGGGTGTGTTAAAAAAATGGCAGTGTCTGCCATTGACTGTACAAACTCAAAACTGTTTTGTACAAACTCTTTTGTTTCTAGGATTTAGCCATCCTGTGAATCACTAAACTAATATTTAGTTGTATGACCACAGTTTTTTATAACTGCTTCACAGATGTGTGGCATGGAGTCCACCAATGTGTGGCACCTTTTAGCTGTTATTCCACTCCATGATTCTTTAACAACATTCCACAATTCATTTACATTTTTTGGTTTTGCTACAGAAACAGCATTTTTGATTGGATTAAGGTTCGGGGATTGGTCCGGCCACTCCAACATTAATTTTGAGGGTTTGGAACCAAGACTTTGTTTACTAGTGTGTTTGGGGTCATTGTTGTGTTGAAACAACCATTCCAAGTGCTAACCTCTTCAGCATAAGGCAACATGACCTCTTCAAGTATTTTGACATATGCAAACTGATCCATGATTCAATTCAATTCAATTCAATTCAATTTTATTTGTAGAACGCTTTTTACAATTGCCATTGTCACAAAGCAGCTTTACACAACCAAAGAACAGTACATGAACAGTGAATGTGTATGAATCATGAAATCAGATTGTCCCTTTTGAGCAAGCCGAGGGCGATGGTGGCAAGGAAAAACTCCCTGAGAAGGCAACAGGAAGAAACCTTAAGAGGAACCAGACTCAACGGGGAACCCATCCTCATATGGGTGATTACATGCTGTGTAGGCAGCAGGCAGTCCAGTATAACAGTTAATGTCTTTTAAGTTATATGGAGTCCAGTTAGTTAATTGCAGGCAGACTTGTTCCCTTCCTGGACTATCGAGCGTTAAGTCGAGACCTCTGAGAAACAGCTGCCGATGTCCGCCGAGGCCAAGACCGACTTCATAGTAATGTGTGACCAACTCCAGTCTCCAAACGCATCCCATAGGGCAAACGGTGGATCCAGGCGACGAGATCTCCAGCCAGAAGTTGGGCATCAGGACGAGTCAGACAGGTCCAGAGGGCAAAGGGTGGAACGACGTGTAGCTTGACAGAGAGACAGGAAGAGGGAAATAGAGAGGTAGAGAAAGAGAGAGATGGCAGTTAGTTGTATTCACAGTCAGATAAAGTTTGAGGTGAATGTATATTTAGAATAGTGCAGCAGGGACTCCGGTAGGACTAATTATGACAGCCTAACTAAAAGGGTGGGCCAGAAGGAAACACAGACATGAGGGCTCCCTGGGATGTAGAGCAACCGAACACTTCACCATCACCATCAAACCTGAGTGATCAGTGAGAGTGCATCAAACATACCAGTTCACCATAATGCTCTACGTCCATGAGTCCTTCCCAAATCTATTTACAAAAATGCTTGACTAAATAAATAGGTATTCAGCCTATACTTAAACACTGAGACTATGTCTGAGTCCCGACACTATTTGGAAGGCTATTCCAGAACTTTGGGGCTTTGTAAGAAAAGGCTCTGCCCCCAGCTGTAGTTTTTATGATACGAGGTACTGACAGGCAGCCAGCATCCTTTGATCGAAGTAGGCGTGGTGGATCATAAGACACTAGCAGTTCACTTAGATACTGCGGAGTGAGGCCATTTAATGCTTTAAATGTCAAAAGTAGTATTTTAAAATCAATGCGAAATTTCACGGGGAGCCAATGAAGTGTAGATAAGATAGGGGTGATGTGCTCATATCTTCTGGTTCTAGTGAGGACTCTTGCTGCTGCATTTTGAACTAACTGAAGCTTGTTTATGCACCTGGCTGAACAGCCAGACAGTAAGGCATTACAGTAGTCCAACCTAGAGGTGATGAAATCATGGACTAATTTTTCTGCATCATTTAGTGACAAAATATTCCTTATTTTGGCAATATTTCTGAGGTGAAAGAAAGCTGTCCTGGTGATATTATCTACATGAGCTTCAAATGAAAGACTGGAATCTAGAATCACACCAAGGTCTTCTACTGTTGCACTAGATGTAACAGAAAGGCCATCTAGAGTTACGGCGTGATCTAAAATCTTGCTTCTAGCTGCAGATGATCCTATAACTAGTACTTCTGTCTTATCAGGATTTAGCAGAAGGAAGTTAATTAGCATCCAGTCTCGTATATCCTTTACACATTGCTCAACTTTATTAAGCTGTTTGATCTCATCTGGTTTTGATGAAACATATAACTGTGTGCCGTTAGCATAACAATGAAAGTTAATACCATGCTTACGGATTATGTTGCCCAGAGGAAGCATGTAGAGGGAAAAAAGCAGTCTGTTTTAGAAAGTGTGTCGGTATAGGGTCTAATGTACAGGTTGAAGATTTTGCAGAAGAGATGAGTGAAATTAGTTCATTCTCTTCAAGAGGAGTAAAGTAATCTAGGTACTGATCTGCTGAGGTTGGCTCATCATCTGCGTCAACTAAATTGTCTGGTTTTAAAGCTTGAATTTTATGCCTTATATTTACAATTTTGTTATTGAAAAAGTTCATGAAGTCCTCACTACTGCACAACGTTGTTGCGGAGATATCTGCAGTGGTCTTCTTTCTAGTTAATTTGGCTACTGTATTAAATAAAAATCTAGGGTTATTTTTGTTGTTTTCTATGAGAGTGGAGAGATACGTTCATCTAGCTGCACTAAGAGCTTTTTTATAGTTCAGGATGCTCTCCTTCCACGCTATCTGGAATACTAACAATTTAGTTTGGCGCCATTTACGTTCTAACTTTCGGGCAGTCTGTTTTACTGACTCTAGATATTCAGTCGCCTGGTCTAGTTCTGTAGGGTCAGACCGTGATCCAATCAACGTTGATAGCTCTGGAAGATTACTAATAAAGCTCTGTGCGGTAGTTGATGTAAATGTACGTTTAATGCAATAGCGCAGCGCTGAGTATACATTATTAATGACACACTGTAGTTGAAACAAGATAGTGGGCTGAGATAACTTCAGAAAGTGGGAGTGTAAGTAAATTTCTTATACTTAAACCAAAGGATATTATTAAATCTAACGTGTGACCCGCCTTATGAGTGGGTCCTACTACACACTGATCTACTCCTAGCAAGTCCAATATGGACATAAATGCTGTTCTCAGAGGGTCTTCTGGATTCTCAAAGTGAATATTAAAATCTCCAGCAATTAACGCTTTGTCTACAGAAACAACTAGGTTAGAGAGGAAATCTGCAAATTCACAAAGAAATTCAGAGTAGGGCCCTGGGGGTCTGTAAATGATAATTAGCGGGATCGGCTGAGCAGACTTTATATTTGTATCTATACTTGTTATGTTACTATAAAGACATTCAAAAGCTTTACATTTGTGTACATGCTTTTGTACGATAGTCAGTTTATCATTATAAATAACTGCGACACCTCCTCCTCTACCAGTCAGACGAGGCTGGTGAATGTAGCTGTATCCAGGAGGAGTTGCTTCGTTTAAAGCTACATACTCGTCCTGTTTAATCCAGGTTTCTGTTAAACAGAGTATATCAAACTCCTGATCTGTGATAATTTCATTAACAGTAAGAGCTTTAGATGTAAGAGATCTAATATTTAACAATCCTAACTTCAGATCAGAGGTGCTGGCTGCACAATCAGTGTGCTCTGAATTTGAGGTCTGTATGTTAATTAAATTATTAAAACAGACTTTCTGGGTTTTTCTGACTTTGTTTAGCTCGAGGAACAGACACAGTCTCAATATGTTGAACCCTGAGTGACGACTCTGTGCAGCTAGCAGACACTTGGTTTAGCCTGTTTGTCTGCTCCCTGGCCTGGACTCTGGGTAGTCAGCGACTAGCTAGGCCTGATCTTAGACTATGAGCTATACTGCAAGAAATGAGAGCAGCACCTTCCCGAGTGGGATGGACACCGTCCCGCCCTAACAGGCCAGGTTTGCCCTCAAAGGTACTCCAATTATGTATGAAGCCCACGTTGTTTTCGGAGCACCACCTGGACATCCAGCGATTCAGCGACCATAACCTGCTGTAGGTTATGTCGCCTCGTCTCTTTGGGAGGGGGCCAGAGCAGATTACCACTTCGGACATCGCCTTCGCTAATTTAAACACCTCTTTAAATTATTCTTATAATTCTTATTATATTCTTCGTAACCTCTTCGTTATTCTTCGTAACCTCAGACTGACGAAGGCGTATATCGTTAGCTCCAGTATGTACCACTATTTTAGAAAAGCTATGCTGTCCTAAGGCCCTAAGATTGCCTTCAATGTCCGGTGCCCTGGCCCCCAGGATACACCTGACCACAGCCGCTGGAGCCCCTAAAGGTCTGGCTAATTTCACGTGTCTCATTATAGAGTCTCCTATAACTAGAGTTCTTCCAGGTTTCTCAGCGGGTGAATCACTCGCTGCGCGAGTATGCCGCCGAGTTGTCACCCACTCGCCCCGCTGTGAGGGCTCTAATGCCGGAGTCGGCGACTGGCTATCTCCGCCTGCGGCACCCAGACTATCCGCTACAGAAATAACACTACTCTCGCTCTCTCTAACCCTCTCTAAAGTCTGGATGCGCTCCTTTAACGCTCTTATCTTCTCCGTCAGAGTGCTAACTAACTAACACACCTGTCACAGGTAAAATTATCACTAACGACGGAGGAAGACGGTCTAAACATCCTGCACTCCACACACTGAACAAGCTGAATATTACTCATTTTAAAGAACCTGAGTTGTAGAAATGTTGTGTAGAGTTTAAAAATCCGCGCATCCCCCAAGAAGCGGAAACGGAAGTGATCCCTGGTATGTGATAAATAGGCCCAACACCATAGTAGGAGAAACATGCCCATATCACGATGCCTGCACCGCCATGCTTCACTGTCTTCACTGTGTACTGTGGCTTGAATTGAGAGTTCAGAGGGGTCTCACGACTGTGGTCATTCGACACAAAAAGAACAATTTTACTCTCATCAGTCCACAAAATGTTCCTCCATTTCGCTTTAGGCCAGTTGATGTGTTCTTTGGCAAATTGTAATCTCTTCTGCACTGCCTTTTTTTTTAAACTGAGGGACTTTGCAGGGGATTCTTGAAAATAGATTAGCTTCACACAGGCGTCTTCTAACCGTCACAGTACAGTAACTCCAGACTGTCTTTTATCATCCTGGAGCTGATCATTAGCTGAGCCTTTGCCATTCTGGTTATTCTGCAATCCATTTTGGTGGTTGTCTACCGTTTTCTTCCACATCTCTCGGGTTTTGCGCTTCATTTTAAGGCATTGGAGATCATTTTAGCTTTAGCTTTAGCTTTTTTAAATAAATTTTTGGCACCTCTTTTTAGGTTTTCCCCTCTCCAATCAACTTTTTAATCAAAGTACACTGTTCTTCTGAACAATGTCTTGAATGACCCATTTTCCAGGCTTTTAACTGCATGTTCAACAAGTGCTGGTTTCATCCTTAAATAGGGCCCCCCTGATTCACACCTGTTTTTTCACTAAATTGATGACCACACTGATTGAATGCCACACTTTTTTTTTACACAACCCTTTTAACTAATTGCCCAATTTCACAGCCAATTTCACACCTACTGGTAACTTGTTTGCCATGTATCAATAAAAAAATACTAAAAACCTGGATGATTCTGGTTCAGGTCACATTGTACTGCTATTATTTTGAACATAACTGTATATATGTTTGTTACATACTCACTATCTTGAACTTTACTCTGCAGACTACGCTGACACTCTGCATGACCGCCTTTCTTTGCAAAGAAATAAACTTACAAAATACACATCAGTCCTAGTCAGGTGATGAGTTTATTATCTGGTTGCTACAGAAAAAGGGAAATTACAGGACAAGTGTTCATTTGAATATACAAACAGGTGATATGGAGTCAGGACAATGTGTTTTCACCTCCGCTGACCTGCGTATATTGAATATAGAGCAGTCTCTGACTTATCTCCGTTCAGATACAAAGCTGTCCAGTACCACACATTCAAATGAAGGTGGTGTTTTCTTTCAAATAATTTCTGAATTAGTTTATTGTTAAATTGTTGCTTACTGTCAAATTAAGGAAAGGATCTAAAAGGAGGACTTCCACAACGGACACGGTAGAATGTAAAAGGGAAGAAGACAACAGACGTAACAGCATCTTATCTGTAGATGCTGATCTGTAGCAAGAACCTCTGTCAAGAGCAAACAGCACCCAGACAGAGTCTCAGAATCATCTATCACCAGCTTACAATACAGTTCTTTCATCACTACCCAGGCGGTTTTACGGTTGTTCACTGGGACACAAATGAAAGCCCGGTGTAAAAACATGGTGACCATCAAGTGTTAATGACTCAGTGACTCCACAGGGTTTATAAACCTGCTTTTCCAGCCAGTCAGTCAGAACTGATGAAGCCTTCTGGATGGAAGGTGAAACATCTTCAAGAACTTAAAACAATTCTGGTTAATACTGAACAGCTATTTTAGAGAAAAGAGGAAAACTTCTGCTGTTTTCACACAGAGGTCAAATAAATTAAATAAAATAAATCTGATTGTGATCATACCTCACTGTTATCTCTCCCCTTCTGCTTTCCCCTCTCCTCTCTCTTTCTCTCTCCCTCTCTCTTCTTCCCTCTTCCTGTCTCTGTTGAGCTACACGTCATTCCACCCTTTGCCCTCTGGGCCTGTCTGACTCGTCCTGGTGCGGTGGGTCAGTGATGGTCCCATGTAGGGACCTCTACAGGCTAGACAGCAGCACCCTGAGTGATAATAAGAATTAGTAGGAAAACCTTGGACAGCATCTGGTCCTGGGTAGGCAGTGTGAGCCTAAGGAGGTCTTGTCTAAGGACCCCTACTGGTGGTAGGACATGGGATTTGAACCCCATTTTGAACTCCCACATGGGAGACTGTGATGTTACCACTAAACTAACCAGCCGCTCAAGACACTGAACGAAGCTCTCTAAGTCTGGTTGTTTTACTGAATGCAATGTTTTTTATTTCTGCACAGGAGAGTCTGACAGTAACATCACAGGTGGATGGTCAAGTCAAAAATGATTTATTATTATTATTTATTTATTATTATTCACAATATACAGTTATACTCTGTTGTTATCTCAGAGACCTTTGTTGCCATCTACTAGTTCTGACTGGCTAACACATACACACAAACAGAGTTGCCAGAGGTCTAATATTCAGCCTTGACTGAGATACGAAAGATGCCTCTGAGCTCATCACTAAGCTGACAGGACACTTTGCAACATGAGTTTTATCTATTAAAGCAGACAGCTGTGGCTCAGTCACCTATCTTAGACTTCTCCATTTTAGTTCCTGGAAATAAGACCAACTTCTCAATAGTGTTGGCCAAAAAGGAGAAATTCATTAGCTAAGAACTAAATGTGAGAAATGGAAGTTTGTGGTTCTGATGTTTTGCAGTTTCTTTAAATGGGATACTCAGAGGTATACTGTACAGTGGTGATTAGATTCAGGTGTTTCAGTTAATAGGATGAGTCTGGGAGTTCCTGCTTTATTTAAAGCAGAAGAATCTGGGTCTTCACTGTCAAGAGTCTAATCTTGACAATTCAGGTTTGTAAAAATGTAACATGGCTCAGAGAGAGACCTTAAAAGAAACGTTGTTAAAGCTCAGCAGGCTGAAGAGAGTTTCAGAAATCTTTCTTTAGTGTTTCAACTCCACCAGTCGCTGGTCAGGATGATTATTGTAGTAATGGAAACACTGGACACCACTGTTACCCTCCACAGGAATTGTTGACCAACAAAGATCAGAAGAAGACCAAGGTTCTAATAGTCTAGGAGGCCACAAGGAACCCCAGGGTAATTTCTTAACTGTCATGTAAACTGGAAACCTGGTTACAGTAACTGGGATCACAAGTAGTTTTCTTGTATATAAACTTGTTTTCCGATCACCAGAGAAACCTGGTTTCTCTCAGTGACCTGGTTTCCTGAGTGCATGTACTGTAATTGTACTGAATGGTGTGCATGGCAGAGATGCAAAGAGGGAGACGCTAATCTCCAGAAAGAACATTTCTGTCCATCTACAGTTTGATCAAGGCCATGAGGAAAAAAAACAAAAGACAACTGGAAGAGTGTTCTGTGGACAGATGAGACCAAAGTAAGACGTCTTTATCTTTTGCAACAAGCAAACTCTGCATTCCAGTATAAAAACTGTATCCCATCTGTGAAATATGGTGGTGACAGTGTCATGTTTCCGGGCCTGCTTTGCTGCGTCTGGACCAGAATGGTTTGTCATCACCGATGGAGCTGGAGAACTGATGAAGATCTGTGAACTCAAGCTCAACATAAACTGGTTCAAAGGGGAAGGCAACAGATCTAAACACTCAAGTCATTCTACCAACTAATAGTTAAAATAGAAGAAATGTAATAGTCTTTGTAATACAAAGAAGCAAACACAGGCTGACAAACAGACATGGACTCACATACTTTTACCAAACACAAATATTTAAGATGATGGAGCAATGAATTAACACAATAAGTTACTTTTTTTGTCTCATTTGTCAACTTTTTTTTTTCCAGGTTTAGGACTGATCATATTTTAGGCCATATTTTTACAGACATAGAGAAAAAAGTGTTCATTTAACTGAAGCACAACCTCAATTTAGCAAAAAAAATATTATTCAGTTTATTATTATCATATTAATACTGAATACTTTATTGATCCCCAAATTATGTGAAAAAGTGTCAAAGTTTATCGTATGTAATAAGGAAGTTAACGGTGCAGATTTAAGAAAAGGGTGAATTTGTGTTATGATGTGAAATTAGTATTTACTGTAACTACTCTATATAATTTGATTATTTATAAATTACATTTTAGCTTTGTTAAAGCTGTGCTTTACTTTTAATTGCTTAGTAAAATAGCTTTGTGACACAGACACACCTACCAACACACAGACATACACCCATAATTTTAAGGATGGTTTTGATTGGATAGATTTTGTTTGAACCAGTGTTGTGATGACACGCATGTACTTCTTGATTCTATAGTTTCCTGTGAAGAAAAGTATAAATTGCATATGAAAAAGAAAATAAAGTGTTCAGACTCCTGCTCTCCTGAATGACCTGCACAGACCTTACTGTGTTTACCACCTCTGTAGCTTAGCTTAGAAACAACTGAGAATATTTGCCACTCAATTTGCAAAGTGACACCACCTAAAGCTCTCAAACTAAGGTAAGACTTAATGTTGTTATTGTGGGTTTTTAGCTTCTATTACAGGCATAGGGGTAATGGTTGTGCATTGAATAATTTTTGCTTATAATACTTTAAAGTAACATTTTTAGTGTTACTTACTCCGACTTTTACTTAGTACACAATATTCCGACACTTAGTATTAGTACCTTTATTTAAGTAAAGCACGTGAATACTTCTATCACCACTTCATATTGTAGATCTGCAATAATTTAAGTTTCTATTCAAACAGCCTGTCTAGTTTAAATATTAATCTTAAGTCAAATTAAGGTGACAAGCTAACGTTGTTTGTCCTCCAGCACAGTGTATAAACTGATCGAGTTACAAAGACAGCTGAGCAACTCCTGCCTGGACCACAGTGGGTGAACTAACCAGCCAACCAATCAACCAACCAATTCTCATCAACAAAACATACAGTAAGAGAAAACCATATTAAAACATTAAACCATATGTTGGACCATAATATAAAAATAATAATAATAATAATGAATCCTTTATTGATTCCCCTTGGGGAAATTGTGGATGGAGAGCTGCTAGACGGTATTTCAGTGCTACAATACAGGGTTTCAGTGTCTTGTCCAAGGACACCTCAGCAAGTAGCCAGGAGGAACCAGGAATTGAACCCCTCACCCTGGGGTTCATAGGCGACTGCTTTACCACTGGAGCGACATAAAACAAAAAACATATAAGCATATGATTTTAAATTACATTAATCAAAAAAACACAAGACCCCTACTCATATACATGATGGTAGCTGAAAGATTTCCTTATGAAATAGGAAAACCCTTTGAAAGATCTGTGTCATCAGTACTTGTCAATGGTTTAGTTTTTTGCTATTGCTCTGGAAAAGGAAACAATTTTTAAAGGAAAGGATTATACTACATTAAACCAACATTTAATCAAATGGTAAACAATTTTATGGACCAGTTAATGAAGAAAAATATTTACAACAGGCTTTGTTATCTTAACACACAGCTAAAAGACTGGAGTCATTATTGTATTAACCTGTAGTTATCAGTACTACAGACCTTGAAGTCCTACATCTAACATTTTGTACATTTTCTCACAATTGACTGTTTGATATCTATTTAATATAGGAAGTATTATCTAAAACTAAAACAAAATCAGCAGGTAATGAGAAGATGGACTAATGTAAACTCTCTTTTTCTTCACCAGGGAATCATGAAGGTTCAACTCATCTGTTCACTGCTGGTACTGCTCTTTGTTGTATCTGAGAGCACAACAACAGCTGCAGAGGCCGCCCGCAGATACAAGATTTTCGAAAGACAACATATCAAAAAGAATATGACATTAGATCAGTGTGATGATTTTATGAAAGCTGTAAATGCTATTGAAGGAGGTTTCAAGGAGAAAAATACATTTATCATTTCTGATGCTGATACCATCCAATTGAATTGTTTAAACCCCAAAATGAAAAATGACATAGTCGAAACTAAAAATAAATACAGAGCTATTTACTGTGAGTTGAGTTCTGATGGTAAATACACTGGAAAAGAATATTATGAGAGACTAAAAATCTCATGTAAAGACAACCTCCCTGTGCATTTTATTGGCTTTTGTAAGCATCGTTAAAGCCTGCGCTTAATTATTTGTTAGACATAATGATATAAAATGTCATCTGAATCATTTAAATATCTTCTTATGACTAAAGTGTGTGCTGATTGCTGGAGATAATGCTAATAATAGTAATCAATAAATAAAAACATTGATTAGGGATTGTGAGAATGTGAATAAATGTCAAAGAATATGTTGGAATAAACTCACTTATGCATTTTGCATCTGTTCAATCATTTTTATTTTCTGATGTTAAAATCTAAAGAAATAACAACAATAAATTATAATAAATAACTTTGCCTGCAGCTGTGATTTTATTTGTTCACCACACCAACAACTTGCAGAACTTTATCAGTCTATAGACATTTCTTCAATGACTGAGTTGCTATTTACAAATATATGCAGCATGGAGAGCAGAACAAACCTTAGATTTTCTATAGTCCTGCAGAACTAAACCAAATATTTGCTATTTAAATAGTAAATTTAACAATTAACCTTTCAGGGAGTGATGATCTTAAGCATTCTTTACACATTGTCCTCTTTGTGTCCCCAAAAATTAGCCATGCTGAATTGAATATTGTACTCTTACCACATCCATTAACCCTCTGATACCTGACCTATAAGACCTGCTATGATTTATTTTCCACAGTCAACAAGGTTTAAAACCCTAAACTGAATCCAGATGATGCTATGATATCTTGTATTGTACCGCAATAAATTAAGTTGTCCAAATGAACCAGGCCAGAAGCAGATCATATATGTGCACTACTTGATTTCTGCTGCTTTCTGCCCTGTACCTCTGACCTTTATTCAGAAACGTGCCGTCGCTCCAATGAACATTGGTAACTGCACTGTAACATGCAAAGGAGTAAACAGGCTACTTTAAGTACACTGGTGATTGTAAATATGATCAAAACATAGATTTCCTTACTGCTTACGCTGGTTTAATTTTTTACAAAGGTTACATAGGAAGATGTCAGAAAAGAAGATGTAGAAAGAACAAATGGTTAATAATCAACTACACCTGCCTCCTCTTAACCATGTGTCTGTTCATCCTGTGTACATGTGGTTAAGAGGAGGCAGGTAACGGGCAGCACAGTGGTAGAACTGTCAGAACTCCTGCCCCACAGTGAACAGGTCCAGGGTCCAAATCTAACAGCTGGGCCTTTTCTGTGTCGAGTTTTCACTTTGCCACTGTGTTTGTGTGGGTTTACTTCCACAAAATATCAAAATAAATAAACATGATTCTTTATTTAATGTTTGTTTTCAGTAGTTTTCTTTATTAAGAATGATCATATAATTGTGTAGAATGAATTTTAAAGATGTTTAAGTTCACATTATGCAGACTTGTGCCATGGTTCTCTCCTGCTCTCTGTGTTTTCCTGTTCTCTCCTTCCTTCACTCCTTTCTCCTGACTTGATCACCATACCAATCAGCTGATGCTCTCCACCTGTGTCTGTCTTGTTTGAACCTTCCTGTTTTTTCTGTCCAGTTGTCAGATTGTTTTGTGCCACTCCAGAGTCCCAAGCTGTTCCCTTGAGACCTTTTGATTGTGGAGTATGGAGTTCTTCTTGTCTGCAGCCCAGGCACCATCATCTTGGAGCGCTGCAAACGTCCGGCATCTTTCCTTCACTAACTCCCCCTTTCCACTCAAATCTTCAGACAATCATCAAGAGAGCAGCAGTGACACTGCAATGACTCTGTGTGGCCTGATGATGGAACCTATGCAGAGATTTCTGTACTTCATATTGTTTGTCCAGGTACAACAACCCTTGTTTAAATGTCTCTTGCATCAGAAGAGAAGGAGGATTCACCACAGACAGTCACAGACAGTGTAGTATACACATTCACCAGCAGAGGAAGTGCCATGCACATAAGTCATGGTACTTAAAGCTTTAAAGCTTCACCTCAAGAGGAGATGAGAACATTGTACTTTAAAGGTTAATATTGCTGTTATTACCAACCCTGGTTTAACATCACCTGTGGAATGCAGTGGCTGCTTTGTCCAACTCTCCATAGTCAGGTGCTGTAGTTCATGTGGTAGATTTAATCAGATTTTTGTAAATACATTAAAATCCATCAGTGATGGTGAATTATTCTGTACTAGTGTGCAGTATGGTTGATTTGGAGTACAATCATTTTTACATTACATTTTAGTCATTTAGCAGACGCTTTTACCCAAAGCAACTTACAAGTCAGTACAAGGTACAAGGGTAGGCAGGGCAGCATGAGGAGGTCTTGCCTAAGGACCCATACTGGAGGTAGGCCACAGCTGGGGATTGAACCCCAGTCTCCCACATGGGAGGCAGTGATGTGATAGTGTAGACCACTACACTAACCAGCCGCTAACTCGCTAAAACTTGCTTTTGAATAAACTTCTGAACGTTATGACTTGATTGCTGAAAAGTTAATTTAAATATACTGACAGATAGTACAGAGTATTGAGCTATACCTACGACTTCCTGGATCAGTTAATTTGAATATGATGAATACAGAGCTGTATGTGACCTGTCTCTGTTCAGGGGAAAGAGATAGTTGGAAAACTAACAGGACAATAACAAGACTTCTAACAAAGTAATTCAATGTGAGGAACAAATATTAAACCTCAATAAGGAAGAAAATGGTCTTTATTCATGCAGCTGTTACAGTGGTAATCTGTGAATATGTTATTAAATAGAGCAATGAATCAGTTATTAAAGTCACAGTATAGTTTAGCTGAGATTAACATATCTGATAGTAATTCACCTCATCATTTCAGAACACTGTAATAGATTTTCTACTGGACTAGTTTAAGTGTTAAGTAAGGCTTTTAATGTTTTCTCTTATATTGACTTCAGTATATACTGTATTTATATATGTACGTTGGTGTTAACATGTTTCCATCAATGAAATGAGAAGAAAAACATTTCTGACTTTAACACTGAACTCAGACAACTGAGTTAATAAAATAAACATTTCACAAGCAGCTCTTGTTTTCTCCAGTGAGACAAATGTAGTTGTAAAATAATTCAAATACCTCTGTGATGGGGAATTGTTGTGTATCTGATCGTCTGGTTCATTATCTAGTTGCTACAAAGAAGGGGAATCACAGGACAACTATATTGAATGTACTCTATACTGTCTGTATTTGAATACACAGATGAGCATTTTGGAGTCACAGGAGATGCATTAATGTGTTCTTGGTTCAGTTAACTTGCATATGTTCAATACAGAGCTGTCTGTGACTTATCTCTGTTCAAATACAAAACCTATTAGCACTCAGCATTCAAATCACTGTAGTGTTTTATCGTCCACACTATTGTTTGGGTCTAGTCGTTGATCTCTCTTCATATTATATGGTTGTTGGTGGATTCAGACTAAATTGTTGAGACGTGCATATTAGCTCAAACCAAAGTCTCCCATGTTGTTCTCAGGACAAAGGCAGTTTATTAACTTTGTGTGTGTGTGTGTGTGTGTGTGTGTGTGTGTGTGTGTGGGACTGTTTTATCTGAATATTCAGTCTGAAGAGTTGGGCTACAATCAGTAATTCTTATGTGTTCACAGCTACTATGGCCAACATTAGGGAAGGATCATAATTAGTGAAAACAGATCATAATTGCTAATTTGTAGTCACACACAAGCAAATGTGAAGTCAGATGTGCTGCATACGCATTTGCTACACCTGGTATGTTTGTGAAGGTTCAGTCATCTAGATGCCATGACTTAAATTACCGATACATCTGATCCAGTGGATCTCTGCACATTGCATGAGATTAATGATTTTGTATACGTTCCATGCTTGAAGATATGTGGGGTTAAATATTTTCCAAGCTATGACTAGAGAGCCACAACAATGAGGGCTCAATCAGTGTGCAGATATGGGTTCCACCATGTGGTGGCATGTTCTCAGTTTCATTAACTTGTCTGACGGGTCTACAGGTAGTTTGCATCGTCTACTTGCAAATCTCATATACAGAACTGTTCATCTGATTTCTGTTTAGATACATATTTATTCAAACTGAACAAAGAAGTAGGTGTTCCCTATTTGTTTGAACAGTATATAATGACGTTCTGGTAAGAAGACTGCAGCTTCAGAGAACTTCCTTTACTGAAGACCATCTGGTGCGTCAGACAACCAACTCCTGCTGTGTCACCAGTGTGTGAATCTACCGACCAACTACCCAAATCCAGCAAAAAGGTACAGTACATCAATTTAAAGTTAGCATTAAATGTGCTTGATGATCTAAAGTGTCCCCAGTGATCCTCAGACATGAGTGATAGTTAAATTAAGAACCTGTTTTTGATATTTGAACTGAGACATTGATGCTGTATCTAAATGATTGTCTAAATAAACATGTTGCTTGAAAGTTGTGCTTCTAACGTCTTTATCAGAACAAGAACTTGTGTTTTCCTTTTCCTCACCAGTGAATCATGAAGATCCAGTTTGCTTGTCTGTTGCTGCTGCTGCTGTCTGCCACCGTGATCTGTGAGCACACCTTCCATGAGAAGCATGTCATCGAGGAGGCAGACGGGAAAGACTGTACTAAAATATTGGAGAGTAGAAACCTCTTCGCATCAAAGAAGCACAAAGGCTGCAAGCATTCCATGAAATTTGTTGTGGAAAGTGACGGGCAGACTGTCAACAGCGTGTGTGCAGGGGGTGTTAAGAAGGGGAAAAGTAAAAAACCTTTTCAAATTCTCAAATGCAAACTTGATAAAAAGAGTACATTTCCTAAATGTGTCTACACCACAGAAAGTCGCAATGCACCCATTACAGTCAAATGTAAAGATAACAAGGTTGTACACTTCAAACCTGCTAAAAAGAATTGAGCATCTGCCAGATACTCCTGTTTGTTGTCTGAGATAAAATGCTTATCTTTACATCTTATTGTGGTTTTGTCATCCTGCCAAACCTGCAGAATAAATTCACACAAAAAAAAAACAAAAACTTGCTGCTTCGGAGAATTTCTTTTACTTTAAATTGAGGATGCAAACATGGATGTGAAGTCAAGGTCAACCTTGACAAGCAGGTTGTTTTGCTGGAAACTAACAAATGGCATGCTGAAATATTGTTTCACACTGATAATGACTAACTTTATGTTTTTGCTGTACAGCTATTAAAAGATGTTGCACTCTCGAGATTATTGCCGCTATATTACTTATTGATTTAAAATTCTATGTTTTGACGTTTGCAGAGTAGAAATGAGTAGAATGTTCTAAATGCATTTTTTGTTCCTGGCAACAAAGTTTTTATTAATAAAATTCCTCACAGACTTAAAGTTAGTTTCACAGTGATGTACTGGACATTTAGTTAGTTACAGCTTCTACTGGACGTCCTGAAGTACATTCACAAAGTGAAGTTAACTGTGTACTGATCACTTTAAGCACTTTTCCCACACTGGATGTTTAAATTACTGGAGCTTTCCTTGGTCTCTGTGTTGTCTTCTCCTCCTTTGTTGAATGACTCTATCTGAAGTCCTGACGTCTCTGAGATCTTGTTGTTCTGCTGCTTTTCCCAGGGTCTCTCTCTTTTCACCACCACACACTGTGGGATAGAGATAACAGGTTCAGGAAATATTTTTTTTATAAAACATGGAATTAAACATAGAATATGTTTGTGTACTGTAATAATACATAGTTAATCACAGCTTATAATAATTGTAATTAATATGATGCCTGATCACAACATTCCTACCTACCTCCTGTGCCAGTGTCATAACATACTAAACAGTTGCTGTGAATACAGTACGTTGGTTAATTAGGATTTATCATGCGTTTGAAGTTCCCTGAACAGCTTCACAAAAATTATTATTTAAGGGTTGAAGTGAGAAGAATACTTTTTTTTTTTTTTGCAAGATTCTGTGTAACAGGAGGATTGTTTAATTTAGATTTTAAATTAACCTTAAATTGATAAATGGGGAATAATTGCATTTCAATATGATCTAGATCAGAACCAACATTGAACTGATAAAATGATTCATCAAAATGGCGACGAGTAGCATAGATGTAAGACAGACTTCTAATATATTCAGAGTATTGGTCAAACACCCTGCAGACGGCCACTTTGCAGCCTAATTTCATCTTTAGAGGTCAGTGAACGCACCAGCTCCACCAGGGTCAGCATGCCTGACAGACACGTCACAGAGAACATGATGATCATGAACACCGTCTTCTCTCGTGACTGAGAGGTGAAACACTCGACTCTACCGGGGCAAGGGTTCACACTCATGTAGTGGTATGTAGACAGAGAGAAACCAAAAGTCAAAACCTACAGCAGAGCAAATCCCCCCTGGAGAAAAACAGCACAGGAAAAAAGATGTTTGTCCTAAATGCAGCCTCTCATTCACAGTCCCACATTCAAAAGTTACACAAATAATAAAATTATAAGATAGTATTGTCTCTCTGCATCGTAGTATAAGTTTTATTATGGCTTAATCCTATAAAAACAGCAAAATACAACATTTATTTAGAAAAAATAAATGTTTTTTACATTTATTTTGCTATGAGCATAAACTCACCTCCAGAAGAACAACAGCTGACAACAGGGCTAGATAAGCTCCGAGTACATGACCTTTAACCTGAGCTCCTCGGCCACTCTGATGGGAAAGCACAAAGGAAAAGAACGTCCTCACAATTAGAGTAAAATTGCAACAGAAACACTAACACACAGTTTAAAATCAACATCAAAAAGCTGATTCAGCAACAGGAAATGTTCACATGCTCTAACATTGACCATTCAACGTCAGGTTTCCAGAGGATGCCGACTTTTTTCTAGTTTCTCACTAACACTCTGATTTATTGGAGTCTTATCAGAGTAACAAACATCTTTAGTTCTCTACCTTTTTTCCCAGGACGATGAGGTGGACCAAGTAGCAGAAGAAAATGAGACCAGGAGCTAAAATAAGGACCACCTGGATATGAAACAAGCTGAGTTTAATACCTGTTGTTTACATGAACTACTGAAAGAAAGCAAGTTGAACAACTGATACCTGCAGCGTCCAGTACTGATGCAAAAAGAAGGGGGTGACAAAATTGAAGCTGGCTTCACTGCATCCTGGTTGTTGGGAGTTACAAACAAATTGGCTTGAATCTGTATCCCAAACTGGCTGCACCGCTGCCCCGACAATAACAAGACGGACCAGCTGTAGCACCGGGAGGACGGCTTTACCTGAGAGACAGGATCAGAGACACATTACTCCTCTGACACTCAAAAAGCACATTTTCTATTTTTCTCTATTTATATCCAGCGTGACCTGAACTGAACATACAGTAGAAGTTTATCACTTTCTTTTCCTTCCCTGCTGTATCTCTTGTTATTTCCTTTCAGTACCTAAGACACTGGCGTGGGAGTGCCACAGGCTCAGCAGCTGTCTCAGGAAACACGGACTCTCCTCGACCTCTGACCCTGACTGAAGGGCCTTTGCACCGTCTGGCTGCCTGTTCCTCATTAACACACAAATCAGCTCCACCGCACTCAGCAGGAGGGAAACGCAGGATGTGATAAACATAATAAACAGGAATGCAGTTTTCTGCCATGCGTGGGGAACGAAACAGTCCACGGTGTGAGAACATGCAAAGCTTTCGCACGTATATTTAACGTGCACCCAGAAACCGAAGAGTAACGACTGTGTCACCACAAAGGCAACCTGTAAAGGAAACATAAAGTCTGTTAGCAGGAGATGAGATGACTTTGTGACAGTTTGCAGCATTTAAATAGCAAATAACCAGAAAAGCACCAAGTTTGTAAGTGTGTGTGTGTGTCTCACCTCTACCAGTACAACAGAAGCCATGCAGGTCTGGTACGCCCCCAAAGCGTGACCTTTGACCTCACCATCACTCCTCCTCACCTTCAGGAGAACGAACATGACTGTTTGAATAAACAGTAAGTAGCAGCAATACTAAACTGTGACATAGAAGATGTGTCCAAAGAGACGTCACATTAGAGTGACGACTAGAAAATGTTACGTCCTTTATTCTGAGAGGTTTCGATTCAGTGATTTATTTGTTTACATAGTTTTCGTTGCTGTGTATTGTCTCACCTGGTTTTCTCGGTTTGTGAGGTGGATCAAGTAGAAGAGGAAAACAAGACCAGGAGCCAAAACCAGAACCAGCTAGAAAACAATTGGTTGTGCTGTTATTATAATTACAAACCTCACTGTGTACAATATGAAAGGGGGAAGTCAGGGAAACAGTTTCTCTTTGTCTTTAGAAAACAAAACAAAACTATCCTGACTGAGGAATCCTTGCGTTCAGATCTGTCATTTTTCAAACCAAAGGTTGTAACTGAATACTAAAAATGAACTGTGATAACTTGTACTACAAAATGTACCCATGGTTAAAGTCTGACTAGTTTGTTGTTATACCCTAGAAATGACTCTATTAATCACTGTGCTTGACGATCAGTCAGTTTATTACTGGTGAAATCCAAAAAATATGACGCAGCCGTTTTGTAATCTATAATCTCTCTATAAATCATGCTGATAAATAATTAAAGAAAACATTTTTTACCTGTAGTGTCCACAGACGTGGAGCAGCAAGAGGTGTGAGCTCATTGTAGCAGGATTCTTTACAGCCTGGCATCTGGGTATTACAGATAAACTCCTCCTCATCATTCAGCCAGGACATGTGCACTGCAGCTCCCAGTATCACCAGTCTGACCAGCAGCAGCACAGGAAGCACTGACTTACCTGCGTGAAGAGGAACCTCACTATAATTCACATTAATGCCTAAATACTGAAGCTACAGTAAATGTAGTGAAACATACCGATGAGAGTTGCCTGTGAATGCCATTTGCAGAGCAGGCTGGAGAGGAAACCCAACTTCTCGCTCCTCATTGTTGCTACTGTACTGAGAGAAACACAAGGACGGGTCATACCACATATAATATCATGAGACAAACGCTGGGATGTTAAGTAATTGTTCTGAGAAATGACTTTATAGAAAAAAAAAGGGGGGATTTGGGTTGGCTGGAGTTCAGCCCAGTGTACGTGCCTCGAAGCACCTCCTCCTGTTTCCTGTAAGCTGCTCTACTCCAGATGTTTCTGTCTTTCTCACTCTAAACAAATGCATATTTTAGTTGAGAGAGAATCAATTTTAAAAGCACAGCAGGCTCTGACAGAAGAAGAATTATTAATGTCTCAATAAAAACAAGCTCCAGCATCGGTTAAACCAGGGTATGCTTTATTCCAAATCTAAATCTAAATGTACTGACAAACAAACCCAGTTAGTTAGATAATGAATGAGCAAAGAACAAGTTCAGTGCAGTGGTGAGTCAGATGAACCCCTTCCTCTTTTACCGACAACTGAGTCCTCAAATCACTTCGAAGGAAAGGAATTCATATAAGAAAACTGCTGTTGCTCAACTCTGTTGCTCCTTCGTAGTCCCCATGGGAATCTAAGCTGCCCCCACCAATCATTTTCCTTTCTGCTGCAGAAAAGAATGATAATTCATCAGAGGAAACTGATTTTCTGTTGACTTGGTTTCCCTTTTCTATAATTTAGTTTTACAGTAAAGTAGAGTTAAAATTTTCTGTAATAGAAAATTACAGGACAAAAATATTCATCACTGACCCTCAGTGCAACACGACAGTCATAAAAACGTTGTGCAAATCTCTGTTTAATATTCTCCACTTGTTCTTCTGCAATCTGGTGGATGTTAGCAGATTATGTAGATTTAAAAATATATAGAGTGGTTTGCACAGTTTACTCGACGCCACTGATCAAACGAAAGGTCACACGTTACCAAACCACTTCACAGATGAGTTGTATGGAGAGGCCACAGGGAGGACGTCAGAGGAAGGTCGTAGGATCTGACATCATCTTTAAACAAACTGCATGAGTCATAGAAAGCAAAGGACACAGACAGTGAAACACTGATGGAAATGAATCTGCAGTCGTACTCACCATACAAATGAAATTATGAACATTATGTAACATCTATTTGTTGTTTCACTTACAGCCAGGCCAAAAGGTGCTCGAAGCTTTTTCACTTCTCTCAACAGACAGCAGAGGACGCTGCTGCTGCTTGAATGGAGACAAATAAAGTGTCCAGCAATAATAGTAGACATGATCAACAAAAGCTGAACCATGACTGTAAACTGCATCATGTGGTGAGTATGTGCGAATGACAACTGATCATCTGTGCACTACTGAAGTTGTCAAAACTATGATTATGTTTATATTTCTATATCAAGAATGGATTAGCTTGCATCAAGAGGTGGTAACCACTTATTCATGTACTTATCCATCTCTCTCTACATATTTATTTTTTTGGGAGTTTTTATTTTGTTAGTTTCATGTTCCCTGCATGACCTCTGACCCTTACCTGAAGTCAGCTCAGTTCCCTTGATGAAGGGAGGTGAGGTTTGTGCAGGTTCTTCTGTTCACAGGACATTAGAACGTGGAAACAAATGTTGAATGCTTGTTCAGATGTTATTCTATAAGAGCCGCAGCCTGTTTAAGAGATTATCTTGGTTTCTATGTGTATTTGTTAAAGAGTACAGCACATTCTCACACATCAGGCTTTTTTATAAACTTTTAGAAAATGTTTTATATAATAATTAATACACTAGTCAACTCAGTTTGATTATCATTCTCCTAACAAACTGTGAGACTTTGAGGACTGGTGCAGAGAGGGGTTTCAGTGTGAGCACAGCAAATATCAACTGTAAATAAAATAAACACTACTACATACTTAAGGTTACCACGGTGTGTGTTAATATAAAAACCAGAACGAAAGATAAAAATAACTTGTTTTCAGAGGGACCAAGAGTAAGAAGCCTTTTTAAAATTTGATGCCTCCTAGTGGTTTTAGTAAGAATGACACTGCTCACAGTAGTTAGTGTTTTATTTATGGGTTAGACAATTTTGTGTCTGTCTATGTGCTGGGTTCAATCCTTCTGTGGATCAGACACCTTTTGCAGGTCACTATCAAAAGGAAAAAGTGAAATACTGAAAGGAAGAGGATTTAACTGTCTGACTGTGTAACTTAAAGCATTAAAGAGCAGGTCCAGTGGACAGGGGTTTAGTCCTCATGATGGTGTGCAGAACTGCTATATGGGATAAGAGCATCTGGCCAAATACTGTTCACTTCTTATAAAGGGGTTCTGTGATTTATGAAGGTTAGCATTGCTTGAATATTACTACACTGAGGTGTCATGCATGACAACGACATGAGGGCGCTGATGCTGCAGCTGCTTCACAGGACACAAATTTGAAAAATGTAGCACGTAGAACAAATATTTTATTACTACTGAATCATTACAGAAGTACAACACAGGGTGGTTCATGATTTATGACCTATGTCAAATCCCATGCTGTCTCCACATAAATAAAGTGGCTTCATCAGCGTATTGTACATTTATTTATTTGATTATTGATGTTGTGACTGTGAAATTTAATTTCATAAATGCCCCCAGCAGCACAGTTATTCATAGAGTTGTGCTGTGTGTTATACATCTAGAAATTGGGAAAACACAATTGAAATGATCTGAGATGAGGCCAGAAAAAAAAAGAGTAAAATTGTTTAATGTATAAGTAAAGATCAACAGAAGGCACACGTACAGTATCTGAGGGTAGACGTCAAACCAGCGTCACTAACTTTCTCGGTCCTCCATGTGATCATGTAGCAAAATATACCATTACATCCAGTTTCTATCTGCAGGACTCAAAGAGCAGAAGTCATTCCACCTGATAAGAAGCTCAAACTGATGCGGTGCATTAGCAGGCTAAACTCTGCAGCTCATAGTACAACATTAAGCAAATGCAAAAATATATTCATATATAATTATACAGCTTTTGTTTTAGACACTGAAGCAAATCAAATATACAAAATGCAGAAAACTATCTTCAGTACAATAACTGGGGAGCTGTTCATAAGAAAGTCCGTCCTTATTAATAGCAGAAGTATTACATAATAAAAAATATTAGCAGTACCTTTGTCATAAAACAGTAATAGGAAAAACGTACAGTTCCATACGATGCCAAAAATATCAGCTTTAAAAACAAGAAAAGTACACAAAAAATTCTTTTCAATATACATATTCGTACGTGGACTATAACATCTGGAAAATCTGCGTGTCCCTTTTAAGCAGTATAAGGTTCACTTCATCCTACAAACAAGTATAAGTGAATTAGTAAAGTTGAGAGTGCCATGGCTTTGAGATACTTTTTGGTTGAAACACAGATCCCAGAGTTCATGTTCGCAAGGACAACGACGACGGCCATGCAGCAAAATTACTAACAAGTAGAAGGGCCACTGTGATGGGGGAGTAATAGTAGTAGTGTAATAGTAGATTTCAAGAATGAAACTGGAATATTTTGAGGGAAAAGTCAGAAAATTCTGAGCTATTGTTGCTATAAAGTTAAAATTTAAAAGCTCATATAGTTGAATGAACAGTTTAATGAGAAAACAAACTGCATTACGTGGATGTTTTCTGTTTCTCAAAATCTGTATTTTCTTTTAAAAAAAATTTCAACTGTCTTTTTGTAATGTTAATGATAATGATAATGATAAAATGACTAGATTTCCAAATACAGACTTTTCTCTAATGTTTTACTTTGTCCTCAAAATTATTCCAACTTTATTCTTGAAATGTCTTATTTTTCTAATCGAACAGCACCCTGAACCCATCATAACAAATACAACCGAATCTGAAGTAGATTTGGACTCAGAACTGCATTTTTGCTAAAGGAGCAAGTTCAAATTAAGAGACTTCAGGTTGGATTGTGGTGTTTTGGCCAAAGAGATATTGATGCAGTTATACATGTACATACTGCACGGCTCAAGCAGCGCTCAGTAATTCCAGGCTGTGATGTTTCTCGCTGCTGTGGGGCTGTTAGTCTAGTACGGGTAACTGTCAGAGAAAGCCAGTCCCTGGATGCACTGCTCCCCTGCTTCAGCCAAGTATGGACCCTCCTCCTCGTAGCTGGGCAGCGGGAGAACATCCTCCTCACTGGGAGGCAGCGGGGCATCTGGATCAGCCTTCAGACTCGGCCTCTGGTTGTCTGGGAAAGCCATGGAGAACAGGGCCTCGGGGTTGCACACAAACTTGTAGACGTACCTCTCACCAGCAACCTGCAGATTTAATGCAAACAGAATAAATATGTGTATTGATGTGTAGCAGACAATACTGTTCTTAATATAACAGCGTGTCAGAGTGGGACCTGCAGTATAAGAGGAGATCTGAACAGATTTACCTTCTGCATGATGCCCTTCTCGTAGTAGTACCTCAGGGAGCGGCTCAGCTTGTCGTAGTTCATGGCCGGTCGATTCTTCTGGATCCCCCACAGCCGAGCCACCTGGACACGACACACAGAGGAAACCCTCAATAAAACATCCAACTGGATTTGATCAAAAGATTTTCATTTTTTATTAAATATCATACATCAGCCTGACAGTGATTCCCACCTCTGATACAATATTAAACAGTGCCTGCAGCTATGTCTGAATATATTTCCACACTTTATCTCTCTAAATGTTTCATTTCTGTTTCTTTTATTTTAAACCTGATATTTTTCTATGTTTTTACTGTTTCTTCCAGGAGATAAACTATTGAACATCATCAATCTGGCAAAATAAATGTTGTAAATACTTATTTAAAGCTCTTATTCCTCGCTAGGTTCCTTCATATTTAAATTTACCTCTTCGGGATCGATCAGTTTAAATTCCATGTTGCGTCCCGTCCACACGATCAGGTGCACGTTGGTTGGATTATCCAGCAGCGTGAGCAGGAACTGCCAGAGCTGCAGGGAGCCACGGCGCTGGTACGGCAAACCTTCCTGCTTCACTTTACCTGCTAACAGACTCAGATAAATGAGGACGTCTCACCATTTTTATTTCTAATTCAAGTTTACAAGCCAGTGCTGGCCTGAGCCATCTTGTTATTTTCTTACCGTCCAGTCTTTCTGGAACAACACAGGTGTCGTCATAGTACAAATGTGGCTCTTGTTCATGACCAAATCCTGTGGGGGGGAAAAGAATCAAACTTAAAAAGACATTTGATGAACTACAAACTTAAAAACTCTTCAGACTCTGAAAACACAGACAGCATAACTCCAAAACTCACCCATGTTGTTATTCTGGTATAAGCCTGGAGACTTCCCAAATGACGACTGACAAGTTTGAACCTCTGAGGACACAAAACAAAACCTCATCAGCAAATTTTGTTTTTTTAGATGGTTAATCAGACGAAGCAGACAAACACACACACACCTGAGTCAAAGCCATAGTCTCTGGGCTCTTGTTTGATCGTGACGTGGTTGAAGGTGGTCTGGGGCCCAGCTGCACCTGGACGAGGTGGCCCTGGTTCTGGGTATCGTGGATCCACCAACTCCTGTTTGAAACCCTGGGGACCGTGAGGAACCAGAGGCTCCGAAAGGTGCCGCTGGTACATCGGGCGCCCATCACGGCTCGAGGAGGGGTATGGTGTGTTTGCAGTTTTCTCCAGAGGGAGGAAAGACAAGCAGGGTTCAGACAGCTGCCGCTGAAACCTGAAGTGTGGAAAAACAACAGTTGAGGTTTTTAGGTGTCAAGTGAACTTGATTGTAGTTAAATCACAACACTAACAACTAGAACTCACTTTTGTTCTGTGCTGAAAGCCGCTCTGGGACAGCTGATGGGGGGGTGTGGCACAGCAAACTGCTGGTTTCGGTTGGCTGATGGGGGCCTGTGGTGCTGAGAGGTGCTCAGGGCAGGAGCGTGGCCTGGGGGACAATTACTGCTCAGATGTGGGGTGGATGGCTGTAGCCGCCTCTGTAAGGGTGGAGGTCCACACAGCACTGCGGATGTGGCGGCTGGAGTCAGGGTTGGCTTGTTGTCACAGGCACTGAGGAGGAAAGAAGAGATGTTGGCTTCTGACTTGTTTTATATCAGTTTTATATCGTAGGAGGAGCAAAGACATTCATCGCCTACCTGTAACTATAAAGGCACATGTCAGCGTCTTTGGACGGGCTGGGCTCTCGTTTCACTTTGCTGAAAGGGGGTCCATGAAACATCACTGCTAACACACAAACACACACACACACACACACAATAATTATTTTATTTTAAAGATTAAATTCACAGATGCTTGATCTTTAAAAGCCGTTCACGTACAGGAGTTTAAACTTTTCTGTATTTTTGTAAATGTTAATTAAAGAAACATTTCACTCGAACCATAAAAAGCATTTTCCACTACTCTAGTTTATAAGTCATGCAGATGCAGAAATAAATGGTCCGGGTTGACTGACTAAGATAACAGGCAGAGCTCACTGTCAACAGCTTTAACAATTTTCTCACTAATGTACAGAAACAATATAATAATAATAATAATAATAATAATAATAATAATAATGAGAGCAATTGAAATAAATGTAGTTCATGCAGGAAATCTTACACAGTTTTACATTTAAATTTAGTAATTGAACAAAATAAAGAAACAAAGAAAGACAGAAAACCCCCTATCTGACCTCAGTCTTCCTGGAATCTGCATTGAGATTGAAATCAGTAGACCGCGATGACGACACCACAGAGCCAGCGTTTCCATCCACAACACAATCACTGTCAGATTTGTCTGAACCACGAGCCTGTGTGTGGAGGCAGCTCTCAAACAGCAATAAATAGTCTACATGCAGTACGTGCTTGGCTGCAGCACTGAAGGACCTATTGCCCCAGCTCGTGTCTTATCTGTGACATCATGATTTTTAAGGCACAGGTAGAGTCGCTGAAAGTTTTTTATGACCCTCTCTACTTCCTTTGGCACATGACTACTATCATTTCACTGGTACAAATCCAGTGAATGTGTCTGAGGGTCATATTCTCTACTATCAGTCAACATGTTCACTGGACTCACTACTGTATCTACACGAGTGGAACTGCAGAGCACGTGATTTACACTCAGACAGTTCAACTAGGTTCACCTGCTGCCCTCTAGGAAACACACGTAATCCCTGTTAGACGGATCTATTCACTGCTGTTTGTGGTGTTATCTTAGAATTTTTTGGACAAACCAAATTAAGAGCAGGGATCGTGTCATTTGCAAATGTGTTACTCTGCAAAATGTTCGTTCCCTGTTTCCCAACTCTGAGCTCTCTATGATAAATATTAGAGAAGAAGCAGCTACTCACAGTTGTTGGATTGGAAATCTGGGACAAACTGCTCATCATCGGGAACCTGAGCTGTGGAAAAGACGGGAAAATTATGATCTAGAGCCTGAAACTTCTCATCTTCCGGTTGTTTCCCATATTGGTTTCAATAGGTGCATTTGGTTATTTATACTAAAAACTATGTTCATATTTAATGGTGACATTTTTCACTACGATAATCAGTACATAACGTTTGTAAGTCTCACCTTCTGCGATCCATATTTCTTGGAGCTGGCTCAGGTCTTGAAAAAGCTCTGCAATACAGTTATGAAATGATATTAAAATTATCTGGACGTGTTAAACTACTATATAAATAAAACTTATAACACCATACAGAGCCTACCCTCTGTGTCCTGAGCCAGCTCTGTATCCACAAACTTCCGTTTCCTGTTGCTGACACATGTCTCTGCTTCCTCTGTGGGACATTTCTACGGTTTTAAGAACAAAAACATAACAATGAAGACTTTTTAAAGTAAAGGGGGATAAATGTATTAGATTTAATGCAATGTTCCACACTCACACTCTCAGGAACCACAAAAGGGACCTGCTGGTCATAAAATGCATCCATGTTGCAGGAGTCTTCACTCTGGAATTAAACAGAAACACAAGGGACTGATTTTTTTGAAGAACTGAAGCTGTTCCGGGAGGTTGCATTAACATGTTTTCTCTCTCCCACTGAATATTTTCCACGATTACTACTACACAGTCCACATTACCATCCTCCCTTTGATATTTCTCTGTTTGTTTGTGTTTGTCTACACTCCATGACCCCTCAGAAGGGTTTACAGTGGCTATAAAAGCCTTGTTATCAATGAAAGCATTATGCAACCTCCTGTAAGTTGAATCTGACGTGAAAACAAGCTGTAGGAGGATCCAGACTTCAAAGATGTTTGACCAGGCAGTGCTCCCTTTGAGGAAAAAAGACAGAAAGCAGCTGTATAGTTCAGTAAAACCCGATGCCTTCTCCTCCTGTCTGCCTTTACTGTTTACACCAAGACACAAAAGTAAATAATTGTGTTTCACAAAATGTAAAAACACAAAATGTTGGTTTTACTGTGTTATTTCCTACTTTTCATGCAGCCACTGATGTGAGACAGCTATAATAAAAACAGCTTCTTAAAGCTTAAAAAAAAAGCTTCTAGTAGATATAAATTATGGTAAAATGGATTAAAACTTTGTATTTATAGTCAAATAACTTTATTTTAACATTATTTTAACTGTTTTTAAAAACCTCACAGGATCACACACTGTGAAAATGTTAATCTACATAAATTCAGTGCACTGTGAGGATAAACTACATTATGAGATGTACTTATAACATTACTTAACACCTCTAAATCATAATTATAGCATATTTGTGTCATAATTACAACACTCGGAAGTCATAATTAGGAGAAATGTTTTTCCTTTCCCTGAATTCAGTGGGTTTCTGTAGGTAAACAACTTTACACAACTCCTCCTGTTTTATGCATATCTTGATAATAATAGGCAAAAGGTTATAACTGAACTTTGGTGCTGCAACGACACAAACATAAAAATAAGTTTTATGGTCCTATTTATGATGTTCTTGATCCGGTTTGTTAAATTGAAAGATTTGTGAATGGAGTTTGGCGTGAAACACAGGCGGGGCCAGCACGGTACTGCTTGTTTTTCTCAATGAAGTGAAACGTGATCCTCACAGGAGGAGGAGTGAGTGAGTGTGTGTGTGTGTGTGTGTGTGTGTGTGTGTGTGTGTTTTGGGAGGGGGGGGGGGGTCACCATTGAGAAATTTGCCCCACAGGACATAAAGAAAAAAATTCACGTTGCTCGACGCTGTAAAAGGCAACTGTTGCAACCTGAAACATCGCTTGCACACGCACGGAAATGGACGCAATGTTGCTTTTGATTGCCAGAAAATGGCGTTTCACCACCGAACCCACATCTGCCCCGAGAAACAAACCGCGACAACGCGGTTGGCGTCAAATAAACCAGAACACGCACAAACGAGCCCGCACGCAAATAAACGGCCGCAGCCGAAGTAGAAAGATGCAGGACTCACGTGATGAGTGAAGTTTCGTGGCAGTGTGGAGTAGAGTCGACGCAGATTTCCTCCCTACATCGCCTGCAGCTCCTCGACTGGATTTTTCTCAATGAACAGCTTTGATGGCCGCTTCTGAACCCACCTCAATGCGGCGCCGCCATTGGCTGGAATGACACGTCAGTCAAAGGGAGAGCCAATCGTCGTCGAGACGGCTCTGACGTCCGTCCCTGGTGTTTTTTATGAATGGCTGCGTTCCATTCAGGGAGCCACGGGTTTCTTAAAGGGCCACAGCCGAAATACTGTGGGTGAGCAAAGGTGGCAAAGTGCACCAAGTTCAACAAAGAACAAATTAAATAAACGTAAAAATAGCTATTTGTTAAAGACATTTATAAACAAATGTACTTTAATGGTATGAAAATGCACAATATCTCATTAATAACTGACCATACTGTAACATACTCAACCTGATTTAATTTTATTGTAAGTTGTCATATGCACCTTTTGATGATCCTATGAAGGGGATTTCCTAGTATGGCTGGGTCTGTGTTGTGTATGATCATCCTCTGAGGCTTTCTACACACATACAGACAGTTGCATCTTCGAATCAGTTTAGATCAAACTTTATTTCATTAATAATTTATAAGAGCTCATTTGCCTCTTTCTGTACTGCTTCTGTTTATTTCTAGCACCTCTAAATAATTGATATTTATTGTTTTGATAGTAAAGTTGGGCTTGTGTCGAGAAACACACATGACTGCTTCAGAGTCAATTCATCTCAGTGGGTGACAGAATAATTCCTCTATTTTAATTCCACTTTCATCTCTTTCCACTTCATTACGCATTACTGCAGAGAGATCACCATGTGTGTCACCTGATTATGTGTAAATCAGGTCCTTTTATAGGTCAGCTAAGAGGTTTTCAGGTTCACAGTGCCTCTTTGATAACTGCTGATTCTAGACAAAAGATGAAGGTCAACTGTATAAATCTGTTTTATTTAGGATAAAATCTGCCCCAAAATGTCCATTAACATCAAACAATGTCAGCAACTTTCATTTGATGCATAATTCAGGATTAAGATCAGTAGCAGATGCTGTATTTGTCTAATAAGGTGTTGGAAGGGTTAATGTTGATAACCTACCGATTCACAGAACTGTCAATCATCTACAGCCTGCTGAGAATGATATCTTTCTGAAGCTAATTCACACATAATTCACACCACAACTATAGTCACACAAAGGAGCAGGTTTGAAGTAGTTAATCAGAACTAAAACACTTATTTTATTACGTCAATGACCTGCTTGACTGGAGTATTTGTGTTTTATTATGGGTTTTTTTACTGAATGGTGCACGATTGTTTGTGCTCTACTCAGAAATTGCTTGATCAGCGTTGGGAGATGCCAGAACGGATCTGTGTGTGATAAAAGTTCCAGTTCAAACATCAGCTGAGCTCAGTGGCTCAGTTACTGATTTGCAGCTTCTCCTGTTTACTTGTCCATCGTGCGCCTACAGCTGTGCACATGTCCCATCGCTGATTTTTATGCTTCCGTTTTGGCAGATGAACATGCATGATATGATCTAACATATCCTGTAACAGGAAATTACACACAGCCATCTTACAGTTTCTTATCAAAAGCGTTTGCAGGCCTTGTTTACGATATATTTTTCTTCCACTCTCTGATGTAGTTCTGTTTCCCTGTATCTTGTAATGGTGTGACTTTATTCGCTGACATTTTAAAACTGACATACTAAATGTGATTTATTGTGTTTTGTTCGATAACATTTATTACATAGAATATAATAAAATTTCATAAGATTTGCAGCACATGCTGCAATAAATCAGAAAACAAATTAATAAAAAAAATGCTAGGAATGTATTGTATTCTAATCATATTATACAAATATTACATTATTATTATTACATTATTTTATGGGTTACCGTTCCACAAATCTAAAAATAATGGTTTTGACAACATATTGCAATATTTTAAGATTATAGAAAATCATTTTAGGGGCATAAACACACAAATTTAACTCATTTAGTCTTGATATTGACAGTCAGTAATGTTTTTATAAATATAATAAATAAATAAATATGATAACACTGGTGTTTGTTTCTTTGCCAACTTATGTGTTTTCCTAACCAGCTTCCAGATCATTCAGGAGAGGGTCATGGTTCAGTCCTCTGTAATAAAGCTCTTGCACCACAAGGTGGCTCTTTTTTCAACATCCTTTGCAAACATGGCAACATGATTTCCATTACAAAAAACTTTTACCACAACTTATTTAATTATTTTTGTGCATTTTTCTGTTCTCCCAAACATTACGCTTCTTTAATATGTTAGCTCTGCAATTACTGTACTGTAACTTTGTGCAGTGTGTTGTCAACATTTTAGTATTGGCTCAGACATGATGTATTGATGTTTCACAGATACTATAAGCCATTAATTATTATGTTAAGTCACCAGCACTGCTTTCATTAATGTCAGTCAACAGTTATAGGACGATCATTTTAACAATGGCAGTACACTTTTGAGATACTTGTACTTAACTTCCATATTTAAATTTCATTCTGCTTTTATTTCTTCTTACATATCATTGAAAAATATTTAACCTTTCTAGTCAACTGCATTTATTTGAGAGCTTTACTTACTCGTCACAATACTTTTTATATTTACTTTTTACATTTACTCTACTACATTATCTATTGTTAAAGATTAATCCCAACCTTCTACACTACACCTTTTTTACAAGAATGTAAAGTCCAATTGGGTTTTCCTGTCACACTTTTCAAAATAATGATTTGTTGGTAGTTCTACTGTTCCTCTTTAAACCTGTTAATATTTAACAAAAAAGCTTTTTTGTTAATATTTAACAAAAAAGCAAAAAGAAAAGTACAAAACTAAATATTAATTTGTACAGTAGAACTTTGCTGATCTGTGTAGTTCGTCAGTAAATGCCTGACATTAAAAAGTATTAGTATCTCTCTAAAAGTGGTTTGAACTTTTAGCAAACTGATACAGCTGTGCAACACACTGTATGTTTTTTTCTGTTGTGTCTGTGCACGTTGTGGATATTGACGAGCTTCTGTGCTGTATGATGTGCACTGTCTCTGGCAGAGGCTTCCATTGAAGAACAATGGCTGCTGGAATACCACAGGTTGGTGAATCCTCCTGAATCATCAGTGAGCGTTTGCAACCACTTTGTTTCTGGATTTTACCATCAGCCACCAGATGATAGCACCCACTGCTCGTGTTTGTATTTGTGGATTTGTGACCAGCAATTTGGGACAGAACGAACCTTGGAACCTTCATTCATTCAACTTTTCATTGTTCCCAGTGGATGTACCCTTATATTTTGGTGATTATTTGATCTTTCAACTAGGTTCTACTTGTAAATAACAAATATCTAATAATATTTTGTATATTAATGGACCTATGGGATGAATCCCTGTCCCATCCTGTCTTAATATTAGATAAAAACTCCAGAAATAAACTCACACCGGTTCTGCTGTAGTTTGTCTGCTTTTATTTGCAGTTGTGTTCAGTTAAGGAGAATAAGTGGGAGAAGGTGGTTTGGTTTAAGGTGTGGTCTTAAATTTCTCTAAAAGTCCACAACACGTCTAATGGAGCCCACAGATGGATGAAGGGCCCCCCACTCTGCATGTCGTCTATATTCGCCCTTTTCCAGTAGGTACTGGCGCCCCCTGTAGTTCGGATGCTCATAGAAGACCCAGACTCCATCCTGGACATTAGCTGAGTGGATGTCTCGGAAGCGCCAGCGGTCCAGCAAGTTGGGCAGGTCCTCACTGAACTCGATCATCTGACCGCTGAAGTCTGGACGTTCATAAATGCGGATCCTGTGCCTGCTGGAAGTCTTGAACATTGAGCAAACATGATATGGGTTAACAAGCGACCCTTGGCAAACAGATTCTGTTACATTTAGAGCCAGACTGGCTGTTTCAGTTTTCAGTGGGTGACAGCATACTTAACCTCTGTTATATTAACTCATTTAACCTGATACAGCATGTTTTTTTTGTTTTTTTTTACCTGTCTGATAAGGCGACAGGAGCGGACGGTGTCATTGAAGCCGTTCCAGCTCTGGTAGTTGGGGTATTCGCCTCTCATGAGGACATACTGGTAGCCCATATATTGGGGTCTCTCATAGATGACCCAGGCCCCACCGTCAACTCGGATGGAGTTACAGCGGCTGAAGTGGGTGCTGAGTTCAGGACAGTCACTGCTACATTCGTAGTAGCGACCCTGGAAGTTCTTGTCCTCATAGAAGAATATCTGGAAACAGGACTCACTCAGATTACTACATTTTCTAGTACAAGCAACAATCCCTTACTGGTACTTCTGTTTAACTACTACTACGAGTAAAATTCTACCATTGCCATTATAACACTATATACTGTCAACTTATGATGTATCTAAACATTACAAGGGTAATTCAAGTTTATTACAACATGAATTTTTCTTGTTTGTTTTACAACTGTGTGATCATTGTACTATTGTTGCAAAGAGAAAATAAATGAACAGAAACATGACTGAATCCTGAAAACCAGTACTGCACCGTATCTGCTTGTTGTGTAAATATATGCATGATAACGTGACAGATGCTCCAGTTTCAGTGTGTTACGCTGCCCCCAAGTGCTCAAAAAACTATTACTGTGCCTTTAAGTTTTTGTACAAATTAGTATAAAGATTGGTTTAGATAAGACTGACATCACAAACCCAATTTTATAAACATGTGCAGTTAAATCTACTAAAATGAAACCTTTGCACAAGATAATTACTAATCTAAAAATATATTTGTGACAAGAAATCACAATAAATCATCATGCTTTGCCAAAAAGCAACAGCTGCATGAGGGACATATATAACAAATAATCCACCAGTTAATTTGAGTGATATTACAGTACTACCGTGTTATGTTGTACAGTTATAGTACTCACCTTCCCTGTGCGCTCCATAATCACCTTATCTTTCTTGTCACCCAATCAAATTAAAACCACCCGTTCACACTGCAACAGCGACAGCCCACTTTTATATAAAGGCCGATGAAATGCATTGCCAGTAGAACGATTGTCATTCAAATGAGCTCTCCATTAACTTTGGCACATTAGCTGATGCTGCAGTTGTTTTAGTACATGGAGTTCATATGTGCTGTTTGATTGCTGTTGTGATGATACATAAGGTGAATGCTGAACGCAGTTCAAATAAAGTTATATTGCTGTTAATGCTTTTCTTCTATTTATCCCCACATCGAATTTCTCACACAGTTTTAGTGTTTTTTCATATAATATTATTTTTGGATTGAATACATAATATTCATTTTTAATTTATATGACATAATGTACATAGAATATACTGCATACGTCTTATTTTTATTACACACGTGTTAAATCTCATTCACAAATACAATTTCCGAGAACAAGTCTACAAACATTTTTTTAACTTGATGACAGCATGTGTACATATAAACTTGGATTGTGTTTTATTATAGTTTAACTATGTGCAGTATTATTTCCCCTCCTGTTTTTATTACATTATGTGTCTGTCCTCAAACTTAACCTCAGATCCGAGTGGCATTTGATTATATTTTAACTAATTTTAAACTTTTAATAACCTTTAACCATGATGAATCTTTTAAAATTCTTATTTCCATGGCTGTGTGAAGTCAAATACACTAATAAGTTTACACCAAGTGACAAATGTCAACAAATATTTAATGAAAGGGGGATTCAATACAAGTGAATTTTGTTTTGTTTTTTACATTTAAGTTTTTTTGTTTGTTTGTTTGTTTGTTGTCTTTATTGTTTTTCTTAGTGGTTTAAAACTTGTTCATTTCAGTAGCTTTGCTCTTCCTGTGTTCTTGACTTTGTCTAAATCATGGTATACTGAAGCACCTCCTGTTCTAAATGTATTTAGTAGTTAAATGTTTAAGTAAATACATGCTTGTTAACTATATATACCATATGATTAATTTGTGGAATAACTGTATCTCAAACATATATGTAAAGCCATGAGTGTTATAATAAATTATTAAAAAGCATTATTTAGGGGAATATATGGGGATGAGTGGCAAGATAAAAAAACTGTCTAACAGATGCTGCTTATAAAATAGGCAAAAAAGGAAAAAGAAAACAGTAAATCTTTTTGTAGTATGACTTTATTTTTCCAACATTTACTGTGTGCTAAGCCTTTTTGGCTACTGCTCCTTAACACAGCGGAGGGATCCCACACTTGGCTGCATGCCCCCCCACTCAGAGTATCGTCTGTACTCCCCCCTCTCCAGCAGGTACTGGCGCCCCCTGTAGCTGGGATGATCAAAGAAGACCCAGGCTCCTTCGAACACCTTGCAGGAGTGGACGTCAGGGGTGTGCCAGCTCTCGCGGAGGACTGGCATGCTGTCTGTCACCTCCATCGACTGTCCCTCAAAGTTTGGCTTCTCCCAAATCTTCAGCCGCCATGAACTCCCCACCTGAAAGAAAAAAATGGAGGAGGACACTGAACAAGCTTCTTTACCTCTTTTTTTAATATATCAGGAAAACTATAATCAGTTCAACTATTATGTTGATTTGAGTGTTAGTAAACTAGAATGATAGTGGCTTATTTCACAAATAGTGAAAAATGTCCATTATAATTTTCCAGAGATCATGGGTTCATGGGTTTTGGTTTTATCAAATCCAAAAGATCTTAATTACACATGACAGCAAATAAGCAGCAATTCCTTAATTCTGAAAAGCTGTAAACAGGGAATATTTGAGCTTTGTGCTTAAAAAATGATGATGGGATTAACCTGTAGCACAAGGGTTGGGAATCTGCAACAGCAGGTCATGTGAGTAATACTATGGTGTGTGAATGAAAACCTGCAAACTCATTGGCTCGTTGATTTCTGACCATGGATGTACACTGATTAACAAAGACGAATAAAAAACCCTAAACATTTAACATGTTGACATAACTACTGTACCTCAAGGTTCTCATCATATGGTCTATAAAATATAGACTTGGACTATATGTCATAGTCTTCATCAGCAGATGGGTTTCACTTCAAGGCAATGTGTTAACACAGTACTGGACCAATACCTGGGATAGTTCATCTGAGGATATGAAATACTTACTAACTTGCTTTCTTATTTGTAATTTGTTATTGTGAAACAACTGTGATTACAAACTTAGAGCTAATTTTGACTTGCTGTGAATCATTACAACTAAACTGGGAGTTTTTGATGCCTTCACAACTTAAATTATCGCAGGAGAATTTGGAAAAACGGACAACGAGGTGAATCATGCATAACTCACATTAAGTGGACTAAAACACTGGTCTGATTTATTGACCTCTCTTAACTTACATTTCTAATAATGCGGCAGGACCTGACGCTGTTATTGAAACCCAGCCAGTGCTGGTAGTCCGGATACTCTCCAGCAGTCAGCACATACTGGTAGCCCATGTAGTTAGGTCTCTCATAGATTACCCAGAATCCTCCCTCCACTCTGATGGAGTTACAGTGTCTGAAGTATGTGAGCAGGTCGCTGGAATCATTGTCGCACTCGTGGAATCGACCCTGGAAGTTTCTGTTCTCATAGAAGATGATCTGGAAAAGGAATAAAAATAAATCAATCTTAATCTTAATACAAAAAATAAATAATTTTTAAATAAAAAGTTGTTTTTAAATAAAAATGAAGTGCTAATAAGTGAAACATACCTTCTCCATAGTTAATATCAATTGGTTTGATGTGTTATATAAAACATTACAGCAGCCACCTCCAATATTCTCTTTATATAGAACAAGAACAATAAAACCAAGCACATGGCTTGCTTTGTGGGAACTGGATTATTCAATCAGCGATTCAATATTTAGCCAGGCTTATCACATTGTTCTGATGCAGTCAATCCCGTTTCCCTAAACAATGCAAACGCAAAGTGCAAAGCATCCCAAAGCCACTGGATGCAGCAGAGCATGCTGACAAAAACAAGGGCACTGCAGGGCATTTGGTTTGATATGAAATGCTTTGAGCTGAGTCAGTGACACAGCAGGAAGGCACCAGAGACTTTACAGAAGATACTGAATCATGGTTTTATATCATGCATAACTAATCCTTATCAAACTGGTTCCTTTCTTGACCTTGGAAACAATAATTTGCTGAATAAAACTATGCAGATGATGCTATTCTACATATAACTAGACATCTACCGAAAACTATGACCTGCAGCTGAAAGTTCCCCCTAAATTATACAACTAAATACAATGTGACTGTGCTCCAGAACAACACAGACTGTACACGTGTTTTCTGATGGCCCTAGTGTCAGACTGACTTCATTTGTCTTAACTCTTCCAAAACCATTTAAAATCACTGTTGCAAACATGGGATTGTTTAGTCACCTGACATATTTGTGGAGGTTGTGTTTTGAACCATGAGTTAAGTTTTTTTCAATAAATGCAAATGATTTACTAGAATAAATCCCATTGTCCTAATCCTCCTATAGTGACACAACCAGAACAATGTTTTCATTAGTTAAAATGATCAGATTACTGTTAACTGAGTGCACTGATGCTCCTCCTCCTCAATCTTTCCATCTACCACCTTAAGGTCAAACTTCAGAGTGCAAAAATAACTAAATCATCAGCATGCTGTTTATACTTCTTATCATAGCCTCTTTATGACGTACACCTGTACTTTATTGGCCACCGTATTTACGTAAATGAGGTGGCCAAAACATTGGAAACACCTTTCCAGATAGTGCACTCCAGTATGACTCCAGTATGACTCCACTATGACCTCAACAGTAAATATTTAGTAAAATTATCGCCTTTCTGACAGTGTCAACAAAAACTGAGACATTATAACGTCATGGCAGAGCTGCTGTGTCGAACTGCAGTAGAGTAGATTGTACAGGTGTTCCTAATAAAGTGGCCAGTGAGTGTAGACTGCAATTATCAGTGGCTGTTTCTTTTTATTTAAATAAATGACAGCAGATATATATATATATCAGTATATGCTGCGCTGCATTTATAAAAATACATACAATAAAAATAATACAAGCTAATTAAATTATTAATTAAGTAATTTCTTCTGTATATTAAAATAACCCAAACTAATTAGTTTTCATCTCAACACTGTTACACTACTGGTAGCTTCAAGGGAATCGTGCAGTTTCAGAAACTTAGAAAAGTCACAGGATTCGTTTTTATCTATCTTCTTGTCTAACGATGCATCACACAATAGACGTCACAGTACAGGACTTTTTATATTTGTTCTCTCTGTTTGGGTAAAATTATACACATCGCTGAAATAATTTAAGGCAGTTTTCCAGTTTCTCTGTTCTGTTTTTAAAGAATGATTAATGATAATCCTGAGATTTTGAGCATTTAAGTTGAAATCCAAGAAGACAACTGTTCCAGTGTTTATAATATACATAGTATAGGACAGTACAATTACTCCAAATATGAAGATCATTTTGTGATCACATAAAAATGGTCTTATCTACCCATAATGATGGTTCAGTAAAGAAGTAAAAAAAACAGCATGGGGTAAAGGTACAGGAAGTCAAACAGAACACAGAGTTTGCTTCTCATTTATTGATTGCTTTGCATCAGTGTAGTCATGTGAACAGGTCTTCAATCAGTTAAAACTCTGTGATCCTGCGGAAGGAGCCGACACCAGGTGAGGACGCCCCCCAGTCACTGTGCTGCCGGTACTCCCCTCGCTCTAGGAGGAACTGGTGTCCCCTGTAGTTGGGGAGGTCGTAGAACACCCAGGCACCGTCAGTCACCATGCAGGAGTAAGCCTCACGCAGCTTGTAGGTATCGTACACTGAAGGACAGTCATCAGAGCACTCCACCATCTGCCCTCCAAAGTCAGGCCTCTCGTACAGCCTCAGCTTCCAGGCACTGCCGTACACCTGAAACACACAAAGCATTTCCCTGAACTTAACTTGCTATTTGACATTTATAGTAGTGTCAACACAGTGCTTAAAAAATGAAGATTTGAAAATGGAAACATATTTCTAGAAATAAGTCAAAACACAAACAGTTGTACAAGAAAATCAAATTCCTGGGAATGTAAGTTTGTCTAATGAACACTGTCCTGCAAATGTTTAGTCCTGAGCTGTTTTCATTAAAGTTGCTAACTGCTGCTGAAAAAGAAGGGGGTGATGAGATTAAAGCAGGATATCTTAGGCTGTAAACCAAAACAATGGCTCAAAGACATCAAAAAGTTCTGCAGAGATGAGTGGCAATGCAGTGTTAGGTGATAATTCTCAGTCAAATGCTCCTTTCCCATTACACATATTCACACCACTCTTAAATATTATAAGTATTGGTTGACTGAACATTTCTGACAAACTTTTGAACTTGCACATTCCCCTTTAATATTTTCTTGGCTAACTTATTAGCAAAAGCTGCAGATTCCTGCCAAATGCGCCTGCTATTGTCAGTTTGTTTAGTCTGTTGGCTTCACAGTGTTCACAAAGCTTGGCCCTGAGCATTCCTGCTCTGCTGTTCACTGCCTAAACATATTTTCTAATGCTTTTCTACTTAGCTACAGCTACACATGAACCTAATATAGTGCAGCATTTGATATAAATGCCTGAAGAAACTAGGACTCTTACATTCTTTACAGCACGGCAGGATTTGACGCTGTCGTTGAAGGCCATCCACTGCTGGTTGTCGGCATACTCTCCAGGGCTCAGGACATATTGGAAACCCTTGTAGTTGGGTTTCTCATAGAGCACCCAGACACCACTCTCCACCCGGATGGAGTTACAGCGGTTGAAGTATGTGTGCAGGTCGGGACAGTCGCTGCTTAGGTTGTAGCAGCGGCCCTGGAATTTTTTCTCCTCATAAAATGTAATCTGCGGCAGAGGTAAGACATTTGAGCATTTTGTGAAACGGACAACTACAAAAACAATTGTCTTTAAAATACAGTGTTTGTAGGTTAGGTAGTTTTAATAGGTTTAATCTTACCTTCCCCATTTGGATGCTCTGTAGACCTCCTTCTTTGCTGCAGCCCCATCAAAGTATTTATCGATAAACAAAATGTGCAGAGTGTGGCAAGTCTTTGATACCCAAATGAGGTAGATTTACATATCAGCAAAATGGCTTGGTGCTGTTTGATTTGCCTTTGTTCCAGTCCAATGATGACTCTGTATCAAACACATGCCAGAACAGTGAAGGCAGAGTGTCAGTGTCACACAGTGATGGAAAGAAACTGAGTTTGCAGAACAAACAGACATCTTATGGTTTCATTCTTATACAGTTTATGTGTTCTTGTCTACTAAAATGACTGGACTCCTTGAGTTAAATGGTATTTACGTTGTGAAAGTACTGTCTAGAAAAAGTAGGGGCATCCATTTTTCAAAAATAAGAGTTCTGTGTAGTGAAAGCAGTTCACCTATGGATTTGAAAAACGCCCACTGGTTAGCTTCGGGAATAAACTGGCAGAAGACAACATTTGATGTATGGGATTTTCTAGTATTTTGAACTTTTCGGTCTTTCTTTCATTATTTTAAGGTCAGTTAAAGACAATGACAATTCAGGATATATTTGTGCTCACTTAAATGGTTAACTGTTAAATGTATTAGCAAACTTTCCTACAACTTCCTTGTTATGCAACAGCAACCGTGGACAATTTTAGGTCAGGGACTCTGTCTGTCTGTCAAATTTCTTGTTGATCCATAACAACTGAAGCATCTGAGATGCTTGTTATGGCTGATTTGACTATTTTGACATCCCATTTTCTAGCTCTAACATGCAGATTTATTTGGCAGAAAATGCACAATGCAATTCATTTTGACGACTCCACTTCTGGAAGTCTAGGAGAACAAATCCATGACATCAAGGTCTGCAGCTCAAAAACAAGCTTTAAAAAGTTTATAGAATAAAATAACATAAAATGAAGAATTTCAACTCAGACATCTCTGTACTGTCTGCAAATTGTGTTGTCATTGGACTAGACACACAAGTTCTTATAGATGTTTAGGTCATATCATCAAAAAATGAAGTGTACATAAATATGTGAAGCACTTTGGAAGAAAATACATCCTGTCAAGAAACAGTATGAATAAAGAAAACTGATCAAGGTCCAAGAGACTGGAACAGTCAACTAAGAAATATTACAGCCTAAATGAAGTCATCTTTAAAACCAATAAATCACACACTGAAAACATTCTTCTGTTTGTTCTTCTTTGGTTTTCAGGTTTTAGCCTGCATCATTTTCACGGTCCATTGGCATTTACATAAAAGGTTTTTGTGGTGTTTTGCTTGTTACAAATCCGGGACACAGATTTTTGTGGTAACATCCAGACCGGCTGCTGTAGTCCAGCTCAGTGTGATGTGACAACCAACTTGCACAAACTTTGCTTATGTCATGGAGCTACAATCAGACACTGTTTTAAAAGTCTATTCGTGTGTTAAAGTGTGTATGGAAAACTCATTTGCAGCAGCTACTGAACTCTTTTAATGACCTTATCATCCTTTCTACAGCCTCTTTACTTACTATCTACTATATGTTTAATTTTGCTTTTTGTACCTCACTCTTGAACATTAGAAGTTCCATAAAGAAAGGAAGAATTTTTATGACAGACCCTAAAACACAACAATAGCACACAAAAATGTCTCAATGTTCAGTGCTGGATTACTATTTTTTCATATGATGAGTCATAACCAGCTGCACATTGTGTGATTAATTATTTGCTTTTGGTAAGTTTGCACTGAAATCACATGCAGGCATCAGAAAAACTGGGTTTTAACTTGTTTTATTTTGCCTTTTAGTGCATTTAGAGTTGGAGTTAACAGGAGTCCATGATACGCCTGATAGAGCTGAACCTAGTGATGTTGCTCAGCCCCATCTCTCGGAGGTTCCTGTACTCTCCTGGTCTGAGATACAGCATCCTGCCTCTGTAGTTGGGCTGCTCGAACATCAACCAGTGGCCATCCATCACATTGCAGGACTGGCAGTCGGACATGTGCAGACGATCCATCATGTTGTCACAGTCGTCCGTCAGCTCGTGCATCTGGCCACCAAAGTTCTCCCTTTCGTACAGCCTCATTCGGAAAGGTCCTCTGTGCTGTGGATGAAGAAAGGTCAGGAAAATGACTATGGACTTCTGAACTGAGATGACAGTGAAAATTCAGTTGATTGATCTGCACATTGCTGGTGTAGATTTACACCCAAGCTGGTGTATGGAAGCTGAGAAAGGCTGCAGGTGGCTATTGTTTAAAATATATATATCGATCAGTTTCAAAACTGCTGATGTTAAAAGCTGTTTAATATTTTTTTCAGTAAGTCAGTAAAAATTGTGGCCAAGCCTGCTACATTTTGCATGTGTATTTTTTTTTCCTCACTGCAGCTTCCAGCTAACAACAAACTAGCACAAACACTGTTTATGTCTGTAGCATTTGCATCAAATTGAGCAGAATCACTGCACTGTTAGTATCCAATCTGAAGTTGGATTTTTGAGAAAACATAATAAACTCAAAACCCACTTACAAGGTTTTCAGTTCCTTACCAGTTCATTAATACGGGCTCCTTTAGTAAATGGAGCCTGCTCAGGTGTTTTCTCATCACACTAGTTCTAGTTTTCTGTTTTGCTACTTGAGCAGCCTCTCTTTGAAAAACACTTGTGAAATACACTCAAAAGCTCTGGAAAATGGTGAGTGGCCTTTGATTTTAGAATATTGCAGAATCCTGCAAAGTCAGGAATAAACATTCCTGCTTGATGAAATAATTGTTTTTATATTTGTGTATTAAGCAATAAAAACAATTTCATGTCTTAATTCATGCACTGCTAAATAGATTTACTGCAAGTTAATGTCTTGTTCTTGTTTTTTTTTTTTGGTGTCATTCATGCAATGACCTAGTATTGCAGTACTGTTACCGTGGGGATCATGCGACAGGATCTGATGCAGTCACTCATGCTCATTCCCATCAGGCGCTGGTTGTCTGGATACTCGCCCCTCCTCACCAGCATCTGATGGCCCATGAAGTTGGGCTTCTCATAGACCATGAAGAGGCCGCTCTCCACCCTGCAGGAGTTACACCTGCTCAGGTAGGAGGTGAGCTCGGGGCAGTCGCTGCTGGTCTCATAGGAGCGACCCTGGAAGTTCCGGTCCTCATAGAATATGATCTGCAAACAACAATGTGAATTCATTAAATATCATTTTGACTATTGTGGCAATGAGTTTTCACTTTAAATGTATTCAATGTTTCACTTACCTTGCCCATGGTCATGATATTAGTGAGCTAATCTCAGATGTACGGCATCAACATCGACCCTTTTCCCTTTTTATACATTGCACAGCCGTACAATTTCCACATGGCTTGTGCTGAAACCTTTGAGTCATCATTCTATATTGTGGCACAGAGCTGCACTATAGCGTAGCAGATGTTACTGCATGTCAGAATCTGCAATAGTTATTGTGAATGGAATATTGGGTTTCATGCTCGGATCCAGTAACTTCAAGTGTTTAATTCAAATCTCTTCTCTGGAAATCTATGTGGTGTGAATGTTAGACTGAAACATGGGACAGAACTTTGTTCAAACACTTATTATATTCAACAAATCCCAACATGTACTGTCTATTCCACACATTAATCATGCTTTTGGCCTGTAAATAAATTAATTTGTCATCTTAGGATCATTTTGCTTTTTATATGACCTTACATGACCTCCCTAAACTACATTAAACATACAATAAAAAATATGCTTCTAGTGTGCTGTAAAAGAATGACTCCCGCCCCACGTGAACCTCATGATGAGTCATGATGTTTCACACAAAGGTGTGCAAGGTGGTGTGCAGCTGATAGTGTATATAAAAGTGGGGCCGGATTGGCATCATATACAAAAACTAAAACCGTCACCATGGGCAGGGTAATGTTTTATTTATTATAAAACATATGCTTTTATAATCAAGAAAATAATAATACCATAATAATAACATAAAAATAACTTAATAGTGTCCAATAAATAATGATGCAAACTGAAGGATGGGTAATGTAACAAATCAAATCTTAGCGTCCTATTCTAGTAGTGTTATTTAATTATTGTGCATTTCTTTTATGTTTTTTTTTTCCTGCAGATTATTTTTTACGAGGAGAGGAACTTCCAGGGTCGTTCCTATGAGTGCAGCAGTGACTGCTCTGACATCCACATGCACCTGAACCGCTGCAACTCCTGCAGGGTGGACAGTGGCTGCTTCGTGGTGTACGACCGCCCCAACTTCATGGGGAATCAGGTCTTCTTGAGGAGAGGGGAGTACTCTGATTTTCAGCGCATGGGGAGCATGATGGGAATGATGGGCATGGCGGTGATGGATACTATTCGATCATGTCGTATGATCCCCATGGTAAGACGTTTTGGTAACCGCACACAGTTTTCAGACTTGATTCACTGTACTTCACATCAAAGTCCATGAGATGCTTGTTAGGTTCACTGGACACTGGAGACCTCTGAATGCAGAACAAGACCCCCCCAAAAAAAGCTCTTAAAGAATATTGATTGATCGTTTCACATCTTGTCTTCTTCCAACAGCACAGGGGACAGTTTAGGATGAGGATCTATGAAAGAGAGAACTTCGGGGGCCAGATGCATGAGCTGATGGACGACTGCGAGTCTGTCCAGGATCGCTACTACATGTCCGACTGCCAGTCCTGCAACGTGATGGACGGCCACTGGCTGATGTTTGAACAGCCCAACTATAGAGGGCGCATGATGTACATGAGGCCAGGAGAATACAGGACCCTCAGAGACATGGGAATGAGCAACATAATGAGAATCAGCTCCATCAGACGCATCATGGATATTTGCTGAATGTTGTTCATTTTAAGAAACTAAGGGTCAAAAATAAAAACACTTTGAAGTATTTTTTGCTTTTGTTGTTGTGTCAATTAAAATTTAATTTTACAATATAGAAGGGGTGCAAATAAAAAGGAATCATAAACATTTACATTTTAAATAAACAACAAACAAAGCCTTCAATTTATATTGTGTGGATGATAAATTCAATACCAGTGAACACTGAGAAGAGCTGTTTCATTCTACCACACAGTGAAGGTTTTTGAACCTTGATTTTAAATGTTTGCATAGTTTACGTTCACACCAGACTTAATAAATTTCCCCATGATTCTTCATTACTACAATAATTCCTTATGTAGTAACACCGACGTGAACATGAATGTGATGTGTAACCATATTCTTAGACTGTAAATTGAAAACATTCATTTTGGGTCGACTTTGGCCACAGTACAGTTATTTTGTGCACATTATTACATACATATTTTTTACATTGACAATAGATTATTACAAAACTTTGTAACCCGTTTGCTAAACCTAAAGACAAACAAGCTGAAGATTTTTTTTTTTTTTTTAGATGAATTTTTGATAGAATATAAAATGTGCATAGCTCATTGTAATTCTCATTGTAATTTGGCATGTCAGGGTTCTGGTTCAGTCTGCAGTACTGATAGCATTTTACAGGAACCACTGGCAACTTCAACAAACAACAAAATGATTTCCTGCTTTTGGAGTTTCCTAGAGGACACTTCTGCACTTAAACTGCACAAAAATCTCATAATCTAACACACAATCTAACATGCAATTAACATCTAACAGGCAATTAGCATGTTAATAATAATCTGTAATAATCTTTGTAATCTCATACTGTCTACAAAGCATGAAAGACGTTTATCATCATTGATGCACTGAAAATGCATAGAATTTATGATCTGCTCATTACATTTTTTGGCCAAGAGAGCACAAAATAACACCATCACAACTGTTGAAAATTAAAGTGAATTTGGTGGTAATTATATGATAATGGTCATGGTCATGACTCCTGTGAGGTATGTGTGTTACATTTGTGTGAATACCATTTAAATATTTATGGCAAAATCACATAACCTTATGTTATCGCAGGAGAAGTCCGAAAACTGACTTTAATGTCATTTACATACCAATATCTATAAAGAAGTTGCTAACACTAGTATAATGGTCACACCAGCATGAGTGAGGCTGTAGCAGCAAAAATCCTGAACTGGACAAGTGTGTGCTTTATTTGTTAAAGGATGACTGTATTATTTCACATTTCAGAAGTTACATATTTGTTTGCATAATTTCCATTTAGTTTTATCTTAAGTCTGTCTAAACGTCCATCTGTTTAACATTGCTATGAAAAATGGCACAAAATACAAAAGTAATGCAATAACTAGAATTTGTATTGTCATAGAAAAATCGACAGCGCTGCTGTTTAATCTGAGTGATTGCAGTTTTCACTTTATACAGTAGGGACTTCCATGCTGATGAGGCAGATTTTTTTGATGTCACATGATGCATAAAAGGCAGCGCGCCAGTGAGAAGAACAATAGAAACAAAATAGTGTGACCATGAGTGGAAAGGTAATGAAGAATCTCTGCACCAGCCAGTGCAAAAATACAAAATTGTCTCAAGCTCTGTAATTATTCTTATTCTTTTTGTTGCCATTCAACAATGTGACCTATGTTACTAACATAATGATTACTCTCTAGATCATCTTCTTCGAGGAGAGAAACTTCCAGGGCCGCTCGTATGAGTGCTTCAGCGACTGCTCTGAGATCTCATCTCACCTGAGCCGATGCAGCTCCTGCAGGGTGGAGAGCGGGACGTTCATGGTCTATGACAAGCCCAACTTTAGGGGCCAGCAGTACCTCCTGACCAAGGGAGAGTATCCTGAATATCAAAGTACCATTGGCTTCAATGACTGCATTCAATCCTGCCGCATTGTCCCTGTGGTAAATATATGAGTATGACACTGTAAACCAAAGGAGAGAAAAAGACAATTAGTCATGCAAATTTGCACAGACAAGATTAATATCAGTTCCTCCTTGGCATCTCCAGAGCAGGGCTCGTTAAATATCTAGACAAATTGTGGGAACAACAAAAAAGGCACTATGCACAAAGCCTGAAATATTTATAAAATTATCTTCATTCAACAAGAGAGTACATATTTTAAATTTTAGATATTTTTAGAGATCAACAGGAACTTCCTTGATTAACCCTAAAAGCGGTCTTTGTTGTACCTCAGATAGTACGACAGCTCGCATTAATCTAGGGTTTTTTATAAGGCTGGACAAGGGCTGCATTTTTATTTACACTATCTAAACAGGGTGACTGTTGAGAAAGAGGGAATTTGGAGGTACAGGAGACTCAGCTTCTAATTTGATAGAATAAATAGAGTTGGCTTAAATATTTCTTAGCAACTCTTCTGTTTGTTAACATCACAGCAGCTAACTATAAAAAGGAACATCACATTGATTTAATTCTGTTTCCCATGTACCTTTACAGCACAAGGGACCCTTTAAGATGAGGATCTACGAGAGACCAAATTTCGAAGGTCAAATGCATGAACTGACCGAAGACTGCAACTCCATTCAGGATAATTACCACATGTCTGACATGCAGTCCTGCAACGTGATAGAGGGCTACTGGCTGATGTTCGAGCAGCCAAACTACAAGGGCAGGATGATCTACCTGAAGCCAGGAGAGTACAGGAACCTCACAGAGATGAGCAACGATGATGTGAGATTCAGTTCAATTAGACACATCACAGAGTCTTAACTGGTTCATGATTTCTATTTATCTGAAACTGTGATGTGGTGGTTTATTTGCATGTAGTTACAGTTTTACTGTGCAATCCAGCCACAATGAATTTACCTCTTTTACTGTGTCTTGTGACAATAAAATGATCTGCTGTATCATATGTGTGATTAATTATTCTGTTTAGCGGCATGTTGTTCACTATATGAATAAATACACAGTAGAGTCTAAATAGATGAATATGGACGGTTGTTAAACAGTAAAAATAAAGGTATTTTCTGAAATGTAAGAGTTAAATGCACACAGTCACTGTGTAGACAAAACATGATCAGACTGGGCACAAAAATAGATGGTGTAATGAAACTAGAATTAAATACCTAGATTTGCTAATATTTTCTATAAAGCAATTTAAAATGCTGCATTTAGTCGGTCATATTAGCAGTTTACATGCACACTGCTGCTGACCATTACACTACTAAAAGGGGCAGCACTACACTATATTTATACAATATTTAAATCGTCTTTTAACAACACTGTTGCTTAGTCGCTGGTGTTACACTTGTATTATATCACATTTGATTTTCATTTGTCTGATACAAGAAATTTGACCACAGCTGCAAACTCACAATATTAGATTTGATCAAACATAAGTCACTTGGTTACTCATGTAAGTGTTACACAGCAGTGGAAGCCACTGAACTGTGAGACTACAAAAGTGACAGAGAGCCGGTTACATGACAGAGAGAGTCGGCCCCCAGCCCGGTGCCCCTCTGCAGTCTGTTGGTCTCAGTGTCAGGTGTTCAGTGCAGTGTAAATAAGGGGCCGACTTTTAAAAGCAGATTGTGAAAATGTGACTGTAATTCATTTTTAAAAGATTTCTTTCTGCCCTACGTACAAAGAAGTAATAATTATCTGAAGTAGTTGTATTTTAACTGTGTACTTCAAATATACTTTAAGTATAAAATGTGTGTACAGTATGTGCCTGTGTGTACATCAGCCAGTACCACTCTTACCCTGTGGTAGCATCAGTGATTTCCAGATTCACTGCAGAACATATACCAACACAGATTATTTAACTAGAATCCAATTAATAAAACAGAATTATACTGTGACTTCAATGAAATAACTTGCTCTCTTTTTCTATTCATCTATTTTTTATCTATTTATTACACTCGATGCTGTCGCTGCTCTCAGACGAGCAGCTTTGCAGAATAAAGTCTGTCACATGCAGACTGCACTCAAACTATTCTGGAGCTCAGCCCATAGACTAAATCACAGTATGGGGGGATTGAAGCTAAACAAAAGGAAAGCACAAAGAACTAGAAGCTATGGAAAACAAGCTGTTACGCTGACATGAAGAAAAGAACGGTCTCTGAATAATAAATCGTATAAAAGGACCTGCTATGTGCACGGCCACTGAGCTAGTGGTTATGATCAGGATTTTGAAAAGTTGCGTCATGCCGACTATCCACTTCATCATTTCCACAATCTTACAAACAAAATTTACAATGATCACGTTAAGATGTTTTAATATAATGTCAACCTTTAACAATAAACACAAGTAAAGGCCAGCATCATGGTTGTGTTGTGACTTTATGACAGAATCTCTACCGCCTTTCAGATAAAGTATGTACAAGACCACTCTCATCTCCATTATGAGAACACATTTTTTAGTCCTGTTGTACAAATATAATAAATATGAGTTTTTCTTATTTATCTAATGTTATTTTTACAGTCCGCTGCATTCAATATGTACGTTTGTGATAGTTTTTTACTGTATTTTACATTCAATGAATCTCAACCAGCACAAATTCAAACGGTAGCCGCTGTTCAAAGGAAAACAGCACATTTGCTTTGTTGACCACACAGAACAAAAGAAAATGTTCTGCCAGAAACAGCTGACAAGCCTAGTTATTGTTCTGAGTCCCGACACAGGTCATCCACGGGTTATAAAGGCAGCATGGAGCCCACGGCTGCTGCTGCAGTGTAACCAGGTTTAGCCAACACAATGGGTAAGGTAAGGCTGCTTGTTTTGCTGTCTCTCTTTTGTGCTTCTCAATACCTACGTGGACTGTTCAGTCGAAACCAGTGAACTGGAAGCGTGTCATGCGGTATAGTATACATATTTTCCTTCATTTGATGCAATACTTTTCCAAGACTGACTCCATTGATGCGCTTCCAGATCATCTTCTACGAGGACAGGAACTTCCAGGGCCGCTCCTATGAGTGTAGCAGCGAGTGCTCTGACCTGCACTCCCACTTCAGCCGCTGCAACTCCATCAGAGTGGACAGCGGTGACTGGATGGTCTATGAGAGACCAAACTATATGGGCTACCAGTACTACCTGAGGAAGGGTGAATTTCCAGACTACCAGCGCTGGATGGGTTTCAACGACTGTGTGAGATCCTGTCGCATGATCCCTATGGTAAGCCTCAGTTGCCAGTATCAGGGCCCACGCCTGACAAGCTTTTTTTTTTTGTAAGCTAACAAATCACCTCATCTTTTTATCAGCATCAAGGCTCTCACAGATTGAGGATCTATGAGCGCCCAGAGTTCGGAGGTCAGATGATGGAGCTGACTGATGACTGCCCCTCCCTGCACGAACGCTTCCACTTTAGCGACATCTACTCCTGCAACGTGATGGACGGCTACTGGATCTTCTACGAGCATCCCCATTACAGGGGACGCCAGTACCTGATGCGCCCTGGTGAATACAGGAGGTTTAATGAGTGGGGAAGTTTCAGTTCCAGGGTGGGATCCATCAGACATATTACTGTGTGAGAAACCTGATCCCACAGACTGTTTATGTACTTCCAATAAAGTAAAGAAACTATTCTGCCAACTGCTTCTCGTCTTTTCTTAATGTCTTTTAGAGGTTTATACAAGATGTTTGCTTAGACAGTAATTTTGGTCCCAAATAAACTCCAGAAAAAATATATATAATTTGATGAGTGGATCTTGGAACTGGTACTAATAAAAATAGACATCATGTTTAGATACAGACACACACACAGTTTAAGAGCAGCATGTTTATTGAGCAGAAAGCGAGGAAGAAGATTCAAAAGACTTCTAGTTGAAGTCAGTGATTCGCCTGATAGAGCCAATTCTCGGGCTGGCGCCACCCCAGTCGCTGTATCTGCGGTATTCGCCTGGTCTCAGGTAGTAGGTCCTTCCCTTGTAGTTGGGCTGGTCATATAGCAGCCAGTGGCCGTCGACTACACTGCATGAGTTAATGTCAGACATACGAAAACGATCCTGGACGTTGGGGCAATCTTCACTCACCTCCTGCATTTGGCCGCCCATGTCTGGACGCTCGTACAATCTTATTTTGTAAGAACCACGATGCTGCGGGATAAAGAACATGGGAGGGTCAAGTTTGTTGCAAAACATTTAAAAATATTAAAACAGTCCATTACAAACCTATAAATGGTCTTAAAATAATAATTCCCACTATGTAATACTGGTCGCAGGTTAACAAATGATGTCACACCAAGAATACTTTTCAAAAGCAGTTTAAACCACATGTTCTTCTTCAACAGATCCAGGTGGACCCTGTGTTGTGCTAATGAGTTAAATCTAATCCTGTATCACAGTGTAGATAAATGTTTTTGCTTTAAAGCATTTCTGTCAATAATGAGGTGCTGAGGATTTTATTCCTCCTTTTCAGTTTCATTAAACACCTTTTCTAAATCTTTTACAGTATTGTTACTATTAAAACATTCAGGGTGTGTACATTCATTATGTCTATTTTTAGTTTTACATTATTTGGTATATTCCCTGTAAGTATTAACATACTATACTATACTATTAACATACCATAGTAGTGAGATAATATATTTAGATTACTGTTATATTGCTCTTGTTTTACTTTTCTTCTTCTGTTCAGTGTCGCAATATTGTCTTTCAGTTTGAATGAAAATACTATGGGGTTAATTCCCTTGTCCTGTTGCTATTACACTGCTGTAAACGTTAATAATATTATACTGTCACTCTCACACCAGCTGAATAAGACTTACCATGGGAATCATACGGCAGGAGCGAATGCAGTCGTTGATACCAATCATGCGCTGGTTGTCTGAGTATTCCCCCCTGCGGAGGAAGTACTGGTGGCCCAGGTAGTGGGGTCTCTCATATACCATGAAGCAGCCGCTCTCCACCCGGATAGAGTTGCAGCGGTTGAAGTAGGGGTGCAGGTCAGCACAGTCGCTCATGCACTCATGGTGCCGACCCTGGAAATTTCTGTCCTCGTAGAAAATGATCTGTAAAGTCAAAAGATCCATTAATTATATTCACTATGTAAAAAACATGTCAAGGTTTATTATATGTTTTATTTCTATATTTTCAGTAATAAGACATTATGAGCTTACCTTTCCCATTGTTTTAGTTGGGGGCAGACTGACGCTCCATAGACGCTCTCTGTGCCGCTGTCCTTTTATATTAAGTAGCTGTGTGATGGCACAGCATAAAGTATTGTCATCCAAATAGGTCTTATAACACAGATCTGGTTACGTATAGTAGCACTACACAGTGTGTTGATGAGTTATTGTTGTCCAGTTCTCACATGTTCATCACTATTGATCAAAACACCACAGTGTGCTACGGACACTAGTGTGTCATTGTTCACAGTATCAGCAAAAAAACACAGGCGTTACTTGTGTCCGTCAAAAAGATTAGATGCCAGCGGCCAAAACAAGCCTCTACCCCCACGCCACCATGTTCGAATCTGTGAATAAAAACTTACATATCTGTATATTATTAATCTACAGAATCATTTCTGATTATACAAAACTATGAAACAATAATGGCATTAAATAAAATTACCATTATATTTTTAGCCATAGCTTCTACAATTAACTTTTTAAAGTCAAGCATGGTAAAGTCAGTATATAAAATATATAATATAAAATGTCTCTATAATTAGAACAATTATAGCACACCCACAAAATATTTATGTTTCTATTTTTGATCATACTCTAAATGTGTGTCATCATCAGGTCAAATTATCAAAAATACCATTAGAATTAATGACACTGCCATTAGCCTTAGCTTTTATTTGTAGCTAGGCCAAAATAACATGCTAATGTTTGCTATAAGGACAATTAGACGCTCCACTAGGGCAGTTAACACAGAATACTTCACATTATACTGGATAAATATTAACATCAGTATGACAGCACTGCAACTGTGAACGTGCACAGTGAGCTTGTTATATCAATAATCAATGAAAAAGTACAGCCTCAAACAGCTGCTAGAATGGAGTCTCTTTAGCTTGTCCTTCATACAGCACTTACATGTACTGTGTGCATATATGTATGTTTATATAGGCATAAATCAACAACTCATGTACATTATTTTAAAAAATACCACTGTAGAAAGGGTGCAATCTTCACCTTTTGCATATGTCATGGTTTATTTTACTTTATTTATCAGATTCAATATTGAAGCTTGAATGTGGCCTTTTAAGTACACAGTAAGTCTCATGTCTCATTGGAGATTTTTAATGATTGTAATAATGACACAGAAGGAGTTAATGTACTACACCTTGTTAAATAGAGATGTCGATAAACCGTAATAAATGACATTATTACTTAATTTATCTTTATTTTCTACCAAATCAAGAGAATAGTGGTTCAGGTGTAAACTTGCTGAGTTGAAAAAGGACCCTTTAACGTGCCAGTATCTTCTGTTTCCAGGTCCCAAGTCATATGTTTGCAGGGCCCTACAAACAATTGTGTGCTGATGTAAATTAGCTACTGAAAGCTCTAAGATGACAAACAGTATTAGTTTTGAATGTTTACAGTTCATTCAGCACTTTAAATGTTATTTAGTAACAGAAATACTGATTAGTAGTATCCATCATGCACAGACAGCTGACGCAGAGACACATGGCTGCTTTATAAATGTCAATCCAAGGCCATGAGATTCAGGCTATTGTAATTCTAATGAGCTGGCACTCGGTGCTTTTGCCACCCTGCCAAGGTCTGGATCCCATTCACACATATAAAATCCCTGATTCATCAACGCCCATGGCCTGGCACATTATAGACCCTCCCCACTTTTGTTGTACCATAGGATATCTACATAAATAGTAAAGCTTATACTTTAGACTAAAAACAAAATATGGAAAAACATGGCAGAATATGGTGACAAATAATAATAATAATCATAAAGCCCAAATTGATCTTAGGAGTACACCACAGTTTGTGAAGTAAGACCCATAAAATTCAGGATACTCTGGCCTCTCCTAGTTTGACTTTGACCATTCTTGTTTAAATTTGGCTCTTGTGAGTCCCCTATTGTCACAGAAATGCAATGCTACATTATCCGATTCCTCCTTTGTTATAAATAAAAACTAAATTACCTAATCAGACAGTAACATTTGAGATTACAGATTTAAGCCCATTATGTCATATACCAAGCGTTGTTCAAAACATGCTATAGTTTTAAATTGTTAAATATGTTTTTTCCATTGACAAAGAAAAATAATCGACCAGTAATAAGAACGGTTACATATGAACGCAAAACACAGCCACTACACCAAGGGACACATTTATTTTCATTCAAGAACTGGATCGTAGATCACACTGAACTTAAAATCAATCAAACAAGCTGCTGGTCAGTAGTTAGTCATTAGTTAAATAAGCAATGCACATATATGGTAGCTCTTCAACAACATGTGAACAAATCACAAATATATTTTAGATATTTCTAAGTTATTTTTGGCTTCTGCTTTCAATTGACAGTAGGAGAATATATAGTTGAAAGAACAACAACAAAAATAGCAATGTCAAAAACACACAATGCAATTTTAAACATATTCCTGCAGATGTACATGTTTTACCTGAATTTTAAGCGCCGGTTATTTAAATTGATACAATGGGGAAGTAAAGAACTGAGAAGCCTTAACATATATAGGGAAATATTTTGTAATAAAATTTATATCTGTTATTTGAATTGACGATTTAATTGTGATTGTTTAATGTTTGAATTCAACAACAAAACCCATTGAACATAATATCAACATTAGAAAAGAAACTGAAAAACTAATCTGCACTGACAAATGAGCTTTGGGGGAACAATGGTCACTTGATGCAACAAATTATTCTATTATTTGTTTCTATTATTCTTCGCTGATGATAAAACTGTAGAACAAGCACCGATAATTACAGAGTTTATTAATCAGTAATCGTGTTTCTATTCCAGGTTTTGTGCATGTTTAGTTCTCATCTGTCTTCTGCTTGGTTCTAAACATGCTCTGTGCTTCCAAATCTGTGGTCGCTTAAAAGTCCTTTTAGTCCTTCTAGGGAGTTATAGATTTATTACTGTATTAAGTTGTCATGTTGTTGCATCTGTACAGTTTCAACAGTACGGCTGCCTAAAGCTGGCTCAAAATGATTATTAATAAACCACTTATAGCAGGTTGCACATAGACACAGGCCATAAACAATTATACAAGTTTCTTTGCGTCATCATACTGAACAATAGTAGAAAATAGTATTTTTAAGCATTGTCCTAAGATTTATTGGCAGGGGACCAACCAGGCAGTGAATCAGACGATGCTGAGAGGTCCCAACAATGATAAAGGTAAGCATCCTATTACCATTTCGACAAACTCAATGAGCCTTAAATAACTAAATTTAAAAGCAACACTGCAGTCTCTTCAATGTCCTTCCAAATAAATATAAGCACTGATCCACAGACAATGTGTTTTTTTTTGCACAGCAAGGTTAAAGCTGACATGGTACAAAATAAAAAAAAAAATATGATATTTACTGAATTTATCCGATTTATGATGTTTCAACAATAAAAAACAAGAAAATTATTCTTTACCAAAACAGGGAGTAACATGTTTGAACCAAATAAAAAAGACAAGCTAATCTGAACTTTATTGTAAAAACATATATCAGCTTAATTGTTCAAATTGACTGTATTCTGCTGCTAAGGTGTTAGGCCTAAATTTAGTTTAATCACATTAAAAAGAAACCACATAAACAAAGGAGAATTAGTGAATTTTGAAGACACAATGTTTAGTTTCAGCTTTTCGAAGAGCTAAGATACTGAAGTGACTGATCTGTGACTCAGATCATTAAATCTGAATATGAAGAACATTTGTTCACTTGCTTTAATAGTGTGACACCTGTCACCTGAATTTTGAACACTTAAGGTGTACTAACTGGTCATTGCTAATTTATTAATTTCTCAAAATAACATTGCAATGTACAAACATACCTAAATGCTGCAAGTCTAGTGACGTCTACACTGAGAGCGCTTACGTTAACATGAGAGAGTTGGTGTGAACCAAAGACACAATGACAATCAAGCCAAAAGGCACATCTCACATACTTTGAAACATACTGCAGTATGTTGTAAGGCACGGTTAACATTTGATCGATTATCTAATAAACCCTTAGAAGGGTATAAGGAAGTGACCCCAATGACATGAGAGGTGGTGGTGCACTTGATAAACTGTTTGTGGGTGTAGCCTACATGAGAGGTTGAGCGGTGTGAAGCATGGAAGTATCCGGCAGCTCTGTTGCTTCAGGTAGGTAGTAGTGGTCTTTGTGTTGGCTGTATCGACAATACTTTGGCTTCAGATGAAGCTGTGAATGTGGAAACATCAGATTCTGTAGAGGAAAAGGTGACGTTGAGAGTGGATGAATCTTTCAGGAAGTGGATTTATGCTCCTAAGGAACTGTTCTGTCTGTGTGTGTGTCTGTGTGTCTGCTTTCTTTAAATCACTTATCCAACCAAGTGAAGAAGACAGATGCACAGGACCATAATCAGTGAAAGTGTAAAGGACACAGAGTTATAGCTAATACTAAACTATTTTTCATGTTTACAATTAATGAGTGAGATATTCCATGAATAATCTGCTTCCAACATCTCTTTACTAATATACAAAAGGATCTTAACAGTCAAGTGTTGATTATCTATGTAACAGGAGCTTCTGTGAATTCCTCTGAGAATGTAATGGTCAGTCTCACCAGGCTTTCCCCTCATTTAACTTAGTGGTTACATAAAAAACCTCTTACCTTTCCAAACTCATGCTGTAGAACAATGGGTGTCATTCCTTCTGTTCTCTGAGGACACATTGGGTAAACCTGCTGCACCAGAGTCTCTACAAACTGCACAAGTATGACAACAATCCAGCGTGAGCTAACTAAACGCTCATATGCTTTTAACAGGTACCTAAACTTTTCAGCTTCTTAAAAATCACACAAATTCACCAAAATTATTTATGTACTTATTCATTAAAGGTTTCTCCACCAACAAACCTGTTTATTATTGGTGTCTTTCAACCAATGAAAAGAGCAAAAACTAGTGGGAGGAGATTCATGGTTAAACTAGTGTTCTTTAATGACTATACTTTAAAAGTTATTAATGTTTAAGTGTCTTGGTCAAGCTATACCTCAGGGGTGGTTTCTTCCATGACAGGCATAGAAGGCTGGACAGAACCTCCATCAACAGGCTGGTACAAATACTCTGACTGCTGGGAGCACACAACTGGACTGGAGGGCACTGGAGGCTGAACAACAAAATATTGACATCAGGTGATCAAGTAGTTAAATTCTCCTGAAACTAACTAAAAATTAAGTTAATGCTTTATTGTGCCTACCTGGATCACATTCCACTGATGCTGGTTTGGAATACACTGGGGAGGTGGTGACATACAGAGAAAACACCTTCAACGCCCAAATTGAGTGACATTTTGTTAAATGAGTGGATCACTGAAGGGCTGAGCTAACCTGATAGTGGTGATAGGTTGGCTGCTGGTAGACAGGCTGATGGGAGGGAGGGATCACTGCTGGAGGAGCTGGCTGCAAGAAAAGAAGCATAAATAAAATCTATTATTTTTTTAATGCACCAATGGTAGTAAAAAAAAATCTCGGGGACAGTTGATTTGTGTTGAGCGTTTCTTTTATATGTTTTATTATATCATTTTGGTTGGGTCAATAACAACAGAAGTTGAAAGTACAGACTGGTTGAGAAGTCCTGAACCACACAAGCGGATAGTTGATGCAAGTAAAAGATCAAGTGAGTGAAAAACCTTCCTAAATACTCAATATCATTATTTTTTGTTTTAAATATTAGTGTGTGTCCTCTAGCATAAGACTTAATTGGCTAGCATGTGTTACAGTAACATATTATTCAATACTGCTATTTAAGGCATGTGCTACTGTACATAGGTGAGGTAACAGTGAGGACTGACAGGCCAGTGGTGGGCAGGATTCATGTTGGGGCTACAGAAGTAAGCCACTCCATTGTGGTAGGCGTAGGGATAGCCAGTGGATGTGGTCAGGTAGACGGTCCCACAGGACATCGGCAGTGGAATAGAGGGGTTAGGGTTGGCCACAGGAATACTTTTGACTAAGAAAAGAAGGAAACCACACAACATAATGAGTTATTTGCTGAGCATTTTAAAAGCAAAATTGTCACAGTGTGGGTCTGTAATATCCAGAGAGAAACTGACTCTTTGTGACCTTAAGGAAAAAAAACTTTCAATAATAATGGTTCCAGTTGTGTAGAAATATTCACAAGCCTTTTATTAGCAGAAGGTAAGTTGGTACTTTAAAAGCACCACATGGATTTGATTCTGTCAAACTGATAAGCTACCTGCTGTAGCAAGTGCTCCATAATGTAAGTAGACATGCCAGTGTGAATCAAGAAAAAGCCTAGCATCTTAAGTGAGTTAAAATAATTGAACCATTTGTCAACTGTCCTTCAGTGTCCAATTGCTGCCTTACTTTGGCGTGAAGCTTGCTGTTTGCGGAAAGCCTGACCAATGCTGAGCTTCTTGTCTTTGAAACAGATTCCATTAGCCTTTAAAAATATAATAAGAGAATCAAAGTCACATTAGATGATGTAGTGTAATGGGTAATCCACATTATTATATGTACCTTCTGTCTTAAAGCTCCAATAATGACCTGCATTACTTACATCATGAAGGACTTTCAGCGCCTCTTCTTGGGTCTCAAACGTGACAAATCCATATCTGATCAAAGAGACAAAGCATGAACACAAATTATGTTTTAACTCTAACAATAAACGGATACACATGGCTTAATCATTATTATTGTCAATAACTGTTTATGATGAAAATAAAGCAACAAACTCACCCTTTTGACATTCCTGAGTGATCTATCACGATATTCACCTCTTTTACTGCACCATGTTGAGAGAAGAAGTGTCGCAAGTCGCTCTCATTAACCTTCACAAAACACAGATTTTCAGTAATGTTACCAGCCCAAAAGAGAAACCAATGGTATCTGATTTAGTTTGGTTTATTTACGCCAGAATAAATCACCTCCGATCTTTATAGACAGCTAGTAGCAGTTTTGTGTTCCAACAAGCATCAGGAGGCATCTGATGCATATACTGAAATCTAATCTAGTGCTATTTTTGGATTCACATTTTTGCAGATTTAAGATAAAATTAATGAACAAATAGATTGGTCCTTTTTGAATATAGAGAAAATTTCAACCAACATCTGCTAAATGGAGCTTACGAACAGTAGCTCTACAAATTATATCAGTTCTCAGGTCACATTCTCAGACTCGTGAATGCAGTTTATTTTGATGCTTTGCTGCTCTCTAGTGTCTAACACAAGACCAAACATGAACACCACCAGTACAACATTTGCAGCTCTCACCTTGTAGTCAATGCCCCCCACAAAAATCCGATTGGGGATAACAGTGCCAAGGCGGGTGGTGTGGTGGGTCAGGCTGTCAGTGTGGTTTTCTGGAGGTAACACATCAGGGGAGGAGAAGCTGCTGCCATCCTGGGTCAGACCGTGACAAGGAAATGTGGCGTAATTATGGGCCAATAAAAGACACTGTAGGATAAAGTTTTTCCCCACCAGGAAGTAGCCAACTACTGGGATTTAGTAGCTGAGAAATAGTAAATCCCATTTTTATGGACATTAGGCCACTTGGCTGTGTTATTATTTTTACTAGATCAAAAGAAAATCAGCCGCTTCATAAATTCATACCAGACAACACACACTGGAACATTTTTTGCTGGTCTGGTTGGCAAACCACATAGCAAAAACAAAGCAAAGGAAAAAGGGACACTCTCTGGTGCTTTTTTTCTAGAAATTGTGGAGAAACTAAAACCATTAGCAGCTTCTTCTTCATCACTCACACTTCCCACAAACAAAACAATAAACAGCAGGTCCTGAAGTCTTTTAAGTCAGATAAGTTGATGCACCTGCAGGTGGCAGCTAAAATCAACTATTCACGAAAAGCACCAGTGGTTCTTGAGAATATGTGCTTGCATGCACATATTTAAATATATATCCATGAAAAAAGGGTTGTGTAAATAGCATTAAACACAATAGTAAATTGTCTCGCCTGTCTGTTAGTTGTATAGCTAATGTCAATAAAATCTCAAATCTCCTACATTAATAATTAACAAGCAAGTTGTAAATTAAGCCACTACAACAGACTGGCACTTTTTTTAGAATAATTTATGTAATTTAGTTGGATTATAAATATTAATGCATTCAGCTACACATCTTTTTATTGTTTTAGCTGGTAAAGAAAAACATTATTACAACTTTATACACTGTTAGATATAGTAGCTTAGCTCAGTAGTGTTAGCTTACCTCTACTTACACTGAACATATATGTTGAATATGTTTAATTAGTAATAATCTAATCGTAATATATGGAGTATCTAACTGTGAGATAACGTAAAATGTTAGCTGTAAGTAAAATGAATGTCAGTACAGTACTACAGTACTCCAGTACTCAGTACTACTGAGTACTACAGTACTCCCTCTCCCTATGCAGTAGCTTAGCTTCATAGAGTTCCATAAATTACCTGAAAATGTAAATAACTTTAGACAAGTACCTCACATTTAAGTACAGTATCTGAGTAAAAGTAAATGAGTTACTTTCCACCACTGTTTGCGTTAATTTAGTGTTAAATTACCGTGACAGTTTGCTAGCGATGCTAACTTAGCTAGCGCTGAACGACATGCTAACGAGGCGGTAACGTTAACGGCGCATTTAGCGGTTCGGTTCACTCACCATGTTCTGTTTCTCCACATCCATAGCCACATTTATCTGTTTTTTAGCTTCCTCTAGAATACTTTAGCAGGTTTATTTCAATTTAATCATGGCTTATGGTTCAGCGAATCTACTTCATGAGTCCCCTCCACCACCGATGGTCCCCAGACCGAAACGTCCACTGCACTACTTTTCTGCCAAACTCCAATTAAGGCCGCATCACTCCGTAACATTACGCATTCTTCAGACTACAGAGCGATCCTTCCGCGAGAGTCGGCGCTTGTTTATTTACCTGTTCTCTCTGCAGGTTGTGTCTTCAAAGGTGTTTTCTTCATCTTCTGCAACAATAAAGTGTTGCAAACCTTTCAAAACTCAAACCAACGTTTAGATCCAATGTTTTCCACACATTGTGCCAACCAACAGTGGTGTTTTGCTGGAGGGTTGGTTGCAGGCTGTGGTCCTGAGGTTTGAGGCTGCAGGTTGCAGTGAGGGTTTAGTCCCATAATTAGTTAAATAAAGATCATCTGTTTGTAGTTGAACTGTTAAGTGGTAAAAAAAAAGAGGCTATTTTAGAGAAATAGTGCATATAGGCTACACATGCCAGATATATAGTTATATATTTTCATCACATTAGGTTAAATGAACTTAAACTAATTTCATGAAATTTAAAAAATTGAATTTCAAAATTCAAAGTCAAATCTGTTTTGAAAGTAGCCTGTAATAGTATTCTGCTAGATGTATGCAGTAGTTAGTACTGACCACACATGGGTGCCATTTCTCTGTGAATACAAAGCTGTGTGTAACCTGCACTATATCAGAACAGATCAGTCAAACCTTGAAAGGTTTCATGGACAGAAAAAACAATTTTCTGCTTTTTATTCTTGGCATATTTAGTGATGTCAAAACCATAAACATCTAGTTTTTATCCTAAACCTATGACAGTATGTTAATATAACTGACAGATAACTTGTCCTTGTCCTTGCTTGCAGTGGACCAGTGTTTTATGATTTAAATAAATGGATGGACAGAGATTTCACTGGCAGAAAAACCATCAGAAACCTCATGTTGAACTGTGTTAAGCCGGCAGATCCTTAAAGGACTGATAGTGAAAAAGTAGACATTACTTTTTCACTCTCAGTCTTTAAGGAGCCACTTTGGATGTTGTGTACAACACTCATGAAGCTATAATTTCTCTATGATTGGCGACAAAGTGCTCTGAAACACTGTCATTTGCATCTTCTGCCCCCCAACTCTTCCTCCTCCCTCAGACCACAACAAAGTGACAGTACAAAGCCTGCAAAGTGTCTCCAACAGAGAGAAATCGCTCGATTAACAGCTACTAGCAACAGTTATGAATGAACAACATAACAGGAGGAAGCAGGATTTTAGGTTTTCCCAAAACATATCTACATTATTAAGTATATATTACTTTAAAAATCCCTTCCACTCAACAAAAAGCCTCTTGATGATTTCAGAGTGTATTTCCTCTCTGTCTGTGTTGCACATTTCCCATCATTACAACCTCATTTCTTCAGAATGTTTGTCCTCATCTGAGTAATGTGGGCCACACCATTACTTGTCATTCATTTCCAGCTTTTCTTAATTGCCGGGTGAATTTGCCAACGAGGTCTGACTGTGCAAAATGAGAAGGGCATGTTTGATAATTACAGCAATTTACCAGCTAAAAGTCCTTTTATAGTCCACAAAGATCATTTAAGACACAAGTGCTGTCAGGGCAACTCGCCTGGCTGTTTTAGTTTTCACTGAGAACAAAAGATGAGATTGAAGCTGTGTGTGAGGGTTTTATTCTGTGGCTGTTTTACTTCTGCTCTTTGTATTGTTTATACTGGAAGTTGATTTCCTGTAACAATATGTTCTTATTACATTATGTTAGTGTAATGTGTGGATGTGTTAAAGCCTTTGTATTACTCTTTAGCATAAATGTAATACATTTTTTCAATTAAAAGAAAGAAGACATTACTATATATTAGCGTGACAAACGTCCTTTTAATCTATTTGACACACATATTCCTATATTTCAATAGACATGTTATTTCTAGTCATTTATCCCCTTTACTTACCAGAAGTGTTCAGATGTCAGTAATTTGGCTCTGAAATTTTTTGGAATAAAATATGAAACATATCCAAACACAGTAAAAGTGAAGGGTAACCACTTACATTAAATCCTTACTGACATTGACATTTAACCAAGTTCAAATTGAGGAGTTGGTAATAGTTCTCGTTGTGAATTGGTTCTACCAGCTCCTAGTGTTATGGTTTTAAATTTTGAAAAAATAAACAGATGTACTGTAAGTTTAAAATGATTTATTTTAAAGAAGAGCAATATGGATGTAAAAGGGGTATTGGAGGGGTCAGAGGTCAACAGGCAACCAATGAATGTAATGATAAAACAAAATTCACAGGGTTTCTTCTTTCTTTCTGATTGGCATTTGTGGCTATAATTTACTAAAGTTAACAAACCAGGTCCATTTCCAAGGTTGTAGACAGGACAACCAAAAAATCTTCAAATCCAGAAGCCAGAAATCTAAATAAATTTTCCCAGTTCACAGTCAAATCTCCAAATATTCATATCCAACTATTAATCATAAATCCAGAATCGAAATATCTTTATCCAGGTCGTTATTCTCAAGGCCAAACATCCAACATCCAAAACTCATGTCCAAGGTCCACTGCAGCATAATTGAGAGCAGACTCAGAGAAGTCGAGGAGCAGGCTGAGGCAGGATGTCAGATTTAAAACACTGAAGGCCAGACTGGAGAGCGGGTGCAGTGGTATCGACAAACAACGTGAAGCAGAGCGAGCACAATAGGGCAGCTTAAATAGACAGGTGAGCAGGCGCATTCAATCAGGAAGTAATCAGGTTGGAATAAACCAAACAGTGGACTAAACCAAAAGCAAGGTCAAGGAAAAGAAGTTTTATTTTAGACCCACTTCAGAGGAGAAAACCTGTACAATCATCTACTGTATAAAGCTGACAAACAAGAATATTTGTCCACATTTTGACTCATTTTGAGTAAATAAAAACTGATATTGAAGAAAGGGATGTCAAATATCAGGTCAGAAACACACGTCCCATCGAGAAAACAACCATTTCACCTCAGTCGGTCAGTCAGTCAGACAGTTGTGGAGACAGAGGTTGATGAAAAATGAGCCATAACAGAAGGGTTCAACTCTGGCTCTGTAATTACTCTACAAATCTCTGATTTCCCCTCCTTCATCTCCACACTATTTATAGCAGCTGCATTCCTCTCGGAGAATAAAATGATCTCTTTGAGACAGTACAATGCCAGAAATAACAGGTTTGGACAAACGTTTGCTGAGGCGTGGTGGGCCTGGCTGACCATTACTGAGTTCCACTGTGGTTTCACTCCACTGTTTTTCCCCCTCGTCCATTTATTCATCTGTTATTCTAAATGGCAGTGGGTTTTGCCAGGGGGAGGTGTAGGGTGGTGGGGGTGGTGAGTAAGAAGTGATGGTTCAACAAAAAAGCTTGTATGAACTGAGAAGAAGTCGTTTTTTATTACAGCAACAGGGGGTCCACGTTGGCTGTTTAATGTTGAGGGGAGCTAGTGAAAGAAAACACACACCTTCATGTCTGGGAATACGAAGGTGACAACAGGGATCAGACCTCCCTCCACGAGCTCCAGTTTGTTTACGTTGCAATTGTAGGACTTCACGGGCAAATACAATCTTCAAGACATGTGGCTTTGAGTGTGAATGTGTGTATATGTAATCAGAGAGAGTGTGTGTCTTTGCATGCGAGTTGTGTTTAGGTTATCAGAGAAGGAAGGCTTTCATATTGACTGTGTTTCCTGTCAACCTTTGTTTATCAAGGTAAAACCAAGATCACATGTAGCCTGCACAGCACAGAAGCATCATATTTCGATGTAGCTCCAGTTTTCACGGTCTGCACTTTGAAAATGAATGAGCACTGTTCCCTCTGCCATATGACCCACCTAATTTAGGATGTCATAATTTTTTAATAGTTTTTACCATTTAGATCTTATTTTGAAAATATTTTCAATGATCCTGTATGTACAAATTGATGACATGGCTCAAACTGAGATTCATCTGTGCTCTTTCATGATCAAGATTATTGTTATGCCCTCCTCCAAACTAAATGAACGTACAGTAGAAGACAGTTCTCCCTACTTATGACTGGAAATAATGAAATGATGTCCCTACAGCAGCCTCATCATGGCTACACTAGTAAAGTGTTTCATATTTTTCTGAGTTATACAGCTCTTACCTTTAACCAATGCAGACCAAGGCCAGTGGAAACAAAAGCAAAACCTGGACCAACGTGGAACCAAAGTTCAGTCTTCCTCATGCCCCTTTTGTATTTCCTACAAATCCCAACTTGGCCCCTTAAGAAAAGAAGTATCAGCACATACTAGTCAAAATAATCTAAACTGAATTGCAAAGCTGTGATTATAATTAGTTTTTTGTCACGAGTTCTGCGACGTCAAATAGCTTCCATGTGGTATTCTGGTGTTGTAATGGTGTGTTGTCTCTGCTTCCTTTAGTGACACATTATCTGTCTCCTTACTATCATGTGCAGGTACTGTATGCCAGTCTGATGTGGAGCATGACTCAGATCTGATGCCTTTTTGTCTCTTGTGTCTCTACAGAACGTGATTTTTCTTCACAGGTGTGAGAGTGAGGAGAGTGGTGATGGTAGAATAGACCCTTTTCACTGCAGGAATAGCACAGGTGTTACTAATGACATTAATGAGCCTGCACGCATAATACGAGGCCCCTGAAACGGAAGCAGCTGAGTAGAATTCAGCCATCAGTAATTTAATTATTTCCACCTGTGATATGTCAAAATGTCTTCAGTGAAAGAAGCTCATCACGATGAAATCAGAGGGTTTGTGTTGTGAATCCTCCTCTTCAGTTGTGTTCACTGATGCAACTTCTGCAGCCTTCTAACGCCACACGCAGCTTTAGTGACCATATTAAGCTAAACGATGCTAACAATGCAGCTGTGACGTAGCCTTTTCTCTCGGCCCAAACAAACGTCTAAGACACAAATTGTTCTGTACACAAATTGTCTGACCTCTAAAAGATCCACATCCACCACAAACATATATTGTGCATGATACAAATAATTGACATCCTCAAATACAACCAGGGTATTATTTATTAAGCCCATAAAAGATAAATGTGTAAGTCGCATTGTATCACATCAATGTAACTAGTATATTGTCCCTTCTCTGGCTTTCTCCCGTGGTTGTTTGCTCTTTTATGAAAATGTTTCACCACAATGGTGTTGCATTCCACAGCGACACCCGATGATTTCTCTAAATGTAGACATATTATTTAGGGTTTTATATGCTGGGGCCCTGTCTATAGTTAGTGGGTGTGCACACACTGACCTATAATAAAGTAAACACACTGAACTGGGCTCTGGCCAGTGAACTGAAAGTGAACTGAAACTCGCCTTGCTTTTTGCTTTTACCTCTCATAGTGTCTTCATTGAACAAAAGAGGCACCAAACTGTAACGTCACTGATCTTTTGTAAACTATATATGATCATGTTATCTCTGAGTGTGACTGATATTAGTTATTTTCAGGGGTGTGGTCTTTGTTCAGTCCTTTGTAAAGGATCAGGATGTTCTATCAAACTGATGACAGGCAGACTATCACCTCATGTGGCAGCAGGAGGCGTTGCTATAAAACAGTTCTACTGACTCCTGATTGAATTTTTCAAGCAGGTGCAGCAGTGTTACGGCCGACAGCGTAAACCTCAGCCCCATCGGTCATTTCACCCAGACTACAGTTCGATTCAGCAGGGTGCACAGGAAGGACAGTCCAGCAAAAACACATTTAACCTGGTTCAACTTGTGCTGCAGTGTTTGTTGTCATATCTGTGTAGACAGGCTTTTTAGTAATGTAGTTAACCTTTTTCCTCAAAATATTTAGCATGGGAGATGAATACCAATCATTTTCTGTTTTCTTAAATATTCCATCGGGGTCATGCTTTCCAACCCATACAACAGAGAGGACTCTAGAAGAAGATCCTAAAGTGTGTAGTATTGAAAAGGTAACAATACACAAACTCAGTAATCAAGTAAAGGTGTAAGTACTTGTGTAGTACAAAGTACCACTAAATTCTTTTCTCTTTCAGTACTTCCAAAGTACTTCATCAAGAAAGCAATGTACTATTTTAGATAGTGTTGACTTTGAGTGCAAGCTCACTCCAGATTGATTCAACAGACTGTCAGTGATGAAGGTTATGGAATAAATATGATTAGTTTAAATTAATAAATAAATAAAGCAGCTGGTAATGGCAGGGCTGATTTTAACTTTACCATAAGTACTGAAAGGTGGTTAATCAACTGAAATAATTTAAGTTATGAATCCTTAAAATTGAATAGTAATAATAATAGTTATTTACTATATTTTATAATTTTTTATTCAGATCTGCTATGAATGTACAATCATAAGACGGGTATCTACCACCCCCTCAATATGGAACAGAGGATAATCAGATTTTGCCTGTTTCGCCTCTGGACATTACTCTGGCCTCACGCTTGCTGATGCTTCCACATCACTGCAGTAAGACAACAAGACATACAATATATACAATGAATATCTAATCTGTAATAAACTTTTTATGCTTAGTTACATTTGACATCTATTTTCCATTAGTTTATGTTTTTAATTTCTGCGTCTCCATTCCATGATGCTTTTTACGTAAAAGGTTATATATGAGTCAAAATGACAGCACTTCCCTTTGTACACTGTGTGTGGCTCGAATCAGGCCTAAAAGTCATTTGGGATCAAACCAGGGAATTGCCAGTTGTAGCTGTATTTATTTACTAGTTTCCGCTCCATGTGACATTTTAAATAATGTATCATTCATAGGGGAGAGTGACAAAGACCGAGGGGATGACAAGTCAAGTCATGCTGCTATCATTTCGGATGCGAGATCATGAATTATTTGGCAGCAAGATAACACTAATTTTGCATTAGATTCACGGCCCAGTGCACCTGCAGATTTTCACCCCCAACACACACACACACACACACGGACATTTGTTGCCCTGCCCCTCCTGACACCCTGTTGTTTGTGTATGGTGAATGTAGGTCAGTAAAGTGTACGTATGTGTGTTTGTCTGTCTTTTGCGTGTGTGTGTGTTCAGTGTGTGTAGCGTGCACTGGGCGTGCATGAGCTACAACAGTCTCCTGACACAAGCACAAATATGAATCTCCACACGCACACACTTAATCCAGCGGTAGGTCAGTTTAATATTTCATTTGGCTGATGGACGGCGTCTGCTGCTCTGTGAGCCAAACATCATTACAACACACTAAGTGACTTAACTCTAATTAGAGCTGAAAATCACATTAAAGCTGCTCTGTGATACAGGAAGTAACTCACCTTAGATCGTTTGTCGGTTTTAGGGCCTTTGCAATTACAGAATTAAATGTGTAACTATCATTGGTTTATTAAAAAAATATATTTATGTTTCAAAAGACACAGTAAACAGACAGAAGAGTTATGTATAAAATATTTAATTAACATATGGATAAGACAAATATCATTTCTAACTTTATAGGCTGTTTATATTTATTTGTTACATTCCTTTTTCTATTTGCTGTATTACTTGATACAAATCAGAAATAGAACAAAACCAAAGCACATTGCTAGTGCAGTGTGCTAGTGTGTGTGTGGTGTTTATCAGTATAATTTATGAATGATAAGGGAGTAAACAGCTTCCACTTTAGTAACATGTTTTTGCACTTTTGCGTGTGTGTGTTTAAGTGTGTGTGCAGTTATGGTGTGGATGAATTCACGGGATGTGTTTCTGCAGCCTGTTTCTCTTTCTTTCGTTGGTCTTCTTGGCTCATTTAAAGTCACAGTATATTAAAGTATAAATGAATTTGCGATGTTGTGATTGGGAGCTGGGGTGTAGGCATGTATTAGCCCAACATCTGTTCTGATCACACTCCATCATCCACCTGAACATTAAGGACATACATACTCAGACTATAGTCTTGACCACCACGAGGACTATTACAAACACAGACGATTTAATGACTCTTAAAAAGTCTAAAAACTCTCTGGCATCCTACAGAATTAGCAGCATTTAGGAGAAGTCCCAGAACTGGGGACAACACTAAAAACACTGCTAAACTATTGCAGCGCAGCAATCCACAAAACAATAAATCAGTTTGATGGCGAGTATTTGATTTTGGTTTGTTTTTCTAAAGCCAGTTGAAATCCAGAGAAAAACTCATGTTGGGGGTTTATAACGAATTATTTTTGTTCCTGTGTCTACGTTCAGCTCCTCCCTGATCTTGCAGTAAAGGACTTGTACAGCAAATAAATGAATTTAATGATTTGTAAACTTGCTATAGGAGTTACCACACAGACCACCTCATCCCCCTATTCCCCTGCACAGCACCATGCTTCACCCATAGCAGGAGTCAGAGATGTCCTTGTTTTCTCCTCCCTCCATCTCTTCATCCCTTGCTGTGTTTGTGCTGAACAGATGCCAGCGCTGGGTAAAGTCCTCTCCAGAGGGGCTGCCAGCAGCATATTGGTTTATAATTAATGAAATTAGGGGCGCTGACTGCAGAGGAGGCTTCAGTCCCAGTGTAGGATAGACTGCTGCCTGCCAGGAAGACAGACGACTGGAGAGATCGAAGAGGACAGACAGAGAGGGACAGATGTAGTTGGATCATCGTCGATCCACTGTAAGGCCAGAGTAGTTAACGCACTCAGGATCTTCCTCTTTATTATTAGTTTCTAAAGACGACAGTGTGAATGGTATTAGTCTTCAGTTAAAGTTCTTGATGTAAAGCTTAACAATTAAGAAAAGTGTAATTAACATAAAGCTTGGTGTGGTGGACAAACATGTCACAAGTATTATCAAAGGACCACAAATGTTCCATGAAATGGTCATGCTGTTCAAATACAGATGTAGATTAAATATTGATACTTAAATTAATAATTTGGTGCATTTTGAATTAAATATTTAACATTGTTTTGTGCAGATTGTTTGATATTTATCAGCTGGAAGACTGGGTGAAGTCTAGGAATAATGGAGACAACCTGAGCAGAGAAGATGTGAGAAACCTAATAAGAACTAATCAGAGTGCAGCCACAGCTCAGCTCAGGCCTTTTTCACAGCAGACATTTTGACTTGTCAGAGCAGAGAAAGTGTTTCAGATGTCATTAACAAAGGTGAAAGGGATGACAGTGTGCTGCAGCAGCATGAACAGTAACAGAAACCTGAAACTGAAGCAGCTAAATGGCACTCAGGTTTTATTAATTTCATTATTTACACCACATTCAGTGTTTTTTTTTTTTCTACTGTTGTTCTCTAGCAGCCACTCATCATCACTAGAGTCGGTTTATCCTATAAAGCTTCTCTATTCATAAAATATGGCAACATAACAATAGTTATGAATAGTTATGTATAGTTCTAAACACTGACTGTGTGTTGAAAATATACTTTTTATGCATGGATTCCGATGCACTTCATGGGACACATGGTTAATGTAATTAGTTCTTTTTCTAAAATTTTCTAAATGTTTTATCTAAAATACATATAATCAAATAATAATAAATAAATGTAATTTTACTTTTTCTTCTGGAATAGAAGAATTGAAAAGATATGTCAGCAGCAGTTAACAAGTGTGGCAGCCATCTTCAATTCAGAGAAGCTTTACCTGCAGTTAACATGACTGACCACTGAATAAACCTCAATAGAGTAAAACAGCAGGGAGCCCTGTGCAGGCTGATATGCAGTTCCACCAGAGAAACCATTGCATTCAGGAGAAAATTAATTTTGAATACCTGTCTACTACAGTGACCACCATGCGCTAGAGGGCTAGTCATATGACACACGAGCACTGTACACACTTCTATTCATGCCCACTAACCTTATTTTAGTCACTTGCAAGCTCTCCTCCCTGAGTTAATCTTGTTAGAGTTGCTGAATCCAGCACCAGCCCCTAATGCTCTCCTGCTGCTCTGCAGCCGAACCTGCGACATGCACGTGACATGATAATGCAGACACACCACACCACACTGCACAAGTGTTACACACTCATTCAGCCTTAATCATGTTGTTCTAAAAAGTCAAATCTCCATTAAACCGGTTGTAAATATATATTTTTGTTGACCTCTCCTGCATTGGATCACAGTTAAATGGAAAGTGCACGATGAATTTAGTATCACAAAACATGCACAATGAAGAGTTCAGGTGCTTGGACATGACTCAAAAATGCAGACGCTGAGAACGGACTAAATTAAACATACAGACTCTGGTAAATGAACACAATTTAAAAAGCTAATGGCAGTCCAGACGAGCAGGGCAGGGAGGCAGGTCAGAGATGGGCAGCAACATGTGCAGCTGGTAACGGTCAGGTGGAACAGACAGGAACAGGATGACTGGAATGCTGTGGCACATGAACTATAGATGATCTGGCTGGTATTTACATGTACTGTGGTGTAAAGTAAAGTGACAAGTGGCATGTGTAGTTCGACCACAGAAGAAGTGGAAGGGATGCAGGGTGCAGCAATGTCAGGTGTCTGGCTCGAGCAGGCAGCTCAGGAGGTGTGAGCACTGGATGGACGGCAGGAACTAGCAGGAAAGAGAGTCTGGAGATGATGTGTGGGCAGGTTTGATGCAGTGAATTAGACACCTTACAGAACTCTATGAAAAAATGAGTAGCAGCAAAAAGGAGCGCAGACAGACAAGATAAACATGGATTTGCAGAAGATTCAGTTCTTCTGTTTGCGGCTCGATTGCATTATCTGTTTTACCAAACCTCTTCTTCCTATAGCTTCCTGCAGATCTGACTTTCATGCATCATGGTGATAATGTATCTTGTTTGTCTCCAAACTTCTCTGTTATGACATTTGTGTTCGATCACATTATAAACAGCCTGTGCGTCTGGCTGGCAGTGCTGAACCACAAAGTGTTGTAATTGTTAACAGTTGTCTGGGCTGTAACTAAGGACTGCCTGGTCCGTATGTGTACATGTGCACGTGTGTTTAGGAACATGTAGCCACACGTGTGCACATTTATGTGGATTTTCTTGGAATATGATATACACCTATTTGTGCGTGCATGTGAATGGATGTGTGCATGGCATCTGAGCGCGCGTGTGTGATTACTTCTCGAAAGACTTCCTTTCTCTGTTTACATCCTAGTTAAGCTTCAAACGCTCGTGATTAGATAGAGGAGAGGCAGCAGAGGAAGGGGGAAGAAGTAGGAAGGAGGAAATAATGAATGGAGGAGGAGAAAGATAAGAATAAGGACAAACGAAAAACACCCTTCACCAAGTAAACTTGGATCCAAGAACAGCCTGTTCTGCGTTGTGTGAGGGAGACAGGGCACCAGTTGACAATCAGTAAAGCGTGCTGAGCTGTGGGCCCATTGCGGCACCGTGGAGGAACAGCCGGTGTTAATCCAACCCAGTAACGGTTCAGCAGGCTGCAGTGGGAACCGGTGGAGGAAGGAAGAAGCGTGAAATCCCCGACACCTGGTGGTTCTTTCTGCACAAGAGTCTGCAGCTGGTGTCGAGAGCCCACAGCCGCCCGTCCAGCTGTGCTTCCTTGACGGCTCCACTGGCGTAAACTGAGGTTACATGGACTGATACTGGCCCGGTTAAAGAGTTTGAGAATTCAGCTGTGGCCTAGTCATTGTTATCCACCTTCTGTGTCATGGATGTGATGCATTTGTTTGATTACATTTGACAGTATGAGTGTTTTAGTGCAGCATCAGTGACAGACTTTGTTTTAAAAGCTTTTCCAACAGAAATCTGTTGAGTAAACACATACAGTAATTCTTGTAATTCAGAAGAATATGTTTGGTAAAGGGTCATGTTTCTCAGCTTAAAGCATAAAACCATTAACAGGAAATTACAAATGTACTGTCATATAAAATAACATTTATGATAAATACAATTACATGAAGACATATAACAACAAAAACAGTAAATGTGGAGGCAAGAATGATTACAGAGCAGCTAAATTTAAAATGCAAATTAGTTCCCATTTCCCTTGGCACAGTCTACAGTTTAAAACACAAAGTTTTGTTCCAAAATATAGATTTTGTTACAACTTGTGAATTTGTGTGTGATTAATTATATTTTATTTTATTTGGAAAGAGTTACAGTGGTGAACATGGTGTGAAATCCAAGGTGGTGAAGCGCACAAACTGTGAAACGACACAGTTACAAACAGAGCGTGATGAAGCCACCGCTGCCTTACGTAACCACAGAACACCTTAATAACTCACTGAGTCTCAGTCAGTAGGCCGGTGCTAGTACCACACGCAGCAAGGTTGTGTTAACAAATGAGAAGTGCACTGAATTGACAAAGAGTGTACAAACTGCATTGTAAAAATTAATTTGTCATAAAATCACATGACTGGCATTCAGAGCAGCAGTTTTCCTCCACTTTTCTCTCTTTATCTCCTCTACGGTGGATCCTACCCTGGTCGTCTTCCCCGCTGCAAACCTCCCAGTTCAAACCACATCACAAAAGACAATGTGCTGAACGCCTGGGTGCCAAAACGCTTCTTCACTCAACAGATCTTATGGGAGATAAAAACTTAAATGGATGAATCATCAGCATTTAAAAACCAATTTTAGGCAGATTCTCAATCATTTACATGTGACAGCGGTGTGGTGTGGCAGAGGCACTGCCCTGTGGGACTCCATGTGTTATACGTTTAATTCTGGAGAAATAACTTTTAACCTCAACTCTGACATCTGTGGATTTAATATGAAGTCAGTCATTTTAGTACTGATGATCATTCCACCTACTTTTCTAATATCAATCTCACCTTGTTTGTGGCTGTTTTTCCCATTTATATTAGTGTGTGTGTCCAGTTGAGAAGTAACAAACTAGCTCATGAATTTGTCCTATGCAAATATTTTTTAAATATGTTCTTTATTATTTAATTAAATTTGGAAAAAAGTGATTAATGTTTATTTTTAATATTAATGATAATGGTTTATTGCAGCCTAAAATTCAGTCACTTCTGCTTCTGTTTGTTCTTTTTTATTCTTTTATTATCACAAACAAGTACCAAAGGTGGTAAATCAGATTTTAATTTTATATTATTTTATTTTATTATTTTCTTTTGCAGGGGGCGGGGGGCTGAACACAGCTCTGGCAACGCCCCTGTCTGTTAGATCTAATTTCCAGTTCAGTGTAAGTTTTAAAGGAAAGTTAACAAAGGGTTCATCAGCTGCAGGGACACAATAACAGTGAAAAAAAATTTACCCCTGCTTAATGTTGATCCCAAACAGAGTGTGAGCACCCTAAATTAGATTTCAATTTATTTGCTGGCAGTTTTGTTTAAGTTTACAACAAATATAGCTTTTTACTACTTAATATAAATGCAACATTAAATTATCACATTCCAGTGTTTTTTAAGTTAAAAGACTATTAGTCTTTAATTGTTTTTTATTTTCCCCTTAAAGGGATTTCCTTTGAATGTCTTTTTGTGGGCGTAAAAATGTTATGGCTCAATGTAACGCTATTTAGAGGCACACATCAAAACCGGCTGGTCCGCCACTAATGCAGCAGAGCCGCCATAATTAAATGTTTGTTTTTGACGGAGATGTGATGTGGTTGTTTTCTGGCTCGTTTTATCTTTGGGTGTTTGAGGAGAGTTTTCACCATCTGTGTGTCTGTACGTATGTGTCATGGATCAAAAGTTGTTCTGCTGTGTTACCATGTGTGGCTGATGTTCATTTGTGACACCTCTAATACTCACAAACATACTCAAAGCAATAACAGTGTGGTGTTTTGGGGAATTTTTTACTTTTTTGCCAACCAGCTTTGGGATTAATGATAGTTGCTGGACACAGATGTATTAAGTTTGGGCTCAATTGTGGAGTTTTACAATCAGACAACCATTCATGACATGGATGTTGTCCTTGACTATGTTGTGTTGTAAAGTTGTCAGTAACCTCTGTCCTCAGATCTCAGCAGCGGCTAAAGCAATTAGAAAAAAAAACAAATTCACAGGTTTGTTGTCACACACACACACACACACACACACACACATCTTTGCCTAATGGGATTGCAGTTGCTGTTCATTTCATAAATGCAAAGCGATGCACAAAAACACACAGAAGTCTCTCAATCATCACACAGACACACACAGCGCCACGTTTTGGCTTCACTGATTACCGTGGGTTGTGTTCAGTGGGGTGTAAAGTGCTGCCGCTGCGAGTATTAGCCTGTTTATCAGAGTGTGTATTAACGTCCTACAGAACTACACAGAAGCTGTGGGGGAACTGGGTGTGTGTTTGTGTGTAAGCGTGCTAGCTGGGGATCACAGGTGTGTTTGCGAGCTCCACAGAGAGCCTCCTTTCCCCCATAACCCCTACGCCCCTACCCCGAGCATCCTGGGTAATATCAGTCCACGGAGCACCTGCGTCCCTATCCCACAACACACACACACACACACACACACACCTCTAATGGCCCTGTATCAGTCTGACATACGGCTCTAATAGCCAGCTGTGTGAGCAGGAATCCGGTGGACCATACCAACACTCACTGATGCAGTGGTAACATTCAATGTGAGTGAACTATGATCTCCAATTAGTTTTCATCACACTTCAAACACCTGATTAGCACAGAAAACACACACACACACACAAAACAGAACATTTTATGCATCAGCTGTCATCTTTAACATAATCTTTTATAACAATACATGCACATTTGGTAAAGGTAAAAAGTTGGCTTAAGGGTTCCTATCATCATCCTGTGATGACAACATGCATTAATGAAACAGAAAAACCTTAAACTCCAAAACATCTTGTGCCGTATGAGCTCCCACACAACTCTTACAAGCCTGTACTGCTCCAACAAGCTCTATTATTCATCTTGATGGGTGGTTAATGTGAAGGTTAAGACCACAGTTGGTTTTTACATGCAGTCATAGATGAAAATATGCCTGGGAGCCTCAACTCAGGGCAAAAGAAAATCCCCCAAATCAGTGAAAACAGGACCACTGGAAGCTTTTAGCCGCTCTGTAAAATCCACCACAGCAGGCATTTCACACACAACTGTTGAACAAATAATCCGAACCCCAGCACGCTGACGCTGAGGACTATTCCGCGTCTCACTCTTTATGTAGACTAACTATCCAGTGTTTACTTACAGCCAAACATTTAACAGAGGTGAAGTTGAAGGAAGGAGATATGAACAAGAAAAGGCACACGTTCTAACACGGCAGATGTGAAAGAGTTTTAAATTATTATCAGGTGCTTTAGCGAGCAAAGAAGACATGAAGCCTTATAGATTTAGCATGACTCGTAAATTAAGTTGTTTCTAATGACTTCCAGAGTGAAGAAGAGAAATCTACATAGATAACTGCACACACTTTATCATGGACCATACAACTGATCATCACAGTGGGATTTACTGGAAGTCAAAGAGTGTTTCTTCATTTGTGTCTGTTATTTTATCTCGTATGGTGTTCCAGAGTTAAAATATGTGTTGTATATGGGAAGTCTGTGCCCCCCACCCATCTAATTGCACCATACACTTAGAATTTGTATTTCACAGCTGCTGTTTTTACGTTTGTATGTCTGTGGTTAGGCTGGTAAGAACTGTGCACTTTGTATATTCATTTAACAGCTGTTCTTTTTATAGTGTTTGTGGTCACGGTTTAGGTATGTACAGGCAACGGGTCACGAGTGGAATGAAAACTATTTGTGGCCTGTTTTTACATGAAGACGTTTAGTTTTCCTCTTACAGTGTCTTCACAAACCAATCAGGCCTCTTCACGTGTTTTTACACATTTAGATTTAATTAAACTGCCATTTGACCAAGAAGCTCCACCAGACTAGATGGGAAGTGTCTGTGAACTGTGATCTTCAGCACTGTCTCTGTTCACATGCACGTTTCCTGAAGCATTTCTGGCTGCATTCATTCTTCCCACTGAGAAGGAAGCTACAGTAGACTTTTAGCACTGACTGAGAATGAGCACTACTTCTTGGAGTTCTGCCCAATTATTTTAATTTTGGGTCTTCAGACCTCATTCTCTTTAAGTGCTGTTTGGCATACTCTAAGCAGTCTGACACCTCTTTTCTCAAAGTGGCATTCCATCACAAATGCCTGATTGGTGCAGTGATCCTAAGATGGCCATCCTCCCGGCTTCATTAAAGCAGCCATTGGGTTCTTTTGTCCAGTTACTCTGTTTGCCTTACCATCCAACTGTAGGACTGTAGGTGGTTCCAGACTTCTTTTACAGTTGAGGTCACTGAGTTCATGGGAACACTTAAATTTTAGAAATCTATGCCTTTGTCCTATCTATTCCTCACCACAAACAGAACTCCAAAGGCTTCATGGTTTCGTTTCTGTGTTAATGTGCAGTAAGAACTTTGGAACTTATGCAGTGGCAGTAAAAAGTATGTGAACCTTTTTTCGAATTTCATGATTTTCTGCATTAATTTGTCATAAAATGTGAGGTGGATTTTGTTTTTCTGAACCCATTCTGTTGTAAACTTGAGTTCCACCTGATGTACAGACATTCTCATATTATCCTGAAGAATTTTATGGGAATTAATTTGGCAAAATTAATTCTTTTTTTTTTTTTTTACAAACTTCAGCAATGTTGTTTTTAGTAGGTAGCAGCTTCCTTCATGGTTTCCTGCCATAAACACCCTGCTAGTTCAATATTTTACTTACTGTAGACCCATGAACACAAATATTAGCCAGTTCCAATGATACCTTTCAAATCTTAAGCTGTCACTCGGGGTTGTGTCTTTACCTCAATAATAAGTGTTTGTTGTGCTCTTGATCCGCCCACTTCTTGGTAGAGTATCCACAGTCTCCATTTTTAGATTGTTTGCCTAACTGTAGACTGCTGAACTGAAGTCTTTGACATCACTTTGTAACCTTTTATAGCTTTTTGATTCGATTGTAGATCCCCTGAAAGCTCCTTTTGGCGAGACATGGCTCATAAGCATCTTCTTGTGGGGAACAAACTCAAAAAGTTGGAGTGGTTTTTGTCAAGTCAGTAGGTCTAGTCCACCTCAAAACTAATTTTCCTAACTTATGCTAACACCTAACTCCAATTAGCTGTTTTGAAGTTATTATTCCATTACTTTTTCCACAATCACTATGAGGTTTTTATGGTTGTTCTCAATAAAGTCATTAAAAAGGTCTGATTTTTTTTGTGTTGTTTTAGGCACATTATATTTCTTTTGAAATATAAAATCTTACTTTTGACTTATATGAAGATCAGATCATGTTTTATAACAAACAAATGCCAAAAACTATAAAAATTCATAAGGGTTCACATACTTTTTTTGCCCCTATATAACAAAAGTGTACCTTTTTAATGTCCAACCAGCCTAACTTGCCACTGGTGGACTCCTCATCAAGGGAAAACTAAATGTTATGTGACCACATTACTACAGCACACAGGTCTGAATACCTTTGTACATAATTTTAATAAAAATACTTTTAATTTACATTTTGAAATAAAACGGCATGCATATTTTTTCCATTATCTAACCATTCGTTGTTTTCTCTCGACTTTAGAGATCAAACCGTTTTTATAAAGTAAAGCAAAGAGGGCAACACTGTGACACAGACAATACTTTAGAAAAGGTTTTATCAGTCCTGCCCACAGCAGAATCAGAACAATAGTAAAACATCAAAGTGAAACAAATCAGACACCTTATGTGCTCCATTTCTGGGCAGAAGTGACTGTGAAAACTGAAATAATCTGTTTTCACACTCAGTTCATCTGTGGCACAAATACACAAAGCAGTGTAAAGTGACTGTGGCTGCATCCAACATACGATGACAGGTTCACTTTTGCAGGTGAAATATCAACATTTACATCATAAAATACATAAAAGTCCATTAGAAAAGGATTAATACTAAATACAGGATCAGATCTTTTCTGTGTAACACTGAGTTTGTTTCTTCAGACTTACAAAGACATTTGCAGTCAAAGGAAATCGTAGCAAAACCATAATTACAACAATAATTTGATTAAAGTACAGTTAGTAATAAATATTGTGTAGGGGGCAGAGTGGTTATGTCAGTGAAGGCTTAAATGTCACATACAGCTCAGTCAAAGCAGACACTTCTTAAAGCATCCTAGGAAGGACGTTGGGAGAATAACTTATAGATAAGAAAAGAAAAAAAGGTTCTAGTTGGTATATTTTAATTCTGGCTGCAGCGTGTCAGTCACTCTCTTATCTGTATTTGTTTCAGATATCTGGCCAGAAAATATAATTTGTGTGGTTTGGGCAGATTTAACACATAACTAATGTGAGCAGAGTTTGTAAGGTTGGCATTAGACTCCAAACTATTTCGCAAATTCCTGTTGTAAGCGGCCAAGTGCTGATCTAGATTTGTTAATTTAATGGCAACCATGCCACATACTGTAAATGAGGCTGAGAGTCACGGTGGGACTCGAATGTTCGTCAAAACTTACTTGACAAAGTTTATTTTGTCATCTCTATGGGAAGCAAACAATGAAGCCCAAAGGCAGTTACATGGACCAGAGGTTGAAGCCAAATGTTACTGTGAGAACATGTAGGGTTCGTCACACTTGAACTCTATAGAGTTTAGTTGCTGTGAAAATGCATTTGCAAACAAACCATCTCAGCCCTGCCAGCTTCTGTACTGCCAGCTTAACATCTACAGCAAAACCTGCCAAAGAAATCTCCACCAAACTGTTTGAGTATCAAATGGTCAACCTCTAAACATAATAAACAAAAACTTACATCAATAAACATGAAACTCATAGTTCCAAAGGACGACTGAAGATTTACAGGAGGGAAAATAATTACCATTCCCGCAGCATAAATCACTTCTCTATCTATGCATAAAATTAATTTTTATATGCATCTTTCAGGCTAAATACACAGCTTCCATGTTGGACTACTGCATTAGACAACTGCAAACAAGCTGTGTGTTTAGTCATAGTTTGACAGAAGTAGAAATAAATCAGAAAGGTAAACTGTGCTGCAGGAGTAGTTCATGAACTGAAGTCTTTTTACAGACACATTTAAAGCCTGCAGAGGGAGTGTTTGACATTTTATAGAAGTAACACTTGACAGAGAGGGAGAGAAAAAAGATAAATTAACATTTAAAGGATTTAATAAATCTGTGTTTCAGTGGAGTGATGATCTGATGCCCTTCTCCATCCTATCCAGGAAAGAGAAAAAGTGAAACATTGAACATTTTGGAAGAAATATGTTTTTTCATTAAGTGGTCTATCATCTACTGATCATCTGAAGGCAGTGGCAGTGCCTTCATATCCCTTTTCAGTCAAAGTGTACATAAATATTCTCCCACAGTTCAGATATTAACGAGCTCTGGTCATCAGCTCTAGTAAAGGTGAAAATGAGCAACGTGTGTGTTTTTTCACAGGTTATCTGTGTGTGGTCTTCACAGTTTCTTTGCTTCCATCTAATCGTTTCTGGTCTCAGTCTAGTTTCTCTGCTGTTATCTCTGTTGCTCTGCGGAGTGGGGGCTGTCCACACTGCTGTAGGGGGACAGGGAGGATGTTGCTGGACCTGAGACTTTCCCATCATCCCCTTCTTCCTTGTCTACCTCCATTTCTATCCCTTTTTCATCTCCTCTATCTTCTTCCTGCGTTTGGAACACCTCCACTGATCCTCTCCCATCCTCACTCGACTCCTCAGAAGCAGAGAGCACCTCCTCCAATAGGCTCTCCGGTGTCCTGATACCTCCCTCGCTGGGACTCAGACTCTCCCCGTCATCCTCACCAGGGACAGGCTCTCTGGTCTGGTTGTGGTGTTTGACGTTATAGCGCTGGTTCTGGAAGAACTTCACGATGGTGTGTTTGGGAAGGTCCAGCTGGGCTGACAAGGTGTGAATGGCCTCCTGGTCAGGGTAGAGTCCCACATCGCCAATGAAGCTCTGCAGGATTCCCAGGGCCTCCAGGGAAATTCGTGTCCGGGAACGAGCTTTCTTTGGTCCTCCACCTCCAAGGCCGGGGCTCATCCCGCGCTGAGGCCCGTCCTCTGAGCCATGCAACACTGGAAGTGGGACTTCATGAATTGGAGATGGGGCTGTCAGAGGTGGAAGGGGCGGTCTGTGGAGAGTCTATATAGAAAGATCAAAGACGAAATTAATGTAAATCTGCCTAAATAAAAATGTCAGAATTAGAAAAGATCATTAACAAGAAAAACTACAGTAGATCACTTCTTCTACAGCTTTTAATCGAATCTCCGTCTTCATCCATGTCACATTTTTCTTCCCATATAGGAAACCTGCTAAATGGACTTTACTAAGTAAGTAACAGCACTGGACCATCTCCATGCAAACTGCTAAAGAACACCATGAGATGCAGCTAAAAGCACCAAATACCTTTTTTTTATTATTATTATATTATTATACTTTGAGAGTTACTAATGTCTAAAGTGTAATAAGTTCTAATGTAATAAGTGACCAGCATCTATGCAAAACTAATTTAACTAATTTAACAGTTGTAATCGACTATTGCAGTCAATCAAGTGGATGTACATGTATTGTTAGAAATTGTTTAATAGCAGAAGAATGAATATCCCAAATACTTGTTTTTGTTTTCAGCTTTTGTTTTTAACTGATGTTAGAAGTGAACATCTGCTAAACCGCTCAACAAGCTAGATGTAGAACAAGATATGTTCACTTCTTTGGTGCCTTATGCATTTCTCTGTCTATGGAGAACTTGACACTCAAACTTAGACACTTTACTACTAATACATTACATACTGTACCTGCAGCCAACATACTTTGTATAACAGTTGTAACAATTTTGCACTCATTTCCAATTTTGTAAAGATCAAACACTGGACAAACAGTGTCACATGATTTCATTTACCTGTCACTATGATTAACAGTGTATTTATTTATTTTTTATATGCAACCTTATAAAATATGTATAAAACAACATACAAAATGTGGAGAGCAAAAGCAGCAAATTAAGTGGTGTAAGAAGCAACACATCCACTGCTGCAGATTTGGAATACTAAGGTACTAATACTAAGGTTTCTAGACAACAACCGTTGTATGCAGCATCTCCATCACCATCTGAGTGAACATGGTGTGTAATTACAATACAGACCTCAAACTCCTCATCATTATAATAAACGAACCACTCAGCTCCTCTTTCACTGCCCCTCTGCAGAATCATTAGGGGAGATGTAGTACAAGCGGAAGCATGATTGACCAGCTTCCATCATCTGCCAACATGCGCACCAACCTCCCAAATTCATCACACAAACAACCACACTACTAGAGCGTATTAACAGGGCGGGGTGGCTAGCACACCCAAACGCAGGAATCCTACAACATAAATCTGTGGTCCATCAAAATTAAAGGACCTAAATAAAGATAATGGCAATTCCTTTTTCTCTGCTTCAATAATTACAGGCTGTGTTCTGAATAATATTGAGGTTAGGGCCAGACTGGGGAGCATTTTGGTTTTGGGGAGAGGGTGGGATGGAGGAGTGTTTAGCAGGAAATGTGTGGGCTGGTCATTTACCACTTCTATTTTCAATGACTTATGGGACACAAACATGACAAAGAGGAGGGCTACCGAGAGGAGCAGGTGGTGGGATCAGAGAGAGACTTGTAGGAAAACACCAAGCCACTCACACTCACAAGCTGCTTTCTGCATTTTCTCACTCGTAAAACATTGCATATTGCTGCGCTATGATTGTGTAATTGTCCTCACTATTTTTAATCTTCAAAACACACTGATGCACTCCCTGATTTGTTTTTCTAAATTCTCAACTAAAAACATGAGCTATAGTGAAAAACAACTTTGCGGTTTATCATACCTGCTGATCTGGGATGTGCAGGACAGTGTGGAGCCGGTCACTGTGCTGCTGCCTTGACTCCTCCTCATAAATCTGGTCTCGGTCAACCTGTGATAACGCCAGGAACCTCCGGATGGTGCACAGGTTCTCCCACAGAGTGCGGTTCTCGGGGCTCGGGCTTTCTTTCCACCTGAGCAGCTCACAAAGCCAACCCTGGAGCACACATGGAGGAGTAAGGGTTTAACATGTGCAGTAGAGCCACTAAAAGAGACTAAAGAGGCCAGTCTCTCTGAAGAACACTTTGACTGTATGGATATTGCATTTGTATTTGTGAAAATTTAGGGCAATAACTGTTTAGTATAATCGTATACTGTCTTTTAATAACTTCTCCTGAACGTAATGTTAATTATAAGTCAGAAAGGAAACACTTTTTGTGGCAGAGTTCACTTGTTTGGCAAAAGACATTGAACAGCTACATATTGTTGGTACACTGAATCTTTTAAAAACTAATTTGGTCCTGAAAAACTCCCTGGAGTGACAAGACAAAAAAAAAAGCCTCCAGAGGCAACAACCTTTGTTTCACCAACACAGAGTGACTCTTGCTGCATTTCTATTTTATTTGGACGATGTTGTTTTTATGTCATGATTGTACCCGTTGCTTATTTTTTGTACGGCAACCAATGGGGATTTGAAAAACTTGTTAGATGGATGTTTTCAGAAGGCCGTGTTTGGCTGCAGAAACTTTCACTTGTGGCTTATGTCACGTTTTGTTTTGTTTTTTGTTGTTGTTGTTGTGTTATTGTGATCATATGTTCTCCTAAAAATAAGCAAAGTGTTGCACTGAATCCTCATATATTTAATATATATTTAATGCAACATTTGCTGGCTCACTCCTTTTTTAATTCACCCTGTTTGATTTGAACAATAGAGCTGACAAAGTTGATGCTCTTATCAAGAGTTGCTGCTCAAAAACGAGGCCTTAAACTCATGAATCATAAACATCGACTGACACTACTACACTAGTGTACGATAGTTTTTTAAATAAACATGAAAACAACAGAACAGAATATATGTAGTTCCCTAAAATGTCTCAAGACAGTGAGTGTCTGCAGGTTTGTGTGTGAGTGTGTAAGGAGATTGGATTATGTCTGCTAGGCTGACCCAGGATCTGCCACCAGCTGTTGTTTATGCGCAGCCTCCAGCCTGAAAATTAATGGTAATAATGTGATCATCCCTCCGTCATCTCATCTCTCTTTTCCTCCTCCTTGCATCCCTCTGCTCCTGTTCACTCCCCTCATCCCTTACTCGATTTCAGTCCACTTACTGTTTTATCATTTCAGACTTTGTAGCATCTCTCTCAGAGTCTCTCACTGTAACACACACCTTCTCTCTGACCCAGACAGAGTTGGTAATAAATTATTAGTCGCAAGAAGCAGGAAATCTATATATATATATATATATATATATAAAAAAGAGCATATAAACTGCCTCCTCTTTGTCTCCTACTCTCTCCCGCCGCTGCAGACTTTACTTTGATCTCGCCCTCGCTCACCCACATTGTTTATCAGAGGATGTAGACATGATGGTATGCCACAGCGGGTAATCAGATACTCCACATGCCCACACACACAGTCACACACCTCTCTGTTACACCCTCATCAACTCCTTCAAACATCATCAACTCAGCCAGAACTGTGTACAAGAATGTATCACATGAGGTTTATGGATGTAAACTTTTTAAAAACATTTATCTGCCCGTCAACGAGACGTTATACAAAGTTCTCAGTTCTTAAGATGACAAAGGATTTGGTTAACTAACAGAAAGTAGAAATTAAATTAACAAAAAAGAAGAAAGAAAGTTGTGATCAATATGTTATTTTGTGCAGAAACAGAACAGGTCTTGTCCTGTGCTCTGTAGCTCCAGACTACCCACACAGCTACGTGGCATTACAGGCAAAGTTCATTTAAAAATTGTCAACAGTGAGCTCGGGATACGTTTAGATTTCACAGTGTAATTAAAGTGCTTAAATCAAGGTTTGCGTCTCACTTTAAAGTACTGACCTGACTCTTATTGGCAGCCACTTTGGCAAACAGCGCCTGCGAGACCTTCGCCCTCTTCATCTCCTGTTGGATCTCTTCATAGATTCCTGATGTGATGTTCACCAGTGAGTCCAGCTTCAGTGGCAGCTCTGCACCAGAGATGCTGCACTTTGTCTACACAGAGCGACACAGAAACCGAGATGAAACGTCTCTTTAAGTCACTTTAAATCTCAGTGAGGTTTCCTCAAAACAGCCAGGAAATCTAGATAATATATTTGAACAAGGGACCAGTTTCACTCTTATTTATCACCAGTGTCAAATCCATATTTAAGGTTGCTTTCACACCTACAGGATTTAGTTCGATTAAATCGTGAGCTGTGAACGATGAACGAGAACGAGTGAACTGCTGCCACAGCCTGAGCTGTGAACGATGAACAAAACTGTGCAGCCCGAGCTGCCTTTCACGTGACGGCTGGTAGAGGACCAGTGAAAGTAAAACTTATTTTTTTATACAATTAGTGAGACTTTAAAAGCAAAAAGTAACAATAAGTTCCCTAAAATATTTACATGGTGCATTTATTTTGTCCAAAGCGTGACATTATTATTATTATTATTATTATTATTATTATTATTATTATTATTATTATTATTATTATTATTATTATTATTATTGATGTTATTAATGTTATATTTTATTATTTTATGACAGAGTATAACACAATTAACATGTTGATATAGTTTTAGAAAGTATTTATTTACAAACATAATTTACATCATATACACAATTACACTACACACATCTACAAAGACCACTAATTAATTATGATTCCATTAATAAATAATGTATGTCGGGCGTCAGGTGACAAATAAATTAACGTCAGATATCAGACATCATTCATGTCCTTGTTTCTCAGTCCACAGCCTACTGAGCTACAGCTGTCACGTGACAAAAGAACAAGGACCTGAGTCGTGAACGAATCATTTCTGTTTCCTGTCCTGCTGACTGTGCTTATGGAGCTGCTGCCATGTGGCGAGAGAAGGTACTGCAATGAACTGGAAATGAACGAATCACTCACCGAGAGGATTCATTACTCATTAGTCATACAAAAGATTAGTTCATATTGAACGAATCGTTCACGAACAAAACATCGCTATTGTCCACCAAAAACATGCCGTCTGATTAATCGAGGACAAACGTGGAGACGTGAGGAGGTGAAGTGTCTCACAGACACCAGGTCTAAAGACTCTGCAGGCGAAGTAACGAAATCGTAACGTAATAATAATAATAATAACAATAATAATAATATTAATAATAATAATAATAATCAACGGGATGACCAACCTGTGGTAAACTCATCTCTCTCCTGTCACACAAACGTACAGTAGAACAACACTTCACCTTCTTCCTGTATTTACTGTTTCTGTTCAGACACATGTGACCAATAAGCGGAGAGGACGTTCTCACGTCGTTTGAAGTGACGTGTTTTGGTTCACTTGGTTTTTTACTCGGTGTGAAACGAAACCGAACCGAAGAGAAACTGATACAATGTTACAAACTGATTCGGATCAAAGCAAACGAATTAAGGTGTGAAAGCAACTTAAAACTACTATTACACAGAGTCAGAGGCCCAAAGCTTAAAGTGTCTCCTAGTGAAATGTTCTTGTTTCAATCTGCACTTTGTTCAAGAGCTTCTGCTAATTTCACACTCAGTGGGTGTGTGCGTACCTGTGTGTGTCTGTGTGGGTTGACGTTAGAGATATGGTTGGTGGAGTGGTTGTGGTTGGTGCTGGTGCTCCTCTCTCTCTCCTCCTGGTAGATGCGGTCTCGCTCGCCCTCTGGCAGGTTGAGGAAGTTCTGCATGGCCTTCAGGTTGACCAGCAGCGACTGAGAGGCCGAGCGAGGGTCCTCCTCCTTACGAAGGATCTCGGACAGCAAGCCCTGCAGCCACACACAGTTGTTTTATAAGGAATTTTATTCTTTTATAATAATCCCTTGATCTTTTTGCATATTTACAAACTGACCTGTGTGCGATTAAAAGCCACACGTGCAAACACTGCCTGGGAAACGCTGGCCCTCTTCAGCTCGTTTCTGACTTGCTGGTAAATGTCGGAGGACACTTCTGCAACTGAGCACTTGAGGCTGAGCTCAGAAGTGGCTCCGGAGCCCTTGCAGGTCCTTGAGATGGGCGGGTGGTTGAGAAACTGCTGGTTGACTCCCTGTGGGTGCTGGTGGGCGAGCAGGCGGCTGACAGCGAGCTGCTGGTTGATGAGATGGGCCATGGCGAGTTGCTGACGGACGAGCTGAGGGGAGAGCTGGGGGGACAGCAGCCCGCTGTGGCCCAGGAGGGGTGGAGCCTGGGGACGCAGTGGAGGACTAGGGTGGTGCTGGCTTACAGGGTGAGGCAGACAGTGAGGCTGGGTGGACGTCTGAGTATCCCCCAGGCCGCTCTTGATAGGAAGAGCTCCTGGGCCGCTGATGGTGCCCAGATGGGTGGGGGAAGGTAGAAGCGAGGGGGGGTGCTGGCCGATGACACTCAGGTCCCTCTCAACTGTGATAACACACATACGGTTTATTGTATTTCTGAGGATCGTTCATTAACTACAAACATTCCTCAACACCTGACCAACATCTTAAATCTGAACCAGAATCTTAAACTTCATCCAGCACAGAAACCTGAACCACGACATGGTCCATACACCAGTTCTCATGTGAACTGACCCTGATCCATCTGCAAATCCACTTCTACTTATCTTTTCTACAACTCGGGGATCTCCCCAAAGTTAAAATATATACTGGGCAAGATTCTTACATGTGTAATAAATTATCAGGAATTTCAAATATTTTTATTAGAAACAGATAAAAGTATATTTTGTGTATCACTAAAGGAATTATGGGAAAATTCAGAATTCATTAACTCTGTGGTAACAGTTCACAATGTGCCTTAGTACCAACTAATAGTGTTGCAGCCTCATGTATCAGGTTTATGATATAATATTAATAAAAAGTAAAAAGGTGGCTGCTCACTCACAAATATCTGTAAATTACAAACTGTACCTTTTATATCCGACTTGTCCTGTGACCACATCTTCTCAATGTATTCACCTGGGGGTAAATGAACAGTGTAAGTAGTTGTCCAACATCTTTTCTCCACACACACACACACAACATGATTCATCTGTTGTCACATGATAAACTGTATAATTTCCATATTATGACAATGTTAAAATGGCAGAAGGTAGAAGTTGGTTGTTGTGTGTAAGAGATAAGGTCGTGCTGTTTACAGCAATCATAAAGAATATGAACTGAACTCCATCTTTTCTGCTCTCCTGGATTTTCAAGGCCTCTTTACTCTTCTCCACATGAATCTGCTTCTTATTAGGATTCTGCTGGCTTTGGTTGAGAGTCAAGTTTTTTGTTATTAAGGGAATAAAACTTGGAGTGAGGTTTGGTAGGGTTTCAGATTTTTACCTTGTGTGTGTAGAATGAATGTAAGAGGAGCTCTTACTCCTGGTGTGGTGTGTGTGTGTGTGTGTGTGCGTGTGTTGGGGGGGAGGCTGCTGTTTTCCATTAGTAGTTAAGAGCATTTAGTTTTGTCATGTGTATTAAGGGTGACATTAATGTGAACCATGTGTGACAGTTCCTTCCTACTGAGAGCTGTCACTGACAGACATCTCATGCAGCCGATTAGACACATACAGTCTGACACATGCTCACACTGATACAGGGGGTGGACAGAAGAATGGAAAAGGATCACATTTCAATGCAACTAAAAATCACAAAAACAAAGGCAGTGAGGCAGGTGAGTCAAATTAAGTTGAGCTTTGATTAGCAGTGAGTGTCAGTTTTGAAAGAGCTCCGACAGTCTCCACCTTTTTTTTGTTTTTTAAAGCACCATGAGACAAATAAGTAGAAAAGTTTTAACAAGGCACAAGATTGAAACTTAACTGGGGGGTTAGTGAACACTAAACCTACAGACTAGGGTAAAACACCTGTGAGCGGTGGCACTAATCGTCCTGTTGTGATTAGTGCAGTGTTTCCATGCCTTTGTGCACGTTTGATATTGACTATAGATTACTGTTCCGATGTGCTCTCCAACTCGTTTAGGAGTTTGCAATTTAGTTTATGCCAAAATGATCAAAAATAAGATTTGACTGAAGGTCAGTTTGTGAAATTAGAAAACCATCTTGTGCTTTTGCACTTGTCTCAATTGGTCCTGAGGTTTTAAACATCCATCTTACTGATCCATCTGATATTTCTGTCTCCAGTCAAAAACAATGGAGGTTAATGGTTGGAGCAGTAAACCTGCAGCTAATGAGTTACAGTGTGGTCTGATTTCTGGTTGAGGACTCTTTCAATTTGTGCCACCAAGGTAACCAGCCTGCTTCTTTAGATAACCAGGTATGTAAGGTTGTAACAGAGGATGAGAATATAAACCATCTAGAAATTGGATGAGCATGAGATTAGGAGTTACCTGTCATACGTTTGTACCTCTTGTACCAGCGCCCAAACTCCTGGCATTTAGAGGTGGAGACGTTGGCATAATAGGAACCGTTGACTATTGCTGAGATCATACTCTAAAAGAGAGAAACACACACACACACACACAAGAGTCTGAGAAATAATAGATTTTAAAAACCTGGACATAAATGACTGCAACATTGCAGCTGCAACACATTTTATCACTCAGAAATTCTTCAGAAGAGGATCAGGACCATTTGAATGATGAAAACAAAAAAAAAAGCTCTGAAATCCGAGTTTGTGGATGAAGTTTATTCTCAAAACCAATTCAATCAAATGTCTGTTAATAAAAACTCGAGGTCTGGCACAACCTTCCTAGTGGCAGTGACTCGACAGTGGGTGATGACCAACTAATGGTCTGGCTGTTTTTTAAAATACCTTTCCCAACTTGCATCGTGGTCAGTTCTTCAGAGCAGTAGATGCACAAACTTTAAGGGACGGGTGAATACTCAACATGGGAAACACTGAGGATTAAAACTCACATGAGTCAGGCTGCAAACACACACCACCCACACACTTCCCCTAATCACTAATTACATCATGACTAAGTCCTGTGTATAAATCACAACTCAAAATGACACACTCTTGAGTCTAATGACTGCAGGGTGTGTGTGAGCAGGATAATTGATGTGTGCATGTTTGCATCCTTTCCCATGGGATGGTATCAATATTTGTGTGATTGTGTGTGTGTGTGTGTGTGTGTGTGTGTGTGTGTGAGTGAGAGATTACACTGTGCACCAAGTGTGTGGTGAAGTGATGATGAAACCACATGTGTTTAGAGAAAGAAAAAAAATACTTAGCAGCATTTCAGCTATCTGTTTACTTGTGTGTGTCAGAAACAGTCAAACCAAGCTAACCATTTAGCTTTAGAAAGGAATTTAAAAATCATATTTCTCATTATTTGCTACTTGAACAAATGTGAAAAAGAGGTAATCTATCATCTGCCAGTCAAGATCTTTATGTAAGAAAATAAACCAGCAACTATTGATTAAGAAAATACTTTCTCATTTGACTTCTCTTACATGAGAAAAAGACTTAAAGAATTTATAGTTTTAATTATTTTGACAAATTATAGATAGAATAATCTAATAATGTAAATAAATGTGTTTGCTGCAGTCACACTTTATTCCAGTACTGAATCTACTTGTCAGCAGACAGTAAATTACAGTCAAAACAACTGACTTTGATGATCAGTTGTTTATCAAATATGATGTAAAAGTGTCACAAATGTGACAAATCAAAAACAACTGTTTGGATTTGACTATTTAAAATAAGGATTTATTATGAGAAATGTAATTACCATTTAGCAGCACTTACTTCATAAAGGCAGTCAGCAAATTAGGCGAATGAATAGTGAAAATAATTGGTAGCTGCAGCAAGAGGTGGAGCCCACAATGCATCGCTGTTATTTAGCTGTTCACTAAGCAAAAAAATTGATTTTCAGCAACCATGGTTTTATCTCTGTTACTTATTACTCAAGTTACCTCTCTGGATCTGATCTTTCAGACACTGTGTGTTAACAAGCATGAATATCAGACATTATATAGTGCACGTTACCTGGGACAGAGGACACTCCTTAGCCAGAGCACTCTGGTTGGTCTCTCTGAGCAGCTCTTTGAGGGCGTTCCTCACTGTGGCGTGGGTCCACTGCTCTGATGGCAGGTCCTCCAGCCGGGCAAAGCTGCACAACATAAGACTTCTTTATAATACTGACTACACCAGATCACAGTCTGATTATTGTTCAAGTTAGTAATGACTGAAAACCTTTAATACTCATTACAACACTATGTATAATATTCATTTAAAGAAATGTTCTTGTCTTAAGATGCTTTGACGCCCAAGAAACTGCTGTTTTACTCAGTATTGTTACATCAATGAAGGTTATTAATTCTGTTACCTGCCCAATAGTTACAAGTATTTTGCTGTCACATAGTCCTTCTTCCAACCATTCTCTCTTTTATCTTTTATTGATTTTATACTGGTGCTTAACCTCAGGATAGAGACTTCCTGTTGAGGCCTTATAGATCTCCATTAAGAACAGTGCTTACAGTAGACACATGTCCACACATGGCAGTTTAATTACTTCAAACTTACTAACAACTTTGCAGGAACCAAAATCAGCTGATAAATGGAATAGGACCCTGTGTCATTCATACTGTTCTTAATATAGAAGACAATCAGCTGACCTGTGCAGCAGGATTCGCAGTGTGACCATGTGGTAAACGTCCAGCAGCATGTCAGCCACTGTTGCCTCTGGAGCATCTGTTAGATAGTGGATAGGCATCGGCTTCCAGCGGCCCACTTTAATGATGCCTGCAAAGACCCAATGCAAACACATGTTAAATGTTAAAAAGTCTACATTAGCCTACACTGGCAGATACTAAAATCCAGTTTCCACGTTCCTGCTTTTCTCTTACTGATGAAAACCTAACCTGCTTGTGCTGTTTGACCTGTCTGTTGAACTCTCCTGGTCTTGGAGCATCATCCTGGATTGAACATTCCTACAACCGTGACTGGAAGTGCAAATCTAAACAAACCTAATCGCATTAGGATCTGCAAAATCAAACACAGACCCTGTCTGGCCTTGGCCTGCCAGCCTCAATCATGTGCGAGCGTGTGTCTTCATTGCATGAGGATGGTGGTGATAGGGGCAAAAGAACAAAGGCTCTTTGGACTCTACAGCTGATTAATCAGAGGAGAAATGTAAAATCAGATCAACATTATTGACTGAATCAGGCTGTGAGTGAGAGCGGTGTTTTGATGTTCATGTACTGAACAAACACTGTGAGGTCTTTGTCTGATAGCAGAATAGTTCTTCTCATAACTGGCAGCTAATTTTGTTGCTGCGTTTGCCTCATATTACTGCTTTAGCATGTAACCAGCTGCACAGACATACTTTAACATTTTAGTTCCAAAATAATAAACTCAGAGATCTAGAAATTATAGTTTGTTCACAATACAGATAGTATGTGATCAAATGATACACAGAAATGAGTGATCGTGTTTTTTTCGCCAATATGGCAATATCAATTTACAGAACAGAAAAATAATGCAGTACAAAAATACAAAAACCTTTTATAATTGTAAAAATTAGCTATCACTAGTAGAAATGTGGAGGTTTTGAAGCACCGTATATTTGAAGACCTTTAAAATCTTTTCTAAAATGTCCCAAATGCCATATGTTTCCTAAAACAAGATTTTATTTGTTTGCAAGGCTTAAAATATGTAAATGGTTATTTTTTGAGTGAGTAAAATTAGTGAATGTTTCCCCAAAACATGGCAATAACTTTAATTTTTGCTCAGCAATTCACCAAAGCCCATGTAAAGTCCAGAGCAGTAACCATATACTCAAATAGGAAATAGCTTCTTTTTAATTAGCCATAATGTGCAAGTTAATTAAAGAAACCCCCTGTGCCAGTTAAGACTTTCTAAATACTCATTCAGCCAAAGTTATGCAAGATGCAATTCAATCGCTGAAGAAAATAGAAGAGACTCTGTATAATTTTGGTTGTAACCACACTGGGGAAAAATGCATGACTCCAGCCAAAAATTATTTATTTGAAAAGAAAAAGCTTATTTCTCAGAACAAAACCTAGCTATTTGGGAGAGGCAAGGGGGGTCGCAGGGCGTTGGCCACTTGGTTAGAGTGCCCTGTGTTTACAGGATACACCAGGAATGTCAAACTGCCCTATTCTCTGTGTGTGTGTAGGCTGTTTCATGCTTGACTGGATGTTGTCTGCCCTGGTGTTTTGATCTTAAAAAGATCAAGATTGTGGTGCCAGCCCGAGCTGCACAGATTCAGACTATGGATTAACCTCCATGCAGCCAGGTGGCTGCACTGAATCAGCAGATAAGTGTTGGAGAAACCAGACAGACTTATCTTTAAAATACCTTCTTGGTAAATACCTTTCCTGTGATCATCTACACTTTTTGGTACTCATTGTACCCATTTGGCAAACCCCACCCATATGAAAACCAGTTATGATCTATTCAGCTGCTGCTGGAAGTAATTAATTATTCATGAATTACTAAACTAAGAGGTGAAAAAGATGGAAACCTTATATTGTTTCCATAAACTGTAATAATGGAAAAGTTAAAATACCTTCGTTTACCAGATGTGATGTAAAGAGAGAGGTTCATGGATCTGAGTCAGCAATTGAGAGTTAAAAATATAAATTCTTCTTCAATGTGTCGTCAGGCTACAACTTCTAGAAAAAACAAAGATGTGACATCACTAGCGTCACTCACACGTCTTTGTGCCCCCACCTCCAAAAGATGGAAGCCTGGGTGGAGCAAAGCATGAAGTTGAAACCACCCTTCACCCATCAAGAAAACATCAGCCTCAAAACACACTTCCCTTGTGATAAATACTTCTTAAAGTCGTCACCATTAGAAGTCATGATTCAGAAGATCTAGATCCTGGTTCATAATTTCTTGGATTGAGCATCTTTTCCATTAGGAGGGACCGCAGTAGGAAAAAAAAAAAAAAAAAGAATATAAACAGCATCCCATCAGAACTGAAAAGTAATGTTTGCCTCAGATGAGCCTCTCGGTCGTGTGGGGTGTGGTCAACACAGAATGCATTACACACTGCTCCAGTCATTCACAACTTAACTGAGGCGAATTAGTGAATTTTGAGAGCATCCATCGGAGAAAACCATTTAATCTATGTGATAAACTTGTCATGTGGCACTGGAAATGCTAACAGAACTTCCAAAGCAGATGTTATTCTGTATTTTAAAATGGCGTGTCAACAGCACCCTTTATCCACTATGGTGATGCGTTCAAGTGCTAGTAAGAAGCTTGTTGGAGATGTTGAACGTATTGATGGATTTAAAGTAAGAACCATACCACATATCCATCAATATTTAGACTAAACATGCACCTGTACACACTCATACACTACTCACCACGTGCCTGTACAGCTGAGTTGTGTGAGTAACCGAGAGCGACCAGTGCGGTCTCTACCAGCTGTGTGAAGAGGACATCCTTACGAACCAACACAAACTCAGCGTGACGGTCACCGCGGCCCTCGTAGTCCCCAGCCATGCCCATGTCCGCATGCTCGACCACGCAGTAGACTGGGATCATCAAACCTGTAAGACAGAGGCTTACAGAGTTAGAACATCCTGTCCCGATGCAGCTCTGCTGGCTTTTTATTATCAGAATAGTAGGTCTGAGATAGATTAACTGCAGGCAAGTTACCCAATTTGATCAAACATTCCTTGGTGCAAACTGAATTAAATCCTAAAATACTTTCAAATTTCAACATGGCATCTAATAATAACCAGCCTAAAGATGTAATTACTCAGATGAAATAGGCAAAATCTGCATGGTCCTATTTTGGACCTGGTGGAAGTCTACAAGTTAAACAACTGTGCACAGAATCTCTGAAGGGCATTAGTGCAGAAACCGAGTTGAACGGGTACATTTCTGGACATATTTCTGTCTCATTAGTGACGTAGTGCGTCAGTGTCGCTGTAGTACAGTAGCTGCTTGGTGGTCTCAGAAGTCTTCAGTTAAATGTGGCAGCTGCCAACACGAATGTAAGTCAGGGTGAGATTGTAAAACTGTATTTGTGTTTTGCACCACATATTAAAACCCACAAGCAAAAAGGCTTGTTTACAAAACTGCTTTTAAAGCACTGCTGGATATAATAACTATATCATCTAGCACTCAGGAGCAATGCCTTAGCTCCAGTGGTGACACGGATTCCTATGTGTTGGTCTAGACTCATTATTGGGCAAGTACGAGAGCTCCTCCAAGCCTGGAACCATTCACACCCATCTAGTCCATTGCTGTGTCCCACAGGAACTGATAATTAACAGGCTATCAATCCTCCCCCTGACGAGACAGTGACAGATCAGCCCGAGCCAAACCACAGCAGCATCAGGCACGCTATCGGCCATTAACCCAACCGCTCATTGGAAGGGTGGAGGGAGGCAACACAGCAGAAAATCTGTGTGTGGGTGTGCATGTGTGTACCGTTACAATGTTTGTGTGATGATGCACAATGATGTTTGCAACTGCACGGGAGAATAATGAGCATTTATGCATGAGCGTTTCCTATGTTAGGTACTTCAGAGTGCACACTCTGCTCTGTAATACCAATGTAGAACATGTGATATATGTGTGGCAGTGTGTGTGTGTGGTCACCTCACCCATAGCCAGCAGACAGTCGTCATCAACATGTCTCTGGTAAATATGGTGCACACACCGGCATCGACACGCTCACTATCAGTGTTTTGGTTAACACTTCAGCACAGTCTATGATGAGCTACGGTAGGCTCGAAACAAACTAGCTGGTAAAAAAGTGATTATAGCTTTTCCAAATGGCGACTGTTGAAGGCGGGGTACGTTTGCACTTAAAATGTGCAACCAGCAGAAAAAGAGAGCGCATCTGAAGTTCAAATCCTGCCAACTTTCTGATCTCGGCAAGCCGAGCCATGTGAAACTGGAAGTTAATGTCGAACTGTTGGTTTCAAACTGAGAGCATGCTGACCCCTGCACATCACCACAAAAGAAGAGATCTGTGAATTTAATTTACAGTTAACCTTAGAAAAAACGTTATTTTACTTTAGATAACAAAACTGGATTAAAGGAATAGTTTGGGTTTTTTAATGCAATACTGAGGTGTTTATATATCATGTACATACTGTATAAACACATGACAATAAGTCTGCACCACAGACTGAAAAAACACTCAAGCTATTGAATTTGCAAAGTACAAATTCACTTCCAAGTTAAATCTGTTTACAACTTGTGAAGTTAAGAGCCGTGGTTACAAAAACAAACTTGCACATGGCTGGTGGAACATATTCCTACACCACAGGTCAGCTAGAAACTAAAGGAAATTTGTCTTTGCACTGTAACTTTGAAAGTCAGAGTTAATTTAGGTTAGTGGAACTGTCTCAGCTTAACTTTGACTCCAGTTTCGTCACGTTCCAGGTGAAATTTGATACAGCATGTGCAAAGACAATAGGCACTTGTAGCAACCAGTGCCTACTGTCACATACATACAGTACAGTATTACACAAACTATTCCTTTAATATGGGCAACTACTGCCGGTCAGCATCTTCATTACAAATATACTTCAAATACTAAAAATGCATGTGTGTCTCTGTATTCCAGCTTACGTGTGTGTCTTAACGGCCCACCTCCTAGTGGTCTCAGCGGTGTGCTGCTCTGTCGGGCTCGTGGGTTTGCAGGGCTGCCGTTGACCTCCGCACGACTCATCTTGCTCTGTGGGGGGCCAATAGACACAGGGCTCTCCCCTCTGTCCCCTCTCTCATCAGAGCTGGCGCTGTCCTGAAGGCTGGGACTCTCTGATCCGCCCCTGTCCGTGCCTCCGCGCTGCTCCATCCTCCTGATCACTTCCAAAGGAGCTCCCAGCACAGTGTGTGGAGCTGGGAGGAAAAGTGCAGGAACATGCTTTAGTGTTCTGGAAAAAACAGTCAAGCCACTCAAGTCACTAGCTCGCTTGTCCAGATAAAGTCCTTAACCTAACATGTAGCATCAGTTACTGTAGATGTTCAAGTCTAATCTCAATGAGAGCGTGAATGCAATGATTTGACAAGGCTACATTAAAAGATAACAGTGTCCTGTAGATAACCGTAAACAGATCACATGTATTTCACCCACATTTGTTTGAGGTTTGAGTTACAGGGCTGCAAGAATAATGTCTACACAGTTACTATATCAGTAACTGTCCCATTGGAAAATTCACCAAACAAAAACAAACAAGCTGAAATAGTCCTCCTACAGTTTATCTACACACAGTATCAAGTATATCGTCTTTCATACCGCCAGTGTAGTCGTTACAGACTGTTCCATCAACAACTGCCAATACAGCTAACACATTTCTTTGTTATTTACATCCAAGGGATGCAGGGACGACCACAACAGACAGAGTCCGAGTCATCTGGGACAAATCACAGGTCGGCAAGTGGCATTCACTTACAGACTAAATACAGACAAGTTTATTATTCTTTGTTTAGACCGAGAAGTAGACAACATTAAACTCATATACACTGCCCGTCCACAAGAAGTCACTCTAATATTTTGTCGGACCGCCTTTAGCTTTGATTACGGCCCACATTCGCTGTGTCATCGTTTCGTTTAGCTTCTGCAACATCACAACATTCATTCCCATCCAGAGTTGCATTAATTTTCCTCCAAGATCTTGTATTGATGATGAGAGAGTCTTCTCCAGCACATCCTAGATTCTCAGTGGGGTGAAGGTCTGGACTCTGACGGTCAATCCATGTGTGAAAATGATGTGTCATGCTCCCTGAACCACTCTTTTACAATTTAAAAGCATACCATGTTTTCCAACATAGTTGTTTAAGAAATGAGAAGCTACTCGCTGCATCAGTCAGGGTTAAATAACTTGTTGCCAGCTGAAAATAATCTTCCATGCAGTAATTATCCAGTGGGAGACTATTTGCTTAGTTAAATCCAGGTGGTGACTTTTGTTTTGGAGGGGCAGTGTGAGACGTGTATACTGTAGGTAAAAATCACATGGAATTAAACTTTAATGTACAAAAATGGTATGCAATGATGATAATGGTGGGTAACAATTTGAAATGGTTATGCTCTTCTCTGGCTTGTTCTTCTGTATGTTACCTACACACAAAGATCTTTTACTGTCCAAGTTGACATTAAGCAAAGAGACAATCTGACATGACAAGATACGACAAAGAAGAACCTGGTGGTCACACAGCCTGAAAGGACAGATGACAAGACGTGACAGTGATCCAAAGAGTCATAATATTCCATTGCCTCTCATACCACCATGAGACATGACAGGACATGACGGCACACAAGGCAACACCTAACGACAGGATCAGGACTCCCTCACTGGAGTCTTGTAAGATTGCCAGCAAAGACTACCGAGTAACTGGGCACTGGTTCCAACATGTAACCTGTAGATTTTGTTTGGACAAACTCTGCGGGGCAAGGTCAAACTATTCCCCTGTATTTCCCCATCTTTGTGATAAGCTAACCAGCTCCATATTTTAAACACGAGCATCTCAGCTCTCCGTGTGGTCACACTACTTTATATACTGCTGACACTGAGACAGATTCTTTGCATTGTCTTTCACTCAGAGAAATCTTGTTTAAACATTTAACACAACATTTATTTCCCATATTAAATTCAACAAAGCCTCATAATGTGCATATGAACAGTATCTGCAGCATCATGCATGACTGAACAGACCCTGTAATGTTTCTTTGGGAAAAGCTGTCTGCTCTCTGCTTCGTATTTCCCCCTCACGTTGTGTGGTTTTCAGTGGTATGACCATAAAGACGGCAGCAACACATGAAGCTGAACCCAAAGAGGCACATGATTATAAGAGAATGCACACGTAAGATTAATAGCTGCTGTTTCAGGTTAAAAGCATTTAGCAGTAACTCAACATCTAAAACACAGCAGGAAATTAATTTATTTTCATTAACAGATCCAATCAAATTGAGAAAGTTGTCATTTCTGCTAAGTCTTCAGTTTGTTTGCGTTGTGTCACTTAAACTGTTTCCTCTTGCTGCTCTTTAACACTCTACAAGAAATCTCACTTTTCAATTTCAAAATGACATCACATAAAAAGTTAAAGCCGGCACAAACTCGCCATGATGAAAGCTCAATATTGGAAACGTGGGAGTACTTCCCATTTTATATGTTCCATCCACCACACAAAGAATGACGCTAAAAAAATAAACGACTGTACCCCCTACAGAACTCACTCTAGATGCACAAACTTAAACAAACACTAATAATTAACAACAAATATTTTAAACTCTGTACACTTTTCAATCGTGAAACAAAAAGCTCCACAACAGCTGGATTTACTGTGAGCATGTTTTGGAGAGTTTCACTTGATTAACAGATAAACATTGTTCCTTCTTTGTCCCACCTCGACTTCACCCAGGTTTCTTTCTCTATTACATGTAATTCAGACTTTCTGACTCCAGTAAGAGACAAACATCACATTAGAAACTGTAGAAGATGCACAGATGATTAAAAATACACTTCATTACTAGAAGACCACCTTGCTGCTGATCTGCGTCACTCTGGGTTCAGCTGTCCATCCCACGCTGTCTTTGCTAATTTACCCTTCAACCTATTATTCAGTAGATTTACTGATTGCTGAACATTCTGCAGTCCACCAAAACCACAAACCTCTAAAACTCTTTCCTGAAATATCTGTTTCCCCTGATGGAGCGCGATTTCACTCTAGGCAAGAAAATAACTAAGTGCTTAATTTCCTTCACAGCCATTTCTCAAATCAACACACACAAAAAAAGACAGAGTGCCAATGAATGTACACAGTTTTCACATTTTATCACGACACATGTTCGGCTGAGCCCAGACAGCTGACGTACTGTACCAAATCATAAGCAGCTGATAAACAGGAATGCAAAGCACATCACGGGAAAAAATCTGTGTATAATGATTAGATTGCATGTCAAGTGTTCTCTCCCTCCTTCAACTGGTGCTTGGTCTGCTTTTAATAAACAAGTTTTTGGAATATTTGGGGCAATGGATTATAATCAGACCCCCTTCCCTTCTTCATATTTTCTCCTCTAACCAGAGCAATATTTAAGTCATTAATGAGGAGACATAAAATGTGAAAAAAAAGATGGTTGTGGTGTTTAAAGAAACACACAGAGAGGTTTGTGCATATACAGACAGTGGTGGACAAACCATGAGACGTTCTTTACAAGGGATCGATCACAATTTACTGTGATGAGGAAAGTAAATCAGAGAGTTTGAAGTGGGACCTTCAGGTTTAAGAGTGTTCGAGAGTGGTTAATCAGTCAACAAATGCAACTGTTTTGATGATCAAAAAGTAATTTCTTCAGCCAAAATATCAAACTTGTGATCGTTCCCACTTCTCCAATGTTTGTTAGTGTTTGAGCAGCTGAATATTTTTGGGAGCAAACAACGTCCAAAGACTTTGAAGAGACCTTGAAAAATGTGTATATATTTTCCCCATTTTCAGACATTTTAAATATCAAACTACTAATAAATTCATCTATAAAGTCCTAATAAATCATGAAAATACCTTTTAGCTGCAGCTCTAGTTTGGATCCATCATTGGATGATGAGCATGAAACAGAGAAATTCAGTTTACTCTCCTATATGAGCAGCGAATCCTCACGTCAGAAGCCGAAACTAGAAAATAATGTACTGACTAACTGTTTTACTTTTTAGCTCCAACTGTGATTTAACATCTTCAATAAGCTAATTAAATTTTATGTTGCTTTTTTTTTTATACTTTACTCTCCCGTTAATGACCTCTCAACCCTTTAGCCTGTGTGGGGTCCTGCCCACAAGATGCACTGATGATAGGATCTGTAGCTCTTTCAGTTTTCCTGTTTGATGACAATAAGATCAAAATGATTATAACATAGACAAAAGATTTTTTAAAGGCTACTCTGTGAATCAGAGTCATCTCAGCTCAACCCCACTGTTCATGTTTAGTACTGAGAAAGTAAACGGTGACAGTTCGTACGCCGTTCAGCTGACGTGGATGTGGACAGAGGCAGCACCTCGCTACACGTGGGCCTCCGTTTATCAAAAGTGTCTTTCGCTCACACTCACACACACATTCAACCACTTCAAGCAACACATTCAGAGGTTATGCAGCCAAGAGACCACACACTCCCAGCACTGTTCACTTAACTAGCACACATGGAAGCCAAATGTGCAGTCACACGCAGTAGCCTGCAACTGACAAATCACATTAAAACACATAGAAAACCTTCACTGCAAAACAGCACATTCATTTAGGTGGGGCCTCATTTGGGGGCATCTCTTGAGGGGATTCTTAGTGTCTTAAAGGGTCTTTAACGGCATTATAGATGTATGCTGTAATTAAATTAACCATGAATTCTCTAAAGTGGATTTTGATGAGTGCCCTAGAGAGAGTTCATGGGGTTCTTGAGTAGATTTGTGCAGAGTTTGAATGTAATTTAGTTTGTATAGTTAGTAAAAAAATCTTAGGGTTGTGTGATGCCTTCAGGTGCGACAGCAGGGTCCAAATAACACAGAGGGTTCTTGGAAGGCCCCAAAATTGTCCAGGGTACTTTAAGGATGTTCAAGGACGTTACACAAGCATGAAGGCCAAACAACAACAAGTGGTAAAATCTCTGATTAAATCAAATCTGTGCTCGCAGCCTAAATGATGAATCATCTGGAAAACATGGCCGATACCAACGTCTGTGCTTTGTTGACATTCCTGTTCACAGTGTGTTAAAGCTGCTTATTCGGTCTCACAGTGAGCTCTTACTAAACAGGTACACACTTGTACTAAATAACGTCACTCAGTTTAATTACATTAACTTATACTCAAGTGAAGGCGCTGGGAATATACTCACAAGACGTCCATTTGAATAAACTCTGATTGAATGCCAGACGCAGAACTTAACTTTAAAACATGAGATCTTACTTTAAGACATCTCAGTTTCTGTCTCCTCAGGATCATCTCTACTTTGGAAGCCGGCTCAGACTCTCAGGTCACTCAGATATAACAAATAAATCAGATTCATGGACAAAAACCTGATTCATACTCGATGCATCTGTTGTATAGCATTCATTTCTGCTTTCTTTAAATAAAATCACCACACCGTTTAAAGCTCAGTTCACATTTTCTCATTTAAAATATAATGTTTTGGTTTTCAGACACTAACCCACATCATACCTGGACAGTGTCTGAAATATGTCTGCTCTGCCAGGATTGAGAAAACATTTATTCCCACAAATGATCAGTTGCTGCACATCCAGCATTAGCTTCAGGTACTCAGCTTCATTTTGACTTTTCATTCATTTATCAAACCGTGGGACACGGAGAGGATGATCTGAAACTCTCAGACTAGACAGTGTGTCTTTAAAATGTGGAATCGGTTTCACCTTATTCACTATTAAAAACATCTCATGTTGTGCATTTTCTTCTTTTTATTCAACTTTAATGATTTAACTTCTTTATTTCAATGCTTTACTTTGTGTTTTTCCTATTTATATAACCTGTTATCAAACTGTGGCACTAACATTAATATTGATCATAGTTAGTTTGATGGTTTGTTCTATGAAGGAGCCCAGCAGGATGTTGGCCTGCTTGGGATATATGGTGTTATATCGTATTTGCTATGAACTGTACATTTTACCATAATTCATTGAGTCACATTTTGTCCCTGGTATGCTGATAATGTTGTTTTATCATCTTTTCTCATTACATCTCTCAACTGATGCTGCCGCAGGTACTTCACAACTTTTATTTTACTACACAGACGCAGCTCCCTCTCGGCCCAGCACGAAAGCGCCACGAACGTCGTTTAAAAATATCTAAAATCTATCATCGCTCATTATTTTTGAGTCACTTTCTGCAAATGTACAGCTATATTAAACAATTCCAAATAACTGTGGGTATTCTGGTAAATTCGGCAGCAATACACAAGTGATTACTTACTTTATTTCCGTCAGGTTTGAACTCTTCTAACTGACCCGCTGTGCGCTTGCGGACAGCAGCAGCTCTGACAGCGGAGCTTTCTCACCTGACGGCTCCAGCAGGACAAACACAGCTGCGGCCAATAAAAACCGGGCTAATAAAGGCTCCATGTGATTCAGGTGAGTTAAATGAAGCGCGGTTCACTGTCTGTTATTACACACGCCTCCTATTGTTGATGCTCAATGGCACAGAAATCAAACGTAGTATTGATTTTAGGAGCTGCAGCTGTGTTTAACATGACACATGTGAGAAAAGGCTCCGTTAAACTTGTAGTCCGTTTAAATAACTGATGCATTATGTGGCTTGATGAAGTCGATGTTCATTTCTAGGATTTTTAAATTGAATTTGGCGTAAATAAATGTACAGGCTACCTCTTTATGACCGACCTGTCCCGCTCCATAATGCTGTTTGAAAGTGCCACATAACAGTATTTTTACACAAAGGTAAACACATCACTTCATTTTATTTATAATAGCTTATTAAACTTTAGTTATTAGTGCTTGTGTCTAAATAGATGGCCTACCCTCTTTAGTAATATTCATCACAAACTATGAAAGTTAATTAAAACACAGCATTTTATTCTAAATTGCTGGTGACCTGCAGAAATCAGAAATCATGCAGCAAGTTCAAACCAAGCTTGTTTCATGCAATTAAAAGAAAATGTGTTAAAGTTACTACACTGACCAGGGCTGTCAAAAAAGAAAGGTGTCACTGAGGTTGATGGAAGTATAAATATATATATTATTTTATGTCAATGGAAGCTTGAAATTAACTCAACACTAAATCATTTAAAACATTTAAAACAGATCAGTTACTAATTCTGATATTTTACTTATTCTACATCAAGTGTAAGTAAAAAATTCAAATAATCCAATGGATTCATTATGTGTATTTCATTTTCACATCCTATGTCATAAAAGTGACATTATCACAATAAACAACTGCTTTTAAAGTTACATTTAGTTATAATTAGGTTACGCATCCTTTAACTCCACAACACAGAATCCATAAACTATCATGATGTTTACTGACACAGAAATGTTTTCTCTTCAAACTGAGTCGTATATTTACCCCGTTTTCTATCCTTTAGTTTTACATTTTAACTCATTTAACATTTTATTACAGTTCGCCAAAGTCTAATCACACATACCTGGAGGAGAAGAACTTTTCAGTAAAGGCTCACTCACTTTTTAAGAAGTCACTGTACTTGCTGGGGAATAAACTCCATCCATTGGTGAGGACGAGTGAATCCAGCCTGAGAGAATACGAATTGTCCAAATGTTTGCTTTAGTTTTAAAAAGAAAAATAGAAGAAGAAACAAGGACACTGGAGAAGGAGATACAAAGCCAACGAGTGTTGAGGACGGTCTGCTGCTGTCGGCTGAGTAAAGAGCAGGAAAATGACACATGTAGAGAGAGAGAGAGGCAGAGAGAGAGGAGGGAGGAGGGAGATGGTGTTTGGGAGGGAAACCCATGCACAGAACTTCATGCAGAAAATACATTTATTCCTATGATAAGATCTATGAAAATCTGATGAAAAGCCTTCATGTGCTGCAGAACACAGTGTTTTAAATAAAGGAAAATCTAGAAAAGGGGGTTGTGTCACCTTAAAATGAAGTTTTTTTTTTATAAAGTACAATGCATAATGTGATGACAGATTTAGGAAGAATAATTAATCCAATCCCACATGCTGTGACAAAAGAAAACAGGAGAAGAAGAGATTAATGTCACAAAAGTGCTATAGAGACATGTTCGTGGAGTAGATTAAAGATCTTCTAGGTGTTTACACGAAATGTTCGATATAAAGAAATACACAGAAATGTTTTAAAGGTTACGTTTTGTTAAGTTACTAATAGTCCGAAGTCAGATTGTCTGCCCTCTAGTGGGCTGTAGGTCAGACTGTGTTTCTGTTTCTGTTTTTCTGTCTCCTTTTTGGTCTTTTTATGGTTACTCTGTGTCTCTTGGCTGGTTTTCTGTCTGTTTCTCTTGTTTCTTTTGTCATTTTCATTGCCTTTCTGGTCATTTTGTGTCTATTTTGCTTCATTTCTTTTTGTTTGTCACGAATTTGTGTCATTTTGTGGGTTTTATATTTGGCTGATGTCATTTTAGGGTCTCTTTAGGATTTAGGATGAGTTTATTGTCTATTGTTTTTTATAATTTTGTCTCTTTTCATTTATTTTTATCTTAGCATCTATGCTCATCACTAAGCCTAAGTTTAAAGAGTTTAACTGGTGGTCAGTTTATGATAAGATTAGATCAGAGTTTACAAGTAAACATTAGGTATTCATTTTTCTTTTACATTTGCATCGTATCAGAATATTTTTCTGACTTTAATTTTTGCATACTTTATGTATGTATAATGTCAGTTTACTGTTGTTATGTTTGACTGCAGCAAACTCTGTTGTCGTCGTCCTCATGAGCAAACAAAGTAAATGAAAAAAGAGAAAAGAGATCAAATGTTCTGTACATTCATCACTTACAGATCTGTTTGTGTTTTTCCAAATAACTTGTCTGGTTTTCACCAGCAGTGGTCAGCATTCCTTGATTTATACTAGATGAAGAATAGTCATCATTATTATTCAGCCTGTCTGCTTACCAGTCACTCCTCCTCCGTCAGTGTCTGTGTGTGTCTGATCGTATGTGTTGCAATTAAATGATACTTTCACAAGGCTCCAATCAACAATCAGTCAACAAGCTAGCTCTTATTACCTATAACAGCAAATATTGGTGCCCTTTTATGATCCAAAATACCACATTTTGTGATCATTTCTTTTGCCACATGTGTATTTTTTGTGTATAAAAGTGTTTATGTGCTAGAAATCTGTATCACATTTTCTCAGAGCCATCATCTAATTATGTTTTTTCTATGACCTAGGTCATACCTATGTTCAGGTCATACTTAAGTTCAAGATAAGAGAGGCACCAGATTTAAGTGTTTTCTAGTAGTTATTGGTTTTTAAATTATCTGATTTATTTTGTGTCCATTGATTTTGTAAGTTCAGACCACTCAGCAAAGAGATTACACTTAGTTTACATCACTTCAACTTGTAGAAAACCTGTACCTGTGCAAAGACAAAAGTGGAACTCATCATGTATCTTCACTGTGGGAATGCTGCCCCCATGTGGTGCCTAGTGTAATCACATGGACGTCACTATTCAAATATCACCTCCAGATGTGGTTTTCCCACAAAAAATGTTTAATTACTCATTGGAAAATCTCAACATTTCATCTTTTAATATCCACAGAATCTTTTAATTTAATATCTATTAGTGTTGTTAATGTATTTTTACTTCAAAGGTTGAACAGCTCAACAAAAGTGGGACTAATTGTCTCTATGTACTACAACTATACACATTTAAAACACAGTTGGTTTTCTAAACCAGAACCAACTGTCTCTTTTATGTTATTTTTTGTCTCTTTGTCTTTTCTTTCTGTCTCTTTGGATTCATTTTGTGTTTCTTTTCATTGTTTCTGGTCATTTGAACATTCACTTCCCTCATAGCCTCTGGCCAATGGTCCCACTGACCTCTTGGGTTTGTGGGCTAATATTCATAGGCCTGTTAAAAAAAAACATCTATGGCCAAAGTCTATTTGTTATTACAACATTGTCTGCCCATGTGTTTGATTATGTTTAGGTATTGCAAATGGTTAGGATTGAGTTGGGTTTAACCCATAAGAACCCACTGTGACAAAGGGGAAACAACACTGACACCTGGAGGCCAATAGAGAAACTGTAGCCAGATCTGTAAAGTCCACACAGTCATCTTCAATCTGCAGTGTAATGTACTGTTGTTTTCCTTAATGATAATAATGCCATAGATAAATTACTGAATAGGTGTAGTGGGCATAGACTTAAGTGACAAATAATTCCTGTTTGAAAGTCTCACAGCTCCTAACCTGTCAATGACCTATTATCATTAAAGAGACAAAAAAGATCACAAAGACATGAAAAACAATCATAAGAAGCCAAATATCGGACAGAAATAGACACATAATGACCACAAACAGTTGAAAATGAAATGAAAAACACAAATAGAGAAACTAAATGACTACAAACTGTGTTTCTACAGTATAGAGGAGGTTTGTGGGACCTTTTTACATGTCCGTGCCCTTTTCTCATAATCCATGGTTGGTGCACAAAGAGCACACACGGAGCTGAGACTCTGTTTTGTTCCCTCACTGCATGAGACGGCAAAAAGTCTGTGCCACAGCGCTGACTGGCTTAAACAACCGCTGCAGTTTTAACATTTACAGTTTACAATCATCAAACAGACGTCCAAAATGTTTGTATTTGGTGTGTATGGAGTGCTGTTGAGTGCTTGTGCTTATTTGTGTGTGTAGTGTGTTTACAGTTTGTTGTAGAGAGTTGTCAGTCAGTGGTCGAGGTCTTTATGCAGCGTAATCCCACAGTCTCTTTCTGGAAAACATGACTAGCAATGGAACCACTGACTCAAATTTTGGATCTCATTCTCATGACAAAGCAGTTGTCTCAATTACAGAGGTTCCAGCAGGTATAAAAGAAAACAAGGGTACGTATGAGGGCACACACACACACACACATAGATAGCAGCAACATTACATAACGCACATCCACAGGACGTCACACAGTAGAACACAGCTAGTCCCAAGATGGGCAGGGTGAGTCGAAGTGGCATTCAGCTGCCTGCAAGCCATTGAATGCACATTTCTAAACATCTTCACAGGTACAAACTTAAATGTGCACAAATATTCTTTTGGATAATTTAACATCTTATCCCTCAGATCATCTTCTATGAGGACAAGAACTACCGGGGTCACAGGTATGAGTGCGACAGCAACTGCGCCGACCTCCACTCCTACTTGAGTCGCTGTAACTCGGCTCGTGTTGAGAACGGGACCTGGGTGATCTACGAGCGCCCAAACTACGCAGGTTACCAGTACATCCTGACCAGAGGCGAGTATCCAGACTACCAGAGCTGGAGCGGCCTGAACGACAGAGTCAGCTCCTGCAAGATGATTCGCTTTGTAGTAAGTCTTCAAACATACTAAGTCATTGAATGTTGGATGCCTCGTTTTCACTTAAAATAAAACAACTAGATTGTCCTGAGCCTGTGAGAACGCTACAATACCATGCAATTAGAAACTTTTTGCAGTGATACCAGTCAAAATGTCCCTTAAATGCTGCACATTCTCACCAACCTTGCACTCTCTCACCAAATTTGCACTTGCACTCTCACTCTCACTAAATGTTTTCTTTCCTCAGCCATTTTTACACATCATTGTTGTTCTAACTACTCATAAAATCATCAGCTTCTCTTCTGTCATCTTCACTCAGGCTAGTAGCGATCCCTACAAGATCCAGATCTATGGCAAAGGGGACTTTGCCGGTCAAGTGTTTGAAGCAACTGAGGACTGTCCCTCTGTGCTGGAGAAGTTTCACTGGAGGGAGATTCACTCCTGCAGGGTCCTGGGAGGCTGGTGGGTCTTCTACGAGCATGCAAACTACAAAGGCCGCCAGTACCTGCTGGAGAAAGGCGAATACTGCAAATCGGTGGACTGGGGCGCCGTCTGCCCCGCTGTGCAGTCTTTTAAAAGGCTGACTGAGTAGCCACTTTATTTTAGTTTTACAGCTGACACACTTATAACTATGGCTACAATAAATCTGAATAACACATCTTACAGTGCTGTTTCATCACTGTGTGTGTGTGAGTGGCTGGCCATGCGTGAGCAGTGTCCTATTTATAAGAGAGAGTTACTGCACCAAGCTGAAAAGCTCAGGAAGATACTGATAATGGACCACGAGTACGTTGTGTTATATAGTGGCAGTAGCTGAATTACTGATTTTATCATGAAAGTATTAGCTTGTTTAAATGTTTGTGCAGAAACAAATCAGACTGAAACCGTAAAACAAAGTGTTTTATTCTCAGATCTGCTGACACCTGGTGCTCATACTCATAGTTTACAATAATTTCAAATGGATGTATTTACATCGTGACTCACATGCCAAACTTTGGGCAAATGTCTGTCATGCAGTAAGATGCGTGGCATGCGGGTCCCGTCTCAAAGTCCTGTGCCTGTCTGTTCACACTGACTGCTGTCCTTCATCGATGAAGCTGAGCTGGGTGGTGTGCTGCCCCCAATCCACCTCCTGCAGGTTCAGGAGAGGTTCTCGGGGGTGTGATGCTGTGCCAGGGGGCTGGAGAAGAGGCTGGAGGTGAGGCTGGGAAAGGGAATGGGGATGAGACCAGGATGTTAGGTGGCACTCGGGCAGTAAGTGGAGCTGGGACTCGGACTGGGACTGGTGTGGGAGAAGGGTGTGAGACTGCGTCTGTGGTGCACTCGAAGGCTCTGATAAGTCTACTAGAATGGGTGTTACACATAATGGGTGGTTTGATGAAGAAAGAGAGGGAATGGAAGGAGATGAGTAGGGATGTGACACGATTGTGTGCTCGTGGGGAGAGCTGTTGAGTGAAGGGGGAGCTGAGCAATGGGAGACCAGGGGTGCTGTGTCGGTCTGATGAAGAACTGGATGATTATGAGAGATGATGGTTTGTGATGACGAACTCTGAAGTGGATCAAACTCTCCTTGTAACACCTGAATGCACAGCTGAGGAGAGGACGGTTCCGGTACCCGGATGGATTGAGGGTTCTGATCACTTGAACAGTCCACAGGTGCATGTTGGGTAAGAAGGGGCAGAGCTGGAGAGCAGCTGTGCGAGGACACGCTGGGCGGCGGAGTCAGAGCGCTCTGTGTCAGCAGCACGGCGGGGTTGTGGAAGAGGGGTTTGAGAAGACGTGTCATCTCCTGCAACTCTTGACTAACAGCGGTCACCTGACGAGAAAGGACGTTCATCTGTAGAGAAGAGGGAAAAAAAGACATTTACTCTGACTGACCTTTCTCTGAATATACTACTGTACCAGGATAGAGTGGTTTTAAAGTTAAACATAGTAACTAGACAACCGTACCTCATGTTTTAGCTTTGCAATGGTCTGCATGGTGTCCCCCTCATCATGGGCCCCTGTGAACATACATAACACACATACACACATGCTGAATGAGTGAGGAGTCATAAGATGGATTAGTGATTCTTTAAAAAGAGTGTGTGTAAGTGTGTGTGTTAACCTGAAGTATCTAAATCAGGGCTGGACAGGACACTCTGCGTTGCACTGGGAGAAAAATCAAACTTCGGAGCTGAACCACTTTGACTTTCTGTCTCGATTCCATCCACAACCCTGAGGACAGACAGGAGAAGAGGGTTAATTAGTTATATAGAGAACAAGATAACAAATTAAAAACATGACATATTTCTGATAAGGTTTAGGTTTTTAGTAGTCTTGTAGCAGTATATGGATTTTAAGGCCTATTTTCTCTAGTTTGCTTCTTTTTTTATTTTTTTTTTTATTGAAAACAGAAGAAAGACAAAAAGAAAGAAAGGGTTTCATGTTTTATTAAAAGCAGGTATATATTTTCTCTATAGTTATGAGTTCTGTATTGTACTAATTTATGTTGTAAATTAGTGTCGCTAGTCAAAGAAAAAAATTTATTACAGATTTCGGCCAAGAGTCAATTGAGTGCAGCAATGACACAGACGTTCCACATGATGGCAACAGACTACAGACACTGCAGGACAAACAATAACTAAGCTGTACTGAGAGAAAAAGGCCGTCTTCGTTTCAGACAACTCCCTAGATTCAACATATCCACTCCTCTACTCACTGAATCCAAGGACGGTATATCACACAGCTAATAATAACCTAATCATGCAAAAATCTCTGGAGACTCCGATCCAGGACCCTAATTAAACCACCAGCTGATACTGTATGTTCAGTAGAAACTGTTAAAAGTGTTAAAATCCTTGTGGGTGTCTGCAATCACTCACTCACACTTATTATTATGCCTCAACCTTATTAGTAGCGGGACTTTACAGCTTCTTCTGAAGGTGGAGAAATAAACAGTGTTCATCCCTTTGGGAGCATAGATGTGTTCTGTAAATTTAATGGTTATAAGCAGATGAGATATCTTGGCCTCTTCCCTCTGTTTCTCTCTCTCTCATTTACTGGTCTGCTGCTGGTTCAAAATACTAAACTGGCTGAACAGATGTACGATTATTGACAAAAGTCAGACCTCTCAGCACATACATCATAAAAAGTAGGCTGACAGGCCATCAGTCGACTGCTTGGTGTCATGGCTTTGTGACCTTTTTCATCATTGAAATCAAAGGGTTCATCCTCTGGGGACAATCAAGCTTCTGTGTAGTACCTGTAGAGTTTCCTCGGTCTGATCCAGCCTCAGTCAAAACACAAACAGGCTCAAAATGTCTGTTGTGTTTAAGTCCTGCATACCAACTGCTTCTATAAAGTTCTTCGATACGTCAAATTTAAAATCTTGACTTGCATAAAACATTTATGGAAATGTTATCCATCTGGCAACAGTCTGCGGGTCAAAGGTCGTGCTCAGTGAGAGGAGATGATGGAGTCTGAGGAGCACACACCTGCCTACTAATTACCCACCAGACTGCTCAGACCTAAGCGCTGTCTTACTTCTCCTTTATTATTTTCTCGTTGTGGGATAGTGAGATTTTCCACCTAATGAAAAATAGTTTATCATTTACTGGTGTAGTTTTTACAAAAACAGTGGTTTTACCTTAATCTGGCAGATCCAGCCCCAGTTCCAGGGCAGGACTTTGCAAGACAATCAATACCACTCAACACAACCATATGGAAGTGCATGCATGCCAGAATTAAATTAAAATTATTATAATTAATTGAAGTTTAGTTTAAATTAAGTTAAATTAAGTTTAATGAAATCCTTTCCTTTTTAATTTTAAGTGCACTTCAGAGGACGACACTATTATTATAATAATAATGATGAAGTTGAGTGTGTTTCATTTTTCAAACTGGACTTAAATAGATCTCGTAGATAATGAAAATTGCTTTTTCCTTTCTTGGACAATTTTTCTTTGTTACAGTCTCTGAAGTGTGCCCGGTGAAGTCTATAAAAGTCACTCGACAAACCAGTAGACAGCATCCAGCTGACAGAAAGTGGCTTTTTATTTTATTTTTGGTTTTAGTTATACACTCTCCCTAACTGTGTGTCTTTTTTTCCATCTTATTTAGTTCATCCTCTTGTCTTGCAGGTGCACAGATATCACTATAACTCTTCCTGCTGCTTGTTATTTGCATAATGTGTCCTTAAAAAAGAAGTGTCCTTTGTGAGTGGTGAGTAAAATTCAAATGAATCCAGAATCAAGACATTTGGTGACTTTCTTTTCCTTTTTTTTTTTTTACCACTGTAGTGCTTCTTTGTACACTGACAATTTATGCTCGTGTCCACCCTCAAACAGCTGTACAGAAATCATTTCATTTCTTCAGCCCAGCGTCTGCAGCCACCTCTCCAGGGACTCAATGCAAATTAGCATCTAGATGGTTTGTGCTAATGAATAATTTCACAAGTCGCAACAAATGCGAGTCCAGTTCCCACTGAGGATTACTTGCTATCAATGGCTGTGCTCCTCCAGTGAAGCTAGTGTAGCGAGTTAGTGAATCAATGAATGGCTCCTTACCGAGGGCTGAGATCTGGCTGCAGGCAGCTGAAGCTCACCACGGGGATCTGCAGGCTTGGGGGTCGGGTGTGATCGCTCACTGGTCTGAAGGGTCTCGGTGGCAGCAGTGGGGAACGCAGAGGGGAGCGCAGGGGGGAGCGCAGGCCTCGACCCAGCCTGCCAAGGGCAGGCATCTTGGGAAGAGGGGAGCGTTCCCCCTCTGACCCTGATCCCTCCTCATCCTCCTTTATGGAGGGAAGCTTCTTCATGATCCCTCCATTGCTCTCGCAGTCTTCCTGAAGAATGAAAATGGTGACAGACAAGATAATCTACTTTTAAAGGCTATATGGTAGCTCTGAATCTCTATTGAACAGTTAGAGGAAACATGTTAGATATTTATTATATATCAGGAAACTGAGGACTGTACACAGCCAAGATGTCTAAGTAGCACACATGTGGATCATGTGTACTATAGGTAGCCATTGTATATTTAAGTCATTTTCAAATTTGGTTCCAAATTACCCAATATATATTTTTATTCCTTTTATTATTGTGAATACACAGTAGTTCAACAGTCCATTTTCTAAGATAACTGAAATCCTTCACTTTACAAAGCTCTTTTGAAGTAGTGGAGCTCTGTGACCTGATGGGGGAGCTGCTGCACTATTCACAGAATGGGCTCCATTCACAATAGCAGCAATGGCGCCTAAGTCCATTCAGTTTATCAACAGCGCTGCAAAGGAGCAGTGCCATTCAAAACCAAGCTAGCATCCACACCATTCATTCTCAGTGATGTTCACTTTCTCTGCATGTTTTCAGATAGAAACATGTTTCTGATTGCAAGTGTCAAAGTCACATCTTAACAGATATGTCCCTTCAAAGTAAAACCCCTTTGGCTGATGTATGTATTCAGGGAACGTTATTAGAGTGATATTTCACTGCACTTTTTCTGGTATGAATTTTAAAGCTGATTAAAACACTGGCTAACAAATCCCATCTTCTCTTCCCCCCTCTCCTCCTCTTCTCCCCTGTCACCACCACCCTCCCCTGTATTTGTTGTCTCCTCCATCCAGTCTTTTGGCTCACGTGCCCGGCTGGTATTTTTAGATCACAGAGGTTTAATTTTAGCAGAGGTTCGCCTGGAGGGAACCGAGCAGAGAAGGGACTGTTTGGAATTTTTGTGCATGTGCGAGTGTCTGTGTGAGCAGCACGTGCCACCCTTGATATGCAGCACACCACAATAAGGGCATCAGACAATTAAGTGTGTGCTGCATGTAGAAGATGTTGCATGTTCTTACAGTAGTGATTACTGTACGTGTGTGTCATGCATTTGGGATACAGCACGGGATAATATGTAAATAAGGCTGTTTACTGTATGTTTAGTGTGTGAGTGTATCACTCAGCAAGGACAAATGTGCTTTATTCTAGCGTGTGAGACTGTGATGCTGCAGTGTGTGTGTGTGTGTGTGTGTGTGTGAGAGAGTGTGTGTGTTGGCACGTGAATGCAAATTACAGCAAGGTTTTTCCTCTTCTCTTCTTTCCCCCTGCAGTTTCCTTTCATCCTGATGTTTTTTCGTCTCGTCTCCATCTGGTTGTTGCTCTATATTTATCCAGTCAGGGATGACCCCACCCCTCCCCCACCCAGATGACAGGCTATTTTTAGTCCCACGCTGCTGCTCGGTGGAGGATGCGCTACAGCTGTATGAGTGTATATGTATGTGCGCCTGTGTGTGTGTGTGTACGGTGCTGGCAGCTATGAGGAGTGTTATGTGCATGACAACTGTTTGTTTTCTGGCTTTTTAATGTCATCAAATATCATCTGGCAATCATTACTAAGATTGGGAATCAGACGTTTAGTTCCAATTTGTCAACACAATTTTACTTTACTTTTTTTTTTGGAGTCAGAAATGTGCAGAATGCTGCACACAGATGGGACCACCTTTCTAAAGATGTTAACCGTTGATTTATTTACTTATCAATTCTTTTGTTAAAGTTACCTAATGCAACTTTTCATTGTCTTTCAGTAATAATATGCTTCTCCAAAACATACAGTGTCTGTGTGGACTCTAAGGATTCTGTAAAAAGACCCAACAGTCAGGCAAGAGGTTTTTGAGTGACGCCCCCTTTTAACCAATTAGAGAATTACAATTATTTCTGCTTGACTGGTAGGTTTTGCATAACTTTTATTTACTGTGTTTCATAAGACTAATAACTAAATGGCTGTGCAGAGTATAGCAGAGTGCAGCAGAGCGAGGAGAAAGATGGCTAACACAGCAGAGTGCACAGTTTTTGAGTTTTAAATTTGGTGTGCTACTGTAGACGTTACTGTACTGATCACTTCTAGTCATTTCTTGTTTATTCTACTTTTCCACTTATTTTATTATTAAGTTTTAACTCAATTAGTTGCTGCTGTTTTTGAAAGATACTGTTCAAACGAATGTGTCTTCTGCCTTCATTTATCATAAGTTAGGACTTGATTTCATTTTCTGAGTGACTGAGTGATTATTTCTAATTAATTTAAATCAGACTCACATCTGTATGGTCCGCCATATGAGCTTTCCAGGTGCTGGATTTTGTTTTGGGCAGCACAAATCTGTTAACTCCCTTTTTCCGATCTTTACACAGGTAACCTTAACTCTTTATGAAGGCAACTGTCCTCTGGCTGTAGCTTAAACTTCATCCATCAATCCATCCATTCATTACCGCTTTTCCTGTTAAGGGTCACAGGGGTGCTGGAGCCAGTCCCAGCTGTCATTAGGTACACTCTGGACAGGTTGCCAGTCTATCACAGGGCTGACATTTAAAAACTGACAAGCAGCCACACATTTGCAACTGAGAGCAAATTAGAGTCACCGGTTAACCTAACTGCATGTCTATGGACAGCGGGAGGAAGCTAATAGTTTCCTTTCTAGATTTCAGTTCCTAGATATCAGTGCCTAATGTGATGTTGTTTGAGAACATAACACTACACTTATCAAAGAAGGACGTTGTGGTATCAGGTAATCAGGTATTAATACTTTGGTCTCCTACAGACCTATACACTCAGGCAATATACAAGTCAAATATTATTCAAGTATTGCTGTTTATATATTATCTCTGGGGTTTCTGCTCTAATCAACAAGCTTACTCCGAGTGAAAATATGACTTAGTCATTTCCAATATCTGCTGTGTATTCGTGTGTACGCTACGGCTGAGATCCATCTGTAAATCCCTGGCATCTGAATCGGCCATGTTTAGCTCGTGTCTTTATCTGTTGGCTGCATCTCAAGCAGAAGTCGTGGCTTCCTCCTCGTTCCCAGTCCAGATGGTTAATCCTTTTCAAGTGCAAAGCCATCACTCCGGCATTGCACAAAATGTTGGGTGGAGGAGGTCACTGCACAGCTGAGACTAATCTAAAAAACAGAATGACTCTTCTTGTGGATCTTACCAGAATTTTCTTTGAGGCATTTAAAACATAAGATGATTCATTCACTGACTCCCTTTTCTTGCAATACGACACTATTGATGGCTTGGGAGATAACTGCTAGAACAGCATATGATGTGAATGATAATTATTAATGAAAAACATCAACAGAAAAATAGTCTGACATTTAGACCATGTACCTGAACTCACTGGAATGCAGATTGTTCAACACATTAATATGTCACAGAACAGCATTGCAAAAGCTTCATGGAAAATAGTTGAGTGTTATTGGCCCAGTAATGTGCTCTACTTTCATAGCATGCTGATGTAGATGTCTCATCACCAAATAATCGCTGTAATCAGGATTTACTGAAATGTTATTATTATATTATAAAGTTATTTAAAGCACCTGCACAGCAAGTTAGAGTAAGGGTATCGGTTTGTCAGGTAAGTAAAGGACATAAGATAAGAGATTTAAATGTTAAAAAGCCCATTTGCAAGATGACCAGTAGACTAGCTCAGTTATCTGCTACATGATTTTCAAGGTTTTGATGAGTTTTTGATCATTCTTACACTGTGAAGAGTAACTCAACATTAAGAGGAACAAAGTGAGTGTAGTTTTAGATTGTGTTTACCAATTCAACTGAAGAAATATAAGTTCAACCATTATCTTAACTTATTTAAGCAATTAACAGATAATCATTGATAATCAGAAGAGAGGGTGAATGCAGGATATGCGGATGTGTGTGATGGTGCATTGTTCAAGTGTAAGTATCTCCAGGTTAGGTTAAGGATTATTCAAACATCTGCCGTAAGGGTTTGATCTTTGTTAATAGTCTTTATAAAAATCTATGAAAAATCAAGAGTTTCTTTAGGGTGCCTAATTTAAAAACGTGAGAACAGTCATCCCCGCACCTCGGTGTTGTGTCCTTCCCGGAGGTTGTACGTCAGATCATGCTGGATCTCAGTGACGAACTTTTGGGCGTAGTCAGGATAAAGGCAGAGCACCTCACGGAGGCCTTTGAGGCTGATATACTGCAGGTCACAGTAGGTCAGGGCCTTCACACAGGCATTGGTCTTAATCACTTCCTCCTGGGTCAGGCAGTCAGAGCCTATCAGGTCACCCCTACCTGCAAAATGGAGATATTGTAGTAGATTGTAGTAATGTAGTGTAATGTAGTTACCTGCAATGATCAGGAGCTGGCTCTCAAAGACCATGATACAGTGTAAAGTGCAATGCTACCTAAGTGTAGTGTTCTGGTTACTTACAGTCTTATATAAGGATAAATTCACATGCAGCTACAGCAATACATGAAAACCTTATACTTTGATGACTTTAAAGTGGCCATAGTACGTGGTGGATTAACCCAGTGAGGTATTAAAAACACCATCTGCAGAGGACAATGCTATTATCCCCTTACAGTCTCACTTCAGCTGTCAAACTGTGGGTACAGTTTAGCCTAAGATATGGTAGAGCAGAGACTGACACACACAATTACAGTGGACGGCTTTGTAGAAGTGTTACACACTGCATGTTGCAGATGTTGTAAATTAGAATAGAAGGTCTGTATTATTCTTCTTTCTCCTTTATTTATGCTTCCTCTCTCTACCTCACCACCTTCTCCAGAGCTGAAAATTCAAAGTGGCAATGCCAAAACAATTTGTGTGTGTGTGTGTGTGTGTGTCCATGTGTGAAACAAGAGAAAAAGACAGAGAGCAGGCAGAAAAAAACTGTATTTTAAAAAATGTGTGAGCAGTGTGTGTTTCGACATGCACGAGAGAAAGGAAAAGTGTCTGGGTGTCTATTTGAGAAATGTGTGTGTGCTTGTACGTCTGTGTGGCTTTGTTTGTTGGTGTGAAGAAGAACAAAAAGACACACAGAAGAGAGAGGATGTGTGTTTGTGCATGTTTCGAAAGCCACATGCATGTGCATGCACATACACAGCAGCTCCAATATGGTAATAAGCTTACCCTCTTTCCTATGCAGGCAGCATTACTTTATTATTCACACCAGTTAGATCATTAATATGAAAAATAGTGTTGCGAAGTTGCTCCCTCTGCTTAATATGGTCCTGAATCAATTCCAGTGCTGTTTGTGTGTTTGTTTGTCTATTCTGTTTCATCCATGTTATGCAGAAGGAAGGCGTGTATGTGTTGTAGGACATGGCTCTGGAGAGGCTCTTATTCTGGCGGGATGACACTGTCGCAGGTTTTGGTTCCAGCTTCTCAGTCAACTTACCTCACATATTTTGTTAATTTTGCATCATATTTCTTTCCAGCAACAACTGTTTTAAGGCAAAAAGCTCAGGGGACACTACCAATCCAGTACCATAAAAGCAGTTAGACCCTCACTTAAGTAGCTGGTGAAGACCAAAACAGAGCTGAAAGGAGAGTAAAGGTTGGGTTGTTGAGCATACAAACTTTTTAAGGTGATCATGTGTCATCACTGTACTTATAGATTGTCTTACTGGTGTAATTTTAAGTGCCAAAATAAATTAATAAATCTGTTCATTAACTCTATTCATGGATTTCCTGTAGGGCCTCTGGCTGCTCCCCAAACTCTTCCATCAATCTCTGGGTCACACTCCATCTTTTGCTTGATGGGGTGTGAATTGTTTGCCCACAGGGACAGTTTAATATGAAGATGATTGCTGTTTTTATCAGCACTGGGCTGCACTTCTTCATTATGTTCCTCTCCGTAAAAGCTGTCTGGCTGTTAAATGTTGGGCGCCTAATAACTTTCTTTCCTATATTCTGCTTTTAATGCTTTAAAGTAGATGTCAAAGAAAAGACGTTCCATTTTCCTTTCTCTACGTCTTTACCTTCCCCCCCTTTGATTTTGTTATATGTTGTTATATATTACTTAAAAAGCACTTTAAGAGCTACCTCAAATATATTTGAGTTTTATCTATTCCATTACTTCCCATGTACCCAAGCTCTACATAAACCCTCCAACCTCTGTGGCTGTAAAGGTGGCTCCTCTACTGGGACACGCTGTCAATGCTGTTTGTTGAATCACTTTGCTGCCAGAATCTAGGAGGGCTTCTGTGGTTTGAAGTCCAAGGGAGAGAAGCCCTGCAGGATTCAGGTAGAAATATGACTCTCTCAGACTTGTGGCCCAACAGGAGTCTTGACTCCTCCTAAGAGTCACTTATTTGCCATAGACGCTTGCATAGATGTGCTTATCTGCATCTTTTAAGGTGCACTATGGAAGTTATGGAAATCAACCATGAGACTTCAAAGAAAACCACTTTCTTTCTCTCTCATTCCCAACTAGCTCCTTTATCGACATCCTTGTCACGTTCACTGTCTCAGCTAATGCAGAGATATGAAAGAAAAGGGAGCTTTCTTGACTGTGAACCAACTCAGACTAGAGGAGTGTTAAGCCAGAAGCATGTTCACACACTGACTGTCAGCTGTGAACTCCCATTCTTGAGGTTGACCTCCTGTGATTGGCTTGAAGGCTTTCTGAAATTTTTAGAAGGAAATATTTTTACACTGCTGCAACTGTTCACTATGTCTGGATCGTGGCTCCTTCTGCCCACATTAGGACATGTTTATGAGCATTATTCACTAAAAATATTAGACAAAAGTAGAAAATGTACTGCTTTAACCTAGCTAGTGATGCTGAACAGTTTCTTATTGTAGGACTGGATGCTGAATCAGTGGTGGTATCTATGGGTCTGATAAAGGATAATTTACTGAATTATAGATTATTATTAATTTATTATAACATGTGATTGTACTGCCAATGTATCAGAATAAACAATATACTAAAAACAAGTGCAACAAATACAGTTTAACTTTAATCTTTCCTTAAGACTGATGTGAATAAACTTCTGAAAAAACATTATATTTGTTATGTTATAATCAGAACTAATACTTCAATCCAAACTGTCTTTACCCAAAATGGCCAGCACAGTGTTGTCCTTCAAAACCTCCATGGAGCCTGAGCACACAAAGTAGATAGCCTGGAGGGCGTCTCCCTGGCGGATGAGGAACTCCCCAGGAGCACAGAAGGAGGTCTTAATGATGAGGGAAAGGGAGCGCAGACACCCTCTACTGGCTGATTCAAAGAGCGGCAGCTGCAGCACCTCCTTGTTCAGGTGCATCGCAATGTCAGCCCTCAGCTCATCCGGGAAGTCTTTCAGCAGCTGGCAAGAAGGAATGAGCAGGAACATTTTCATCTTAGCAGTGAAACAAAGACATGTACGAAAACAAACTTTAGAAGTGTCTTTTCTTTCTGTATCATCACCTAAATGTGAAGCAAAATTAAAAAAAACCTTCCACCTTCCTCCATAGTGACAACCAACCGATTTGTGCTGATGTCCAGCAAATAATTCTTGGGTGAAGTTTATTTTAAGGTTTATCTATATCTACTCAAATCTCCATTATAGCAACAAATGCAACAGCTTTCATGAACGGTAACAGGTCAATTGCTATTTTAGGGGAAATTGAAACTTTGCAGGGTAAAACTGTAGGTTATTACCTTAAAGCATTAGTTTCTGTCCACTATGTTATCTCTTTAAAAAGGATTATCTAGATTTGTACCCAAGCTAAAACACACCAAGATTGAGTTTAATGTCTACAAGGCCATTAATCCATGAAATTAGGATAGCTGCTCCAGCGTGATAGAACCCAAAACAAAACCCAAATCCTCTCAATGACTCTGCCTGGAGGGCAAGTTGCCCGGTTTGCACTTTCAATTTTAGAAGACAATCCAGTTGATCCCATTGTAATTGACAAGGTCAACCCAAGCCACAGAGGTCATACACCCATTTCAGAAAGCTTAAGGAACAGCCGGGCCTTTTCAGAAATATGCTTGTTTGCCACCTACTGGAAACAGATATTTTTGTTTATGTTGGCACGAGGACTGGAAGATACATACATACAGTAAGCCTAACATTTATGTTCACACTGCTTTGTGGGTCCTTCTCGTACCTCGCTGACGTCGATACCGTTGTTGACCGACCAGGTGGTCTGGAAACATTCCATCATGCGCTGCTCAAGTGCCTTGGGAAGCCGGTGCACTCGGATGAAGTCCTTCAGGTCCTTAGTGCGGGTGTGGTAGAGGGAGCGGCGCGAGTACATCCTCTGGATGATGGCGGTGACATTACCAAACACCACAGCATGCATTAACGCTACAGAAGAGACAGATGAGGGCATAAAACATTTTTAAACATTTGTCAGAAAAAGACTTTATTCAACAGATCTCTGTTGTAGAATACAGTATAATATTATAGAAACCAGCAGTTTGAGGTTATGATGTGGTAAAATTTAAATACCACAAATTACAAGATCAGTCAGCTACATAAATCCTATCCAAAACCAAGGTACTTTACATGTTATGCATCATAATGCTTAAGCTTAAGGAATCAGGTCTTATTCAGTACTCTGTTTTGCACACCTCCAATTAGCATGGTGCAGATAGAGAAGATCTTCTCAGAGTCTGTGTTGGCTGAAACATTGCCGAATCCCACACTGGTCAGACTGCTAAGAGCAAAGTACAGTGATGTCACATAGGAGCTCCGGACAGACGGCCCGCCATTTAGTGTCATTCCCGAGCCGTTAGTTGTCCTCGCTCTTGTCCTGCTGCTGTTCCATTGGCTTGAACCCAGCAAACCCGCCTCATTCAACGGCTCCAACCCCGAGCCATTGAACTGGGTGTAATTGGTTAGTCCTGCTGTCATGGTGCCTTGAGGTGAATCAGAGACTCCCAACAGGGAGCTCAGTGGTGCCAGGAAGTATGGCGTTCCCAAGCGTTTGGCCAGTTCATGGAGCCAGCCTGGTGGGGGAAGGAGGACAGTCAGATAAGTCTGTCATTTTAATGAGAAGGCATCCATGCTTGTAAGATGACCTTTACTGGAAGGCTTCATTAGCAGTAGTAGAGTAATTACTTGTTGGTGTTTGTGTATTTGGAAGGGTACAGGCCAGACACGCTGCACGCTAGCCTTTCAGATAATGTCAGTTACATTTGTGCATTATGCAAATCATTTGTCTAGCTTAAAAATTTCTTCACTTCTACTTTTAATGCTTTTATCATTATTTTCTAAACAGTTTCACACATTTAAGCCGAGTGCACATTGTAATGGACATCAAATATTCATTGGTCTTTTTAGAAAATGAAATCAACACAGGCTTTTTCCAGACTTAATAGTTTAGTTGTTATTTTGGAATATATCAAGAAGCATTTCATTTAAATTATTCATTATTATCATAGATCATTTACACCTGAGGTTCCCCAACATCTATCAACCACTAAACACATGTTAACATAAAGACACTTTGTTAGCTTCAGGAAGTTCTCGATTTCAGAAAGCTACCATAACCAAAACAACTTTTGTTTTGAAAATCCATAACAATACTTAACGTTTCAGGCTGATTAAAGTTGAAATTCCACAAGTGCCACTATTAGGTCACATTTTCCCAGCACACTGGTCTAGTACAAGACGAACTTGAGACCTACTGAGCTTTTTTCATGCTCCTCAGATGACAATTTTCATGGGTGGACTGTGATGAAGGCTACAACTCTCTTTGTCACTGTTTTTTTATTTATTAATCTGTGTGATTGAACATCTTTCTATTTGAGGATGCCACTTGACCGGACTTGTAATGTGTTTATATATTATATATTATAAAAGCACATTTACATAGTTCTTTTTAAACCGAGATGGACAAAGCCTCTCATTTCGTCACACATACACTCACACACACTCATTAACCAACAATGGTGGAGCATCACTCTGTTTATCAGCAACAATAACCAACCCTATGATTATGATATGACCCCCTCTCCCACCTGAGCCATCCAATGTACATCTGTGTATCAGTTGATGCCTTTTCAGTACAGTTTTCAACAATTCTTACCCTTTTCTTCCCATCTCACTCCACTCTGCTGATTTAGCCCTCATCACCACATGCACCTGACAGTTTTGTTGTTGTTTGGCACCAGTGAGTGCAGTAGGAGGGGAGACAGATCACCATAATTAGAAGTGTTTTCTCAGTAAAAGGACACACACACCACATGCTGCGTGTATACAAGCGTGTACTCATGGTATCATCAAGATAAAATTTTATCTCAGTTTTGGTCTCCATGTTTGGTGTTAGGATGTCACTGGTGTGGGCATTTCACTGAGGCCTGCTTGCAGTAATCCAGCATGCATTCAGCATGCTAGTAATTATGTTCAAGACTGAAAATATTGTCAAGCAGTTACAACTTTACAATACAGAACAACATTGGCATTAGTTACTGAGCTATGTTTCTGGACACCTGATGAATGTAAAGTCCAATGTTCACTCTTTTAGCTCTGTTTTTGGTCACCACCTTTGAGAAATGTTTTTAAAAAGAAAAACAACTAGCTCAAAAATGTTAAAATGCTTGGGAGGGTTGGGGAATCTGCAGAATCAGATAATAATTTCTCTGTGTCAACAATAGTTTATTCTTTTTTAAAACTTGTATTATTTGGTTTGTGCTGTTTACAAGTTACTTGGCGCTAAGTCCACAGACTTGATCTTCTACTCTTCCCACCAACTGAAATAATTTTAATCCTCACATGAAGTTGTTGAACACATACATACAAACTGCACCGCACACAGAAACAAACCTATGTCCCAGGAAGCAGGACTATTGCTTTCAATCTCACTGCGTCCAATGAAGTACCAGACGCAGGCCATCCAGTGGGCCAGAAGGGCGAATGTGGACATCAGGAGGGTGAGGACCACGGCGCTGTACTGGGAGTAACGATCCAGCTTCTGTAGGAGGCGTAAAAGGCGCAGAAGACGCACCGTCTTCAGAAGGTGAACCCCAAAGTTCTAGGAGAGAGAGAAATGCGAACACATCTAGCAATCAAGTTTGTTTTTTTGATAGAAAGTTATTTGGATGGGATTAGCTACCCTTGGATGGGTAGTCCCCCAAGTTTCCCATCTCGAGCCTGAGAAGTTTGCAATCATAAATTAAGCATGCACAGAATTTTAATCAGTTATCTTGACAGTGAGCTATGATACTGAAGAACGTGCCCCGTGATCTCATTTATGGTGCAGACAAACAGTCAAAAGTGGCTCCACAGAGTGTCTGAAGCTCAGATGAGATTTAGATTTAGATTTAGAAAAAGATTTAGCGGAAGTTCAAATTGCAGCATTTTGCTAGAGAAATTATTCAGACCCAATTACTTCTCCACTGGAAAAAATTCTTGATCGCCCTACGATAAAAATTACCTCATCAGACGTCTTCCCTTTATTGATTTTCTCCCTTACTGGCCCGTTTCAACACAGCTGATGATTAATTACACCACACTGAGACAGACAGGATTTAATTCTGTGCATATGGATCCATTCGGGGGACTTTAATTTGGTAAAGAATGCACAGGCGTATAAATTCTTTAAGCCTTATCAGAGATTAATGAAAGTCACAAATACCAAGTGTTTCACAGCACATTCAGGTGTCCTGATTGTTATCAGTCCAGATAGACACTATTACTGAATCCACACCAATTACACCAACATGCAGCTCCACAAAGAAAAAAGGAAAAGAAGTCTAAGAAGCACCAGCGCTACAGCTGATAATGGTGGAACTCATTTTAACTTTTTGTACAATGTGGTCACTCACAACAATAAGAGTTATAATTATAATATTAATAATGATAACATGTCCTCATTTTTTAGTTCATAATTTATACAATTGAGTTGCTGCATAAATGTACTTTGATTCTTGATACTATAGCAAATGTGATTACTAAAGTGAAACCTGAACTTTCAGGTTTTTTCACATTTCTGTATCACAGATTTCTAAAATGCATGATGTGGTTTATTTCTTATGACTTAACAAAGACTGCAAATGTAAAAAATAAAATAAAATAAATATTTTTCTTATAAATTTGAGTTATTGGTGGATTTTAGAAAATTCTCTTTAAAAGCTGGAAAAGGTAAAAAAAAAATGTTTTACAGATCTAAAAGCACAAAATATTTTTCTTTTGCGTAAAAGGAACATTTTCCTGGTTTGTAAATTCTCAACCAAATGACTATGCGCATCATCTATAATCTAGCTGCTTCCACCTGTAATTTGTTTTGAGTGTACTCAATTATCAGCTTAATTACTAGTTGCCTAATAATGAGTTTCTTGTTGAGACTCAGATTATTAGTTTTCCTTCCGCAGAGCCATTAAACCAAACAATGATGCAATGAAGGAAGCAGGATTTCAACAGAATTTCTAGTGTCAATTTCACTGTTTTGCACTGGAAACAATGTTTTGTCTGTGTTTTGTTTTCTGTGTGTGTCGTGATTTTGTAGCACAACAGTTTTTGTGTGTGTCTGGTGTTGCCTCTGTACATTTGCAGGCCCTTTCATGGTTTTATTGAATCAGTGCAGAGAGAGCGAGAGAGAGAGTTGAACGGCAGGAAAGTGCCACTGATAAAAAGAAAACAGCATTCTTATTACCACAGACCAGTCCATAGAGCCTCCATCAATACATCACACATACACAAACATGAAATGCATGTAATTTCGAGTGCACACATTGACCATAGGCTTAAGAGTGTGTGTGTGTGTGTGTGTGTGTGTGTGTGTGTGTGTGTGTGTGTGTGTGTGTGTGTGTGTGTGTGTGTGTGTGTGAAACTAACCACACTGATATTGAAGGCGTACAGCAGGTCAAAGGGCAAGGCAGCGATCAGATCCACAGACAGCCAGGATGTGACATAGTGAATGCAGATGGAGCGGGCGTCGTACACAACCTGACCAGATGTGCTCACGTAGGTTGTTCGGAAGTTCAGCACGATATCTGACACACAAATATGCGATATCTCAAATGCCAAGATGTCTTCAAACAGAATTGGTGGGTTTAGTTGCCCGAGGGGAGGACAGAAAGTTTAGGATAGGAGGAAGTGCAGTTTGTTTAGCAGAGTCCAATTAGCATAGAGCTTATCAGCATCAGGTGTTAGAGGGCAATGAGACTAGAGTGCACCTAATTGGCCTAATTGATTGTAACATGTCGACCAGGAAGGACCTGCCTCTTAAAATGACAGGATATTAGGTTTGAAGGATTAATATAGGCAATAATAATAAATCTACATTTAACATATTGTCAATGCGAAAACTAAACAAAACAGCCTTACCAATGATAAAGAGGATCTCCACCAAGATGTCGCTGACACTTGGAGGGTTTCGAGCTGCTGAGCCACCGTCCTCTCGTATCTCCACTGCGGTGAAGCAGACATTATAGGGAACGGTGACGGCAACATAGAAAGTGGCCAACAAGATCAACCAGTCCCAGCCGGCTTTGAATGCACCATAGTGGAGGAGGATGAAACGAGACTTCTGGACGTCTGCCACCTTGTACTCTGGGACAGGGTTAGCATTGGCTCCAAGAACACTCTGGGAATTGGGGATGGAAAAAAAGACTTTATATCTGTATAATTAATAACACATACATACATATTTTGAATGCACAATGCCAAAATACAATGAGTCCTCCGAGCTAACAGTGATGTGAACTGATGCAAGAGGATGAAACCTCTTGACCACGACACCTTAACAGCTGGCCCCTCGATGAATTCAAATGACTAATGAGAGCTTTTATGCTAATGTGTTTCCTCTGAGGCCCTGAGTCATTGAGATTGCATTGCAAAGGCAATTTTGCACATTTTGTGTCGTCTCATTTGCTAAAATGAATGTAAATTAAATCGTAGTATGAATCAAGCCAAAAAACAGCTGTTGGATGTGCAAATTGTCCGTTTATCAGTAAATGTAAGTTAGTAACATAAACATAATCCTCAGTATCACACATACATTTAGTGCAAGACTGAAAGTGCAACATTTTCTAAGGCTCCTAAAGGCTAAATGTTTCTTAAAACCTAATAGTGCTAAAGTGTTGGACAGAATAAGCAAAATATACTATCTATTATATAATACTTGTATGTTGCTCAGACCTGTGGGGTCAATACAACCAAGAGATTATCATCTGGAGAGCAGGAATGTGCTTTGCAAATTTCATGAATGAACATTTGTTCTGTGAACAAGCAGAAAGGTAGAGCGCAGACTGAGTGTCAAGCCTTTAATCCAAAAATATCAGTAACAGCATTAAGCTTTTAAAAAAAGTAGGTTAAACTAAGTTAAGTAGGGCAGGAGGTACCAAACATGTTGTGTCTCACATTGTTGATCTTGAGCTTGCTCTTGGTCTTGTCCTGTTTCTGTAGATGTCCAGACAGCTGGTAGAGGACGGCCCGGCTGCGGCGGCGCTCCATGTTGAAGCCTGGAGGCCGGCTGATCTGGTGGATCTCCAAACCAGTGTCCTCATCTGAAAACGAGAACACAAAGCCAGGTGAATTGCAGATAATGTGGCTAAAACTGTGGCACTGCATAATCTACAGTCACGTTTGTACTTTTGATTTTGTTTTCACATTCGTGTTTAAATTATTATATAAAATTCCTGTTCTTTACAGCTACAAAAATCCAACAATAATCTAAATTTAATCAGACATACAAAACAAAAGCCAACTGTATATTTACCACACCTCCTACTGCTTACATAAACACACAATGTCTCTAACTCCTTCAGCTCAACATATTATTGTCACTGAATACAATGAAAATGAAAGTAAAGTCCACCACTGAGACCCCTCAAATTGCCTTAATTTTGGAAAACAAACATCTGGTGATGTACCCATTTATAATTTATGTGTCTTCTAGGCATCAGTTCACCTCACAACTTTACCTTATCCAAAAAGTAGAGCTAAAAAAATAAAAAAGTTTAACTCAACATTACATAATATACTGTACGTGTTTAAATCTGCTTTGACCTTTCTGGGTCAGTTACATTTTTATACCACAATAACCTGTACACACACTATAATATTTACAGGTTAACAATCACGAAAGCGCTTCATTTTTACCATAAGCTATAAATATAGAGCAGCCTCTTTGAATGGGATTGGTGCTGTTCATCTTGTTGTACATTACATGTTAGTGGTGTAAGCACATGAACTGAATAGATGCATTTCCACTGATCATTAACAGTACACGCCATCAATTCAGACCACAGAACTGAGAAACGGTGAACCAAAGAAGTAGAACAGGTTATTTACACCAGCCACCAAATCCCCTACAGTATATTACCAGTTATGTCTCCTGCTAGATTTGTGCCCCAGCTGCAAAGGCTCTATTGGATCGTTTAATGTGAATTACAGTGGTATTGAACTGTGCCTCACTTGCTCATTCTTTTTCATGCTTTCTCTCACCAGTGTCAGATTCATTGCCATGGTCCTGGTCCTTATTTTCTGTGATGTCCTTATGTGAGACTAGGAACAGAACCACCTCACTCTTCTCATTCTTGATGGGCACAATGTCCAGCAGACACCAGAACTTAGAACCTGTTCAAAGAAAAGAACAACGAAATAAATAAATCCACAAATATTCATGTTCGTCTAAAATATATTTTGACCGACACAGTCAGTATTAAACATGATTTAATTTGACAATGCCCTCCAGCTCAATCTTACCACTCTTTTTATACAGAATGATCTCAGTCTTGAACTCTCGCCGTTCATCCAGAGCTTTCTGCATCTGCAAAGTGAGGCGGTCACTGGTCTCGTTGCCGTACAGGAAGTGACACATGCAGCTCTTCTGCATCAGCTCACCACGACCGAAGCCAGTCAGCTCACAGAAACCATCAGAGCAGTAGACTATGGGATAGACAGACTGGACCTGGGCGTTCCCCAGGACAAAGTTACTGTCTGAGCAGAGGAAAGATGGGAAGGTAACAGAACATTAGGCATAGATGAGATAGATGTTGAGCAGTTAAAAAATCACTGGTAATATTGTTTTATTCTTATCACAGTGGAAGCTCAAGTGGTGCTCACTGGTGTTTACAGAAACATGGACAAATACAAATATAGTTAAATTAAAGTAAAACCAAAAAATAAAACTAGGTATTAATATATCATGTTCAAGGTCTTAATTTGGATTTAATCTTTATTTCTGTTTGCAGATGACAGTTTGTAATTATTTTTTCTGAAAAGATGTTAAAATGGTAAGGCAGTAGGCAACATTACTGTTACTTGTTCTTTGCCACTTCATGAAGATAAGTGGGATTTGTCACATTTTTAGTTCAGTAAAACACAGCAATAACCTCTATATTTCTGATTCTTTTTATATAAACATATTTGCTATAAACATATACAAATGAGGGAAAGTGTATCCAGGTCTAATTTACTATACAGGCACTTACTTAAAGCATCATGGGAGCCTAACACACCATGTCTTGGTGCCTTTAATGGCTGCAAACTGTTTTGTTGCACCCCCATTCACATTCACAGGACATGGTTTACTCAACTGTGGGGTCAGCCACTACACATTAACTTAGATGCCATGTTAATTCAAAGAAAATATAATTAAAATTTCATGCACAGCGTTCTCTTTTTTCCGAGCATTTATTCTCACTCTGTGCTCGCCTCTGCACTCTGAAGGACTAATTCTGCTCACTTTGAAGAGCGCTCCTCAGGGAGAATTTAACATGCCTGCCGCTTTCCTTCATGTCATCCTATTTTCTTCATATCCTACTATTCTTCTCTTCAAATAATCTCACTTTTTCTTTGTTCGTCCCATGCGTCTTCCCCACCTCTCTCTGCCTTTATGCCCTCTACAATATTTTCAGCAGAAGCAGCTTTTTTTCTTTTATCAGACATAGGATCAAACTGGGCTACACAAACACATTTGACTTCACACTCCAAAGAGCTCAGCCTCAGTCATTTAGTTGATGAAACTATGAAAGCAATTTCGTTATATTCACAGCCTTAGGCAAGAGTTAACGTTAACCATGAGAAATGTTCTTTGCAGAAATGAAACAGATAAAACCACTTACTTATTTTATATTATTGTGGGAATTTGGGATCTTTATAATAATCTGTATAATTGTAAAATACATATCTGGCAGGAACCTCAAGCAATCCTTTTAATTCAAGAACTGTCTTGAGCAGTTCGGCAAGTGTGTGTTTTTGATTCACTCTAAATGAAAAAGCTATTGGTTTATTTAGTATTAGTGTCACATTAGTACAGTTTAAGCAGCTCTTCTATATTCACAAGATCGAACAAATATAATTTAAAACTACCATGTGTGGATTTCTTTTATTATAGTAACATCTTTCATCATATTTTGTTATAAAATTAAACTACCCTGGTGAGAAGCTAGTATATCTTTTTGTTGCTGTCAGCCTGCTCACTGTATCTGTGTCTCTATTTTGCAAGAAATATTTCAAATGCAACTCATTGTTTCTTTAATTATCTTGAGTAGTTTAGTATGTGCACAATGTTATAGTAAATTTAATTTCAAAATTAGTTTAATGTACAGTATAAGCATATGGTAACCAGAGTTGGTAAGTACGTTTAGCTAACTTAATCACAGTTTGCATGTAAGCATATGTCAGTAGATTCCCCTGCTGTGATATAACCAGGAGCTCTGACAAAGTTTTGACAGCCTGAGTTATGGGGCCAAACTTGAATAATTCATTGTGACTTCTTCTTCTTCAAGGTATGATAGACAACTCACACAGCCAAGACATGAATTCCACAGAGATCATTAAAAACCACATATAAATGGATATGGAGGACTGGAGTGTGCACGTTGAGGAATGTGAGTAATATAGGACAAGAGAGCAGGCAAAACTGAAATGTTGAATGAGATGGACAGACAATGTGAGTGAGAGCAGGAGATTAATTAGAAGAGACACAGGGAAAGTGAGAGTGCATGAAGATGAACTGGAGACAATGAAGTTTAATAATTCACGCATTAATAAAGCATGTCCAGTGTAAAAGCTCTTGCAAACCTCATTGAAGAACTATTCAGACAAGAAGTACAAACTGCCGTTCAGTGCAGGCGGCTCATGGGAAGTTATACATTTCCTGTGAGGCAGCACATTATGAATCACAGAAATGACAAAAGGGCCTGCACGCTGTGTTCAAAATTACACATTTCTCATAAAAGCAGATGAGAAATGTTATATTTCATTCATACGACTGACAGTGTTGTCAGAGGAGAAATAATCTCATTGGCCCATAGCTCTGTGGGTGGAGCTTAGCTGATTTTTTTTTTTTAAGCACAAGCTGATTTGCAAATGTCAGTAGCAAAGAAAATTAAACAGAACTGATGACTAGTCTTCATTAACTACAGGACTTTTGGACAGCTTGGAAAATATTATTTGTTTAAGTGTACATTAAATATGAAGCCAACAGCTGATTAGCTTAGCTTAGCTTCACATAAATAAACATTAGAGGCAGAGGGAGATAGTTATATTGGCTCTTTTATACTGTAATCTTAATAAGTAAATATCAAACTGTATTTCTATTGCTTGATCCATCATGTGTCAGAGGCAGTTTAGGTTGATGCTTAGGGCCATATGGACTCCAAATGGTGCAGATGATTGCAAAATGACTCCAAGTCAATCAGGCATAGTCATCTGTTGACTGCTTGTAGCTACTAACAACAGCTTTTTTATGCTTATTAAAAACAGACTTTTTGAGGATTATTTTTGTGTCATATGGTCACAGTGAATGCCAACATGTCACATGGCAGTAATCTTATACTGCAGCATCTGATGTGGGCAGCTCACAGCTTCATATACAAAACTATAAGAACAACAGACCAGCGTGGAACTCGACATCGTGGCTTTGTAACAGAAACAGTGGTGTTTTCCCTTTGTTGTCGGTTTTACCAGGTGAAATAAATACATGTCCAAGTGGCTCTTATACCATCTGATCATTCAAGCTGCTCTGTGAGACAACATGGGAGGAAGGCGATCCATGATTTTCAGCACAAGAATGATGCAGCTGGCGATTTTGAAGAGTGTGACAGATTATAATTGGATTTGATGAATCACTTCTCCCAGAAAAAATAGGCTTGTACTTTTGAGATGATTAACTGGTAGAAGGAAGGAATATATTAATATTTAAGAGCAGTGAGCCCATTTCTGCATAGATACAAGTGTACCATATTGATATAAGGCTAAAACAGTAGCTTTTATTGGGTCTTACAATGGAGCTTTCTCAACAGTCTTAAAGAAAAGGAACCAACCTCTGGATTTTCTTAAACACAAAGCGACAGCGTCAACAATCACATACTGTATAGGCTGATGATTCAGGCTCTTTGTGCTTAAGAAAATCCTCTCTTCTCTGCACGATTCGTGATTCTGGCTGCAGGGACCCTCTCATAAATCTCCAAAGTGTAAGGGTAAACCATACCATCTTCACAATGAACAAACAACAATGAACAAATACTCTGATTAATTTCTTTATGCTGAGTTATTTTTGTCGGCCAACTCACAAAAACCTGTACATCCATGTCAGTCTCAACACACTTGCAATCAGAAGAAATTTGCTTGTCACCAGTTTTCTTGGATGAACCATTGTTATTTTTTGGCTTTGAAAAATGATATTCCTGTTCTTAATCCCATAAGAGCCTTGATTGTTTCAGTTGTCTTCCAAATAGGGAAACAGGCAAAGAAGTGCTTTACCCAAACTATTGTCACAAACACTCACTTTATGCTGTAGTTTTGAGAGTTGTTCTTAACAGAAACAAAAGTGTTGTTATGATGAAGTGGGCAGCATCACATAGGAACATTTTCCTCCAAAGATGTGATCTGGATTCAGGGAAAAACCTCCTGTGCTCCATCACGTCCCTTCTGCTCCAGCCTTTTCCCATTATTCTATTTTTCTGTTATATTCATTTTCTGCACATTCCCCAGGCACTATCCAGGCCTGTCACTTCCACACCACAATCCAGGTGTAATAATGTGTGAGCCCAACTACAAAACCACTCAGACTCAGCCCCTGAGCGGTTTAGGGAACCCCGATAAACCCTGGTACTGATAACAGTGACAGCGACAGCCCGCCACAACACATTCACCACCATGCACAGTGTAAGCCAAACACACATATGTGCCACGCGTGCTTTTTATAGCAATTTTTTAAACTGGAAAAAGCACTGACTTCAATTCATTCTGGGGGTTTATACCTTAAATTAGATCACAAGTGACACAAACCTATTTAAAACAATTTGTCTGTGTCAGAATTCCTGCGAGTGCTGTTGATTGAACTAATACAAAGCTTTAATAAGTGCATCTTCGCCTGCTACTGAGCTACATGATAATAAAAACACTCCTCAACTGATGGAGTCCTATTCAGTAGATGCAATTCGTTTCCAGTTTTCCACGCTATTAGTGTCCCCATCATTATTAGATTATTTTTTATTACGACTTACTTATAAAACTTAAGTTGACTTACAGTAATAGAAAGTGACAGAGAGAATTTGCATTTGAGTGTTTAAAAAAAAACTGTCTCTGATGAGATCAACAGTGACAGCTAGATGATTCCTGCGTGTTGGATTATTTTAAAAGCAGCTTTGGATTCAGATGTTTTGTAAACTTTGACCAAAAACACATTTTCACTTTGCATCAGCTTTAAAACTTTATGGCCCACATCTTTGTGCCAGAACACCCCTGGCAAAAGCACAAAAACCTGAAGTTGCCTCATTCATGTTTATAATCTCGTATGAAGATCCACTCTAAAGATATAGACCAGTCCCATTAATACAAACACACGGTTCGATAAAGGCAAATTAGTCCCTGAGAGCTCCAGTAATTTGAATTTATATTTGACATCTGTTTCTGACCTTTTACAGTCTACATAATCAATTAATACAAAAATCAGTAAATAAACATAGTGATAAATCAAGCTTAGCTGCAGCACCGACTAAAGATCAGTGAATAGTAGGATTATTAGACATTTTGAAGTTTCTCTGTGTGACAGGAGCCACTGACAACTGCATCTGAATGTGAGGACTAGTCTGTGCATAGAAATGAAAAGGTTTAAGACTTTATCTCCACTGCAGACACTCACAGTTTGTAGTCCAAGGGTTCAGACAAACAGGCCTTCATCTGGGCATTACTCATACTGAACACACACTCACACTGTCTCCCACAAGAGAATTTATAAATTAGTACTACTGAGGTGAGGACAGTACACACAGTTTTACACCAAGCATTCTGTGAAAGATACTTTTCACATACAACAAAAAATAGACCAGGATAACTGCACCATGGTATCATGTCGACATCAAGTTTCAACTATTAAATTTACATTACATGTTCCTTCTGCTGAATTTCTATCTTAAGTGATTAATTGAAATCAGTCACCTTTCTTCTTATAAATATGTATGTCGTGGATTTGGATATCTCTGGGTAAAAGGGGGCTCTGAATGAAGCTCTCTACTGGAATGAAAGAAAGAAAACTAGAGAATTTCCCTGGAGTCTCCCTGGTTATCGTGCTGCATTAATGTTGTATGAGAAAGATGGAAGATCCCAGCGTCTGACCTGAAAATACTGTTTTGCTCAGCTGATTTTTAGTACTTGAGAAATCACTATCAGTCACAATGGACATGTCCTGTATCGTGCAATGAAGTGTAAAAGATATAAAAAGTTATAAAATAAAACCAACAAAGTGTCTAAACCCTACATGTACTGCTTTTCCTAGTACTGCTTTAAGTCATTGATGCAATAATTTACTCTGGCATCACCTGTTTTTTTTGTTGTTTTTTTTTGTGGGGGGGGTTGTCCTGGACTATTCTCTGAGTATAAAAGATTTTTTTCAACCCTCCCTACCCCCCCCCCACACACACACACAGCCCTATTGCCAGCATTGGAGAAGTCCCTCATTAAAATCCCCCCACTGTGTTTTTATCATGAGCCTGTCAAAGGTTAGGTGCAAGATTCTAGCTGTAAATAAAGAGCTCAACATGAGCATCATTCCAGATTTCATTTTCTCACAGGAGGTTGTCAAAGTGTGAGCAACTGCTGCTGATCACATGTCATCATTCATATTTTAAACTGAGAAAAATCTGCATTTATTCACTGCTCCTGGTTCAAATTCTGAACAAAAAGGATCCCATTAATAAAACAGTTATATAACCCACAAAATCATTAATCACCAACACTAATATCACTAATCATTTAGTATTTATTAAAGCCTCGGGTGAGTGCTATGTCAAGTGTTGGGTTGTTTCTAACTATTTGGCACAAGAACAACCCAAAGATCAACTTGCTGTTTTGTTGTTTCTGTGACTTGATCACTCGGACACACAGGTGGAGTGTGAACAGTGATCAGCTGTCATTAACGTACACGCTGTGCAATTATGGGCTGTCCCAGATGAAGGATGACTAACTGTGGCAGCATGTTTGGTCGTTGGTACACCTATGAGCCAATCCACATAAATCCATCCAAAGTTAATTAGATTCACGTTGGACAGAGTGGATTGCAATACATTCTTTAAGATTGCTGAAATCACAGTCTGAGTTTGACCTGTAGCCAGAAGATCATCGGTTTCTGTGACACAGTCTGAGAATCCACTAAAGATAAAGGGTTGGTCCAACCAAAACCTGGTTTTGGTTGGTCAGGGAAATCAGCAGACAAATATCAGCAGGCTCAAAGGACTGCAACATCTTTGGTCACTAAAGCAAACGAGGAGGAAGAAAAGGAGGATGGGGAAGACATAAAGGCAGACTTTTGTGTGGCTTCAAAGATGCCTTTTTCATGCCTTCAACCACTCAAGGAGGGGATTCAGATTCTCTCTGTCAGAGGAAAAGTAGAACTGCTGACCTGGGATTAATGCAGGGAACACTTAAAGGACTCCTGAACCCAAAAAGCTCCACAGTGATACAGTGTTCGGCATAGATAAGGTCCTGGAGGCTCGGGACATTGTTGAGCTGTCTAGGCTGACACACCTTTCCAACGTCACAAAGAGGCTGATAGGAAGAGATGGTGATTTCTAACTTTAATAAAGAAGATGAGAAAAGAAGAGGTTCAATGTGTGTTGGAACAGTGGACCAGCTCTTTGCTCGTGCAATGATACTGGAGGCCTTGTGGAAGATTGTCCAGCATGTGGCTTGTGGACCACGTCCTTTGCATCATTGTGTGCAGAAGTCATAGGAATACAGGGTGTGGGAGCCACTGCTCTGGAGCCTCAGATCCATTTATAACTAGAGGCAGGGCTGTGTTTGCAGAAAGCACAAATCAAGCACATTATTTTGGTGGGTGTTGTGCACTGCCACGGCTTCTCACCAATGCTGTTTGTGATTTTCATGGACTTTAGCTGTAGCTACGGCCAAGGAATGGCCACCACATTCACTATGCTGATTTTTATTGCATCTTGTGGGGAGATCTCAGGTAAGGTTAGATTCATTTGTACATTGTGTAGCCGGAGGAGCAGGTGGAGAACTCCTCAAGTGAAGTGGGTGAAATCTCTGCTCAGTTGAAAAACTTGTGTGTCTAATGGATCTCCTTGTGCCAGCCTGTGCACTGGGGCTTCAGAGTGATCAGATACAAAGAATTGCAATCTGTTCCACTTTCTGATCAGAGGAGAACTGAACACTGTTGACACAAAATAGAAAAAATCATAATTGGCTCATTGCTATGTTGGGAAACATCACCTTCAGGGGATAATACAGACAACATCTAATACCTTCAGATGGCACTGAACATTATTAAATGACTAGATTATTGAGTAGATACATAGCAATTACTAATACAACCCACACAAATTAAATGCACTTTCTATATTTAACTACATTTACAGGTGTGTTTCAGAAAATAGACCAATCCTACACTGATTGCTTGTCCACGCGTTCTGTCTGCTGCTCAGTCCTGCTTGTTTGCGCCTTCAGGACTGTGTTATGTAACAGTGTAAAGCTATAATAGCTGCAGTTTGCATACTGACTGACAGCGACAGCATTACGTGGGACTAATGCACAAACTGCTTCTACGATGAATTCAGTGAGAAAACATGGGAATAATAATTTGTTAATGTAAAGAACGACCTGTTTCCTGTGTCTTCTTCTGAGAATTGTAGGTTAATGTGATGTTTTTGTTAAAACATCTTTAGTAGCTGATGTAATGGCTTTAAATATGTCGTTCATATACAGCCAATATTAAATTATTGAGGCTAATTGTTACACAATATTCTAAAGAAGTGCATGGGTTAGGAAAATCCAGTCTTGCTATGTTGCAGCTGGTTTCTCCTTTGGGTGGATCCTGCTTCATTACCTGATCATGAGTCAAAATGTTATTCCAGGACCTTCATTGTAAACGTCTATACACATTAAACACATTCATCCACACTGAACTGAATTGCAACCTTTTGAATTTTGGAGAAGTTGCAAGAAGCAAACCCAAACCTCTGAATGGTGATTAATGCAGTGACTCACAGCTTTAATTATCACTGTACATTAACAGGGAATAGGTACATTACTGCTGAATGTGTTATAAACCTTGCAAATTTGTATTTAGTGTAAAATATAATGAATGTGGGTTATCTGCTGCAGACTCTGTTGACACTGACACAAGTTAAAACAGTTTTAATGAGGTTTTACTCTAATGCAAATAACAGTAAAACGTGATAGGTGGTTGACTTGTGCATATACTAACCAAAGTATGTCATTTATTTTTGCATCGGGCTCCGTAAGGACCAGTAGACCATGGTTAATTCATTTGTAAATTGGTGCGCAGGTAGAGCTTCATGCATTCTTGATGCGTTGGAGCCTGCGCCTTTCATTCACCATTAATTCCCTTATCGGTCAAACTATCAACATGCTTGTGGCATGTTTCTCTTTTCGTGTGCGCTTTATCCTCATGAAGCACTTCGCAGGTTTTACAGGCTGCATAAATATTATTGTAACTTAGCCAAGTAAACGAACAACTGGTTTAAACATCTATTGCGCACAATAAAATTGAGGAACTCGCAGACGAGTGTTGTACTTACGGGTCCCATCGAAACGAGTGGCGATGGTGTCCAAGAAGGTGTTTTGTGGCGCAATAAGACCCCGCATCACCGGCATCCGTGAGCGGGTCGAACCCCTCCTCTCCCGGCGCTCTGAGCCATGGCTCTCACCGGCGGTGGACACGAAGCCTGGCAGGAACCTGGACGAGGCCCCCGGCGCTCCCCCTAACCCCTGGAGGAGGGCGCCGAGCCGAGACAACCGGGACTCCACGGTCCAAAACTGACCACCGATCACCGAACAGGTGATCCAGGCAACGAGCAGGAGAGAGGAGCCGCTGAAGGCTGGAGGGGAGAGGACGGAGGGATGGAGGGGACCGCGGCGAGGATGGTCACATTTACGCACGGGTGTGCTGCAGTGCAATCCCCTTCTCCTCCTCCACTTCCCTCCCTGTGCCTCTCGTCCTCTCTGACACAAACACTTCTTTCTCTCCAAACACTTTCCCGCTTCAACAGTGTGGGTTAAACAGGCTTTGCTTCCCTTTTTTTATTTTCCCTAACCCAGCGCTCCCTTTTCTCCGGATCGCTTTGAAATTCTATGAGTTTTTACCTCTCATCCATTGATGTTCAGATGAATGCCTTATTGAAGCAGCTCTGTGAAAGTATTATATTGTTTTTAATTTGAGTGTTGCTTATGAACAGTCACAGTTCCACATATGAAGCTGCAAAAATTGTCACTCTGAAAAAACTAAATGCATATTTTAGTCAGGATGAACAAAAGATTAAAGCATAACTCTGTGCAGCTGTTATGAATGTTACATCATTACATGAAGAACTGAGCTTCACATGAGAAAATCCTGATAAATATGTTCTACAAATGTGAAATGAATCAATATGGTTTGTGCACTTTGTGCACAAAATGATTCAAGTAAGTGGCCTTGTGGTGTCACAAATTGTCCCTGTCACCATGTTCTTCCGGATGATCTGGTTCCTTTATAGTAATGCAGGTTTATTTGAACTTTACAGGCCTGTTTACTGCAGGAACTTTCACCAGGGACCAGGAACCTTTAGATCAACTTAATTTCTTCACCTTTGTTTCCACCAGAGGAACCAGAGTCTAAATTTAACTTTGGAGCCATAGTTCTTGGGCTAGATCTGCAGTGCTAAATGTCACTGATTGGTAAAACACCAGGCAGCATTTTACACACCAGGGATGTTTAAAAACCTGCAGCACACAGGGATTGTTTTGTTTTGTTTGCCTTTTTTTTGTCTATGCATGAGAATCGGGATGGAAAAAGCCCAAGAGACTTCAGGAGCGATGAAGTGTGTATGATGACATCAAAGCAACCAAGTGCCTTTCGGAATCAGAATCAGTTTTAGTGACCAAATACGTTTGTGCAATTTGACTCTTATACTTGTTACTTACAATAACAATAACAATAACTGAAGATTCACACTGACACACACACACACGAATGAAGCTGGATAAAGACATGTATAGATGGATGAAATATGATCGTGTTCATCCTCCAGTCATTAGATGTGGACGTTATAAGTTATAAGTTTTCCTGTTTTCTTTGGAATCTTGCATAAGTTTAATACTGATTTCACAAATACTGTCTTTGTTTCCCCACAAAATCAAAACCAGTGCCCAGCATTGCTGGCTTAGCCACGACAGCCCAGTGTCTAATCACAAAGGTCCCCAGCAATATTGTTTTGTGATGTATTTTGCCACTCGAGTGGTGCATTGCCCTCACTGTCATTACATTTAAGACAAGTTCTTTTACTTTTCATAACCTGTAAAACTGCCGTGCACATTTGGCCTAGAGCACAAAACAACTCAATTTGTGCAGAGTTATTATTGTGGATTTTGATGATGAACTACATTTTTTGAGTCTAAATAAAATAAAAAAGGAACATGGTGCAGCACTAAAGCTGGTTAAAATGAACTACTGAGGCTGTTTATGTCGAAACATGCAGCAGTAAAACTCTGCTTTTGCATCAATAATAGAAATCCTCTAATATCCTCTCCTAACAGTCTGACAGGGGCCATTCTGCAGCTTACTGTGTACTTATACTTCTTAGCGATAATATTTGCATTATTATTATTATTAATACCATCATTATTATAAGTGTTAGATCTTAAAACCTCTCCTACAATCAATAATTCCAGTTTATTACTATCCTCTGTACACTGGTCTGATCCCCATGGTATTATCCATCATCATCATCACTTTAGTCATTATTGATCATTTATTGTTTATTGAAGTTAACAATTATTTCGAGCTTGGTTTACACCACTAACAAACCATTCTCTAAAGGCCGAGAGCAAGTCTGCAGATGAGGCTAAGCTAAGTTAAGCCATCCACACCTGTCACAGCCTGAAAGGCTGTCTGCTGGCGCACAAGATAAAGGCATGAGGAGAAAAGAAGTGGCGAGCTCCTCGCTGAACTGCTGCAGCATTACGCTGTCAATCAAATGACAGGGTGCAAGATGGAGGGAGCAGGACCGAGACGATGGTGGCTGTGATAGTGATAGTGCTGTTCCAGGGTAAGATGGATTATTGCACTTTGGTCTTGTTGTTTATAGAATAAATCATGACCACATGTAACATTGTACTGGTCCCTACAGTGAGCAAGACTGTGTGCTATTAGTGAGGGAACACCGCCATCTACAGGACAAGAGGCTCAAACGTAACAACACATTTTCATATTTATTCCCATGAGTACCCTATATTATTTTTTACAGGTATTTTACAGTAGATCTACGTGACTTTCTGTGATTTCTGCACAAGTTTAACTGCTTAAACTTAAAATTTTATTTCATTATTGGTCAGGATTTCATTAGACAGACTCTGTCTCTGATTATACAGACTATGTACTTGTACATAATTCTCCACACACTTTGTATAGAATGGTACTTTTAGTTCATTTAATTTAATGACTGTCTAGTGCACTGGTCACAACAAGTCATTCTTTTTGGAACAGTTTATTTACCAGCAACAATGCAACACTTGTGTCGGTACAAGTTTGACTACTGACCAAGATCTCATTTAAATAATTTTCAGAATATAACGTGTTTGCATGTTGCACTTTTGGTTGTACAATAAAATTTAGGAAAGGTGCTTTTAATGCTTTTAGAAAACTAATTAATCCACCTGTTGTTTTCACACTCCAGCCATAAAATCTATTTTGACTTTAATGTATATTTTTATTACAAAGCTTTTATTTTGAAAAGTAAGAAAAGTCTTGTTTGACCTAATATTTAAATTACTCCCAGTTTTGTTGAAAGGAATTCAACACCAACCTCTATCATGGTTCACATAGTATATACTGGTGTGAAAATAAACAACCGTGATGTGCATGTGTTTTAAAGACACAGAGCAAGTTTCTATCATGCTTAATTTCTTTAAAGAACTAAAAAGAACAATATTTTCATCAACCTGACATATGCATGCTGGGAAGTCTACTAATATGCTCATTTGTTTGTTTGTTTTTTAATTAACTTAATTTAACAAGTTGAGTAAATTAATTCATTGAACTCATAATTCTAGGGTAAATCATTAGTTAACTAGAACAAATAATGTTTATAAGTTCTGTCAATAAAAACTCAACATTTTAAGTTGAATTAGAATGAAAATACAAAATGTAATTTAAAAATTTGCACAAAAGTCTAGAATGAGAATTCCCAGTGTAGCAGCATTATAATAACACCCTCATTATTTCATGCACTTCACGCATCTCTTATTTAAAGACATTATTTTTGCACTACATGAACATCACCAGCAGATGTCGGTGCAGGTTCAGTCTCAGCTTCAGCAGCTCTTCACTCATGTAAAGTAGTGAAGTGTGGATTAAACCCACAACGCTGCTTCTCATTCTCGCGCTGTTTGTTGTATTTGTCACTGTCTGCAGGTAAACAACAACAACATGAGATGTTACTGTGTTCTCAACAGTCACTGTGTTTTCTGTTCCTCCTGTGATTTCAGTATATTTTAATAAACATCCATCCATCAGCGCTGCTGCTGCTGCGGGCAGGTGTCCGTCAACGTGTCCGCTGTTTCCCGCCTTCAATTAAACCTGCCTCACCTGGCCTCGCGCTATTGGCTGAGCATGTGGCGCGCGCTCATCACCATCATCACCACCACCATCATCATCATCAGCAGCAGCAGCATCCCGAGCGCTCGCGGCAGCTGCGGATGCGTGAGACGGGACGGTCTCGCGCCGCGCCGCGCTCCTCACCTTCCTCCGTCACAGATGAAGCTCTCACGCAGCCATGGCGGGATGAAACGCGCAGCAGCCGATTCTTCCATTTAGCAGAGTTCAAGTCGTCGCGTTTGGGTTTAATTCCCGGGAAAAATGGCGACGGGGGCAGGCTGGCAGCCTCCGTACAGCAGCTCGACTAGCAGCACTAAATACACCCCCAGTCCAGCGTCCAGCATGTTTTACGACGGGAGCTTAACGCTGGAATACACTCAAGACCTGCATTTAAAGATGAGCAAGAAGATAGCACAACTGACCAAGGTGTGTGGATGTGAAGGGATGATGCTGGGATGGAGGAGGACTGTGGAGGACCGTGCTGGTGCTGATGTGGGATGGGAGCTCGTATGTAAACAGGCTACTGGCTTCTTATTGCGTTGAGTTGTACGGAGAGGGTTTGGCTGTGTTGTTAAATGTGTTGGTTTTCTGGAGCAGGTGTGATGGTTTGTTACACCTCTGCATCCCTGCATGTGCATTAAACACTAAAGAGGGTTTTTCCTGATGTTAAGAGGTTGTGAGTGGTACTTGAATACATTAATACTGTTGATGAGGTGAATTCTGTGGAAATATGAAAAACCTGACTGCAAAGAGTTTCATCCTCCTGCGCTCTCACTACTCTCTGCAGGTTTGTAGTAATCCTCACTGTACTCTGCCTGTAAAAAAACTGCGAGCTTGCCATATTTCATGAGTGATTACACTGATAGCTGAGAGCTTTCCGAATGCCCAGAGGAATGTGTTGCTGTGAATTGACCCTCTGCCACACCACTGTTAAACCTGTGTGTGTCTGTTTTTCTGCCATTGCAGGGCTGCCATTGCCACCAGCGTGCTGGGGGAAGTTATGTAATCTTGGAGGGATGCGGGGATTTGGCAGAGCTGCTTCTTTGTAGTCCACCTGAAATCAGTGTAGGATGCCCTGATATGTTGTTCAGTAGTAGATTTAAGGTGGCAGCTACGTTTGAGGCTGATGCCTTAGTGGTAGCAGTTTGTACATGGGGAGACAAAAGCAGGAGTAGAGAGCAGAAGATTTTACGTAACAGGAGTGGTGATAGTATCCCAGTACAGAATTAGACACTGTGTACAGTCAGATAAGCTGTGCAAATATCCCCAGAACCGCAGATAGATTGAAAATGTGGATATCCAGGATTTCAGGAGTTGATTAAAATGATTTGCAGCGGCGGAGAGATTGCCAGGGCAGCAGTGGTGGAATTAATGTTCACAAACAACAGATCTGAAGGCAGTCGAAAATGTGTTGAGTTCAGGTTCACTGGGAGGTTTTCTCCTCAAGTTGACCAAAAACAATACATAAAAATAAACAGCACATTCAGTGAGCTCTAAATCGCCTGCATTGCTGTGAATTTCTCGCATTGTGATAGATCTAGACGTCTTTGTCCAGGTTGTTTATAGCCCAGTGCATGCTGGGTAAGGCTGCAGCACCTCATCGTAGCCATGAGACTAAACAGAATGAAGAGGTGTAGAGTTTGCATTGGAGCCACATTCAGTATCCAAACGTAAACATATGATTCAGCTCACCACTAATCATGCAGGACAAATTGATTCAGGGCTCTTACTACATTGATTTACTGTACAAACCAAACTCATGGCAAAAAGTTACTGACTGAATCTTTAAACACAAGATTAGTTCTGGGAATTTACGTGCAGCAGGACACAAATCTGTCATCGACATGCAGCTCAGGCTGTTGAAGTACCGTCAGTAATAATATTCAATGTAAACATGACCCCTGAGGTAAAGAGACAGGCTGAGGAAGAGAAGATGCTGCATGACTATGTGTTGCAGCTGATTTAGTCTTTTAGACAGTGAGCAGATGAGCATATTAATCACTAGTACAATGATTGTTGGTGTGGTGGCAGTGAACCTTATGTACCTGTCTGAATAAGTAATGGAAGTTCCTGATCTAGACAGTAACTTTAAATATGTACTTCAGGTATTATAGTATATTTTACTGTTACGTCTCCCTGTTTCTCTTTACTGTGGATTTCTAAAGTCTGTGACTGTGTGTTTACCAGCTATGCTCAGTGTGGTGAACGTGTTACTCTCTTGTTGATACATTTTCATTTAAAATGTGTGAATCCGATAACACTACACCGTGATTCATGCGCTTGTGCAGTTCTGCTCACATAAACCGAATCCATGCTCTCCGAGAAGCTGTTGTGCATTTGAGTCATTCTGCTCTGGTACACACTGAAGCGTGTTCTTTCAATTTCGCACCTTGCACTCTGTTGTTAAAGTCATGCAGGTACTGCATTGTTTGCTTCAATAACAGCCGTGCTCCAGCTTTTATAGATAGAGCAGTAAAGCAGGACATTTTCAAGTTATAGCATGGTGTGGAAATAATTCCACACATAAAAAATGGTCATAGCAGTGGTGGCTCTTTATTGCTTTAGCAGTGCACAGGACACACTACACCGTAGAGTGCACTTTCCCTCTCTGTTATGGCCTTATCTGTTGCAGACTTCATGCCTTGTGAATGCTCACGCTTTCCCACATCTTCAGATGTATCGTCTACCTGTCCCTGACTCTGTCGGCAGATTTATGATTCACTCAGGTCCCAGTGCTTCTGCACAAACAAGGATACATTAAAAAAAACGTACCCGCTGTCCTAATGTCTTGACCTCCAGTTGGTGCTTCACTCTCTAACTTGCAGCTGTCATATCTAAATCCAACTTGAAACTTTTGACCTTCTGCTGCACAAAACCAGACCAGTCATTATTCTGCTCAACACACATACACAGTCCTGCAGCGTAAAACCAAAACATTGCATATAAACAATAAACCAGTGAATTAATCACTTCAGCTGCAAAGATATTATGTGAATTTGATGCATTATTTTTAAAATTATAGTTTTATTGTGACCTATCAATAAAAAATCGGCTAAATACAAGGTAGATTTTACACTACATAGTGATTGGTAGAACCTGTCTTCCGATGTTCTTTACACAAAAGCTGAAATAGAACAAAGACTATTTAAATAGTTTCATAAGTATAATCTATAGTCACATAAAGCTGCAACCTCTTATTTGTTATTTATTGTCAGAACAAGTGGTGATATCTTTTAAATTATGTTTTTTGTCCAAACCACATCACGAAGCAAAACAGAGCTTTACAGTTAAAATGCAGGAAAACATAGAACATTTGACAGTAATTATTGACTGACTGACACTGACCGCTTCATTTACAGTCCTCACCAGAAATATTGGAATGACGAGGTGAATTTGTTCCTGCTGTGCACTGAAGACGATTAGGTTTAAGATCGAAGGGTCAACATTTCAGCTTTTATTTGATGACCAAACACAAAACATAGGTTTTATATGAGATCAATCAAATTTAAAAGAACTGGTACATATGATTGGCAGATGTTCGTTTGTTGTTTCCCAGTGGTGTCCTGTTACATTGATTGTTCAAACATGAAATAGCTCTGAATTACTACTCTTGCTGTCAACCTTGGGTTTTACACATTTGTTGTTAAAAGAAAGGATATTATTACAGCAAACTTAACGTACTGTATAGTTACTGTCACTGTGGTAGATGGTCTGTGCTGTTCTGGCTCAGACACTGGTCACATGTAAACTCTGTCTTTCATACTATTGCATCATGTTTGCACATACTGTAAAAACACAACTGGTCCGAGGAGAGCTGGAACAATTCTTTAAGCCTGTACTTCATGCACCTGTGGGGGGGACTTTCAATAGCTGTAATCAACCTCTTGGCTGCCTTACACTTATCAGTGGTGTTGTTTGCTGAAGAAGAACAGATAGAACAAAGTGCTGAAATCTGCAGCTTGTTAACCTGCTTGTTCACTCATTTTCCGGGTGACTTTGATTTGCAGCTTAAATGCAGAGATCTGCTTCAAAGACAGAACACACCTATTATTATAGTGTCTTCACAGCTGATCTCAGCCCATCTGCATTAAAGCAGTGAATTAGCTAAACGATGCTGTAGAGTTAAGTTGTTTTTTGTTGCTGTGGTTGAACACTGACCAAAGTGGTTACAACACAATGAGAAAGTAGTGAAAAAGCCAGTGTGGCATAATTAACACATGTTATTAGGAGGGCTATGAATAGGCGAGTGTTGTGAAAGTTAATTTGTTAGTCTGCATCTTTGGGGAGATGGAAAAAAGAGGCAATCAAGTAGATGAAGGATGTAATAAAGAAAGTATTAACATTTATCAGCTATTAATTAAATCAGATGTTACATAATTGCCTTGTCGATCCTTTATCATTTCACCATCATAGGATTAATTGAAAACTCACGTAAATTAGAAAAAGTCTTCTTATACACACAGAAGCACAGATTAGAACTGAAGTCTTTGTTTCCATGTGCAGAACATCATAAATGCATCAGTCTAGTTTCATTAGGCTTCTTGGTTTTGATTTAACGACGAGAAGGTGTAAATAACTACAACCGTCCAGTGCTTTTAAGTTTAGACCCTGCTTTTAAAACAGTCTTTGTGTGTCTCACTGTGCCCTTGTGCCAGCCTGCTGTGTTTGTGACTGAGGTTGTGATGTGGTGCGGTGATGCTCGGGGAGGAAAGCGTGCACACCCCAGTGTCCTTGGAGCATCGGAGCAGCAGCAACGACAAAGGAAGGAACAGATGCAAAGTGCGTATGCGCCCCGACAGGGAGGACTGTGTGCTTCAGCTAATTGCTAACAGATACTGTGTTGCTGCTTCGTGGCATATCTGCTGAGGGGAAACAGTGAGCTAAAAGCTCAAATGCAGAGTGATCGCCTTGAGACTACAGCACCTCTGAGAATTCGGCTTTCATGAATCCATTAATTAGTGAATATGATGATAATCCACTGAAAATGATGAGAGCAGAGAAGCAGAGTTTTGTTAGCGTCACATTCTGCAGTTGTTCTACTACAGACAGCAGTGACCTTTATTCTGTTGTTCAATCAATAGCAATTGACTGAAAAAAAAGTTTTTTTTCCATCATTCCTCATTTATTCTGCAGAGAGCAGCTCGGTACATCATCGTGACAAAAGAACTCAGACTAATAATTGCTGTTTTGATGCAAATGTGTCCACCTCTGTAATCGTAGATACAGTGGAGCTTGATTGATTACACTTGTGCTCCACTGTTCGGGCAGAACTCAGGCTGAATCGTCTCTAACAATACATTTTAATGAGACTCTTCTGGTATGATAGCGTATCATAACAGTCTGAATTTCCTTCCACTCTGACAGCAATGAAATGACGCTGTGTGAACCTTCATCTTTTATTCTGTCTTTTGATATTCTGAGCAGGAATAATAGTAATATAATAGATTAATTTAATTTATTTCATTTAGAATAATTAGCTGATGCTGTAAATTCAAATAAGATCTCAGCCCAAAATGTAGCAACGTAAAAGTACACAAATATTTATCGTTATGCACTCGTTTAGAAGGGGGCACGTTGTGGTTAAAGGTCAACAGCAACAGGGACAGTGGTACACAAAGAGCATCCAGGTTGTGTTACTGTTGTTTTTCCAACACTAAGTGACTGACTGTAGCTGCGGGCTGTTGTGTTGCCTTCGGGCTCAGTTTGATCTGCGCCCCAGGCTTCAAAATGTTCCTCTGGAACCCCCAGTAGACAAAAGAGAAAAAACTGTTTGCTGTCACTTTCTGTTTTCTGTTATTATAAAACTGTCATATCAGGAGATGGACATAGACACAGTCGTGTGTCTCTCACAGTGGAGGTGTCCAGTCGAACAAAAGAAATAGTGTAGAAACTGCATTGTTCATCATCTTAGTTCCTTCCTACTAAAGTTAACTGGCTTGTAATGTCTCGTCCGGTTGTACCTGTGTGATTGACAGATACCATGAAAGTCTCTTAAAACAGATTTGGCCGTGCTGGCAGCAGCGACATGTTTGCACTTTTAATTCAGTAGTGACTCAATATGTTTCAACACAGCTCTGCACCTGCTCTACCATTTTACAGAACATGTGCATAAAGTTACACATTCATTTGCATTGTATACTGAGGGCAACAAAGACTCTATGGTGCATGTTACAGACTTAAGAAGATCTAACTGCGAGTTGTGAATTTGTTTTGCTTATTTCAGATTGAATCTTTAATTTTTCCCTATGTTGGAACAGAAGTTTAAATAGAAAGTGTCAGCTCTAGTGTCTAGTGAAATGATGTCCTCTCTTCATTTTGTCTTGTTTCTTCTGAGCTACAGTCTCCACCTCTGTGCTGTTGTTGCCGTCTCTGCCTCTTGTATCATTGTGGTTAGAGGTATGACATTATGATGGACTTACTAGAGGCGTCATATTAGCTTAGAATCAAACCAAGGATTATTTCTATAATCTAATCATTTTGGATTTTTTTGTCATGTGTAAAGAACATCGGAAAACTGCGAAAGAGCCCGAGGACAAGTGCTGACAGCTCACTATGATATAAAAAAGCACATTTTCATCATCAAATTCTTTTGCAAATGAACAATTTGAAGACACTGAGAAAAGTGAAAAATTATTTATGGAAAGCAGACCGTATTATTGAGTTAGAGACACAAATAGTAATGCAGGGTATCTTTATTCCTGGGAGATGTAGAGACAAAGAAGAAAGGGAGATGAAAGAAGAAGATAAAGAACAAAAAGGGGTGGGGGGGGTGATAGCAAAGGAAGAGGAGAGAGAGATGCAAAGCAGCAGGCACCCCAGCGTCATTAAAATAATCATGTATAATTGAAGAAACATTTCCATGGCTGACTTACTGCTGGGAATCAAAGGCTCACACTCAGGAAGAGCAGAGGGCTAAAATCTACCTCTCTCTGATTTCTTCTAGCACCAGATGAAACATGTTGTTGAGGTAACACCAGTGATGTAGAAATAAATAAAAACATCCAGGCTGTGATTATCAAAGGGGCAATTCATTGTATATATGTTACTCTTCATTTATTTATTTATTTTGAATGGTGGTGATGCTGCACACTGGTAGTGAACTACGTATAACTAGTAATAACCAGTGATGGATTGGATGTTTTGTTATCAATTAACTGTTCAACTACATTTTCTGCTTTCATAACTCAAATATGTAAATTTGCTGCCTGTTTTTCTACATTTAAATAAATATTGTCATTTTGAACTGGTCACTCACAAGTTGTGACTCAATTGAGTCGCACTGATCGCTGTTTTCATTCCCCCTTTCTATTTCCACCATGAGCAGGTTGAGCGATTTGCACCGTGTCTCCTTCTCTTCACAATTTGAAACATCCTTACTGAACCCAAAGATGCCCCAGCCCCAGAAATGGCAGCTTCGCTCTCGACTGTGCCCTCAGTTTCCCCTCAGGCATCTATTTAGTAGTTAAAGTAAAAATAAAATGCAATTTGGAGGCTTCAAATCTTGACATTTAGGAGGTAGTCTAAGATCTTCCAGTATTTATTTATATACACGACATGACATGATCATAGAGTTCTCCTTGACGTCGATATTCAATTATAATACAGAACATTTCAGAAATAACAGTGTATTGTCTCACGGCAGTGGTTTTAGCACTTCCTGCCAAGTCAGTGAAGCTTTCATTAAAACAGAAAACGTACTTGTGGATGTAATCACTTGGAGGCAACTGATGATTAAATGTCAGGAAGTAATATCTACAATACCGTGTTGTTTTGCCATGTGAAGGTGAACTACCATGGAGGTGTCTGTTATATGGTGTGTGTGTGTGTGTATCATTGTGAGGACCAGCATGAATTTAACCATTGAACTGAGGAGATTATTACAAAGTGAGGACATTTTAGACAATAAGAAGGGTGTTTAAAGGGCAATGTTAGGGTAGGTGGTTAGGGTAAAGTTTAGGGTGAGGCAGTACATGGCATGGCCTACATGACAGTAGGGGGTTGGGAATGCATTATGTTAATAAGTGTCCTCACACTCACGGCCATACAAAACCCCGTGTGTAAACTTTGTTAAAATGTGCAGCGTCTTGTTCTGAACCCAGCAGAACTGTAATTCAGCTGACCATGACCAATATTTGCAGCTCGCTGGGGGCTTCAATTTGCTGAAGCTTAAGCTTTTTTTTTTTTTTTTAAAGCTCCTGCATATCGTTGAACTCTAGCACTTAAAGTAAAAAACCTATTTCTGTTTCTGGGAGAGAGCGCAGGCCTGACTGACAAGCAGCTATTCACTCTGTGTACTGAGAGTGCTGCAGCCAGTAAAGGGCTTACAGGTGGCAAATGGGATTGAAAGTTATGTTTTCTAATGACTTTTAGCACGTAACACTGAAGGAAAGATGTGGATGTGTTTTAAAGCAAGTGTTGTGAACACATAGCTCTGTCTGTGTGAATAACTCTGTCTTTACTCATAGTGAGGACGCTGTTTCTCTCCTTTCCTGATGTTATTGGTATTGATTTTGTGCCACTCTGAATGCAGAGATGAGCTGTAAGGTTCATTGTATAACTATTGATCTGATATTGAAACAGTTAATACGAGTGTTCTTTCCCATCTTCATTCTGTGGTCTAATTTTCTTCCCGTCTCCAGGTAATTTATGCTCTTAACACCAAGAACGACGAACATGAAGAAGAAATTGAGTCTCTGAAAGAAGCCCACGAGGACGAGGTATGGCCACCACAGAGCAACACTTGTGATTACAGCACATTAACGTGGAGAGATGGTGAAGTGATTATTTCCTTTTGCGTGTTTGGTGAGAGGCAGCAGGTGACTCGGTGGCACACTGTAATCTTGGTGTCAAGACTGACTGTAATCTGCTGCAGGTCAATGCTGCAGTGTGCACGTAGCTCCTGGACCTCTCCAAAATCACACAAACCTCTCATATTTATGCTGCATGGCTATGTCTGTCTCTGATTCAGATGTGTTTAGTGTGGAGACACATTTGCAGAGAAAGAAATGTGAAGCCAGCAGTGCTGCCCATCTCAGTTTGTATGTGGCAAATGCAGATAATGTTTACATGCACTTAAGTATCCAGTTTGCTCAGAGACATCAGGAATCATGAGAAACTGGACAGAGAGTTTACATGCGGTTAAGAAACCCATAGATTTCTCCTCCGTGTCAGACTTATTTTGGAAGCATGGGCTTATAGAACTTACCACTTACCTGTGGTTCCTCTGATTCGCTACCCCGAGTACAAAAGCTAAGATGTAAGTTTAAGAAAGCTATAACCTGTTTGCTTAAGTGCATGGAAACACACTGATAAATGGCTGCTAATGAAAGTAAGTGTTAGTGAGGAGTTATTTCACCACAGTGCTGCTTAGGTATTCAGTTAGTGTTGTAACTACAGACTGTGAAGTCTTTGGTGTATCCTTTTTCATATCCTTAAATGAATTCTTGTGCTCTTGATACTGTAGGGGCATCTACTTCTTTAAGATCTTCTTTTCATTGTATGTGATTACTCGTGTCATGTTAGAAGAAATCCTGTAACTATCACAGTACTGCTGCAGCAACAAAATGCAAACTCAGAGCAGCAGCATGTTAAACTTGCTAGGCAGGAATATTTGTTTCCTCTCTCAGGAGAAGCTTCTCCAGATTGCTCACTCCATTCACTCAGCTGTCAGTATGTCACGGCAATACTGCAGTCATCTTCTCAATGCTTTTAAGTCAACATGGGGTGAATTATTAGTTCTGATTTCACGGACATAGATTAAATGTGATCCCAGATCAAAACCCAAGATCTCTAATAAGAGGCAGAGATTTATTTAAGGACCTAAGCCGATAATAAACTGGTTTAAACTGTTAATGTGAATCGTATTGCTTTCAAAGAGAAGCTTTAGTGTACCATGGTCTAAGTTGTTAATAAAATTAGTGTTGCTTTTAAGTGTTGCATTTTAAAACTGGGAGTTTTCTCCTCTGCCAAGAAACATTTCTTGGAGTCAGCACTGTTGTGCTGGCACCTACAGTACTGTATGTTCATTTATTATCTCCCTTTAGTTCTTATTTCCTCAAATTTTGTATGTAGGTTTGGGAAATCCTTTACATTTTGTGATGCAACCAAATAATTTATTATAATTAAATTCCTGACATCCAAAGGTAATTTATTCTAGTGGTAAATTATTTCTGAATCATTCATGATGGCGACTGTTCTGTGTCGTCTTGCTCAGGTTCAACATATTGTGACAGAAACCAGAGACAAGATCATGCAGTATAAGAGCAAGATGGCGGACGAGGCTGACTTGAGGCGGCGGCTGGCCAGTCTGGAAGAATCTGTCGAACTCCACGAACACATGAAGAGACAGGTCATTCACTGCTGCTGGGCACCTCAGGGGCTTCATTTAGTTCTGTTGTGCCTCTTTTGTTTTTATTCTGTGTGTGGATACGTTGTAGAGTCACTGATGCATAAATTAATGAGACACTGTCATGTTGTGTCATAGCTCTGCAACAGCCTTTAATTAAGTGAATAAATTAAATCTGAACTGAGCTGCACGACGTCAAATAATAGTGTGATATAATACAGCATGATATTGAACCTTTACAATTTTTGTAGTGTAATGTATTGCAGTTGTTTTCATCTAAATGAGAATAGTGTAATGCAGCTGTTGTATTGTTTTGTTATCGTCAGGCTTTAGCAGAGTTTGAGATGTACAGACAGAGAATGGAGGACTCCCAGCTCTGCACTGAGGCCCAACACACACAGAGAGTGGTTTCTATGAGCAGAGAGGTAAGACTCTCACACTCACACCTACAGACACATACATAATAAAGACTCACACCCACTTTTTAACGTTGTGGACTGTTATGGGGTGCTAGGACTTTGTCACTGGGTAACAAAATGAGGTCAGGCAATTGTGTCTTTATAGATCTCTTAACTTTACAGCCGACTAGGCCATACAAAATACTGCTATGAACATTTTTGTGTGACACACAAACATCTAATTGCCCTGTATGATCGTTCATCAGCAGTGCCCACAGAGAGAGGTAATTTCCAAGGAAAACACTGTAGGTTAATAAGCTATGAATTACTTTCCATTGAAAAGACCTGTTAGGGAAACATAGGAGACGTGCAGTTTTATTATGGGACACGGCAGCAGCATATTAAGTGATATAGTCCCAGTATTAGTCTGTTTTCTTGTTAGATGTCTGAAATATAGTCTGCCCGACGACCTCCACTTTTTATTCTATAATATAACATTTATCAGTAAATATACTCTTGTACATTTAAAAAAGGTAGAAGAAGACTACAGAGAAACAGTAAAACATGCTCACTAGTCCACGTTTACAACATTGTTGTGTATTTGCAAACTTGCAAACTGTTTCGACTCAGTCCTTCGAACTAAATTTTCCCTAAATTAAATTTAGATCAGATCAGATTACAAGTTGGAAACGTAGTGGTGGTGATGTAATGCAGCTGTCATTTAGTTTGTTTATAGCCTATACCACTGTGTAAATGACATGTAATACTAATATTCAGCATTGTACATTAAACAAGAGCAGCAAGGAGAGCTGTTAATGTTGCACAGTAGGTACACAGAACAGTGAAGCAGTATGTTGTTGATTTACAGAATGCTTAGCAGGCAGAGTGATGGTGTTGTGCGATTTATTATCTTACTATTAGACTTCGGTGTAAAGGAGCAACATCTCTTAAGTATATGATTAACACAGTAATCCAAGAAAGGCTGAGTGATAAAGTTACATTAAAGCCACAATGAATGTGAAAAGAGGCCAGATGACAACATTGAATCTGATCACATACATTGTTTTACACCATGTCATGTCATGTATCATCTCATACCATGACACTGAACCATATACACCTGCTTTTGTAGAGTCTGATGGCAGCTGGCATGAATGAACCTGAAGTGTAAGAACCTTGGGATGAGCTGGTGGCTGAATGAGCTCAGTTCATTAGTGTCGGTCTTGTTCGTTGTCTTCCTCTCTGCTTCTGCCTTCTCACTGTCCTGGCTTGACAAAAGTGACGTCCTCTTTACCAGCTTGAATGAGTCTGCTAGCATCATGTCATCACATCTCATTTGATATTTTTCTATATTTTTCTCCAAAGTCTTGCTGTAAACACAGTCAAGTTTCTTTATTGCTGCTGTTTCCACATGTAGAGGTGTAGAGCAGCTGTAAATGTTGGTTTTGGCATGGAGAGAAACTACAAAAAGCATTAAGTAATAGAGTTTAATAGAATATGTCGCTAGTTTCTAATTATTACAGAGGGATTGAGCCTTTAGCTTGGCAATGGGTAGAACGTGGGTTGGCAATAACACAAACGATTCAAACAGAATAGAATATGTTTCGTGGTTTCAATAGGTGGAGGAGATGCGTCGGGATTTTGAGGAGAAGCTGCGGGCGTTCAGCCAGGCTCAGGCCCAGTTTGAGGCGGAAAAGCGGCGAGCGCTGGAGGAGCTGAGAACCACCCACCGGCAGGAGGTGGAGGAGCTCCTCAACAACCAGCAGAACCAGAGCGCCAGCTCCAGTGAAGACCAGGAGAAACTGGCTGAGCTCCATAGACAAGAGGTGGGCAATAGTGAGAGAGAGGGACGATAGACGTGTCTTTTGGAAGATCAGACCTTTTGGATAGAAACATGTGAGCTTGGGCTTTTGTGGAGAATTTGCACAGCAAGTTAGTTGATTGGGTAACTGCTTTATTGAGGCTTTATTGAGTGTTTTTGTATAAAATAGAAATTTGTAGGGTTGTTTTGGCGACACACTTGAGTATAATTAAAGCCTAAATGGTTATAATTTGTCCATAAAGTTTTTGCCATCCCCTTATTTTCCTGTCATTTCTTCTTTCCTATCAACTATTTAGTGTCCAATATAACAGACTAAACTTTAACTACATAGATGATAGTAAGATCAGAATGTTTTCTGACAGTTTTAAGATCTCATGCCTAACGTTCAAATCTGCAGAAAATAACAAAGATTTGTTCTCTGTGTAGGTGGAGGCATTGATGGAAAGAGTGGAGGAGCTAACAAAGGATAAGGTCTGTCTAGTGGAGGAGTACGAGGCCAAGCTGGCCAAGGCTCAGGAGTATTATGAGAGAGAGCTGGAGGCCATGAGGAGAACACACCAGCTCACCACTGAGAACCTGCTGGCCTGGAAAAGGACTGAGGTAAAACCACAACACAGACTCGCATAAGAAAGAAGGGAAGAAAGATAACTGCATCTTAAAAAATACTGCACTACAACTATAGTTTTCCTTATGATCATTAAATTACAAAGTACCACTAAAAATAATCACCTTAGAATATAATTTATATAAACTCTAAAGCCTTTTAGATATAAAGATATTCACTCTTTAACACTCTGCCCTTGTTAAGGTCGAGCTTCGTAAGGAGTTCCAGGCTCAAGAAGCAGCACTGCAGCGCTCGCTGTCCAAGCTGAGGAGTGAGCTTCAGAAAGCTCAGGAAGAGGCCAGAGAGAACCGAGACAAGACCAACAGACTGCAGACGTCACTGGCCAACGCTGAGGGAACCATCAAGGTAGTGTGTGGACGAGTGGATCTCATTTACCTCCCATTTTATATACTGTAATCCCCAACAAGACAGAAATAAAATAATCTTCTTTTGGTGAATCTTGGGTAGGAAAGTGGGCTAAATTGGATGAAAAACAGTAGCTGAAAACAAAGACAAATGTAAAAGCCTCAGGGAGCGAACTGTTTTCAGGAATCTGAGTGGTGGGGATTCAAATGTGGTGTGCACTGATGGTTCTGCAGGGAGAACATGTAAATCAGGAATTTATGTGACTCTAGGCTGTGGTGGGAGAGACGTGACTGTATGAGATAAAACCAGTATCATAAGTAGAAACAATTAAACTAGGGAAAATATGATTTGAAAACTTATTTAACCATTACTCTTGTGAAGTAACAAGATTTTGATGTGTTTATGCATCATCTGTTAATGGCCTTTTTCGGAGTTTCAGATCTGTGTCTCTGAGAGAAAAGGGTCAGAAGTCTGAACACTGAAATACTGCAAGGAGTTAAAATACTGCAAAAAATTTGGAAAAACAGAAGTTTGAAGAAACAAATCTGTAACACTGAAAAGAATTATGGACATTTATCAGACTTGTGAATCTTATTTTTAAATATTTAAATTATATTTTTCAGTTTTAAAACTATATTTCAAGTGCTATTTTTTTATTTGTTTCACATCATTTTGCCTGTTAAAACAGGATCAATATCAGCAGATCTTAAACAATTGAAACAAAATTTTGACCAGAATCTCTGAAAGGACAGAGTCGAATGTTTGCAAAACACGTTAAAAAACATTGAAGAGACAAATTTAAAACACTGAAAAAATAAATCACTCGATTATTTTTTAAATGTTTTAAATGTATTTTTCAGTTTTAAAACCATATTTTCCCTCTTTCAGTGTTTCTGCTTATGATACTGTTTTCATCTCATATGATGTGCTTTAAAATACTGAAAGTTGGATTGTTGTGTTGTAAATCTGCATACACACGTGTGTGTGTGTGTGTGTGTGTGTGTGTGTGTGTGTGTGTGTGTGTGTGTGTGTGTGTGTGTGTGTGTGTGTGTGTGTGTGTGTGTGTGCTGCAGAACCTGCACAAGCAGCTGGAAGAAGCCATCCAGGATGGAGAGATCTGGGTGATGCAGCTGAAGGACACAGAGTATGAACTAGAGGGCAGCAGGGAACGAGTTCAACAGCAGGCAACTGAAATCCTCCACAAAGCCAGTAAGATGCTGAACTGTGTGCTTCTACTTCCTGTCATTCAAAGATTTGACAACGATCACTGCCCTCCATGCAGGAGACTGGGGTTCTAATCCCAGCTGTGGCTTACCTCCATTAGGCGTCCTTAGGCATTACACCTACATTTACACTTAACCTGCCTGACTTTGCACCTTTGTAAGTCTCTTTGGATAAAAGCATCCACCAAATGTAAAGATAATAATGATTATCAATGGAGGTAAAGAGACCTCCTTTAGTTTATAATAAGTCAGTTTCAGAAAAAATTAATAAGTCACTCTACTGCAAATTGCACATAAATTGACATTTAATTCCTGCAACATGGGACTTTCGTGTGCTCATACATGCACAAGTGTAATATATCCTTTTATTCATTAGTGAAACGACCAAATAAATGAAAGTAAATTATTAAATACTGCAAATTACAGTTTCCATGTTCCACAAAATGTCTCTCTGTTGTGTCCAGTCTACTCATATCTCCTTTTTCACTTTTAGAGTTAGTTAAAGTTGCCATCTAAAGCCTGTCCGCCAGCTTAATTCAAGCTAGACATGCACCACACTATTTTTCATTGTTTATTTATAAGAACTTTACCAGTTTTACAAGCAGTGCGTGTTTCTCAGGGGAACCTTTGAGTAGCTAATACTTTTGTGGAGATTTTAGAAAGCTCTGCTTCTGTTCAGTAAATCCAGTTTACATTGATGAAACTGTTTCCAATTGTGCTGCACCGCTCCATCCTTTTTAAAAGTTTGCCTGTGGTGGAGAGATAGTGTTTGAGAGGTTACAGTGGAGCATCTTTGACACACCGAGTTCATTTGACTGTCCCCAGGTCAGATTGGCTCTCTGCAGGCCACCCAGATGGCCCATGAAGCAACTATCAGGAACCTGGACCAGGAGCAGAGCCGGCTGAGGGAGAAAATCAACCGGCAGGAGGAGGAGAGGGAGGCTCTGCTCAACCAGAACCACGCTGCCAACGAACAACACAAACAACAAGTGATCAAATTAGAACAGGTACTTTCAACCCCTTTTTGATCCCAGTTCAGCCTTAAAGAAAAAACAAGTCATGAATCATGTGAAAACACCGTCTTTTCTCCTCCCTAGACTCTGCGCGAGGAGCACCAGGGTTATGAGAAGGAGCTCTCCAGACTCAGAGCACACTACGAGGAGGAGACGCTTCGATTCAGGGAGGCACAGGTGCGAGCGCTGGAGGAGATGGAGGAGAAGCACCGGTCCATGAGGGAGGAAGCCCAGCAGGAGAAAGAAGAGGAGAAGCAACTCCTCATAACGGTAAATCTATTATATGTTTAAGCGTAAAAAAGTATTTTCTTGAAGCTTTGCACTGCATCTGATGGTCTGCACTTACAGTAAATAGCAATATATGATTTTAGTGGAGACAGTTTTTAAATAAAGTAAATTAGTTTTACCTCCTGTGACTATATACGGAGTTATTGTGTTAATGTGTTCCTATTTTCAGGGTTTATTTTTGTTCTTTTCTGTTCAGCAAACTTCAGCCATTAAATTTCCTCCTCATATCAAATGGCCTCCGTCAGGAAAACGTGTCTCTACGAAATGCACAGATCCCCTCAACTGACTGCACACGTTTAATTAGGTCAACATTAAGGATGTGGAAACAACATCATTCTCTCCCTTTGTTTCATTTTATCATTTCTTTCATCCTTTTTTTTTTCCACTCCACATCTTCTCTCCCGTCTATCTCAGAATTTAAAGACGCTGCATGGAGGGAATACAAATCTCCTCATTGCTAAAGAAGCACCAACAAATCAAATTACACAGGTTTAATGAATTTACCCTGATTCATTTACCAACAGCAACAGTATTACGTTTCCAACAAATGGTTTAAAACAGCAGACCTGACTCTTTCTTTCTAGCCTGTGTGTTCTGCCTTTTTTCAGTAAGGGTGGGATTACTTGCACTGATGCAGTCCATGAGCAGCTCCCCGAACAGTGTCGCAGGAGCTAAACTAATCCTAAAAACCACAGAGACATTCAGTTTCAGTCTTTTTCTCAGGCAGTAGCTACTGTAGATCCCACATGGGGATGGCGTTGTTACCTGATTGGTTAGCAATGGTCCTTTTCCTGAGAGTGGAAGGAGGAGAGCTTGTTTTACTCCTTTGCGCAGCCCTGACAGATGCTACATCCATTTTATTCACGTTCGCATGATACCACATGGATTCAGCAAACGATAAAAATCCCACACAGACTTTTAATGACATCCAAAGTGAACTAGCTCAGAAGCACGAAGGCAGCACGATATTTTTCTACCATAAAAAAAATTCCTTTTAAATTAGTCTGAAATGAACACACTTTTTCATTTCAGAGGCAACTTGAAATAATTTTAACCTCCACGATCCTACCCTATATTCCTCCACTTTCATAACTTATCTCTCGCTTTCTCCTCATGAGCTCACACTCCCAATGCTGTTTGAAGCTAAGTGCTACTTGGTTGATTTTCACTGACATTAAATTCTGCCTCCGAGCCAAATGAGAGCAGCATCTGAGCATGTGGGTTTGTGTTTATAGATTCCCTGAAAGAAAGAACGATGAAGAGAACTGATGAAGAGAAACATAATGAAAAGGGAGATATTATGTAAGCTGTGGCTTATCATCATATCATCATGGAATGATGTGTTTTTATTTGGAGCAAAATTACGATGCAGGACGAGAAGAAGACGTGGAAATAAAAGAAAACAGGACTGGTCAATTTCTTAAACAGCATCTTCATCTTTTTATTTTAATTTTTTTTATTTCTGTCAGCAGAATATTAACAAAAGTTTAAACTGAGGCAATAAAATGATTAATTTTATTCCAGTCCACACATTGCTTGTGCTGTATTAATTCATAATTCACCACAGTCAACTTAAGACCAATTGAGACAGCAGTAGAATAGAGTCTATTCTGTCATATCTTTAATCTGCCTGCAGCCGATGGCTCTGCTGAGGATGATGATGAATTCATTAATTCATCTGATGGCTTTGTTTCCATATGGAGGTTATGAAATAAGAAAAGTGGTGAAATGTTGAGCACAATTTTCTAAAACCCAGGGTGGCATCATCAAATGTCTAATAGCCTAGATACTGATTTAATTTACTGCAACTTAATGGATTGACTGCACTACACTGCAGTGAAAACATGTAAGAAATCTATGAATTAAGTCACAATGCAGACACAAAACTGGATGTTAAACTACAAGATCTGACTTTTTTTGGGGGGAAATTATGTCGTATCAACATATTTGCAACTTCTAATTTATGTTAATTGTCAACATGTCCTCATTATGGTAATGAAAAGATAAGCTGATTGCAATTACGTTCAGCACAGAATGTATCTGCATTTGCAGTTTAGTTGTATAGTAACATCATTTTTAGGAGTTAGTTTTATTTTTATTCTTTTATCCTACAGGGGTTATAACAGTACAACCAGACATCTGATTTTTGAATATTGAATCTGATTTAATGACCTTTAATTATCCTTTTTATCGTCTCTCTCTGTAGTTTAATTTAACATTAAATTTAACATTTAATTGTTGATGTCAATTGCTGGAATCAGCATAATGCAGCTATTTAGGTTCCAGACAGAGTTTCCAGTTGGGTTTCATGTGGATACGTACTTGACATCAAGTTCACAAATATACAGTAACAGCAACATCATGCACTTCTTTGAGCATTACACTTGAGCATCAGTCCAGGCTGGAAGATAAGAAGATGTAAAGGTGATTTCAGATCAGGCTCCTCTCTATAGACATCGCTCTCCCAATACATCTGCTGGGCGTAATTAAAATAAATAGAAAAGAACTGTGAGCAGCAGAAATGTGTCTCTAACTGCTGTTTATCCAATAAGACATGCAGTGAAACTAACCATCCAGCTCACAATCACACTTTATTTTGTAAGATGTCCACACTGAAGATATTACTGCTGGGGATGAACATAACTGAAAGACGAAAGCAGACTTTCAAGAGATATTTTCAGAGCCGACCAGAAAGGATTTAATGCTGTGGTTTGAAGGATTATAGAAACTGGTTGGTTTGAGATGGCCTTTTAAGTTTAAACGACAACTCACGTGGCCCTCCTTCATTCAGCAGCTGTACTTCACAGTCAACAGCTGCCATATTGAGGTAGAAATAGGATTTAATGAACAGTAGCTTCTGCAATCCCCTCCTTTATGGAAAGGTTACACTTTTAGTTGGAACTCTTTTGAATTCATGTTGCTGCTAAAGATAAATTATGTTTGCATCACAATGGAAATTTCTTTATTTAAATGTAATGTTTTAATAATAAATAATACATCCCTGGCTTTTATGCTTGGTTTCAATGCTTTAGTTCTCAGTCTTTTCTTATTTTCAATCATTTTTTATAATCTCTTTTTTACTTCTCCTCTTCAGAAAATGAGTCAAGAATTTGAGATTAAGCGTCTGTCGTTGGAGGAACAGCGAGACCGTCTCCAGCAGCAGCTGGACAACTTGAAAGAGGAGCTCTCGGCCAAACTCAACATGGCCAATCAGGAGGTGAGAAACATTTAGTTGACCCTGCGTCCACTGATACAATCTCATTTAATGACTGTTTTTTTAACGGTGATGACTCTGGTGATCTCTCCAGGTGTCCCACCTCCAGGAACTGGTGAGGGAGGGGGAGCAGAACCTCAGTTCAGCTCAGACACAGATCACCTGTCTGAAGGAGACTCAGGAGAAACTCAAGATAGAGCTTGATGCAACTAGAGCCCGAGTCAGAGAGACCAGTAACCTGCTAACTGACTTACAGGTGAGAATAAAACAGAGTTAAGGGTTGTTAGCTAGTAACAGTAAATAATGAATTGAAATATGTTGTTTTTTATTTTTACTTTTAAATGAGACAAATATGGAAATACATGGAAGATTGGCTTCTGACACTTGATTTGCAGGTTGTCAGTGGTCAGTGGACTTCTGAGGCAGCCAGTTATTTTGTGTTCAGTCAGTGCAGCGATCTGTTATTTGCTTCTCTGCCAAGTCAGTCAGTGTAACAGTTTGTCCATCACATAGTCTGACATCAACCACTCAGCCACTCGCACTAATTCAGGTCACTGTGATTTCAGAAGAGAGAGAGGGAAACAAGGAAGGAGTCAGAACAAAGGAAGGAAGGAAAGAAGGAAAGACAAGGGACGAACATATTGATAACAGGGAACCAGGAAATGAGATTTAACTGAGAAATAAGTACAGAAGTGAAGACCAGCTGTGAGATAATGATGATGAGGCTATTAGAAGTTGAGTGGTTCTGTGTTTGAAAAGAGCCCTGCTGGTATAAGTGAGACACGGAGACTGTGTGTGTGTGTGTGTGTGTGTGTGTTAGAGAACGGGGTATATGTGTGTAAGAGAGGAAACTTTTTTAATTTGTCTTATTATTATAATCATCAATATCATTAATTTTAAGAAATATGGTGTTTGGGCCTATCTAACTAAAGAAATTAGGTCATCGTGTTATTTGTAATTTGTAATTTGTAATTTAAATAGCATCAAATTAATAAAAGAAGATGAACTGTAAACAAGAATCGTGCAGATGAGATGAACCTGACACAACCAGGAGCATGCACACAGATGAAGTGAACACGTCACAGCTCATTGAAACTCACATAAAATCAGTAAAAAACGAACGACTAATAAAAAGAGAGAGGGATGGTGGTAGAGGACACAGAGGAGAGATAATTACATGAAGATGCTGAGTGGTGCTCTTTGCTTTCCCAGCAGTGCCCGGTATCTATAAAAAGAGAGGGATTTGGACTGTTGGGGGGAAAAAAGCCCAACAAAGGGTTGTAGCTTGTATTCACACTGAGCTCATCGCAGGAGAGACACAAGCACCAGGCTTACGTCACTCAGAATTTAGATCTGCTATTGTTTAGCAGGGTATGAACCCCAGAGTAGATTATTATGTTGTGAATAGACAGGAAAAAGCTCAATAAAACTCAACTTAATTTATAACAATTCATGGTAGCCATCCATCTGTGCTGCTTCTGGGGATATTTTAGCACTACCTGTCAGATAAATACATTTATATTTGTGCATCACAACGTGCAACGTGCAAGAGCGAATGTGAAGCTACGCGCTGCAGTTTCTGGCTTCAAGAAATACAGTATTAATGATTGTTTACATGACTCAAACGTATCATTTTACACATCACAGCAGAAATGGGATAATCAAGTTTATTATGATCAAATTGCAAGGTTCGATTACAGTGTGGTGTGACTCATCTCCACTGAGTGTTTCTTTCTTCTGTTTTGTGTCTAACGCTGATGAGACCATTAGTCATCTTATCACAGAAATCCAGCTCAGCGTGGCGCAAAAACTTGGTTGATTTCCATCACTATAAATATCCAAACCTCCAGATGACCTATGTAGCCTCCATAAAACAGGGAGAATAACAAGAGAACAATTGTATTTAGTTTCCAATTTGAACATTATTTGATTGGAGCAAACACTGAACAACTACATTTATGTTATCATCATGTGTTTATTGATGTCATATAAGAACCTCTCTTGTTATATTGTCACCATTATTTTTTAGCATATATAGACTAATAGTGAAAAATGTCTTCTTAGAATCTAATTTCTATTTTTCTAAACAGTTAAGCATGGATTTAATCACTGAAACGCTTCGCCTGGAAGCTAAACAGTAGAGCTTTTAGGTCTTTTAACAAGCTCATCAGCACATAGACCCCAGGGCTTCTTCAGCAGCTGGAAGCAGCTGACCTGATGAAGTTAGTTTCTGCCTTCAAACCAGCACATTACAAATGCCCTGTAGCTGTGGCTTTATAAATAGATGTGGAGGTGGGCATTATGAGTCATGCAGCCTTCAGCTATTGAAATGCTGCATCTGGTCAGAGATAGCAATTTGAGAAGATTGTCTGTCCAACATAACTAACACTTTATTTGATAAGAGATTACATCAGACAGTTTAAGTATGTTCATTCTTCGAGTTCCTCATTCTGACTACTGTAGCTGAAGTATGATGTTGTTGTTTACACCTGTATAAAAAGTAGTGATTTAATTTTCTGGTGATTTTTATCCAGTCATCTGATCACAGTTTATTACTTTAGCTCTTTTTCAGCAGTTCAGTATAAATAATAGATCAACAAAAACTTCTTTACCTCAATTTTCAGAATAGACAATAAGCTCCACAGAGGCAGGAGGTGGAAGCACAATGACAGATGCACCTGTTTGTGTTCGTAGGAGGAGATCGAGACCCAGAAACAGCAGCACGAGGCCAGAGTGATGTCCATCAGAACTGAGGAGAAACAGAAGATGGACAAGATGGCAGATGACTTGGAGCAGAAATGGAGAGATGCTCTACGGTAAAAGAACGAAATGAAACTCTGCTCCCTCACATTCTCCTGTTTTTGCTTTATTCACTTGTTTTTTAAAGTCGCCTCTCTTCATAATCACACATCTTATTGGCCTAACATGTAAATGAGTCATGGATGCTAATGCACAATAATGAACAATAGGAAAAACACAGACACACTTAAGAATAATTTTACTCAACTCTCTCTCTGTAGGGAAGAAGTGCGTTTGTTGAAGGAGGAGTTGACCGAGGAGTATGATGCAGACAAACAGGCAGCGCTGACTCAGCTCTCCCAGCAGAAAGAACTGGAGATGATGGCAGCAAGAGAGGGCTGGCAGAGGAAGGTGGAGGATCTGCTGGAGCAGGTAAAACACACGTGGACTAATACACACAGTTATTGTAGGGTAGGACCGATGTTGGTTTTGTGTGGAAGTGGTCATAAAGTTAGCAAATGCACGTGCAAGTCAAGTTTTAGGCCGTTGTACTGAATGTAAAGAATGAAATGGAGCTGCTGACTGATGCTAAGCAAGGCAAACACAAAATAAATCACCCTTAAGCAAATACTAGGCGACAGTGGAGAGGAAACCTCCAGCAGAACTAGTCAGGACTAGTCACCCCAGCCAGTCGGCCATCTGCCTCGACTGGCTGGGGTGACTAGTCCTGAGTAGAAAGAGGAGAGAGAAAAGAAAAGTAAAAACAGCAGACAAGTATCTGTCGTGTGCACAAACAACATATTTTACTGTTTCAGTGATGAAACACTGTTGTTATTTAATGTTTCTGAAGCACGTGAAGATAAATGTAGATAAAGAAAGAAATGTCTCATCTCTTATCTCATCTGTGGCTTTGTTAAAAATAGGGGCAACCCAAACTTTGACCTTTGCCTCACCCACTCACTTTAGGAGTCACATTGATTGACAGCTCTACTCGCCTGGAGTGAACGTAGCGTGTCCAAGCAGAAACACAGCCCGAATGGAAAGAAAGAAATGAACCTCTCTTCCTGTGCTATTTTTGTCTACTTAGATTATTCTTCACCAGCAGTGATGCAAAATGAAGAACTAAATCTTCTGGTTTAGAATTAGTTTTCTCACAGTGAGATCTCCAAGCTATATGATCCTCATACACATACGTATGCTGTAGATACACATTTACTAAACATACACACTGACAGCAATCTGAGGATTGCAGAGAAAAGTGTGTGTGTATGTGTGTGTGTGTGTGCAACATGCCCTTGAAATTAAATTGTTTTTTTATTATAGCTACTATTTCTGGTGAATGACAATGCAAATGAGCAGACAGAGCATTTGAACTGCTCAGGTCAAAGCTAAAGCTCTGGAGCAACTGAGAAAACTATTTGACGCTGGTCTGAAAGCTCAGACGATTGTCTACTTATACTCATGCAGCCATCCGTGCTCAGCATACTGCCTCTGGGTAATTCAGAGCTCAGCTGAGTCACAACTGAAACCTCAAAGAGGCTCGTCCTGATTTTGCCAAGACGCCAGTGGCCCCAGATAAACATTTTTTGACAAGCTGGAGCCAGCAACCACCAATGCCAGCTTGGCAACCTTTCAGACACCCCCGAACCAAACCGTGACAAAAGCAGCTCACGACACATTGCTGCAAAGTTAAAGGAGCAGGAGAAAATATTGGGTTTATTGTTTCAGACAGAGGCAAATGTATGCATTCATCTGGAGCATGGACGATCCCAGTCCCAATTTTTTCAGAAACATGTGTCCATAAATTCCATCTATCCTGCACCTGTAGTCCTCCTGCAGCCCTTCATGAGCACACCCTTAATCCCATGTCTCCCAGTTAACATGCTGGGCAAATTTATTGTGGTTTCAACTGACCATAGTGCATATTTCATAATCTTTTTCACACAGTTACCATTAATTCAATTTATTAAATCATTGTTGGTGATTTGCACACAGGTTTATCTGTTTATCTTGTTTGTTTATGTGAGTGTGTTTGTGTTTTACAGAGCAATACATAATACAGGATATTGTGGGCATGTACTGCACAGATCATTTGAAATATTTGCTCAATGGTGTATTCTTGCTATCATGTCGTACATATAATAATAGATAAGATAATTGCCAGCACTGAAATTTACACTCCTGTTGCTCTTACTAGAAGCATGCACAATATATAAATATCCATGTATTTATATGTAGCGTAAGTTAAAATAGAGAAAAACACAGAAGCCATTCTGCTAGTTGAGGCCACACAGAAGACTTAAGGACACCAGTATTACTACAGTGATCTACACTCTATTGACCTACTTATAGCACTACAGAAACACAAGCGCTGCTGATGGGACTCCACATGCAGGAAGAGACTCACATTCTCTTCAAAAATAACACATCACTTCACATTTAAAGTGTCAAACAGCTCACGCTGTTAACACATGATCCATGACTGAAAGTAAGAGCCGTCAGAGTCCCAACAGGAAGTCTCTGATGGGTGAGCTGTCAATAGATATTCAGCCATGGTGTAGAGTCATCCTGGTTTTGTTAATTTTCAAATATCTCTTTAATTTCTATGTCGGAGAATGAATCTCCCTGTTTTATGATCTGCTGCTACTTGTAATCCATGCTAACTCAACCATATTAACTTGGTGTCTTGGTAAATTTAGGTTTATGTACACAGGGTCATGTTACTATTGCTGCATCCACTACTCTGGTGTTCTGAGTTTCTGTTCTATTCAGAAAATAGGACTTAGAATAGCAAATACATGTGCTTCTTAAGTGGAAAAGAAATGATATATTTACAAGATTTGAAAGTCCCTAACTGAGTGAAGTGTCTGGTTTGGTTTGTGTGTGTGGGTGGATGTGCGCTCCGTTATCTATAATTACTTATTTCCCATTAAGATATTTTCACTACAAGGTTCTAGCCACAGGCTGCTGTTTTATGTGTGTCAGTATGTGTGCATAAGAGTGTTTAATTAATATGTTAAGGCAGGTTGTTTAAGGTATTTCCAACTCATTAATCTTGAATGCGGAGCTATTTTTCTGTAATTGTAAAAATGATTTATCACAAGAGACAGGTGGACACAGGCCACTGTACAGGTCATTTGTCTGTCCCTTTAAATCTATATCCAGTGTAGAACCCCACAAACTCCATCCCAGCCTTGCTCTTCATCCTCTCATTTTAAATCCATCTTACCTTACAGTCGCTAATGTCCTACAGCACTAAATCCTGCTGGGGATTTAACAGCAGGAGCTTGGAGAAGAGTGGCGTGTAGAGGACCAGAGCCGTCTGTCTGAGAGAGTTGTGCCACTCACAGGCACTAAGGCCTCTAATAGTTCCAGTATCTCCTCCAAACAAACAGTTTTGTGTGCTGTGTTGAGGCTGATGCTCGTTGGCTTTTTGTTTTTTGGCTCTGTGCGCTGTCGCTCGTTGTCTGACAAGCTGTCGGGTCTTTGAGACAAGCAGCAAACTCTCCTACTTGGATTATATCCATGTGTCGATATCACCACCGGCGCGTAGTTGTCAGAAAATGTCGACCGCCTCTTTAAAGTCAAAACAATCTATGAAAACATGAGGATTAAAGAATGAAAGATGTGGGGAAACAAAGAGCGGCGGTGTTTTCAACGCTGACCTAATTGAGTCGAGTGCGTTGCTCATTTCTTAGAGATACATATTTCTTAAACAACAGAGGAATTTCAATGATGCTGCAAAGAAAAAGAAAAAAACACTATGTTATGACTGCAACTTAAATGTAATTACACTTGCTATCAGACTAACCTGTTAATTAAAACCACCTCTTTACATTCTTTACTTTACTGACCTTTGTTTTGCCCGTCAGTGTGAACACCAGTAATTACAGTTGTTTCCTCCTTGCATCTTTCCTTTCTGTCTCTTTATGTCCTTCACTCTCTGTCCAGATTTCTCTGTTGAAACAGTCCCTGGAGCTGCAGTTGTCTCAATCACAGTCAGCTCTCCAGCAGCTGCAGTCTCAGTTCAACCAGGAGAGAGAGCTTCTTGGCCAACAGCTGAAAGGTGAGGGCTCAGCTGTAGTGTCAGCAGCTCTACTGAACTAGTCTTACCAGACCAGACACAAAAGTAAAATATAGTTTAAAAACTCCAGCCATAAAGGGTGTGATAACTCGTCTCGTCCTGCTTAGCAATATGCGAGTAGAACAGATTATCTTGTCATCTCTCTTGTTAAGCAGAATGGGAAAACGTCTGGTTTTGATTTATGACAGTGTGCACATTTATGGATCAGTTTGTGTGTGTTTGTGTGTGTGTTTGCAGAGATGCAGAGGGAGCATCAGAGGAGAGAGCATCGACTACAGGAGGCTCACTGCTGTGCCCTCAGCACCATGGAGGAGGCCAGACAACATCAAATCAGGGTAGGATACGCATCAAGTACATCAAGCATGTACACATGCAGTGCGCATGCTGGCTGTGCAATAATGACAGAAAGGAATATACACTGTTAGAAAAACCTGTGTCCCAATTTGCATCCGAAGTGCCACACATTCCACTGTCACACACCGGCACTGCAGTCTGTCACAACGGCTCACTCCCTCTATTGTCCAGAGGAAGTAGCAGACAGAAGAAGATAGTTCAGACAGTCTTGCCAATGCAGCAGTGAGGCAACCATCATGCATTGGCTTGTATCCAGTGAGCACTGCCTCTCAGCAGTGGTTAATAAAATGAGAAGAATTTTGCAGTGGCCAGAAAAAGTATGTATGAACCCTTTGAAATTACTCATTTTTCTGAATATATTTCTCATGAAGTATGATCTGATCTTCATCAAACACAACTGTAAATCAGCATAACCTTTTACAGACAGCTTCTGTACTAAACTTTATATTTTAATGCTGTTCTTATTCAACATAATGTTACTCAGCAAAGGTACGAACACCACTGTTGAGGATTGTGATCAGCCTCTGCAGTGCCCCTGAACCACTTGGACACTTGTCCAGAATGGGTTCATTTACATTACTGTTGACCTGAGAAAATGTGCCGCTGCTGTACCTCTGCTTGTGCCTGTGTTCTCATTTACTGGCTCAAGATGAGATCCTCAGTATGAGCACAGTAAAACGAAAAAATGTTCTCTGACATCTAACTTGATTTGTTGTCCTGGGATTCTCTTCTGTGCCATATTATCCTGGAGTCATTTCCCCCTTTAGAGGATATCATCGCATTTTACTGTTTGGAAAATGCAGTTGTCAGGGTTGCAATTAGATTTTTATTTCACTGTTTGTTTGATGGCACACTAATTATTTCTTGTGTGGGAGCCGTAGGATTTTTTTTGGGAACCTTTGGGTGTGTTTGTTCATCAAACTGCCGTCCCAATAAACACAGCACAAATAGAAAACAGACCAGGTAAAAGATAAAAAGGTTTCACATGTTTCTTTGCTGTTAGTTTTAATTTAATTATTCCTGCTGCAGAGTTAATGGAGGATTCATAAAGGAATCAAATCTGCTGACAAAAACATTTCATTAGGTTCATCTTCTTTAATTTCACTCATTTCATTGTTAGATGATAGCTGGTGCAAATTGCAGATGGTTTAGTGCTGAGTTTATGGTTGAAGCTATCATATAATCCCACTGCCGGCAGAAACATTTGATAATTTCTCTGTGATGTTTTTTAGTTCCTGTTGGTTTAGCTCATACATAACATACATTCATGGACCTTTATGGGAATGAGGCACCTTAATGGGTCTGATGTTACCTGCTAAACAAAATAAAACAAGTTCAATTCAGGTGGTTTAACCTAAGGTTTGGTTTATGGCGTAGGGAGTAAGGACACAGATACACTCTTTATGTTTACTCATTGACACTTGAGTGATGCTTTGTTTTTTGTTTTTTAACATTCTGCCTAAATATGATGTATGAAAGCATCCTTTAAACCACCATACATGAGGCTTCTCAAACTTGACAATACTCACAGCTGTGTCACCACATGGTTGTGAGATATTATCACATGTCCTTTAATTCCTATCTATTTCTCCTCCATTTGTCTTCACTCTGTCTCTCCTGCCATCTGTCAGGCCCTGGAAGAGCGTCTGAAGCAGGAGCAGAGGGAGGAGGTTCATGCTCTGAAGGAGGCCCATAGGAGGACCTTAGACATCCTGAGACAGCAATCAGACCAGGAGCTGCAGACTCTGCGATTTGAATTGGAGGACGAGGGCAAAGCAAAGCTTGGTAAAAAGACAGTACACTTACAAACCCTTCATATCGGTTTAGTTTCCATCCACAGTGACTGGTAAATATGCAGCTGCAGGAATTCAACAATAATAAAACAACAACAACAACAACTTTTCTAATTACATTTTTTTGTATTTTTGTAGTTGCTGCTGCAGATTTTAAAATTCTCAAACAGCATGTACAGGATAATACACACAGACCATAATAACATTGTTTTGCTCAACATTTTTACACCACATTTCCTCCTTTTAACTCTGCGTCTCTGTCTCACAGCCTCTCTTCGCGCAGAGCTGAACCACCTCCACGCTGCAGCCATCGAACACTTGAAACAAATCCACCTTAAAGAAAACAGTGCTGCCAAACGAGAGCTAGAAAAAGCTATAGAAGCGAGCCACCAGCAGGTAATTGTGATGGTGTCATCTGTTTTCATATTTTTTGTGTGTCTCTATGACCCAGTTATTGTAAAGTCTTCTAGTAACTAACTAGTACTTCTTCTTTTCTCTGTGTGTTTACACCACACATGTATATTCTGCAGGAACAAGAGCTCCTAGTCCGCATCTCAGACCTGCAGGCAGAGTTGTGTTCCCGTAGCAACCGCATCACCGATCTGGACCATGAAATTCACTCTCTGAACGAGACCATTGACACCCTGACCAGAGAACTGGAGCTGAAGGGCAAAGAGGTGCTGCGGGTCCGCAGTGAAGCTAATCATCAGATAAGGTACAAAACACCAGAATGCTGCATGACTTGAACATTAGCAGTGTATCCTATATAAAACATTTCCATGTATGCACAAGTAAACTAACTTAGCAGTAACTGACCCAGTTTGCAGATGACTTATCCTGTACTCGCATCATATGGGAATAACCATCTAAACAGCTTATCTATGCTGTGACTTAGTTTGTGCTCAGTTTCTAATCAACTTAATGACTTTTAACACAGTCAAACACACACACACGTATACAGCTCTATGTAGGTCTCATAAAATGCATACCTTTAGTTGTATGCAGGTAGACATCATAAATTCACAGTAATTTAGAATTGCACTTCCATAATGTCAGTGAACTCAAAAGAAGACTAGAGAATAAACACGTGTCAGTGTAATAGTTTGTGCAATAGATGCGTCAACATGCACTCTATGAGTTTATGAGTGGGTAAACTCGGTCACTTAGAGACAGTAAGATGGTAAAAGATGGTCAGCTCATCTTGCAACATTTGACAACACGCACAGTATGTTGCTGCAGTAATTCTGGTCTCCCTTAACTGTAAAGCAGAGATTAATATTGTTTTTCTAAAGGAAGCTTGACTCTGCTGTGGCCCCATACATCCTGTGAATGTGGCATACTCTTCATTACTGTCCTTCACTAAAATTGCAGACAGATAATTAGGAATTCTGCATTAACGCAGTAGCCATGGATACAGTATATTTTAACAAGAGACCTGATGTTATGTCTACCACCTCTGCTCTTAGGGTCCCAGCTGATTTAAGCTCGCAGCTGCACATCTTGCCGTCATCCTCTATAATTTAGTAAAAAGTGCCGTCAATCTCAGGGCTTCCTACCAGGAAATTAAGTGTATTTGTGAGCAGTATCTATAATGAGGCGGTAAAAGCCACTAATGGCACATGTAAACTTGTGATTTTGTACAACCCTTAGAGAAAATTGCATCCTGCACAAATCACATGTTGACCTAATGTCATGTCACTGTTTATTATTCTCTCAGGGCCCACGAGCAAGACCTCACAAAGAGACATGAGAGAGACATGGGCGACCTAAGTGTAGTTCATCATAGAGAAACGCAGATTATGTTGGCTGACTTCAACAAGGCGCAGGAGGTCCTCAAAGACAAGATATCTGCTCTGCAAATACTGTAAGTCACAGAATCGTGTAATTAAAATTCTTGTGTTCCTCCTTGTCATAGTCGTAGTTTTCTCTTCTCTCTCTCTCTATGTAACATGTTACTGCTTCTACTTCATACAGTATGTCATGTCTGTGTGTGCAGGTTGGAGGGGACGGAGGACAAGTTAAGAAATAGAGAAAGTCGACCAGAAGACCTGCATCTTATAGCAGAACTTAGGGAGATGGTCACCGAAAGAGAAGCTCTGGTGAAAAAGCTGGTGGTGCGTACAGTTTACAGCTTCTGGGATAAGGGCTAAATCTTACTGTATAGTCTAAGGGAATGAAAGAACAGGTTAAAGATGACTGTCCTTGTTTTTATTTTAAGCTACAACCACAAATAATTCCAGCTGACATTAAAATTGTTGGGAGATTTTAGTATCTGGAGCTGACAGAGTAATTCTAGTAAACATGCACTGTCATCAAAGATGGTGTCTAAGAGAAAAGTCTCAGCACTTTGTATGTATCTGGTATTCAAAAAGATAAAGTGACACTACAGACTTCTAAAAAACTACTGTAGCCGGCAGACCATGAACATGATTTTATAAAACAGTGATTCATTGAGAGTGTGAATCAGAGTGTGAGTGTTCAATGCATAACCCTGTCAAGCTTTAGGAGAGCCTACTTCTCTTGTTATAATGTCCACACTTACTGTATGCCTCACTATACAAAGTCTCAGGGATCTCCAACTGTGAATTCTGCAAATGATTGAAGGATCTGAGGTTGACTCTGCAGACTGTGCTGAAGGGAATAATCCACAGTGTGTTATGCTGTGACATTAAAACTACTTTATGACTACAGTTTTAAAAAAACTATGGAAACACTTCATTTTATTAAATGTTTGATACCCAGATATCTTGGGTGGATTTTGGGTGGGGTAGCCCTTTAACATCATCTTGTCTTCATCATAGGATGACAAGAAGTTCTACCAGTTGGAGCTGGTCAACAGAGAGACGGGCTTCAACAAGGTCTTCAATTCCAGTGCCAACGTCGGTGTCATAAACCCTCTCATCAAGGTGAGTTGTCTCGTAGCCAAAATCAGTGTGTGTGGCTCAGATCCAGGATCCTGTGGGTGTTTGTCATCATCCCATTCAAACTGACCCTGAGACAGGTAGACAACTGTCTGATGCTAATGGGTTTGTCTTGTTGAAACGGGTGCTGAGTGTTTTATTATGAGAGCTCTCCACTGTTCTAGTTCGTGGAGCGTGCACTTGATTTATTATCACATACTTCAGTTGAATTTGGCAAACAATGACCATACAAGAGCTTCAATTTCAAATAATAATGGTGATGAGACACACAGCCAAGTGTTGTGTCACTTAAGTAAGAATCGCACCCTAAATATTGCTGATTAGCATCCAAAAGACATCAAGGCAGCCACAGCATACAATCTGGCTCAGATATCCTTAAATTACAGTTGCCAAATTATTTTATTGATATTCATGGAGGTAATAATGGTGGTAAAAGAATATCTACACAGTATATTATAGTGAAATTGATCTGCAGCGAGGAGCAAGGATGATTAGACAACTGTACTGTGATTTTTACTTTAATCAACCCAAAGATTTCAAGTTTGTGGTAAGTAGGAAGAGAGGACGTTTGGTAATCCATGTTCTTGATTTCATTCTGTGTTTCCTGGTATTTTAATGTCCCTTAATTCAACCTTCTTTTTCATTATCCCTACCTTAAATTTAGCCTTTTGTTTGAGCTCTATGAATCACCAAAGTGCAAAATCACCCCACTCTACTTGAACACGTGCTGCCTGTGTGATCATTGCACGCAGTCTCACATCAGATTTTTCATAAAGACTGACTTTGTGTGTAAAACTTCTCATCACCCTTCTTATGTGTACACAGCTGTCATTCCAAGTCTTTGATCCCTGGAGTCATCCAGAAACAATAACGCTTGATTTCAGCATCATAACATCAGTCCTCTCCTCCTCCTTCTCATCATCATGCCTGTGTTGCTCATTGTGGGTTCTACATATTACATGACATTCTGCGTGTTTCCTGATTGCCTCACTTACAAAACTTCAAACTCTTAGTGATAGTTTTCAGAAAACAGATGTGGCAGAAGTCGTCTAACGTTGACTTAAAAAATCATTTTAGTCTGATTTCCACCTACAGAGTTTTATCCAGTCCTCTTTAAATTTGTTGCCAAATGTATTTGTCCCATCCCCCAAAACTTTGATATTGTATATTTTGCCAAATGATGCTGTGTATTAATTTGTATCACACAAATTAGTGAAATAAGCAAGCTGTAAGTTATTATACTAAACCATATACATGCTATTAAAAATACTAATACAATACTAGAAAATGAAATTTAGCTATTAGAATAACTTGCAATGAGTGTGAATAACATAATAGTCAGAAAACTGTTGTTATAAATGGAAGTAAAATACAAAACAAAAAGAAATAAGCGTTATTGTTGTTGTTCTTTATTATTTCCAACACATTTCAGTTTAGGGGCCTCTTGTAAGGAAAAGAAGGGATTTTTTACATTAATGTTCCCCAGACAGGACATCAATATGTCCAAACTAAGACATTTCCATCAAAATAATATTAGCATTTGCTAACTTGATAAACCATGACGTTCTAAATGGTTAAAAATTACTACTAAACATCAGAATGTAAGTATTATGATTATGACAGTGTTAGCATGCAGATGGTTTCATTTAGCTCAAAATAATATTGTGCTTACAACCTCACAGAGCTGCTCTTGAGAAATAATTTAGTGTAAGCACAGTAAGCATCATATTACAGTCAGTGACCTCGTACAAAAGACTCGTAGGTTAGCTCAAGTGTTGGTTGCAGTCATTGCTGACTTCTCTATTCTCAACGTCCATTTAAACACCTGCTAATCTTTTCAGCACTCAGTTGACATGCAGATCCAACCCTGCCTCTCTATGTGTGTCTGTAGTTAAAAACAAGCAGCCAATCAGATCAGCGCTTCGCCAGCTTTCCTAGCCAGTCAGCTCTCCGATTCCTCAGCCCTCCCACCATGAGTCATGAAGGAGAGGAAGAGGAGGGACGGGAGGTGGAGGAGGTAGGACCAGGAGGCCGCTTTGCACCTCCTCACTCCTCACTCCAGAGGTCCCTCCCCCGACTTAGGAAGGCCCTGCCACTGTTCAGCTCGCTTCCTCCTTCTCCTCTTCCTCAGCATCCTCCTCTTCCTCAGCATCCTCCTCCTCTTCCTCCTTCTCCTCATCCTTCACATCATACCATACCAAACCTTGCTCCTCCTCATGCTCCTCATCCTCAGGAACCCCTGGTGCAGCATCAGGGCCTACAAAGCTTTAGGAGGTGAGAACTAATGTGACTTAACTTCCTCCACTGCCCTCACTTCACTTTGAGTTTCACCTAATTCAGGTAGTGAATTACGTGACGTTTGCTGCACCCACTGGCTTCTTCTCCAACCTCACTTCTTAGTTTGCCTCTCCTCTGTCCTCACCACTCTCTAAACCTGGTCAACAGCTTAAAAGCAGCTTTAAAGGCACATATTGGGCTTCTGTAACTACCCACAGTTTGTTTAGCACCTTGGCCCACACTGTAAAATCAATCATCTCAGAAATTGTTCTTTGTTATTCTTTTGCCCTATGACAACCCAAAACATAGGTAGGTCACATTTGGACTGATGTAGCTATTGTGTGTGTGAAGCTGCTTGGGAAACACTGAAACAGAAATCCATCGCACCTCACAACCTGCATGGCAATGATCTGATCAGTATGTGGGGGAAATAAAAGCCAGGAGAAGCAGCGTCACACAGCTAAACACAGCACAAGAAGCTCTGTCCAACATCCAGCTGATATGGTTTTTCCAGGCATGACTATTGGTCTTTAAAAAAGATATTTAATTAGAATTTTGTGTGAGATAGAAGCAGCTCCTGTGTCCCATTTGGGATTTAAAGGCCTTAATTTTGTTCGTGGAATTTTAATTTAAGCTTCAGTCAATGCTGGGTACTAAATTGATCTATTAATTCCACAGAGCTCTGCATTCTTTCTTCATATGTTAAAGGTCAAGAGAGAAAAATAATGAAGATATTATCCCCCCTTTGATCCATTATGGTTTAACATCACATTTTCCCATTTCCTATCACGGCACTATCACAGACAGACACTTTTTTTTAAATATACTGCAAATTCTTACTGGCATCCCCTGTCTGCTTTCTGTTGCTCATAAAAATGAACCAAACCTGAAACCTCGCACTTACAAATCACACTCAGTGGGACTTCAGACTCAGAGTGAAGCCCAGAAAAGGGGGCTGATTTGAAAGCACCGCAGCAACTCGAAAATGTGAAACTTGCGAGATAACACTGTGTTTTTTCTATCAGCAAAAAGGCAGTGGCCAAACAGGATAAGAGGAGATGAAGGAGGGCTGTTTGCAACCAATGCTGCAAATAGAAAAAGACCTGAGAGGCCTGTCACTGAGAGGCGTAACCTTTAAACCAGCTGAACCAAATGGTTAGAAACCTGGAAGCCAGTTCAGAAAGGCAGATTTTCAAAGCAGAAATCTTGTTGCTCTGTGCTTTGTGTTTATACCATGTGAACTGAATAGGAAGGTCATCCCAAGACTGTGTCTCTTGTGTTTTTCCATCTTTATAGCAGCACTGTGCGATAATCTGGCATAGTGAGCTACACGTTAGTGTTTGTGTAATCCTGTTTTATCTAACCAGCCACCACTCATTCCTACCCATTCCAAGTGTCATTCTTTGTCAGAAAAACACAGGGAATCTAAGAGGCTCTTTAAAGTGTATACCAGCAATACTTCTATGCTAAAATCAGACTTGCAGTTATATCAAAAGTGATGCAGTTGCAAATGTCTTGGAGCCACAGAAGGCTATACTGTATGTATCTTCCTTATATATATACATCAGCTGTATTCTGTCATGAGAATATAAGAAATAAAGCTGTTTTGCATGTTTCTACATTTTAACGTTTATTCTCATGTTGAAAAAACAGGATTCGCCCATAAAATACAACTAAAATATGACTGACAGACTGATTATGATAGCTTCAAATGTCTAATGACTACATATTATTACACAACTTGAGCCTGGAGATTCATTGTTGACCTTTACAAAACATATTAAATTATGTAAGTTTGTCTTACTGCTGATTTAAATCAGTGATGTATCAAGAAGCACGGCTGACTCCCACATACATTCTGATTCAGCAGTCTGAGGTTTTAACTTTTGCCCAATCAATAGCTGAAATTCTAGTTATAGTTACCTAGTTAAACTGTTTTTTTTTTTTCGGTGTGTTTGTGTCATCATTTGTACTGTATGGGGTAAAATGTCTCAAGCTCAAAGTTGTTCCTGGGACTAAGTCCATTGGTCCATTGTTCTGCCAAAAGACATGAAGGTCAGGTTAACTGGACAGTCTTGGACGGTCACTAGTGTGAATGGTTAAATGTATGAGTACTGTGATAGACTGGTGCAGGATGGGCTCCACCACCCCCCTGACTGCACAGAATACGAGCAGGATATAAAACGGATGGATGGAAGTTCACTAGTGCCTTTTACGTTTATATGTTGAAATGTGGGGCAGGTGCAGCTCAGTCGGAGCCTCTCCCTGCACATGTTTGATTCTGAACTCCAGATTGCTCCTTGTGTGTTTGGATGACAGAGAAAACAATCTAAGTTGCTTTGGATAAAAGTATCTGCCCAATAAATGTGATCAAATGTACAAAACCATGACTTCTCCAGTAAAGCAACATAGATTTATGCATGGAATCCAGCTTCCACTTGTTTGGCAACTGCTGTACTACCGTATTGGATCTTCATGATTGCACTTTGGCACTGATACTGCACAAAAATCACAGCATGCAGGGGAATTTCACGTATTTTCTGTTCTCATGGTGCCTGACAAGCTACATATATCTTATAGCTAAGATATACGTAGTTTATCTGTTCATATACCTGTATATTTGTAAATTCCTTTTGAGCATCTCTCTCTGGTTCCCCCTCCTTATTATTTTAACAAATGTTGTGTTCTTCCCTCCCTCAGCCTTCCTGAGGCTAATGCTGTGACACCATCAGAGCCCACGGGGATGGAGGTGGAAAAAAGCAAAGAATATGTTACAAAAGAGGAAGAGCTGTACTCCCAGTACTTCTCTTTTTGACTGGCAAAAAATTCTAATTCTGTCAAAAAAAAAAATCGAGCAATGGGACAGACAGCTAAAGTTGGACAGTGATCAAGCTGCAAGTTTCTCAGTTAGTTTGGGCGGCATTTATTTTAAACATATATTAATAATCAGCATGTGCAGTCGTGGGACTCCAGTGAGATTAAAACCTTAGGGCTTCCATTGATGGAGAGCATTTTGCACAGTGTGGCCTGTCAATGAATCATCATGAAAGTGTGTGTGAGTAGTGAGAAGATGAGTTTACTTCATGTAATTATCATCAACATTTGTATGAGCTCCAAGCAGCATAAACGATAAGAGAGAAATGTGATCCAAACCTAAAAGTCTTACTACTAGTGGCGTCCTATTCAAGAGGTTTGCTTGCGGCTTTGTAGGAGACACATTTGAATAAAAATTTTTACTTGTGATTTCCTGCACAGAGAAGATTCCCCTCAGGGATTAGACTGAATATCAAGGAAAAGGAAGAGAACTGATGTGCGGTGGCTTTGATTTACTATTTACAATTTACAAATCAAATTTTTGTCTCTTGATAAAACATACGTATATCCTGTAACCTTTAAAATGAACAAATCAGGAGGAAGCAGAAGACTGCAGACATTAAAGGATAATTCTGGTAGATTATAACTTGGGTGCAATTTTTTGGTTTTGCCCATGTTTTTAAATATATTCTTAATATTATTTTCTATTTCTGGACAAATGTGTCAGTATGAAACTTCTTACTGTTCTCACCTTCAGTTTTATCTACAAATTAAGCAGTTCGGCCGAAACTACCAAAATAAAACCCAAGTTGTAACACGAAGGAAATATACTTAATCATCAGTTCTCTATGTTGCTCTGAACTTATTTTCCTCACTCTGTCTAATCTTTATGGCTCAGTGTTAAAGAAACTGACGTCTTTTCATCAACATGTGTCTTATCTGTAATTTGACTGGAGGTGCTTTTAAAGTTCAGCCAGGACGTACTGATTTTTGCCTTGACATTCACCTTTAGTCTTTCTTGCTGTATGTGTGGATAACAGACGGACCTAGCCATTGATTCTGGTTGTTTTGTCTTGCTTTTATTTTATTAAGTTAATTTTTTTTTGCCTCTACAATATGATAAATCACAAGTATTCCACAATAATGACACCAGCAAAACAAGACTAACTTTAGCTTGCTGTCCCAGTGCTTTGACTGTGTACATACATACAGTAAATGTTTGAAAGTCATTTTGAAATCTCTGCGCTAGCTGAGGGGCGCTTGATTTATCATTCCAGATGCCTCAACAGTCTCAGGAGGGGAAACATCAAGATAAACTGAATCAAGCACCCCTCATATTTTTATTATTCCAGTATTTATAATGTAACAAGCTACTGTTTTTCTACGGTCTGTTTGTGAAGCCTGTAGATCAGAGACACGCAGAGGAAGACTTCTGTCAGCGACATGTAAAAGTTGATTGACTCCTAGCAACTTTTTTACAATGCCAAGGAGGGTTTAGTCAAACATTTAATTTCTTTACAAGCTCTAGGAGTTCATGTCTGTGACTGAACTCTTTTGCTAAGTGTCTCTGCCTGTGGAGCAGACCATAGAGCATGTGAAAACAGAAACACTATCATAATGCTGCTGTCACTCACTCGACATCCTCATATCTCCAGTTTTTGGTGTACTGTTGTTTTTTTTTACTTGAATTGAAGGTTTACATAGTTTTTGTGCTGAGTAATTTTCATGACCTGAAGGTCCATGAAGTCCATTCAGTAATCTGTACAGTTTCCAAACTGCATGGTCATGATTAGCCTGAAAGAGGCTTTTTCTTATTCTTTAAATGTGGATATAGCGACATGGGGTCTGAGAGTTTATGTCCTCTCAGGCTGACGCCACTGAGGTCACCTGATGTTCAGGAAGTGTTTACTTGTTTGCAGTCATGGATCAGACGGTATTAAAAACACACAAATATGATGCAGCTCACTACAATCCAACCATGAATCAACAACTTTTTTGCTGAGCTGTTGTATTGTATCTTATAGTTCAATATATTTTTACATTTGCTGTAGGTCCATTTATTGTGGAACCAAAATACATCATTTTTGCATGGTTTGTTTTTAAAGGAATTGTGCCATATTTTAGAAATTGTCAAGAGAAGATTGATTTTACATTCATTATATAGTGAACACAAAAGCCAACTTCAGCACAATAGAGTCGGCACACACACACAAGCTTTCAGTCATAGACCTTGTTTAGCATACAGGATATTCTAAGGAATTATAAGGAATTAAAGTAACTAGATACGGCCTATAGTTTATTCATTAACACTTCACAGCTCCACTGTAAATCATTTGTGTACTGCTGAAAAAGTCATTCAAGGATAGTTTTATAACGTGTGGACATTTGTGGTCATTTATTTCCATAAGAGGATACCGCTTTATGATGGAGTGTTATAGATAGGGTGCTAATACCCATTAAATTACTTGAAACGGGATAATAAACATTTTTACATTTTTGTCTAAATTTCATCTCGTCCGTTTTTGCAGTCCTACATATCATTAGACTGTACTGATTATTGCATGTCAGAGTTAATGAGTTTAGTTACTAGAATATCAATATATACACTCCAGTTTTCTTCCACCCTGTTTGCCTGATTAAAATCTATGACTGATAGCTTATTCGTAATCTGTGTGTGCAGATCCTAGTGTGTAGAAACTGGTATCCGTCTCCTCACCTGGTAGGTAGGATCCTGCATGTGAATCCTAATATGAACACGTTCATGTTTGAAGAATGAAACACTTCCTGAAACCACGTTAAGACAGGACCTCCGGCAGACATGTCTCTATTTGTGGGAAAGACAGTGACAAAAAGTCACCAAATAAGAACCTTGAGTTCGAGAACTTGAGTTCGAGAATCTTGTTTATTTAAAGAACAGACTCCAATTTTATAAAAATATGCAGATACGGTATATCATGGGATCCGTATGTCCACTTTTCCCTTATGATTTGAATGCAGCATTACATGCCTGTCATTAATGCTTACACAGCATAAATAGTTAATTTATATATATGGCAAAATAAGTGGACCAATAACAACAGAAACCAGTATCCACACTGGGATTGCAGGCCCGAAACTGAACCACTGTTGGTTCATTCCTACATACACACTGTGAAGACTATTCTAACAACTATGTTAAATACTGACATTTTAGCTTATTTTAGCATTTTCTTAACAACACAATGTATATTCTCACAATTACATCCAATTTTACTGCTCTTTCTTTTGATTTCTCATTTATATTTTACTCTACTTGATATTGGGCAAAAAAGATCCAGCACAAAAATGACAGCATCTTTTTAACTAAAACTAAAAAGCACATCCTGGGTGACTACCCTTTCAAACAGTGATATTTAAAGAACAATTCTAATTTCATTTGGCTTAAAATATCTATAATGATGAGTAATAGGCCAACAATAAAAGCAAACATGAAATTCACTCTGTTGGATTGCCAAAGTAATTTTAAAGTCTCACTGTAAGAGTGGACATAGGCTCTGTTTTCAATCATATCACATGATTTTCATCAGCAAGGGGAGTTTGTCCCAGTTAAATGTTAACCTTTTTTGAGCACTTTAGTAACATCTTATTTATATGTTTGTCATGTTTGTTTGTTTTTGTTTGTTTGTTTATGTTTGTCATTACTCCAAAATGTTATAATATTTCAAAATGAATGGGCATTCATGAGAATATCAAGTCATTTTTTCCAACAGTGACATTAGCTGGCCGTCACCAAAACATAACAACTGCAACCTAATAAAACAATTGTCAGTTCAGTTGATTTTCTTATGTGACAGTATATACTGACCAGGGCTCAGTTCATTTCACTTTCAACTCAGCATTTCTTTTTCCAAAATTACAGAAAAATGAACCAGCGTTGCATCGGTACATTTTCAGACCTAAGCTGAAATAATAAATGTGTTGCAGTTTGTCATTTAACCTGAGCTGAAAGTGATTTGATGTCACACCTGTGACTTATTGTTTAATGATGTCTGTCTTGTCATTTTTGAAGTGCAACTATAAAACTATTATAACAATAACAATATTTATTTATATTTATATCATTTCTGTTGTATGTTATGGAACAGTAAAATTATGATTGTGAGATAAAGCCTGCTGTGCTTTCCTTTTCTGTGTGTGTGTGTTTGTTTGTGTGTAAGACAAAGAGACATGCGGGGATTCACTACTGCTCCCACAACAGCCTTAATAAGCAATTTATGTTCAGTAGCCATTAGTAGTAATTAGTAAGGGTCATATTACACAGTATGATTTATGACAGACGGCAGCAACACTTACGAACACTCTTTGGTTACATGTTGGGCTTGCCGCCACATTTACATAACTGTCCGGCCCTGTGGTTGTTATAAAAGTAAGAGTCATTAAGAATAACGATACCTGTAAAATGCTTCATTAGTCTCTAAGAGAAGAGAAGATGTATAGCTCCAAATAAACACAACAGAAGTCATCTCAAGGCACTTCACAGTGTTTAAGATCTTACAAAATATAACTGTAAACAGAATTTTATAGAAAACCCTACAACCCTCAACAACAAAGCAGCACCAGGAGACAGTGGAGAGGAAAAACTCCCTTTAGAGGAAGAAACCTCCAGCAGAACCAGGCTCAGGGTGGGCGGCCATCTGCCTCGATCAGGTGAGTGGAAAGAGGAAAGGCAACAAAAAACAACAAGCAGCAAAAACAGGTAGGACCAGTAACTACACTCTGGAGATATACAGCTTTAAAGCCGGGGATACCTGAGGAGTACAGAGAGGAGGAAGCATAACTACAGGAGAGAGAAGACTAATATAATGACATGTAATGGTAGCATTTAAATGATGAATTTGAGAGACCAGAGGATAGAAGAGAAGAGGAGCTCAGTTTATCAGTAGAGGTCCCCCAGCAGACTAACCTATAGCAGCATAACTAAGAGATGGTTCAGAGTCACCTGATCCGTCTCTAACTATAAGCTTTATAAAAAGGAAAGTTTTCAGTTTCATCCTACGCAGGTGTCTGCCTTCTGAACCTGAACTAGGAGCTTTTTTCACAGGCGAGGAACCAGAAGTAAACCTGCACTCTGAGAACGGAGAGTTCTTTTGGGAAAATATGGAACTATGAGGTCTTTAAGATAAGATGGAGCTTGAGTATTAAGTCCTTTTTATGTGAGGCAAAGTGTTTTAAACTCTATTCTGGATTTTACAGGAACTATATGAAGAGAAGCTAATGTAGGAGAAATATGATCTCTCTTGGTAATTCCAGTCAGAACTCTGGCTGCAGCATTTTTGATTAACTGAAAACTTTTTAAGGAGTTATTGGGACATGTATCAGTGAATTACAACAGTACAGTCTAGAAGTAACAAATGCATGGACTAGTTTTTCAACATCACTTTGAGACAGGATGCTCCTAATTTTAGCAATATTCCTCAGGTGGAAAGGGCTGTTCTAAATAATTCTTTGATGTATGAAGATATCCTTGTCAAAGCTAACTTTGTGATTCCTTACAGTTTTATTTGAGGCCAGTGTTATATCCTTAAGGTTAAGAATATAATTAGACATCATGTCTTTGAGGTTTTTAGGACCAAACAAACTAACCTCTCTCTTGTCTGAATTAAGGAGTTACATATTTATAGATATATAGACTTTTATGTCTTAGTTTAATCAATTGATTGATTAATTGGCTTCTTCTGGGTCCATAGATGAATATAGCTGGGTACCATGTGCATAGCAATGACAGTTTATAGTGTTTTTTAATAATCTTGCCTAAGGGGGACATACCTGTCCAAGCACAGAACCATGTGCATGAAGACTCATCATTAACCTGCACAAACTGAAGCTACCTGGAAATAAAAGAAGTACTTGTGCTGCCCTATAGGGATGGTACGTTACCTAGTTGCTAGGTAGAATAACTGTTTAGGAGCCCTGTGATTGGTGGTCCCTTTAACGGAGCGACTAGACTAACCAATCACATTTGACTTTAAATATAAACATTTATAAACTTATTATTGTGAATTGGAAGGGTAAACAATTTTCACAAAAAAATAGTACAATACAATTATTTGTCCAGCTGGAGAATTTCTGGCCTTTTATTTCTCTCACATCAAGGTAAACGGGTGAGTTAATGTAAAATACCTAATGCTAATATTAATACTAATGCTAATGCTAGCTAGTTTGTGCAAGTAGGATATGAAATGAACAAGGAAATAAAACCACTGCTCTTATTGTCATGCAGTTTATTTACTGTTTTGTTTAAAAGTCCTGTGTTACAATATTTCCAACATACATAAATGAACAAAACCATTTTTATTTTTACTTTAAATGTATAGTAATTGATGTTGTTACATTTGTATTCATGTAGTAAAGATCCATTGTATGTTCTAGAAATGAGGTTGGTAATTTGGTAAAATTATCATTTGAAAGTAATGACACAACTATTTAATATTGTGGACTTGTGAGTGCACTTCAGATTTACAAATGTAAAATTACACTGTAGCTGCCACACTTGTGCTGTTATTAACCAGAAATATCAACAATAGTCAGTAATACATTTTAAATCTAAACAGTAAGGGAACTTGGCATAAACAGTCCTTTAGTGAAATCACACCATGCAAAGTGAAACTTTCTTCACTGATAAACTGACAAACTGCATGTACTGTGTATGTGAAGCCTGCTGGATCAGACACTGTGTGTGGAATATGTTTAAAACTTTCTATTTGCACTGAAAAACCAACAGTAACAGGATGATTATATTACTTTAAGTGCCTTATTTATATGCTATTTTAATCAAGAAGTAGGCACAATGTCAGACATGTGTCCTGACAGTAAGCTAATTGGCTTGACAGGCAGCTACATTAGTCAGCCATTGCTAACTAATAATTAGTTCCAAATATATAAATATATTATGCCATGTAGATTCAACTGATTGCACTAATTTAAAATCTCTTTGCCCTTGTTATAAAAGGGGTTGCATTTAATTATAAATTGTGCAGTCATTTACTAGTATTATTTAAATAATTTGCCTAATAACATTCAGAAATCTACTAATTTACATGGAAAATGGTGCATAGACTTTAATTTGACTGTATGTTTATACCTGAAGGGCACCTTAGGAGTCAGAATTAAACAATGTGCTGTCCCTCCGTTTAATGCATTGGATGTATTATATCTATGTTTTGTTTAGTTTTTTCACCGGCTGTCTGTGGTGTGTGGTTTCTGGGAGCAAAAAATGAAGGAAAAAGTAAAGATGCACATGGGAAAAATACTTTCCAGCATATTTCTCCTAATGATTGGGACGATGGAGGGAACAGGGTTCGTGGGAATTGGAAGATGTATTTGTATTTCTATTTCAGTGTTACACACATTGCACATACTGTTCTATTAGTCTTAAGCAGGAGACATTGTCATACAGTAGCTTAACATTTGAAGAGCAGCAGGCAGATATACATGCACACAGTATATCAGTGAAGTTTAGACCGTTGAAGTCGGGTCACTTTTGATCATTCCCTTGAGAAAGAGAATCTGATCCCAGATCAGTTCTCATAGACACATCACCCTGGAGCTCTGCCACAGCCATGTACTGAGAGGGTTTGGCCATTACTGAATTCACATGGAGTTGTATTACCTCCATAATCCTTTTTTATGGCTGCTGTCAAACAGGGTTAGGCTGATACATAGGTAGGATATTACTGCTGTCTTAGAAATCTTATCCAGATGTATGAGTGAACCTCATATATCAGCCAAACCCTCTTCCACAGTACAGCTGTGCCAAACTCTCTCTGGCTTTGCTGCTCTCAGCTGCTCAGCAGGACGATGATGTAAATAAGAAGTAGACAGATGAGGATGAGGGTGAAGTTGACAAACAGCTCCTGCAGGTTCCTCTTGGCTTGTGGGTTCACCTCGATCTGAGACGCTCGGCGGATGGCCGACTTGGTCATGTGCTGAACGCGCTCCATGGAGACAGCAGACTTGTTAGATTGTGATGGACTAGTTGAAACGAGAGGGAAGTGTTGTCAGGCTGCTGGGCCTGTTAGGACTCTGAAGAGCTGGACTGACTGGGTCAGACTGTCTTCAGGGGATGAGTCTGGGAATCAAGGTGCTGTTTGTTTTCTGTAGATGAGCTCGGGTCAGGTGTTGTAAGCAGTCTAGCCTCTCTTCTCTTCTCTTCTCTTCTCTTCTCTTCTCTTCTCTTCTCTCTGTTATTAATAAGAGGGGAAACAGACAGGGAAATAAAAAGATTCATAAAGACCGAGTTCACTGTTTGGTTCTCACTTTCATATCATGAGAGCTCTACTCTGGCTGATACTGTATCCTTTGGTTGAGAACTTGTATGACTTTTCTGTGTCACTATACATGGTGTGGTGATAAGGAAGCTGCTCAGGAAGTGCCTACTGATGTGTGATGACGTGTTAAGCCAGCCTCTAATAGGAGTGGCAGCAACACAGATGTCAACAATGAGAATGATGAAAATTAAAATAAAATTTAAATATAACAGAAAAGTAGAAAATGTTTTATATACATTATTACTGAGAGGGTATTTACCTTTTAAACTAGACCAATAAATGTGGTTTTATTGTAATGCACTGACTCTCCAGGACCAGTGCAATAAGTCACACTCAGTCAGTCCTGAAAGGTTTTCTTGTTTAAAGCAAAACCTGGATCATTGTTTTATATTGTGGATGAAAAGTGAGTAGAGAATGAAGGTGGTAACAAGGCTTGTGAGCAGAAATGGTAAATGAGCCTCAGCTCTCTGCACCGCCCGAGTCCCTTTTGTCGTCTGATCTGGGATCAAAGACATTGTGACAAAGTGACCGTGCTTTTGCATTAGTGGCTTGCACACACCGAACATCTTACCACTTTCACACCTCCTCTGCCAAGTTCTTCTCTATATTTAATTCAAGGTTCTTCTAGCGGCCTCTGCTGGGAACATTGTTCACTACATGCTGTAATACAAAGGAGGAGATCAACAGACTGACAGCTTTGGATTCCTATAGAGCCCTGGTACTGGAGCTGGAGAGGATGGTAATCCGGGCATTAGATACCCTGTGTTCAAAAATTAAGTCTGTTCTGAAGTTGACAGAGTGAGAAAGACTTTTATTTTTTAAGTTCATGATACTAAAACTGAACTCCGTAACTTTACTAACTTCCATTTTTCATTAAATCCTGTTTACTTGCTTCATCATGGGATCAGTACAGACAGCAGTTTTCATTTTAGCCCCATGATGTGCTCTACAGACACTTCAACACATCTATTTTTATCAATTCACTTCTGTTTCTATCTTTAATCGGCTTCTGAGTCACCCATTATCACTTGACATGTTAACACTTTTACACACACACACTTCCTCACATGATGCTCCATGACTCTAAAAGAGTGTCAGTGTCCTCCTGAGACATCTAACATCTGAAGTGTCTTCAGGTGTGTTTGATTTGATTTCTAAGCCCCAAAGACTCACACCCCCTCTGTCCATGTAAAGTAAAATGTACTTGGGAATAGTGTCCCACCCTTCATGACCTTAGTATATTTTAGTTTAGTCCACATTCACAGTCGACAGTATGCACAGCTTCACAAGAAATGCATACTTATTACACTCATACGTATTTTTAACTCTATGTTTTAGTTTCTGGCTCACATAAAAACTTTGATAACATCAGGACATGACCAATCCAAAATTAGTAGTTTGCTAATAATGACAATTCAGCAGATAAAGTCATACATTTTCATTCTCATGAATAGTGGCCTGTGAACTAAAATGATGACTCCAAATGAATCACCATATTTCTGTGTATTTGCTGGATGTGTAAATTGGCCCCATCTTCACAGTAACAATGTCATTATATGATAATATTTCAAAGTTGTTCCACTGACCTCAAGCAGCCAAAGAAAATAATGAATGCTGTTTTAATTAAAAATGTAATCACTAGGAATAAGAAGTCTTGTTATGTTTGAAAGCATAGCCTCTTGTGGAAGGAATGCTTTATATTAAAATAAAAAAACTAGGATTTCTTTTTATTATTACCAACGCCGTGCAGTCTGTGGTTTTCTTCTTGCTGTTTTGGTCAGTAGAGTAACTGCAGCTTAACGATCTTCCCTCAGCTCCACTGGCTTAATCGTAAATTCCCCAGTGTCATACAAGAGGTAGCTTTAAATTCTGAGTCTCACCCTGACAACAACTCATACCAGATCCAAAATAATAAATATTTGTAATCTGTTTTTGGGAGGCCAGTGTCTTGGGCTGTGAATCATTCAGCATCACCAAGTCATAAACTTTCCACTTAATCACATATTTCTCTATTCTCTCCTTTACTTCCCCTATTCAGTAAGAAAAATGAGTGAATTTTTGTTTTTTTCTTAGCTAAGTTGTTTTATTTTTGACACTTTAGCGTTAAAATGCGACTGTTCTGTGGACCCACACAGTGTAACTGACAACATGTGAGTGACTGGTGCTCCACATTATCCTCCGCTCGTCTGTGCACATCAGCCCTGCCATTATGTGCTGAGTGTGGACTGCCAATCATTTCATACCAGAAGACAGTCTATCATTCCTTTCTGAGGCTAGTAAGTAATCCTCATCGAAAAATGAGTGAAAAGATTAAATGTTGACAGTAAATACACTCAGGCCTTATTCCCCTGTACTGTACTGATGAGTTAAATTCCTCAATATAACTTTAGTTTTACATGATTTAGATTGGCCATTCAACCCCCCTGTAAATATGCTGTGTGAAGCACTAAGCTTGTGTGTAAATCAAGTTTTATTTTTAGATGCTTAATACCGTTAAGGTAGAGATGACTCTTTTGTTCTGTTGAAAGAACCATGTTGTACTTTTATAAACACTATCAGCTGTTGTGAGCCATTGTTGCCAAGAGCTAAATGTTTCCAGAGTGACCGAAGAGAGGGTGTGATGTGTTGATGTGTAATTAGACATTAAAGTTTTTGGAAGTTACATGAGAAGTAAAGACTGAAATCTTTCTATTGAGTTTGGGGAACTTAACATGTTTGTTATGTGTGTTAACATGTTTGTTATGTGTGTATGTGTGTCGTCTGAAGACTTTTAGATGCCCGTCATTCCGTTGGTGTGAGTTTTATCAGCGTGTGTCAACACCGGCAGCTGTTGAAATGAAGCTTCACACAGACGTGCAGGTACACACACAAACATTCACTCCCTGACTGACTACACGTTATGATTTTCAGTGACTTGATATTGTACTTATTACTACTGTACTTATCTCTACAATCTGTACAGACACTAGCAACAGTTTATTAGTTTCCTATGATTCAGTTGAAATCTATAAACATGAATAAATAGTTTTCTTCAATTTGTGGCACGTCGTCTTAGAGAATTATTGCTTTTAAAAAGGCATGACAGCTATTGAGTAGTAAAATGTAGGTTAGACAGACAGACGAGTTTACTGATGCTGACCTATTATTCTAACTAGGGCATGATCAGTGTCACCCACCTGCTTATGACAGCTGTCCACTGCCAGTACTTTGCACCAAAATGAAATGTCTTCTGCATTTATCAGACTTTATCCTAAACAGCTAAAGTCTGTTAATTTCCATTATGAGAATCATTTCCATCAAAAGAAAGTTTTTAGCCTGCTATAGAACAGATATGACGGTGCTAAATGTCAGTGAAAAGATTTCTAATCTATAGCACTAATAATATCTACTTTCACATTTGTATATTTCTTTATTTTTGGCTTAGTTGGACAGCATTGTCACTGTTCATTGTTGTGGTCTTTTATGTTTATTTATGCCCATTTTAACTCTTTGAGAGGATGATGAATTATGTAGAGGTAAAGGTTTGACAGTTGTCATGATGGAAAAACAGACTTATCCACACTGATTTTAAACCAAAGGTCATTAATTTGTAGAACATGCTAAAACATTAATACGCTATGAAATCGCTGGTTAAATCAAGTTGATTTTGCTCCCTTAGTGCTATAAAGTGAAATCATGTGCTTAGTATGAGTGGGAATGAAAGAAGTGGAGATGAATGTTTATCCCCCTGGGAGGCTCTGTCCAGTTTCCATTCCTCTCCCTACCATTCCTTTCGGCACTGTTTACTGTATGTGAACAATGACTTTATAATAGGAAATGATGAATCATACAGCACTTCTCTTTAACTTAGCATTAAACATTACCTCCTTGTATCCTCACAGTGGGAAAAATGATGCCATACTGTAACTTGTTTGTGTTGCAGTTAGGCATCTGTAGCTGTAACTTTCAATAATCTGCTTTAATGCCTATCATAGTCTAATGTTGCATTTTTGTCCTACATATGTATGTTATAAATGTTAAATTATCTCCCATTCTACTGTTCTATTATTAAATTAGAACGAAAGGATAGCAGTGTGTGTGGAGGATGCTGGTTCCTACCTTTAAGATGAGAACAGAGCTGGTTGGAGTTTGAGAGAGAAATGTCAGATATGCAGCACTGTGCACGGCTGTAAACACAGCATGAGGGAGGGAGAGAGAGAGAGAAAGAGAGGCAGGACATCCTAGAAAAGATTTCTGGAGAGTGGTGATATCAAGGTCATACCAGGTCTGGTGAATTATACATGCAACAGCCAGCATGTACTAGGGCAGTTCACCTCAGTTCGGGAATTTGGGTTTGGGTCAATGCAATTAACATAATGTTCAGTGGTAACATGTAGTAGTAAATTGATTGTTTCAACATTTTAGTTACAGATTTTCCCGTTTTAATCATTTGGTATCGGTACTAATATCCAGTAATATTGTTTGTGTTTTTCTTGGTTAAATATTTCTGTCCTCAGCAGCTCTTAACAAACCACGTTCCAGACTTAAAAGGGAGTTTTACCGAAAATCGTGGACACTTAAATAGTGAAGCTTCATGGCTGTTGTAATTTGTTTGCGAGTAACAAGTGAATAAATCACCAAATACAAATTTATCCAAACATAAAGATAAATGTTTAATTTTAAAGACCAGTATAAAGAACTCTGCATAAGATGTTGAGTTACAGGAGCTAAGCTGGCCCAGGTAGCAATATGATCCATTAGTCTTAAGCATCAAATTCAGAAAATATGTTTGGATTTTCACATGTTTCAAGTTTGCAGTCAAATCTTATTTGGTCAAGAAAAGGAAGACACTAATGCTGACTCATCATCAACGACCAGGAAGACAGTGACAGGTGCTCAACCCCTTCCCTGTGCTTCCTTTAGTGCTTTTAGATTAATATAAATAATAGGTCACCATTGTTGAATTATTCATCCTTTGTTTAACACTTCCATGAAACATGAGGGGAGGAAGCCAATTTATCGTAGGAGAGCAGGCATGCAGTTTGGCCTAAAGTACAATCAAACTCATCACTGGTGACCCACTACTGTATATCATTATATCATTATACTGTATCATTGTTGTGGAACCCTGATAGTTGGCGCACATGTGGTGCTTATGAACAGCTGACGACACCTCTAAATATACAGCTTGGCCATGACCAGTCTGGGAATCCATCCTTTGGGATCCAGATACTATTGATGCAGCAACAACAAAACAATTTCCCAATTTTATCAAACATGCAAAACTCTACTTCATTTTTGCTACAGTTTGAGAATTAGAAAAAGATGTTTGTTTATTGTAACCTTGAAAGTGTACTTAACCCATCAGTTATGACGCATAGCATATATAACTAAGTGACATCATTATGAATATACTGTAATATATTTGAACAACTGGGTGTTTGGTGAAGTATGTTTGTGCATGTGTTTCAACGCGTGTGAAGTCCTGGACAGCATCCCTCACTTGGGAAAAATCAAAACAGACAAGAGGTTCAAAAAAAGTCTGGAAAAGTAAAAATAACCCCTCCGCTGTGGCCCAGAAACCATTGCATCTGGCTTTATAAGGAGAATCTGCATGTAAACAGGCTATCAGTCACATACTGTGCAGAGAGCTTTGTTGTTATTGCTACTTGCTGCTCTTGTGTCGATACACACTTCAGATAGTCTGAAAACACAGGCATGTAGATATTTCTCTCACCTTCTTTTATGACAATTGTATTTTCCAGAGATAAAATCCAACTTTGATCCTCTCTCTGGGAAAGCTGGACTATGCTCCAGTAGGACATATGGTCTTTATGAAGTTTGAATTAAAAACTACAAAAATGTTTTACTAGTGATATAATAAGATCAATTTACAGAGATAAAGAAAGATAATAATCTATGTACAACCCAAAATACAAGAAATAGAAAGATTTCTGCTTGATCTATCCCAATTAATTGGGATAGATCAAACTGTGTATTCAAAAGACAAAACGTAGGTATTACCCCGAAGAGCTACAAGAGGTCTTTTAAAACCAAGTGCTGATATAATGCTATAAGACATGCAGTACGGTGGCAAGAAATGTTAAGGCTAAAAAAAGACTGTCAAAGGTCATCTGTCTCCAAAGGGATTTTATACACGACAACTTATAGGTTTTCTCTTTTTAGTTATCTTTGTGTGGAGTCAGTCCACCACTAAACAAATATCTGATGGATTGCCAACTTTATGAGTGCCAGACAGTGAATCTCAATGACATAGGGTATGACTAAAATGTTCACAATTACTGATGTTAAATAGCTAACATAGTAAACTGATGTGATGAACATGGGAAACATTATACCAGATCTTCTTCTTCTTCTTCTTCTTCTTCTTCTTCTTCTTCTTCTTCTTGTTCTTCTTCTTCTTCCTTTTCTCTTCACTGCTTTTATATCTAACTCAAATTACAGAAGACAAAGAATTGCAGTATAAAATGTTTCACCAAGAAAACTCTTTTCTTTTTTTAATTCTGTGTAACAGTTCGGCTCTGCAGCCTTATATGGTGAAATACCAGACTTCTCTGACCTAAGACTAGAAAGAGAGGACGATACAGAGGGAGAGACTGATACAAAAAAAACACCCCAGGCCAGAGAAAACAGACAATGCTTCTGCTTCCATTCAGAAAAGAGAGAGATTTGTTCACCATAGAGGTAAGAGAGCACATTGAAAATCAAAAACATTTAACTGACTGTACATTTTCATGTGACATTTTTGAACTTTGACAGCTGGGCACATTTTCATGAAACATGTTATGGATATTAACATATCCCAGAGGGTTATCTGTGATGACATTGGGCACCACCTGCACTTTCCTCCTCCACCATTGATGTTTTATAATTATATAAATTATATTAGATTTATCATTGAGTTGAGTTAGATTTTAATTAGTGAACTTAAGAACAGGGGGTAGACATTTTTTTGAACAAGGCTTGATGTTGCTCCCTGGAGGCCTGCATGCTGCTTCTTGCATGAAACAGGTGATGCAAAACCTCTTGTATACCCTGTGGGACCTGAATCAACATAAAAGCAAGTGGAAATCAGCACGTGCATGTATGACATTTGTACACTATAAAGTTTTAACTCAGAACCATCATGGTCAACATTGCTTGTTTACATTTGTCTCCACAGGAAGCAAGTACTGTATGTGCCTCAGGCTATACAAAGTGCCTGCTGATATCAGCTCCATAGTTTCTTCCTAAGGAACCAGGTAGGCAGAGATGATACAGTCCATACTGCAGTAGGATACTGCTTTGGCCTATGTATTGATAATTGGTGTCAAAGTCCACATGTTTGTAAATTGTGGGCCCCATGTAGATGTGCACACACAGGTCTGTTTGGTCTGTGTCGTAGGCTGACGACACATTTACATCCTATTGATTCTCAGGAACAGCCATCAGCCATTTTGAGTTAGAACACTGTCATCCTCATGAAGAGCTGTAATATTGCATCATTGCATATTGCATTACATTACCGTCATTTATAATGCTTTTTAGTTGATGTGGTTGTATGTTGTATGTTATGCTTGCCTTTTAAGATGCAGAGATCCATAGACTAGAGGGATAGAAAGGGTATTTTAGAGGTGAAGAGAGAGCTGGAGGGAGAGTTTACCCCATCAGCTGTGTTTACTCTGAAAGACTTACTGCTTCTCTTGGCAGCTTCACACACATTCTCTCTTTCTCTTTCTGCCTCTCTGTTCTCCAGATATAGCCAGCTATGTGGAGGACCCTACAACTAGCTTTTCCCCAGAGGCCTCAGACTAAGAGCAGGGTTTATCTGATATAAGCTTTTGAAGGAGTACCAACCTGACAAAACAACTCCTCTGATAGCCACTCTAATGACATTCAAATATATCTGAAAAGACGTTGGCAAAACTTAAATTTAGAAAAATCTAATTTAGAAACATATTTGGGTTAAAGATTCCTCCAGGCTCCGTTGGACAGGTTTATTAAACATAGAGTGACTATAGGGCCTTACTGGTGCTGGGGCCAAATGCTGATATATCTTACAGTTCAGTATATTTTAAAATCTGGAAAACCAGCTGACCACGAAAACTTAAAGTGAAACACCTAACTGAGGTTTCAGCTCTAATAAAATCAATCTTTAATCCATCAGCGAGCAGTGTTACAAAAACAACCCCTGATGTTTCTGACACAGCGATGGCTGCATTAGTATGCACACTAATACACTGAACCTAATGTGATTACAAACAAATCGCTATTGAAACACAGACCACATGCACCTTAATGTCATGATCTGATTCTAATGAGTAATTTGGATTGTTAATATCGGCAATTAAACATATGGAGAATTCAGTTATTAATTCAGCTGGAGCTGTGAGGTACCTCTTTTTCATTAGAGCCCAGGAGGTTCCACAGCAGTGACATGGTTCAGACATGAAGAAAGTGACTGACAGTGTTTACAGCCTGCTGGAGATCGTGTCAGTCTGACTAAAGAACGACTGACACAAACAGAAAGCAGACATGCTTCTTCAAAACATAGTGTAGAGATTCTTTGTGGAACCACAATATTCACTTTATGGTGAATAGTATGTATTTATAATTAAAGTGAACCTATGTCCTGTATGATTCAATCATTGTAATCAACTGTAATTTGGTCTTAAACTAAACTAAACTACATGTATATTGTACTTGGGTAGATATTGTTGGTGATAGCGGTGGTAGAGCAGAGAAAACTAACAAAACAGGGACCTGTAGTGAAACTTTGCATCACTAGTTATCAAAATATCCACAACGTGCAGGCAAAAGTATTAATCTGATATTTGTTTTAGATTTAAAATTAAATTTGGAGAAGTTGCACTGTACATCCTGAAGACTTCCAAACTTTGCATCCAGTTGGCAAGAGCTAGACTGGGAATTCTTCCCATCTGCTGGTGTGCTCTGCTCAGAAACACCACAAAACCTTAAAGTGAAGCTATCAGAAGCTGATAGCTTTCCTCCTCTGGGATCAGAAGTCCAAAGGAAGTCTCCTCACCCCAGATGGTGAGCACAACCCAAGCTTTTAGCACTCATAGTACAAAATGCAGCTGGATATTGTAGTGGTAAGATCACCGCCTTCAATGCGGGAGAATCCCAGCTGTGGCCTACTTCCAGTAGGGGTCCTTAGGAAAGACCTCCTTACACTTACCCTGTCTTCTTTTACCAAATAAGTTTACCAAAATAAAATCCAGAGCAGCCAGCCTCTGTCATTCTGAGCTAAAATACAGTAGACCCAGTCTGAGTCATCCACCTGTCACGTCTTCTAAAACAACTCAGCACTCCTCATGTGCTAAATACATACTAAATATGAAATGCCACAAATCCAGTAGACACAATAGATGGGATGCCCCAGTCATTTCAAATCCAACACACTTGATTCTAAACTTAAAATGGTTTTAACCCAGTCTATGGATGTACCACAATAGCCAAAAGTAACAACAGGAGACTGGAGTTGTAAGACTAATCCAGTGTAGCCAGTCATGCATCATACTTTTTCACTAAAACCACATAAAACACATGCCAGGCTTCCCAAAATAAAACCACACAAATCCGCAGCACCTGATGTACATTCGTTCTGTCACGTCTCCAAAGTAATCACTCAAATCCAGCACCTCCAAAGGACGGCATTCCCCCCACCCCCAGTAACAATCACTCAAATTCGGAATGCCCCAGGACACTCAGTCTCTAAAAATAACACATCCATCGCACAGGATTTTTGGACACACCTGTCATTCCTCCAAAAATAGAAACCCAAATCAGCTGTGGCCTATCAGTTGTGAGATCAGAGCTACAATCAAATATGGTTTTATACAAGAGATGACGTGAATCTGTTTTTAGTTTTAACAACAAGCCTCAGAGCAGAATAATATGTGTGTACTGTAAGTCTAGTAGTGGTGAAAGAGAAGATTTCTGAAGATTGCATGTAAACAAAGTTAAAAGCAGACATTTCTAGATTTTGTCCTCATTAATTTATGCTCTGTTAAAAGTCAAGCAGCAAACAGAGATAACTTTAAAACTGCATTTTAAATTAATTTAATTAATAAGTAATATTAATATTCTTTAAATATTAGCTTTTCATTAGCATGAATGTCCTCTTGCACCCCACACTCGTGCAGAGGGTTGATCAGTAAGGCAACAGTGATGGATGGTTGACACTTATCAAGACTGTATCTAATAAAAAGGCTGCATCATGCTCATGAGCGAAAAAGGGATAATCAGGTATTAACATGTTATTATAATATTATATTAAGTGATATAAATAGGGCAGATGTGTGAAGCTGTGCTGAATCTCAGTTCTGGACACTTACTGTACATAAAACTAATATTTAACTTCTCATACTGTTTCACTTTGGACAAGACAACAACAAATATTAGTCCAACATATTGTAGACTATCCATATTTCTCTCAGCCCAAAGAATCATTGACTAATCACTCCAGTCAACAGTAACCCTGTTTCGGCTGTGAAGTCCAGAGAGGATAACACGGGTCCATTGCAGATAGTGCAGGCTACTTTATGCATAACTAAACATTCTTATCAGGAGCCTTCATTAGAGCACAGTGGGCATTCTTTCCATTGATGCAATATTGTGTCATCACATTGAGTCTATAAAAAGATTTGCAAAGGCAACTTCAAGAGTACAACAGGCTGTAACGAACTGCTGTGTGTCCTGTAAAACATTAGCTACCTAATGTTTTGTTTCGGCATTCTCAAGAAAAGGATTACAGTACATGATGGAGACTGTGTGTGTCTCTATCTACACATCTGTCATATATATGTCATATGTATGGAATAATCCTGTATCCAGAGGTTACAGTTCATGTAGTCTGGAGGAAAGGAGCCTGTTGGACTTTAGTATCTGACTGAAGGGCTCTTCCCCTTGTTGGAGGCAACCTGCTCATCTTAGAATGAGACATATTTCGTTTGACACAGTCTGGTTCAATTATATTATAGGCTACAGTTATTTAGAGAATTCTGATATGATGAAAAAGTCTTCAGAAGCGAGCTGATTGGCGGATGAGGTACACATAAGGGATTGTGATTGGAAGCTGAGGTATCTAAGGGGTTTGTGTGGTTTGGGCTGATGTACAGACAAGCTGGACAGGAGCAGTGGAAAAATAACTGCTCTATTTATAAAGGCCCATTTAACAGAAGAGGGTCATCTGTGTCCCTCATAGGAACTCATTCAAACTCCTCCTACCATGAACTCACATCCATCACAAAGCAGATTGGAACACATAACTACCTGTTTTTAGGTATTTTGCAGGTTTTTTTTTTTAATAATGTTGATGTTTTTAAAAATACATTAAACGTAAAAGATTAAATCTTATGGATAATTATTGATTTTCTAAATGTAATTTGTTAACTAAAGTAACAATTTAATAATTTTAAATAAATGCTACATTATAAGTATATCAATCTTGCTGTAAAGCTTGTCTGTTGTTTAAAGGTATATTAAGTAATGGGACATAGAGTTAATGTAGAAAAAAGAAATCCCCTGTGTTTCTAAAACAGGAACAGAAAGTTACAGACAAAAGTGATATAGACAGAGCTTGTAATAGATGAGCATATTTTATTTAAAGTGTCTTTACATCAGTAATTTCCATTAACAGAACAGCTTAGAGGGTATGGTGATATCAAACAATAGCATTAGATGATATAAAAATGGCTCATTAGGAGACAAAACATCCTGATTATGTAGCTACTGTTGGGACATTTAAACTGACTCTTCATGCAGTGTTACATACAAAGCTAGAGAGTTGTTGGTGCACATAATGTAATGTAGTGGTGCCATCCTGTGGACAACTGTCAAAATAACATGGTTTGGTTCTTTCTGTTGTATGTTTTTTAGTTTGCAGTGGTCTTTGTCAGTGGTCACAGAACAAAAACAAACATCTTCTTATGAACATACATCATCTGAGGGACCAAAATTAGAAGTATTAATTATATATATAACATATTTAGTTATTAAGATTATATCAAAATAAGGTAAATATTTACCTGACATATTAAGACTTAGAAAAAAGTCTTTTTTGGAAAGTGTTTTTTCCTGTTTTTATAGAGAACAGAAAGAGGAAGTGATTCTTGCACTATATGCACAATCATGATGTTACTCAAGAGCAGGAAGGGCTAAGATGTATTTGAGACCTGTGAGATCACTCCAACAACCTTTTAAATGAAAAACTTTGTAAAGTGTATTATCTGTTCTTGATTCATATCCTGACATATTTGTTTGTTTGATTTGTAAAGTTAGGTTTTAACAATGACAGATTCATTAAAGAACATCATTAGTTTACCACTTCCAGTGTCACAAGCAACAGTGATTTGGTCTCAAGCTTTGTGCACGTAAACATCCGTAAGTGTCAAAAATGGCCATGTCTCGTAGACAACGTCATTAACCTTTCCTGCAACCACTTTAAAAAAGAAACCATTCTGTCTTTCACCAGCTGAAAGCTTTTAGTGTAGCAGTGGGACATGTTCAGTTTGTCAAAGTATAATTTAACACTACTCTGATGCTGTGTGACCATGATCAGTAATGTATACAATTAGTTTTAAAATCATGTCTGTTTTTATCACAAAGTGGGAGATATTATATCTCTATATAATTTTTTATCTCTATGTATTTGTGTTTGAGCTTTAACAGTGTTGTCTGCTTAAATTGCTCATATTTACATTTTATACTGTATGATATTGACACAACATGTCTGGGGCAGTTACATGTGTTCTAGGTCTACACAGACCTAGAACATACTAGAACAAGTATTAACACTTTCAGGATACTAAAAACAAAACTGAAAGAAGAAAGCTGGAGGATGTGAAAAGTAATAGACACTAAATGAGACTTGTGGAACAGATAATCACACGTCTTCAGGCTATCAGAGATAGCCTCCATGAATTCCTTGCTTCTAATGTGAACTCTGCTGTGTGTTAAACCATACAAAAGAGAAGTGAGCTTTAGTGCCCAGTTTCGTCTTTTTGTCACACGGATCTACTGTTAGTGTCCCTTCTTGTACCTGTTTACAATTAGGTATTTAAGAATGTGCAGTTCAAAAAAAAAACCTTAGCATTGTTTGCAATTTATTGGTTTATGCATAAATTGGTCCATAATTTCCAAGCAGAACTTTCCATTCTCAGACTGCAGATTTACTTGTGGTTCCTAGAGTTTCCAGATGTAGAATGGGAGGCAGAGCCTTTAGCTATCAAGCTCCTCTCCTGTGGAACCAGCTCCCAGTTCAGGTTCTGGAGGCAGACACCCTCTCTACATGTAAGACTAGACTTAAAACTTTCCTTTTTTATAAAGCTTACAGTTAGAGATGGATCCATCTTTTAGTTATGCTGATTTAGATTAATCGGGGACCTCTACTGATGCACCAAGCTCTATCCATTGCCTGCTGTTCTTTCCTTTCTCCTATTTCCACTCACCCCAACCGGTCGAGGCAGATGACGCCCACCCTGAGCCTTGTTCTGCTGGAGGTTTCTTCCTCTAAAGGGAGTTTTACCTCTCCACTGTCACTTAGTGCTGCTTAAGTGGGGTTGTTGGGTTTTCTAAATAATTCTAAATAATTCTTTATATAGTTATATTTTATAAGGTCTTAAACTGTAAACAATGTAGAGTGCCGTGAGATGGCATCTCTTGTGATTTAGCGCTATACAAATAAAATAGAATAAAAAATTGAACTGAATTGAATTGAATTGAATCACTGACTCTCCTGACTTCAACATCACTTGCCCACATGAGATAATTTTTGGACCATATATCTACAAAAAAAATATTCAAAAAACGTTACACCGTGTAACTTGTAAGTTTTAGAATGAGGTAGCAACTTATGAGATGATCAGTGGGGTTATTTACATGTTCTCAGCTTGGTCCTGAAAATCACTAATTTACAGAGAATTTAAAGAAGTCCTCTCTTCCTCCCACTTTCCCGAACAAATATTGCATTTACATTTACCAAGAACCAAAAACCAGCCTAGTGACATGCTGACTCACAAGCTGTGTTCGTCATGGAAACCTTCAAGCTGATTTGAACTTGATTCAGTTCATATAGGTTAACACATTTCCACTGCCTTCATGTAGTTGCATAACAGCAGCACCCGCATAACAGCAGTACCCACCCGCTATTTATTTAGATGACAAACTTTTTGACACATCATCTGGCATTGTTACAGTTAGAGTGACAGGATAAAGGTGTTTGGCAATGGTTGTTTTCTGAACACGTCTCTTTCAGTCGTTAAAGGGTAAGATGTTTAATCTTATACATGGATTAGAGTCTTAACCTTGTAACTGCAGTAATATAAATGTTGGTCAAAGTGTAGTTTCATTTTGGGGGAACTGTTTGAACTGTCTGTAAAACTCTTCAGATATTACCTTTAACTTACATAAAATAATCTGATAACAATATCTAAAGTTTCAGTTCTTGCTAATTTCCAATGACATAATGAATGTTTTTAAACAACTTCTCCAACTGTTCACACTCACAGTGTGTTAGTCAAATGACATACAGTACATATATTTGTTTTTTTTTATTTAAGCAGACTAATTTAACTGATATTTGAGAGATGAACCTCTGTTTTTATTTTTACAAAATTATATTTGAAAGTGAGATTCCTGTTGTGGTTAGAGTTAGTCTTTGAGTTACTATTTGCTGCTAGTTTTAAAAGACTAGTCCAGCTAGATAGGTCATGTTCTGACAAAAAACTTCATTTAATGTATGATTTTGATCTAAATCAAATCGCAAATTCTGCAAAGTTGTGAGAAACCAAATGATGGTATGCTGCAGCAGTTAGAAATAAGTGAAGTCAATTTAATAGTTTGTTGGTTGATCCAAACTTGTGTCAATTTATCCTTTAAGGTCTTAAATATATGTTGGTGCTCACCTGAAACACATTGTTTGGCGTTTGTTTGGGATTAGGTTGTATTTTTATGAACGTTAAGTAGAGGTCACATATTATATTTTTAGTTACTGAAGCACTCAAAAGTGTGTGCGACGTTGTTTGTTCTAAATATGACATTTACGTCTGGTGCTTTGTTCTTTGACTATGAAAGTAGATAGGGCCCCTTGGATCACTTCCTTTAGAAACCATAAACGCACACACACACTCACATATACACATACAGATGTGTGTAGATGCTCATAAAGGAGGTGAGCGAACTGTGCTCTGACAGGAAATAACTTTGTTAATGGAAGTTGTGACTGTTTTTCTTTTCAGCTATATATGGTGAGAAATACAATGAAGATGGCTACTGTCTCCACCATAACCCTGCTTCTGCTCTGCTGCTCTGTCATCACGTCCACAGGTACTGTGTAATTACAATTAAGCAATTGTACTCCTCTCTCACCTTGTATACTAAGATTTTAAATTTTTAAGATTTCAGCTTCATTTCATCTTTTCACGTGTTTCAAACTTGCTGGTATTTAACATTTATTGTTATTTCTTTAAAAGTTAACCTCTTTTAAAGAAAATTATCTTATAAAAAATTGTGTTTAAGCTTCTTTATCCCCACCACCACCAAAAAACTCTTTACTCTTTGTGCTTTCCACATTTTCTTTACTTTTTATCTCTATTACAACATGGGTTGAATAAGGGTCTTCAGGTTCTCTACTGTTTTCTAACACAGATATATGTTCTGTTGTTTTGTCTTTCAATGTCCATGTCCAGACTGCCACCGATTTACTTTTCTACATTTAAATATTGTCATTTAGTAGACGTTTTTAATGGAAGCGACTTACAAATAAGGTACTAAATGTAAATGGAAAGTCCTACAAAATCCTAAAACAATCTGCCTTAGTTTTGATTTGCAGTATACAAATTGTAAGAAATGCATGCAAATTCTTATGCATTTAAATTTGACTAAACAAAAATGACTAAATAGACTAAATTAAAGGTTGCAGTACTCAGTAAATACAGAATGCAAGAGCAAGTGATTGTTATCATATAGTACTAAAGAGGAACCTACAAATTGCTGTACAAATGTTGTTGCTAAGATTACTGGGTAGATGTGAAATGACCTCTAAAACATAAAAAAGATGGTTGTATGTATGCATACGTTGACTGACAAATGATTAGATTTTATCATTATGCAAAATGTTTTTTGTTTTTGCTGGGGAAGGAAAGTTAGTTAAAATGTACCACACTTAGACTAAAAAAGTCACCCAGGAGCGTTAAGCTGCAGCAGAAACAGTGCTTATGTGGTAACTTGAAATGAGGTTGCACAGGACGCACAGGAAGCAAAGCAAAGTAACTCTGTACATAACACCTAGGTTGATGCCCTATATAGTTACACGGTAAATAACAAAAATGCAATAAATAATACAATGAAATAACAAAAAATAAAAATGTTTTCCCTCCCAAGTACACATGAAAAAGTGTGGAAACCCCCAAATTATGAGCTACAGATATCATTCATTTTAAATACCTTTTATTTTTTTCGTGCTCTCATCTGTAAAAAGCACAGGGGCCGTGTGGCAGTCCTGCCAATTCTATGGGAAATGCCAATCAAGCTCCACAGTGCTGGGTAATGACCACAGGGCCCAGAAGATAAGGTCCTTAGGCCACCCTCATAGTCTGTTTCTGATTGGTTAGAGACATTCACACCAGTGGCCTGCAGGAGGTCATTTTGCTCTGACATTGCTAATCTTGCTCCTCCTTGAGCACAAAGCTCCACAAAGGAGTAGATACTGTTCCTGTTGATGGGTTAAGGACCTTCTACGGCCCCTGTCCAGCTCTTCTAGAGTAACTGACTGTTTCCTGGAATCTTCTCTGTGCTTTTAAGACTGTGCTGGGAGACACAGCAAACCTTCTGAGAATGGCACGTACTGATGTGCCATTCTGGAGGAGTTGGACTGTGGGTATCACCTCATTCTACCAGGAGTGACACTGACTCTAGCCAAATGCGAAACTAGTGAAAAAACTGTCCGAACACGTGAGGCGTGGAGTGTCGTCCACCTGTAAAACCATTCCTGTTTCGGGGGATCATTGTTGCCCTTCTAGTTCACCTGTAGTTAATTTAATTAACACCAAATCAGCTGCCACTGATTAGCAACCCCCTCTGCTACTTAAATAACCAGATTAATATCCCAGACGTTTAACCAACTTGATGCTAAACTTTGATAAAAAAAGTGTTCCTTTAATTGTTGGAGCAACGTACTATAAACCAGTCAGTATTTTTTTTTTTTGTAATGCATATTAACAAATACACTAGTTGTAAATAATTTGGCAATGCTCAGCAAGAGAGATGACTAAATATCATAATCAAAAAGTAGTTTCCGATGTTGCAAAGCAACAGTTCGTATTGTCTCCAGTTTTTAAATGTCAAAGTTGAGCCAGTTTTGCAGGTTGAAGCTATGATGTGTGAAGATGTGGTATATATGCAAAGCTTTCACACATTGTTGCTTCCTGGAATTACATTTAGGGCTGTGTCTGTGATGATTATGAAGCTGCTTAAAGATCCAGAAACTTCCTCAATTTAATTTTAACTGACTTGTAAAACCAGTGATACTGATCATCCAGCTATTAATAACCCCCAGAAATACTGCTTAGTGGCTGGACTGCACTTTCTCTTTTAATATTTTAGCTTGTTTATCCTGGGATTACAACTAAATTATTTCTGTTTTAAGATACCAGTAAATACTGGTACTGGTGATGCCATGAATTGCATCATTTAGTTGAAATGCAAAATAGTATCCAATATTTTATTGATTGTGGGATTTTTATGACTTGAGAAGTTCTAGAAATGAACTTGTGTGAAGTGAGGGGGTGATGCCAGTAATAGTACAAGATAACCAGTAGAGTGAAACATCTCTGGTTAGCTGTTATCATGTACCCGCATTGCATATTTTTTCTGTAGAGGAAGGCGTAGAACTCTAGAAACCACAAGCCTTTTGATGAAACTGAACAATTTGGGTGACAACTATTGATGTTAGAACAAGTGGAATATTGAAAATGCTTCATACTTCTTACAGGAACCAAGATCAGTAACTGCTCAAACTGCTATTTATCATCTATTAGAAAAGGGCAACATCTATGTTAAGTAATTGAACTGTAAGTGAACACAATATAAAGATAGATAAACTAATGTGTTTGTTTTATTTGGACTGACACCACTGCTCACGGTGTCTTGCTGGTTAGGCTCACTTGTGAGCTCATTACTTATCATCAAAGTGAAGAATCTGAGTTGCACCGTTGGCTAGTTCCGGTTGGCTTGAGCAACCACAAAGAAAGTCCGCTGTGTTTTTGATCTTCACTGAGTTTCTTTCTCTAAGCAACATCTTAAGATTGAAAACGCTGCAGAGGTAACTCTCCATCTAGTAGCTCACTGCTCCTCTTTGATTCTGAGCAATAAATCAAGCTTAGGACTCAGCCTGGGCTGTTAGCATTATCAAAAAATTTGTATTTTATAATGCACTTGATTAAACGTGTCATTTCAAATAATTCTATTAAATAAAACTCTTTTTTAAAGTAGGATGTTTTAAATAAAATGTTAAAAATGAAAGTAGGTACCTTTTTTTTCTTTTTTTTTTCTTCAATTGTTAATTATTGGATAAATTAGATATTTATTCACATGATTAATTAGAAATTACAGACTGAGGGGCAGAGGTAAATAATGGGGGCACCTTGTGTCATTACAGCAGCCCTAAACTATGTTTAAATGCTGCTACATGTGCATATTGCACAATTTGGAGGACATGTAATTGATGGTGCTGTGTTCTGTATTTTTATAAATTGCACAGAAGTTGAGAGATGGTCGTAGTGTAGTGGTTCCCTAATCGAGCCCTCAAGCTCCACTACCCTGCTTGTTTTCCAGCTGTCCCTGCCACAGTCATCGCTGATTAACTGGATCAGGCGTGTTCAGTCTGAAGCTGCAAGATACCGATTCACATTATCTTCCCTTACTGCGTACTCATCTTAAAGAAGTTTATATTTTATGCAGGTTTGCCTTAAGGCAAAGAAGGCTACATGGGGTCAAAATAAACAACTGAATTATTACAAAGGGCATTTTCATACTGTAAGGACAATACCTAGCACAAAAAGTAAAAGATTTAGTCTGTTTTCAAAACACAAACCATCTTATTGGAAAATATTGTTCCATCTCATACAATAATGTGTCATACAACCATTAATATCCTGTGGGTTAACTTCACAGAAAATGAAACTGCCAAAGTAACATTCTGTGATTGCAAATCAGAGAGTTTTAAGTTCAGATATTTTTCCTTAACCAATGGTTGCTGCATCGTTTCCTATCTTGATAACTTGTGTGATATTTGTATATTTACTAAATGTGTTTTAGTAACAGCAAAGTTTTGTCTCATCCTCACTTGTAGATGTACATGAGAATGGAGTGTGGACTTGATGTTTAGCTGTGCAGCAAAGCCTGTGCATCCAGTCTTTCAGTGCAGGGTGGCTGCACAGTTTCATTTCATAGACTTTTGTCAGTTTCAGAAGGTGCACACACAAAGAAGAGACTGGCGTATGGTAGAAGCAGATTAGAAATAGAAAAAGCACAAAATGTGAACAATTACATGTATCTTTAAAAGGCTTATGGCTGAATTTTCACAAAAAAATTAAAAGGGGTTATCTAGAAAAGTGGAGAACAAGAACATGTTTCCATACACTGTTGTAATGTGTTTTGGGAAGTCACCAAGCTAATGCTCATTTGCTTCTTCTTGTGCTTGACAGTGTGCATTCTTTACTCAGAACTATTCCTGACTATGCAGACAAAGACGAGGTGACAACAGTAAACCATTCACACCACTGATTGCTTGCATATCATCATGTTTGTCAGTGACATATAAAAACAAGTTTGACCCTCTATTTATTTACATTTAGTCATTTGGCAGCCAAAGCATTTTACAAGGTACAGGGCAACTTACTTACGCCTTGTAAGTGTAAGGAGTTCTTGCCAAGGGACCCCTACAGGAGGTAGCCCACAGCTGGAATTTGAACCTCTGGCCCAATACCTTAGACATACATATATGTCACACAGTTGTTGGCCCCCAGTGTTTATTTTGAGAACAAGGACATAATTTAATTATTATTAACCTTTAAAGTTTTTCACTATGAGTACGGTGACAATGTAACAGAGGTCAGAGTTGATGTCTTCACTGTCACGTAGCACTAATAGAGTTACTTTGTGCTAACAGCATCGATAAATGTTTACAAAATGTCAGAAAAACAAAAAAAAACAAGATTTTGCATGTTGTACTCAACAAAGAGGAGGTGGGAAAGCAGTGTGTTGTGTGCAACACTGCATACTCTCAGTGTGTATTTTCTGTGAAGCAACTCGTGATGCTGACCCAACTTGTATCATGTCAATTCAGCTCCACACAACATGGGATTTGGTATTTGTTAATAGTTCCTCGTCTGGTCTTACTGAAGCTGCTGCTTTATTTACTAGTGTATTTTCCTACTGACTTTGACAAATTACGATGTGATTTATAGTTGTAATATAATTATTTTTTTATACTTTATCTTTCTTTCTGTTTCACAGCTTCTCAGGTCAAGTGTGACTACAACGTTGCAACAGATAGCAGTTTTACTGTACCTCTGGGCTTAGTCCTGGACGATTCACAAACACTGAAATGGTGGCACAATGGCAACTTAGTCTATCATCGCAAAGGAAAAACAAAGGAGGGAAAATTGAACATTATTATCCATACGAATGAAATTGATCACACTGGATCTCTGAAACTGACTAAACTGAGTAAAAACCATGCAGGGACATACACCCCAGAGGTTTTCGACAACGATGGAATCGCGTTACACACCGAAAAATTAAAGAGCAAACATTTATGTGTATTTGGTAGGTAACAACAACTTGTAAGTCACTTTCCTGTTTTATAATGTATCTGTATCTTGATAAATCTTACTCTGAATCCTTCCTGAGTATGCCACTTTGAATGTTTTATTTGTTTACACTGATATTGTAATATCTATTAATATTAATATTAATATTAAGTATTTTAGTAGTATTCTTAGTATTAAGAATATTAGTATAATCTCCTCATGACAACTGTGGGGAGTGTACCTTCTTTAAATATGATACTACTATATGGTTTAATATCATGTTATAAGTTGATCTGTTTTAATGTTTTGTTCGTCATTATAAAATTAAGGTGTTTTTAAAATGCTTACAAAATTCTTAGTCTAATCAAATTTACTCTACATAGATCTTGTACCTAAACCCAAAATAAAGGTTACATGTCCAAATGCCACATCGCCAAAGGCCAAAACCTCAATTCAGGTCACATTTACCTGCGAAGCTGGTCAGGTGAGAACAAATGTACAGTATTTTTTTTTTTAAAATACAGCAAACGACCATACAGAGCATTTTCTAGCCCATGGATACAAGTCTCCCTTTGTCTATTTTATGGTGCATGCTCAAAACTAATTTTTTTCTCAAGGTCATGTTTACAGACAGAATTTAATTCATTCATGCATGAGTTTTGTATTGTTCCGCTGTAAATGGTTGAGTTTTTATTTCCAGGTACACAGACAGTTCAACTTTAGATTTGTGACATAAATTAATGAGTTGGCTATCTGAAATATACTATGCATACTGTCTATTTTCGGCCACACACACAGCAGTGAACTGAATTTTCTTTTTCTCTTCTAACGTGGTACTCCAACACCTAATTCAAAGTTGACAGGTCTTCTGTAGAGAAATCCTCAAAATATTAGCCTTAAATATTTTGCCAAATGTGTTCATGTTATTCGACCATACACCTTAGGTATTATTGATCTGTCAAGAGCTGGAAAAGGAAACAACACAGAATTCATACAGGATATTTAGAACATCTACATTATTAAATTTTTACATTAAGATTAAGAGGAAAAACGTGTGTCCCTAAAATTTGTTTGGTGGACTAGACAAACATTGCTTTATGTTAAGCATAACATGTTTAAATTTGTCCTAATAGGCTTCAAGGGTTAGTTCTTGCCATGATAACCCTCTTATCCATTAATCTATCATATTTTTAACCCACAGGAAAAGGATATCAATATTGTGTGGCTTAAAAATAACAAGGTCTTGCCAGATAAGAAGACGAAGGTTATCACTCAAGGTGCAGAAAACGTGACAACAGATTCCTTCTCTTGCAATGTTTCCAACGCTGTCAGCTCTGAGATCAGTAAAGCTGAAAAACAAACGTGCATTACGGCTAAATCCAGTGAGTAATATTCAATGTTTAGTCCAGCTTTATGTCTTAGACCTTTGGAAACCAATGGGATGATCACACCTATGATATTTTCAGTAATTGTTGTATAATATGGGTTAAAATGTATTGCATACGGGACATTATTAAGAACAATAAAATAAAAAGTATTAAGAATGAACTGAATTTCTTAATCTGCATTGCAAGGAGACATTTTAATTTCACATCTTTTTCAAATAATTGCATTTAACAAATATTTTGACATACAATAGATACAAGTTATGTGTTGCTTGGGTTTGATATATTGCCTGGTCATTATCTATCTATTATTTTTGTATAGTGAATTAATTAGCTAATTAAATTACAGTTACACAAAAGGATATTTATTAAGTGTGTTTCTTCTCCTTCTCTTTCCCCCTTCAGGCTTTTTGTTTAATGAATTATTCGGAGTGCAAATTTGGATTCTCATAGTCTGTGGAGGAGGTAAGTTTGTAGCCCCATATGTGACGCCTGTCAATATTACATTATATATCCTAATATATTTTTAACTTTATCTACAATATATCTCCTCACAACTGTGTGTAGTTAAGTATGAGTACAGTAAACTTTTGCTTAAAGTAATCATATCTGATTAAATCCCATACAATTTAATTCACAGTTGTTGTCGTGCTGCTGATTCTGATTGTCATAGTTTGCTGCGTCATGAACAGACGGAAAAAGCGGATGCACCTGCAGGGTAAGAGTTGTTTTTCTTCTTTTAACAACAGTCTCTAATAGTCCAGGAAGTGATGAGACTAGTTGCTGGAGGTTTAGAAGAAGAGTGTTGTCCCATTTTTCCCTGGTATACTGTAGATAGTAATGGCACAGCGGTGTTCTTTGTCCTATTTTGCATTTCAGCCTTTGCCACATATTTTTTACTGGCGCACTGCAGGCAGCTCTGGCTGGTTCCTGCTTTAGACCTTGCAATGTATTTAACAAAACTGAGACAAACACCTCCAAAGGTAACCATCCATACCTGATTGAAGCACACTAGTAAACATGAGATCTGAAACATGTGGTCTGAGACTTTAAAGACTTCAAACGTGGTTATTAACAGCAGCCACACATAAACCATTTAAAGAACTCCAGCACGACCACAACATCCCACTAAAGCTCAACATCTGTACACAGATCAACTTCTAAAACCCAACCTTCAAAGCCGCGTTCTGAGATATTGATAGTAGTTGTGGTGGTTTGCTGACAGCATTTAGTATATTTAATATGTGTATAAATATAAAAGTGTAGGAATGCAGTTAATAATAATTGTTCATTGTAACTAATGTTCAAAGTAACTAAAAGGAACTTTTTGTTTTTCTTACTCAATAGATGAAGAGGAGCTTCGTTTAGGGTTCAGCTCTGAACAGCATGATCATCAATTTCAGCATAAACACCAACATAATCATCCTCCTGATCATCATCCTCATCATCATCACCATCACCAGCAGCAGCCGGCCGGCCACACAGGTCCTCGCCAGCATCGCTCCAGACAGCACCGTGAGCACCGTGAGCAGCGTGAGCAGCGTCACAGAGGCCCTGAACTTCCACCCTGTCACCCTCAGCCGAGCCCCAGAAGACCTGCACAGGTAGGAGGTTAAAGTGAATCTGCTCCTGGATCACTGAGCAGCGACCAGCTGAATGATATCAAAGTCACATATATGCTTGTATATGACCCAATATGCTTGTTTTTCACTTCCCTTTAGGTTCCATCACCCGTTGCTAAGGATGACGAAGAACAGCCTCCTCCCCTTCCTCAGCCAAGGAGGCAAGGTCCCAAAACACCAAGAGGTGACATCATGTGAGTGCTGGAGTTGAGAAAACATAAACAGGGGCCCGTCTGATATTTTTCATTGTCTTTTTTTGATTCGCCTGTGTCCTCCCTTTTTCGTCTACTGATGTTTTCGTTTTCACTGAGGAACTTGAAGTCGATAAACCTCAGCCAGTCAAACTAGAATTAAATCACATAACCATGATTTCATCAGGATGTGGGTTTTATGAAGTAGTTTTTATTCTCAAACTGAAAAAGGCTAAATTCAAACTATGAATCTTCATAAGCTTTCAGTTTTATGCTAACTGACGTCAAACTTGGACTGCCTACTTTGTAGAACAGCGTGTGTATTTTGAATCATCTATTTATTTTCCTAGACTGTATCTAAGCCCAAGTATTATTTTTCGAAGGTATTAAAGTATTATCACAACTCAATTCCTTATATATATATTCCGGGTATATAAAGGTAGTAGTATCAAACTGTCATTCAGAGAGCTCTTTAAGGTTATCTTGTTTTTTGCTGTTTTTAACGTAATTATTATTTTTTTAAATTGAACAAAGCTTGATTTGTGCTTCTGTGTCAGATCTACGTCGTAGCCTGACATTCTCCTCTCCAGAAATGTAACGACCTGTCACGGTAGCAGCTGGTAGGTAAAGGATAGCGTAGTTTACTCTAGCAGCCTCCAGCATAGACTCTGCAGAGATTCAAGCAGAAGCTTAAATCAAGCTTAAAGGACAAGATGTGTTTGTCTAAAAACATAAATCATCTTCTCTTCAGGGAATACTGGTTGCTGTTACAAACTTGTCTATATTACCTGCACAGACTTTGTGGGAACTTAAAAATTTGCTTTATATCTTTTCATACTTTGATCGGATTCATGTCTTTCATTGTTTTGTTTTTTGAAATCTAAATGAATGCCAAGTCTAAAAGTAGGGTCAAGGACTGCCCAGAGTGGATCTACATTTTAATCCTGCAAATACACAAAGTACCTGAGCTACTTTGTCTATGGGACAGGATATTTAATGATGAGCCAAAGTACTGTAGTGGTTTCCCTTCAGATTTCAGTTTTTACTCAAAGCTAATCTGCTGAGTGAAGAAAGCAAATAAACACACGCTGCCCATCCAAAAAAAAAAAAGTCACCACCTGGATTTAACTAATCCAGCCTTCCATTGCATAATTACTGCATGGATGATTATTTTTCACCTGCCAACAAGTTATTTAACCCTAATTGATGCAGTGAGTAGCCTATCTGTTTCAGAAGGGTCAAATTATTGGCATGAATCAAGAAAAGAACACATCTAGGGAGACTGCCACACTTAAGACCTAAGGACTGCCCACTGGACTATGGAGCAATAGAACAAGGTCATGTGGTCTGTGAGTCCAGATTTATCCTGTTCCAGAGTGATGGGAGCATCAGGGTAAAAAGAGAGGCGGATGAAGTGATGCACCCATCATGCCTAGTGCCTACAGTACAAGCCTGTGGGGGCAGTGTTATGATCTAGGGTTGCTGCAGTTGGTCAGGTCTAGGTTTAAAATGATTATGTGTCCAAAGAATGAGGTCAGCTGACTTCCTGAATATACTGAATGACCAGGTCACAGTGAACTTGTGTCACAATCCAAGCTAATGGCGCAAAATATTAGGCTAATGTGACTTTTTTTTTTTGGACGGGCAGTGTATATGCAGTGTCTGTATGTTGTATGTAATGTCTGTCGGTTTAATTTACAGGGTGGATAAAAGTTTTTAATTCAAGCTGAGATAAAATAAATCAGGTCACAGCAGAGTCTCCAACATGTCTGATCTTCGATTCTATGCAGTATTTATTTTTCCAGTCAGGCTGCAGAAAAGAAAATCATTCAAACTGTTTCCATAGCCTGTAATTTAATTGTACAAAAATAGGCTACTTTTTATGTGTAGTTGTGTATATTGCTTTATAATCCTCTTTTTAGTTTCTGTATTGCGAAATGATGAATAAAGGAAATAACGGTTGACATCTTATATGATTCACACAAAGTTTCCTTTACCAGAAGTGTCATCTGTGTTTTATTTTTTGGAAACCTGCACATATGAGACATCGATTCTGTGAAAAAACAGAGACATGTTAATCTAACTATAATAAATAACATATAATAATATAAGGATGGATAAAGTGGCACCATAGCAAGACACCTTAGCAGTTTTTATATTGTGGTATGATGAACTTTTCCAGTGTAAGATAACCGCATATGATTGTTCGAACTGCGACATTTTCACATCTGCAGACGGCTTGCATGTGTGCTTCAGTTATATATCCTGTGTTTTTGCTGAAAATGTGTTTGTGGTTTGTATGTGCTGTGCTACCACTGAGCTAGTGTGTGTGTGTGTGTCTGTGTGTGTCTACCCGAGGTTTTCCTGTATCTTTTATAGCAGCAGAAAACTACAAAAAAAAAGTCAGCATTGAATACACGTGTACGTCTTTTTTAATTGTATTTCATAAATGTTTTTAACTCTGTCTCAGCAGATGGGAATACAAAAAATTAAAAATATATATTTACTAGACACTATTGGTGCACAGTGAATACACAAAACTTTTAGTTCTCTGTCTCTCTCTCTCTCTCTCTACATGACTCTCCATGTGTCACAGGATGGCGCTCCAGTTTAAACATTAGATTCAGCCTAGTGAGTTGAAGTGAGTCCATTTCCTGTAAGAGTTGTCTTCTGCTATAGTATATTATCATTTCTTATATTAAATATTAGTATATTAGCATTTCTTTATGTATTGTTTTTGATCAACATTTTAAATATGAGCTGTGTGAGAAGAAAATTCATTTTAAAAAGTTTCATTTTTAGAAACAAGTGTAAATTTAAAATGTTTCCAAACATGTCATAGTTGTCGTAGTTATAAATAACAGCATAAATAACAAAATTTGTATTTAGTCTATCAGTCTTTCCATTTCTAAATAGAGTAAAAAAGTGCATCAAAGACATTATAAGACAAAGACGTACAGCCAGAAGCAAAACAGAACAGAGGTGTATGAATATTATATGTACTGCAGCAATGCAAGGTAATGTTGTTATAATGGTTGGAGTGTGGTATGAGATGGGTGGATGTAGCAGCAGAGCGGTGGTTGACTGTTTGTTGAGCAGCCTCACAGCCTGTGGAAACAAACTGTGGGCCAGTCTGTTGGTTCTTCCCTGGATGAACCTAGAGCTCCTCCCTTAGGGCCGCAGTTGAAACTGGTAATATGTAGGATGCTGCTTAGCACTGTGCGCACTCGGCAAAGACAACAGGTGGTGTAGATGGAGCTGATCTCCAGGTAGGCTGATCCTGATGATTTTCCCAAACTGCTGCAGTCCCTGCTGTTCAACCTTGGTGCGTCTGGAGAGTCCATAGGTCAGGATGCTTTCTATGGCACAAGTGTAAAAGTTCACCAATAGCTGCTTCCCTCAGTTTCCTCAGCTAGAAGAGACGCTGCTAGCTGCTATGTGGAAAGAACTGTTCTGTTCTATTTCTATTCTTTTTTTTTTTACTACAACACTCATTCTGTGGAGGATATGTGTTGCTCTATTTGTTTCCAACAGGTTGGAGGTGACAACAAAGACTACATGGTGTTGAAGGGCAAGGCCATTTTTTCTCATCACTTGGGAATCCCCTGGTTTTTCTAAGCAGTTTCTAAAATAATTTCTAATAATATATATCAACATTGTACTGCTTGCCTCACCTCAGATAGTTGTAAATCCTTCACCTTACTGGAAGCTGAATAAAGTCAATATGTAGCCAGCAGATGGCGCCGCAGCTCCATGTTTTCTACACTGTAACTGTCAGGTCAGACCAAACTCAGCCTGAAGTTAAACTTACTGTACAAGTCCAGAGTCCAAAACATGTAACATTTAGTAGTTTACTATGTAAATACTCCATATCTGAGGTGACAGGCAGGGACTGCACTGATTCAGTGCAAAGAGTTCATGACCTCGTTAATGGCCAATAGCAGAGAAGAGCCGAGAGATTAGACCGTGCCCTGTGTGTGTGTGTCCGTGTGTGTGTCTGTGTGTGTTCGTTTGAACAGATGTTGTGTGACAACAGGCTACAAACAGTACGAGGCGACACACACACGGGCACGTTTCCACCTGTCACACACCCATTTTAAAAATAGGCTCCTCAGATGTATCACAGCTGACGACCGGTGACGTTTTAACCCTTTGACCCCGACGTTACAAACTCAAACGTGTCACCTCCTCGCCACCTCCTGCTCCTCACCCGGCCTGCAGGGACTGAGCCGTGAACTTTGCCCTCACCACTGGATCTGTGTAAATACACAGCGTGGGCCTGGCCACACGACTGTAACTCACAACAGGAGCATGTCAGCCCTGGTAAAAAGAAATATATAAGTGATACAGGCACTGAAATACGGTTTCAGACCTGCAGCACCCATTTTGAGAAGTGAATGTTCATTCAAACTATTGTGTTTCTGCTAAATATTTCTCATTCTGCACAATTAGGGTTTGGATATGAGTACGGGACACATAAACGGTTTCATTATAGCCTCCAAAGTTGGACTATGTGTGATTTAAATGCAAACCCCCACTTGTTTCATCTCTGCTCCTGTGTTGCCCTCCATAAATTCCTCCTGCTCCTCTGTTCACATTTCATTCACACTATTAGGAACAGAGCAAATGCACCAAACCACATTAGAAAACACACAATTTAATAACATAGTAATAGATGTAATAGATTACACGTGTTGATTAGAGGGAAACCTATGAGGGGAACTGTAACTAGGGAATGTCAGAGTTAATCAGTGAGTGATTAGACGGACCCCTGACTCCCATGTGTCAGGGTTCTTATGAACCTCTCTCTCTCCTCCACCTGGGACCTCCCAGTTTCTCTCCACTCCTCTTTCAGTCCGTCACCTTACTTCCGGCCACTCTCTCTCCCCCTCTTCTCTCCCAGCCTCCTTCATTCCCATGCACACATCAAACCGGTCCGGTGGCAGCGTGTGGACCGTGTGAACGCTCCCGTCGGGATTCGGACTCCGTTTCCGTGCGACCCGCTTCGCTTTGCGGCTCCGCCCGCACACATCTGAGAGTTTTGTTGGATCGTCCGACAGCGGCGGGAGAGGACTTGTCCCACCTCACACAGGACAAAGGAGACGAGGGGACATTAAGAGGGAAATATAGGAGTGGACGAACAACAGAGGGATGACAATGGATAAGTGTGTCGTCACCGTCGTCTTCGGGCTTTTAATGCTCGGTAAGAATCGTTTCTTTAATGGCTGTTAATAGCTAATTAACTCCAGTGCGTACCGCCGCTCTCCATGCAGAAGTCGATGGAAACCCCGGTTTAGAATTCTATGAATTTAAGGTTTGCTTTCGTTTTGACAAACGCTTAAGCTTCCTAAAAGATCGATCACAAGATCCTCTAAATCTTTGGCTTGCATTAGCCTCATCGGCATACACCCAACACATCAAGAAGTACTTTATTTTAGTCCTTTTAAACTTTTTACACTGGGTACCACGGCTAGCTTCTGCCGTTCCCCGTCTATTTTGACGAAGGAATTCAGCAGTGCAGCAAGCAAAGCGATTTAAATTAGTTTAATTTCGGGTGAAAAATAGGTGTTAGCTGTCGTATTACATCAAGCCGAATTGAAGGGGGAATCCAGTGCATTGAAATAATGACCTATGTTATGCTGTTAGCTGTGAGTGCCTGTGACGACAAGTGGAAAAATGCCAAAATGGCAGATTGTTAAATGGAGTTCGGCATGAGAGTCATTTTTTCGCAGGGGCCATTTGCATCTATTGCCCCTTAAAGTAACTGTCTCACTGTGCAGAAACTGCTGTATATTTATGTTTAGCTAATGCAATGATGTCATTTTCATGGGTGACCAGTTAACAGGAACAGTTCATCATGAGGACGGAGACTAAGGAGAAAACCTCCTGTCTCCCATTTGTGTCCAGAGAGAATCCAGTGAATCATATTTGGACTGATTAGAAATGAGAAAGTGACACAGGGAGAGACAGATGTGCTCCTTTCCATCAGCCTCAGCCTTCCCGGCTTGTGATCACCCAGGGAGGCTGTACTGTACGTCCATCAAGGCCAATTAGCCAACATTAGGTGACCAGCTTTGACAAGGACCCATTAGCCGGCCTGACAGTCATTATCACCCTTATTATTCACAGTGTGTCTATACCACAGTGAAACCAGGCTGCCTAATTATCTATGCATCTTCATTAGACTGTTTTTTTTTCCCTCAGACACAAACCAGGACTTGTGCACTGTCCTTGTTTCTACCTCAGGGCCAAACAAGGCTGAACAGGCCTAACCAGCAGTGAAGCTGAGACATGTTGAAGAGCGCACACACTTTGACGAGTACCTGGTTTAAATTAGCTCGGTGTAAGGTGATCGAACGTTGCCAGCACTCCTGAGGTGTGTGTTACTGTAGGTGTGTGTGTTTTCTGACACTGCAGAAGCAGAAGTGGCCCTTGGTGTACAAAGCACTTCCCTTACCATGTGCCCTGTTCATCTGTCAGGGTTCAGTTAAATTTAAACACACTCGACACAGACAGCATGCAGACACTCTGCTAACCTGCTCCGTGTCTTGATGAAGTCCCCAAAGACTCTTGTTACAACCTTGGCAGGATATTTGTCTCTTGCTGGGACTTTCGTTTCCTCTTCTGTCACAACCTGCAGAACATTTGCATTTTTTTTTCTATTGTGTTTAATCAATGATATGTGAGACTGCAGGTGATACTTAATCCTGTTGCACAATGAAGAAGGTGCAATCTAGCGAGTGGGCAGTAGCCTGACGGGTTCTTAGCTAATTCTTTATCATTTTGCTGATCCCAGTGGCACCATCAAGTCAAACTGGTCTTGGATTTGGTTTTTCCACTCCACGTAAGACGAACAAGTGGCACACATCCAGTTGGCTCTCGTGGCTCCACTGCCCGACTCCAGCTGGAGCTCCAGACATGCCGACCTATGTCACAGTGAAAGTAAAGTGTCAGGTTTTCTTTATTTTTCAAAAAGATCTTTAGTTTGTTGGCTGTGCATTGGTTCCACATGAGACAAACAGGCTGGAAATTGAGTTTGAAAACCATTAATTGCAGCACCTTCTACCCACATGCACACACAAAGTCCATGTCTACTGTGTATTACAGTTACTTCGGCACAGTACATTCAAATAAGTGTCTGTGCAAATTGCAGAAAGGAAGTGACCACTTTTCCTGCTATAAGTCAGATGATCATTTGCATTAATCCTACGTATTGAAAATTCTGTTCAAGGAGGTGATTTGAATTTTGAATGCTGTAGGTTTTTTCTCACTTAACGACTTAGTGGTACAGAAGAAGCCTGCGGATATGTCCGGGTTGTGAACTTCAGACTCGCTTCATGGTGGATTTTCTTGAATTGAATGAATCACATTGTCATATTAGCTTGAGGTGCGGCAACAGCCCATGGTAGAATTTGAAGTTTTCTACTTGTTTGACATCAAAGCTCCAAAGTATTAAATGATTCATTTTATTTACGCTGTTACGATTGCTGTGTAGCTGTGAGACTTCCCAGAGACCAACGTGTCATAAAAATCTGCTTTATCTGATATGGAGATAAAAGATGAATTAAATAATAGACCACTCCTGACAGAGACGACAAACGCCGAAGCTGGAACATACAGGAGGTTTAATGCTGCACTTATTTCATTGTGACTTGTTACTTACCAAAGCAGAAAAAGCTCACACTCAGCAGGCTCACGCACATAACACCAGGCCATCTGCCAAAAAACTCAACTATTGATGCACTCGCCCAAGTATTGATGGATCATACAAGCTCAGGCCTTGTTTATGAAGCACATTTTCTTTATACAAAACTGATCCAGGTGCAGACTGAGGCAACACCCAGGTTTATCTGCTTAGGCCTATTCTGCAAATGTGTCAGATGTCGGTGTCTTAGTTAAACGAGACGCTCACCTAATTAAATAGTACATAATTACTACTTTTGAAATGAAGTCATTTAGATCATGGGTGAGAAAATAACACTAAGGATCTGACTAAGCATTTCAGTTCTTGATCTTTTCTGATAATACCGACACAGTTCAATTGTCATATTGTGTTGAGATTTCACAATTAGTCATAAAGCAGGTGAAGGACTGGAGGCTTTTTAGGCTCTTGATCAGAAAAACCTGCTCTAGAGTGGCACTAACTATTAGCTAGTCTACAACCATGAACACCCTATAGAGCAAGCAAACTGGTTTCTGAACTGGCACAAGCTCCAGCTCAGAACAAGACTCTGGTTTGCGTTGGAACAGTTCTCGTCACAGATTCGTCCCTTCTGGGAGGTTGATGTTGTCCACTTGACAAAACTTATAAACTTATAACAAAAGTATAAAGTTGTGCTTTACGATAATATATTTTTTGTCTTAAATATTGTTTAAATATAAGAAAACACTGCATGCTGTTAAAATAAAGGCAGTTATTATGTTGAGCCCTGAGTTAAAGCTGTGCATTGTTTCCAATGATTCAGTGTTAGTTTGTTCATCTGTGTTTTATTTCAGTTCTTCTTACATATAAACCCCAGCAGCATGTAGCATCTCCACTTTACCTTCAGCTGAGCGCAGACATCAGGTTCAGCCTGCAGCTAGATTTCAACAACCAGGAAGCAGAGTGTCAGTGAACCTAACATCCCTACATAGCTCAGACTGTGTCACTACACGCTTCACTCAGCTGGAATGTCACAAGAGTTTAACACTCAACACTCACTTTGACTGCGGAGAAGGTTAGATTTAATACAAGCAAACCTTGAATGCATCTCAGCAGTAGGGATGATATGATAAATAAAAACTACTACTACTACTACTTTTACATAAAAGTCTCTCTAAGTTAGAGTTAGTTTTGTTTTGGGGAGTCTCCTGGAGGGCAGCAAGAACCTGCAGTTTTTCTTCTTTCCAAACAAATGATGTGGGTCCATGTAAGTGTGTGTGTGTATGTAAATATGCACTGTGTTCTGTACAAAGAGAATGCAATGAGATTTTAGCACCATTGTTTTTTATAATAGATACCATACTGCACAACTCTGCACACGTTACAACACGTATTCCTGAACTTGTGTGTTGGTTTTCATTTTGCATGTTTGTACAAACGGGCCATTGTGTTCAGAACTACATACACTGTTATTCTTTATCTTAGTGTCAATAGTTCATTTGTCTCCATCCTGCAACTCTCTATTTATTTAACCTGTCCATAGCCAAGTAATACTGCTTTAACTCTCTAGTTAAAAGTCAGTGTAGCTTATCTCTAATAGAGGACACACACACACACAAACTGTTTACTTTACTAATAAATCTAAACAGCCTATTTGTTGAGTTTATTTTTACATTTGAGCATTGATTTCTCTCAGCCTTCAGAATAAAGATTTGAGAGGTTTTATGTACTGAAGCCTGACATACACTTGTTTATTTCTGCAGTAAACTTCACTGTAAACCAACAGCGACTAAAGGTGATTAGCTGCATTTTAGTTACTGTATTTTTTAAAATGTTCTGTCTGTCTCTGAAGGTGGGTGCTTGACGCGAGTAGTGAAAGTGCCTACTGGTCCATTAATCCGAGTGGCGGGTCAGCCGGTCTCCATCAGATGTGACGTCAATGACTACTCAGGGCCGAGTGAGCAGGTAAATTTCACTGACTGCCATATCAGACCTGAGTGCATGGGATGTTATTATTGAATGTTTCTGACTTACTGATCGTATACTGAAAGGAGAAGTCTGGTAAAAAGAGACTTCTGTTGCTTTTTGCTTCCTGGTAAACTAAAGATATACAGTAAATATTAATAACAGCTGGGCACTGTAGTTTTAAATAAATGTTGCTCAACCCTGGAGTAAATAATGCATCTGTTGTAGACTGTTGCTCACTGATACAGATTAGGTGCTCTGGTCATAAATACAATAGGATGACGGCACTTTATAACAGCATGGGGGGGGGGTCATCATAATCATTTGGAGTCATGAGACCTGTAGAAGCTAAAAGAGTCCACTCTGATCCATTTATCAGTCCACTAACTGTTGGGTGCAAATTTTATAGAACATTTTACATGTTGACTGTGTCTGTTTTCCCTGTGTCATGTGCTGCTACAAAATTAATTGCCCCCCAGGGACAATAAAGTTCATATTGGTTGAATTATATAATCGTGACCTAACATTATTCTCCCTCTATGTCCTGCAGGATTTTGATTGGATGATATCTAAAACGGTGAAAGGCGACACAAAGATAAAGATCATCTCCACGTTTGACACCAGCTACTCCGACCCGTCTTTCAGCCAGCGCGTCGCATCGGGCGACATCTCGGTGGTGAGGCTCGCAGACAACGAGGTGGAGCTGAAGGTAGCAGAGGTGAAGCCGCAGGACGCCGGTTTCTACTGGTGCCAAACACCCAGCACCGACTCCGTCATCAGCGGCAACTACGATGCTCAAGTCCAACTTATCGGTATGGGAGTGTCTGTTTTGTTTGGTCTCCTCCAGCTTGTTATAAATTAAAACGTTGATATTTTAAGAAGGAATGAAAGTCCTCTGACCTGGACTAGCTGTCCTAACTTTCAGTGTGTGTGTATAAAACTACTGTAGCTGCTACGTGGTTCATTTAACAGCCGTCCTCATGACTTACTAATGCTCTACTGACCACGTACACATCCTACCGCTGAGAAATAATTTGTCTTTAACACAGACGCACAAAACATGCACACCTCAGTACTCGTGCACTTGTGTTGAGGAGCAGATGTCAGGTGGGAGTATTTGGCTTGTGTCAAATGAGAGCCAGGGAGACATAGATTTGAACAGCGAAACACAAAGCCTGGGAGAAGAATAAAAATACCATCACATGGCATATAATGAAAGCACTCCAGAGGGAGAAATGTTAAATTACACGCTTTCTAGTATGATGAGTTGAAATGTTGTCAGCAGTTGATTATAGTTGGATTTATGATATGAGAGGAGAACCGTGGGCTTTAAGCGCCTTAAAAGCTTTTGTTAGCATATGTAGCATCAGTGATTGAACATTTAGTCATACAGTCAGTGGCCACTTTATCACTTTATTAGGTACACCTGTACAATGTAATGTAATCCAATACAGCGGCTCTGTCATGAATTCTACGTTTACAAGGTTGTTATTTGTTCTTTTTGAGTTGAAACTGTCAAAAAGGTGATTATTCTAATAGGCGTTTATTATTGAGTCATAGTGGGTGGTGGAATCGTACATCCACCCAGTACAAAATAGGAAGAGGTGTTTTTTTTATATTTGGCACTTGTTTATGTTAATAAGGTGGCGAGAGCTTCAGTGCCCTTCAGTAAAAGTCACGTTGCTGCATCTTTACCTTTTAGCAGCTTTAATTGGAATAAATGGCCAATTTATCATTTATAATCTATCTAAGAACTGTACTGCACCCAGTTCTTAGAATACATCAGCTTCATCTCAGTTACCAAATCTTGGGTGCATTGGTTTTAGATGTTTGAACCAACTGAGAGCAGCGTAGTAGCAGTTGATTGAAGATAATGAGTGTTTCTGTTTTTGTTGTCTTTTGTTAAACTCACAAAAAGCACATTTTACCACTCAGAGCTTTGGCAACAATACACGGTTTTGAAGATGGAGAATCAAACTATAAAAGTAAAACTAACAACACTTGAAGTGTTTAATTTCACAGTACTTATTTTGGCAGTGTGTTGTTACTGGGGTTCATCCATCATTATCAGCATCATGAGCACAGTTGATTCTGTGATTGAAAAATGCAGTAGTGAAAGCCTGAGGATAACATTTTCTAATGTGCTTTACTGTCCAGCCAGCTATCAAAGAGGAATAGGGGGGGGAAGCTTTTTTTTTTTTACTAAAAAATTGGACACGCCAACAGTAAAATAAAAGTTAGGCTGGCTGTTTGCAAAGGCAGTTGATGAAACAGTTTCTGTTGTAACCATCCAGTGAATTACTTTCTAAACAGTAATGGTCTTCTTGTGGGATTTCAGTTCAGATATTCAAATTTTATCATCTATCAAATAATCTGCTAAATAACGACCATGTCATGAGACCTCACTGGCAGTTTTAAACTAAAGTTGATTAACAAACAACACAACCCGTTTAACAAGAATTTAACGGTCTGTGCAACTCATCTATTTACAAGTCAAACAAGGAGGGAGATAAAATACAGAACCAGACTCTCTGGATGAACCTACTACAGATAAGAGAAGAATCACTAGCCATACTTGTGTGATTAAAATAATATTGTTGTACAGTTTGTGTGTGTCGCCCCAAATGAGGTGAGGTGAGGTGAGGTGAGGGCTATAAAAGCCAATAAACGGTTTGAATAAACCGATCAGTTTTTGTTTGCGTAAAAGACATTTGGTTTGCAGTAATACAGTAAATGACAAAGAAGCTTCTCCTTCTTCCTCATATTTGAAAAGCTGCAACTACAAGCGTGTTTCCGTGTTCACCTGTTAATGTTTAACCATGTCTTTAACTACCATTACCCAAGTGCTGTGAGTCGGCGGAGCATAATCATAAAAACATTAATCATGCTGTAGTCACCACACGTAGATGTTCTAGGAACATTTTTTTGCAATGTGATCATTTCATTAAAGTTCCCACATTATGCTGATAAGAAGTGTAATCCAGCAGGTATTAACTGTTGCAATTTAGTTATGTGATAAACAGATGGATGATGCTTCACTATCTTCCACTTATCTGGAATGGAGGCATTGTGGCTGCATGTTCAGCAATATGGTCCAGACGTCTTGTAGACGCTTCTCAGCAATGTTGATCTCTAGTTATATTTGGATTCACCTCCACACACATCACTGACTCTTGGGAGGACTGGACTGGAATTTACTTTATCTAACCTCTAGATGAGGATTAACGTACAACCAGTCTTCACGTCACAGTGTCCTCTCATCTTGGGTTGTTTTATGCAGGCCAGACCATTTTTATCCCATCAGTGGTTATTTTTACACATAGTTAGCGAAGATAAGGACTAAATATTATAGTTTAATGTAGATATCATGTAAGAGATCTCCATGTTAACCTGCAGACGATACTTAATCCTATTTCTGTAAAGTTTTACCTCATCTTAATAATAAGTTTATAACGTCTTGTGGTAGCTGTATTCAAGTAACATAATGATAATAAACCAAGTGTCCTATATTTGGAGTTAATCTCAAAGCCCCACTCTTCATTAAATCTTGCAGTTTTGCTCTATTAGTTGAATCTTACTTAATATTTAAAAATATGTTCGTTCCTCAAGGTGCTTGACCTTAGAGTCATTATTTAGTGAAAGCAACAAGCACATGTCAGACAGTCAAATCATCCAACAAGTCAGAAAATTACAGACTGAGAGACTGCAGATATCTGTCCAGGAATCCCTCTACAGACCTGCCTCTGTACAGTTAGGATAGTGTCTAACAAAGAAACAGCAGCAAAGAAAGGAAAAACATGCTCGGCATCGTCCTTCGTATCTAATTTATTACATGATGTATAATTACATCCAGTCCGTAATTAAACACAGTTGTTGCTGCATTGATTTAACCCAGTCCCTAACATTAGTTAATGGTAATGCCTTTGTTAGAAATGACGCCCATAATGGCCTTTTCACACCTCAAAGTTGAGAGAGGAGCTCACAGAGAGGGATTGTCTGACAGCAGGTTAGTTAGCTCCATAATACACCATCATGTTCAGTTGCTCGCTGCTTCCCAGAACGGCTCCCCAGACACCTTGTTAAATTTAGACCTGAATTAACTAGGCAGCGCTGTTTATGTGTGAAAGAGACTGCGTCGTGTATATGTCGAGCATATGTATTAGCAAGTAGTGTGTTTTGTAGAGTGCGGAGGGGAGATTGTTTGTTTGTGTGTTTGTGTACGAGACAGTCAGTCGTTAACAGAGTTGAGTTAGATTTGCAGCCGGAGGGTGTGTACCAGTCGAGACTTGTGCACCACATTCATCAGCATGCACACACACTCTCTCTCTCTCACACACACACACACACACACACAGCTTCCATCGCCCCACTGAGGCTGTTTGGTTATGTAAGAGACAAGTGAAGTAGAGGTTGCTGAGGGTTTGAAAACTCCTTTCAGGCTAATTTTAATTGATAGAGCAAAACGCAGATTATTCGTCCTGCCTTTGTTATCTGCCATAGACACTCGCATCACTGCAGCACCACTGAAGGCTCTAACTTCAACTCCAAGACTCACTGGTGTCCACGGCTGTCGTGGTGAAATCCACAATTAACATGCACAAGATCCATGGAGGTGTTGGCAACAAATGTGAATGAAAATTTGGTCTTAGTCCAGCTCTAATGTTATCTTATCTCGTTATTTCTGCCCACTGCTTAGCTCCTGGTCCTTGAGTCTACTGTCTCATGTCCAACTTCTCGTGACACACGTCAGCACTAGAGCATGTTTAGGGCAACTTTATTTATTGCTGTGTAAATACGTAGAGGTTTCTGGAGACAATTCCTCTCAAGCAGCTCAGACACCGTTGTAGTAGCATTACCTTTCTTCAAAGTGCGCTAAGTTTAGTAGTGATTGCAGAGCTTGCTCGTTGTAGCTGGTAGGGGAAGATGCACAACAAATCACCTGCATCTTTTTTGTTTTTAAGTCTTCTTACAGTCTGTTGTGGAACTGTGATATTTTTCATCCCACTCGAGTTGGCAGGGCTGTGTTTGCAACTGTAGTGCCAGATAGAAATAAGAAAGAGAGCATCTAAAGGAGTGACAAAGTGCATGATGATTATTTTCATTTTTGGCAACATAACATTTTCTTTTACTGTATTAAGGCTTAGACTGTATCGTTAACATGGTTTCTATATCACTGGAACATACATCTCCTCAGTTAATTTATATTTAGATACATGTAGTGTCATGAAAACCCTGACAGGCCAACTGAGCTACATTTACCTTTATGTATAGAGGCTCCAGCATATCACAGCATGCCATGCTTTACCACCCAAATGCCAGGATAGATAGTTTTCTTCTTTTTGAATAGTTTCCTAACTAAGATTCCTAATAGTAGTTTAAAAAATAGTCTTTCCCACAGGACGTGAATGTGTCATGAATGTAATTCCCATAATACTAAGCTACGCCCTCCTCATTCCTAGCCATCTGCCACTTCTTGGATTCATTTGCAACACGACTAGAATTAGCTTTCAAAAATGGATTATTCACCATTTATGTGAAATATTTTGGGGGTTTAGAGTGTTTATCACTCTAAAAACCTACATTCATGTTTGTAGATTATTAAATATGATACCTGGAGTCACTAGAGCATATGTAGACAAGCCCAGCTCTTATTCATAAAGTCCTTTTTTTGGAAACCTTTTATGTTTTTATATGAAAAGTGTCATAATAAGTTAGTGAAGAGTCTGCAATTTGTGTTGAGCAGTCATGCAACAACACTACTCAACACTGTTTTGAATTATTATTATTAACCCCCCATGTCTTCACTGCAAGCAAAGCAAAATCCTCTAATGTCTTTTTCTTTACTTTCCTGGTTGAGAAAAACAGCAGTAAAACTTGTTTTTATTGCTGTTGTTGTGGATGTATTTGAAAGCAAAGTCATGCTCCCAGCAGGATCTCCAGCAGTAATAAGTTTTTTTTAATTTCTTCTCACAGAGTGACTCAGAACCATGTGTCATAACAAGAGAAGAAACAAAGCTATTGTAAAAGCCGCTCTGTTAAGACCTGCTCAAACTCTTGAATGTGACATTTAGCAATCTGGTGTTGAAATCAGCCTGGAATCTTTTCATTATCAGAGCGAAACAAGCCCAGAGTGAAAGACTGGAGGTAAATACTGTGTGTGAGTGTGAGAGGGAAAGTGAGGTTACCGTGTTACCTGAGCTGGCAAGTCATTAACCTTTGTGAACACTCCTCTGGGTGTGTTTCATACACACATGCACAAATTACTGCTTTATCTGGAGCTGCTTGTTTGTTCATTTAGCCTGCGACCTTGACAAGAGTACTACACCGTGCGAGACATGGTGTTGACTTACATGAACTGGTTTTAATCAGACATGCCTCTCAGGCACATTCATTTCCTACATTTATGTGAAGTTTTCCCTGCTGATCATCAAAGTGCTGAGGGGTTGTGGGTGGAGAAGATAGAACTGCACAGGAAAAGTCATAGCTTACCATGATTATGTTATGTTGGTGCTTTTGTTTTTTTGCTGAAAGAAGATCTGAATAATCCTCCAGAAGTAAACAGTGAAGACTGCGCCTGACTTTGTACAAAGGCCTAAAAACTGAATTAAATCATGCAGCCATTATTAAAACCTGACTAACCTGTGAGGGTCACATCATATTCTCTGCAGTTGCTTCAGTTCATTGCATAATTTCTCATTACGGGAAGGCTTTTATTGTGAAGCAGCTGCAGGAAGTGTGGTGTTAAACCAAACAAGATGTAAGGAAGTGTTTATTTGTCCTTGTATCTGACATTAAAATGTTTCTAAAATATTTCTATATGTTTTTGTTTTGTCTCTTTTCTCATCAGTCATTCCCAACACCCTTGAGGTTTCCCCCCAGACTCTGCCCCCAGAAGTCCCAGAGGGAAATGACATCACGCTGTCCTGCAATGTCACCCGGGCACTCACCTACTCCACCTACCTATCGGTCACCTGGTCGATGAAGAGCGGAGTAACATCCGAAGACATTCTGACGTTCGGACCCGAAGGAGAAGTAGTTACAGGGGGGAAGTTTGCCCGGCGCTACACTGACGGAGGCATCCGATTGGTCCCTGGGAAGAATGGATTGTTTGAACTGGTTATATCCAGAGTTACAACACTTGATACCGGGACTTATACATGCAGTGGAACTGAATGGACACACGAAAATGATAACTGGATAAAAATTGTGGAGAGTACAAAAGAGATGGGGACTGTTAAAGTTATTCCAACAGGTAAGAAAAGCAAATGCTTTCTTACCTGTCTTAACAGCAGAAGATGTTAAGATGGTGAATGTGCTAAATGTCCTATGAGTAGTTATGAGTAGTAGAACTACATGTACGTCACTGCCAAACCACCGAATGGTATCTTTAAGACTTTATTTGCAGCTCATTAAAGCTGGTTGCTTCACTGGAGGTTCAGCATGGAGGAGGTTGTGGGCGAAGTGGTGTCACTTTATCAGATTTCTTTTTATCATTTGACATCTTTAGAAACATTTGCCTATGAAAATGGGGTTATATGTATTATGGCTAATTAAACTAATGTAAGGCTGGAAGCCTGGAAGATGACTCATGGCTCTGTGACTTGAAGAAACAATAAGTCGCATACAAAAATCAATTACATGATTAGAAAAAAGCCTTATGGAGACGAGTGAAGTGGCAGCCACTGCAGATGAGTTTTCAGTCTATTGAGTCTTGTATGTATTTTAGATAGCCATTACTAGTTACATACAGTATGAATTCATGGTACACCATCACCCAGAGGCGAACTGGAGCACGGAAATCCTGCAGCAGCTAATGAGCTGGTGTTAGACTGTTTCGTGTGACCCATTAGATTTTGTGGCCTGATGGGAATTTCACTCCTGACTCTGGTATGGGTTGGTGTTGCAAAAATGAACGCTTGCAGATAGGTCTAAGCAGGAAGTAACGGCATGTCATCTGATTCATGTCTGATTTGAATCTCTTTATTTGTCTTGCTACATTTATGAATTTAAAAGCAGAACTTGCTCCTGAAGCCTGTTAAATTTGGCCCAGCAGTAGGAGGTTCCCAAGCAGTAATTATAGCTGCGGTTGTAATAGCAGGAAGAGTTGAGTTTGCAGATGAATTCCCTATAGAGAAATATAGACCATCTTAGAAAATGAGTCTTGATTCTTGATAAAAAGAGGTGACTGCACTGCATGTGTTTGCGGATTAATGTGCTGGGAAATGTGTTGGAAATAGTGATTTTTGGGAGAAAATGAAGGATGAGAAGAGACACAGGGACGTGGGAGAGTTCCCCCTCTGTTGTGTGGCTGTCTTTATTTTAATGGCATCCTCTCCTCTGTGAGACTCTGTCTTTTTCTTCTCTCTGCCTCACTCTGTCCTGGGAGGCTCGTGACCCTCACTGTCTGTCTTTCTGTCTTATTCTGTCCCTAGAGAGGCCCCTGCGCACACACACACACACACTCTCACTCACTCACTTTCAGTCATTCATTATGGTTGCTGTGGTCACCATATCTTATATCTGTCTGGGTTGCCATAGCCTCTTAAGTACTGGAAACTGCCCAGTGATTTGTAATGAAACCACAAATGAGACACACACACACACACACACACACACACACACGGTCTCAGTCTCAGGTCTATTGTGTGTTCCTGTCAGTTCATATTGACTTACAGACTTGAGTAAAGAGGATGAGAAATGTCAAACAGAGTGGGCTTTGTCTCTTTTGTCCCTTTTCAGACACCATACAGAGTCTCTTTCCTACATGCTGCTGCTACTGGGGACTGTATCTAAACTCCTGATCTTACCACCGGTTTGGAGATACACAGAAAAGACTGACAGCTATTTTTAATTTGCTGGACTGCTTTTCTGTCTTGTAAAGTTCTTTAACGTCCCTGCTGACATTTACTGATGACTATTTACATTGTCTTTTAAGCATCTGTAGTGTAACTTTGCCTCTGATGGATTATTTTAGATAACAAATAGCTGCTTGTATATTTTGGAAATCCAATTTGGCTGTGTACCTCTACTCTGCACAATGATATTAAAGTTGAATCTAATTTTAAATAACCACATGTGGTGTGCAGCACAAGTCACAGATTAGTGACTAACAGCTTCAGAAACTGCTTCAGCTGGTTCACTCAGGGACAGTCAGAGACTTGTCCTGAAGCCACTCCAGTCTTAGTCAGGTCATTGTCTTGCTGAAAGGTGAACAGTCACTTGGCTTCAAGTTGTGTGCACTGTGCAGCAGGTTTTCCCTAAGGATCCTTCTTTGTTTGGCTGCATTTATTCTTCCTTTTATAATAAGCAGCCTCCTCTATACATGTAGCATTATGCTGTTACCACTGTGCCTCAGTTTAGGGATACTTTTAAAACAGGTGATCAGTGTTTAGAGATCTAAAATGCATTTCAAAATGGATTCAAAATCTCCTCTAATGCTTCAATGTGTTTTTTTGATAAGTTTGTGCCTGTAAACATAAAAACTGATGCTGTCTCTGTCTCTGTCTTCTCAAGGTCAGTCCCTCAGTGTCATTGCTTCTTCCTCTTCATCTCCCTCCTCTACCTCTCTGCTCCTCTCCCCTGGTAACACGCTGACCCTCCTCTGCTCCGTCAGCGCTGACAACCTGCCGGCCCTCGCCCTGGAAGTAACCTGGCTGGCCAACGACCGAGATCTCATCACCATGGAGCGCAGCGGGGTGGTGATCGCAAACACGTCCTCGAGCGGAGCTCAAGGAAAGAGGGGACAGGCCAGCCTGGAGCGAACGGGAGCCGGGCAGTACAGGCTGGGGGTGAGAGGAGTGAGCGGGGAGGATGGAGGGGAGTACACCTGCAGGGTCCGAGCCTTCATCGACAAAGGAGGGAAGAGTGCAGGTGGAGGAGGAAGGTGGCACATGGCAGCTGAGAAGAAGTCCAGCCCTGTGGTGGTGAAGGTGTCGGAGATCAGTGAGTAAAACAAGAGCATGTTTTTTTTAAATGTTTGTGTATTTCAATTTAGGTAATGAGACGATTAATGAGACATAACGCACAGATCCTCAGGACATATTGAGCGCTTGCAGTGTTTTTACAGCTTTGTGTAATTTTATGATACGATATTCATTGCTCATTGGTACTTAATTCATCAGAGGTTTTGGTGTGTTTGGTAACAGTCCAGACGTCCAACGCTGGGGAGACATAGGGCTCAGAACGACAAAAATGGTGAAGTGTGGTGTGCATGATGTTTCCATATTATTATAAGAGTTGTGGAAGTGTAACTGTGCAGCAGTGTCACAGATGAATATAGAGTCTCAAGGGGAAACTCTTTAATCCTCTAGTCAGGCTGTTGACTCCTGCTGCGAGGATGATTGATTAGTCGTGCCTGTCCTGCACTCTGCTACCTCTGGGTATGCTGTTAGTGTGTGTGTGTGTGTGTGTGTGTGTGTGTGTGTGTGTGCGTGCACGAGCTCGTGCACGATGCTCTGATCCTGCCTCTAAAGAGCAGCGGTGTCAAACACAGTCGACACGGCAATCAATTACTGGCAGGGTGGGTGGTCTCTGTGTCTGACTGTCTTTCTCTATTACCATCTATGATTCACTGCATGTTTAAAAATTCAGAATTTTCTCTGGTGAAGCTGAATGTAGTTGGCTTGCAAGGTGACAAGGTGGTATGTTGGATATACTGTACAATTGGATATGTATCAAATAAAATAGTAAAATTAGCATGCTTATTCATGCATTTATTTTTAATGTTCTCACTAAACTGTGAGCTGTGGTAGTCAGGTTAGTCCCTGAATGTGTGGATAGACAGATCACCCACAACATTAAAACTACTGTCAAATGTGGTCTTATAGGATTAGTTAGACATTTTGAGAAATATGAAGGAACACGGTGGTGAGAGAGATCAGGAGGCAGGCAGATTGAAGGCGCGCTCTGACTGATCAGGAAGCCAGCTGCTGTTCTGCCATAGCAGTTGGATGTCCGACAAACTCCCCAATTCCCATGTCTTAATGAAAGAAATGAACTTTAATGAATAAATAAATGTGTTACATAATCGTTTTCAGTCCACTTCAGCCACAGTACTACTGTATGTTTAATGCTTTTGGGAGTTCCCAGGAAGTATTTTGGCAGATTGACTTGCTAAAAATGCACTGTGAGCTGTCGAGCTCAAGTGCAATTTAATTTCAGGGACGTGAGAATTATTCTGCTTTCTCCACATTTTCTTTTTTCTCTGTTTTTTATTAATGTAGACAGAATAATAGACCTTTAATGATTTTTATGGCTGTAATATTGTAAACTCGGTTCCAAAACACAACAATAGTACATCTTGTGACAATGACTATTTTCATTTTCTAGTTCCTTTCAGTGGCAGTAATTTCTGTTTAAAGTTGCAGTTTTATGCCAGTACATAACATTTTTACATTTCACCAAACTGACTGTCCTTCCCCCATGGTGGTTGGCTATAAAAAAACTATGAAGCTGTATTTGTTTAACATGAAACCAAAACGTCATGGATAAATTTACAGCATAGAGACTCACCACGCCTATTCAATGGCAGGGAAAATTAAGAAAATGTTGCATTAAATCGACAAAATAAATTATTTCATGATTCCTTTCTTTATATCCAGTTTAACTTTCAAAGCTGTCGTCCTAATTCTGATCTATTGAATTATGAACAATGTATTTTTGAGTTTTTTTTTCTGTATCTTTAACCCTTGCTACACTCAAATTGTTGACAGTAAAAATAGAAAACCCTTTTATTGATCCAAAATGAATCAGAAATCAAAGGTTATTTTGTTAGCATATGTTAGCTAGGCTGAAAAAGTTTGGGATAGACTTGGGAATTCATCTTCCCCTCAATGACTGCAAGCTGGCCAGGTCCTGATGCTGCAAAGTAGGGGCAATTCATCATGTTTCCTCCACCATACTTTACAATTGGGATGATGTTTTCATAATGATACGCAATGCCCGATTTAATCCAGATCGAGGTGGGTGTTCTTTCCAAATAGTTAGGATAGTTTCATGAGTCCACAACACCGTGGACTGGTGAATTCCTAGTCTTTGAAATCACTTTGTAACACTTTCCAGCTTTATGTAAATCATCAATTCTTGATCGTAGAATTTATTTTAGTGAGGCATAGCTCACATAAGCACATTTTTGAAGAGCAAACTCAAAATAAAGACATGAAAGATCAGACTTTATTTTTGGCATTATTTCAGGCACATCATATTTGTTAATACTCTTGACTTAGCTGAAGATCAGGTCACGTTTTATGACCAAAATTGTTCACATACTTTTTTCTTGTCACTGTAGATTAATCTGATGGGAGTTGTAGTTGTTCTGCAGAACTGATACCAGTTTGTTACCAGAGCTTTTAGAGGAAATGTCATAGAGACATTGACAGTATTTTCCACATATCAACGTGTTGATGTAACAAACGTGCAATTGTACAAAACGGTGAAAGATCAAAACAGTACATCCTGAACTCTGTTATTTTGAGCCTTAAGGTACAATAACAACTATCTACACAGAACACTGAAAAATTCCTGAAGCCTTTGGGATCCATGTTACATTTAGAAATATCAACCAGGCTCCATCAACACACACACACACACGCGCGCACTTCAATGAGGACAATGCTACAATATCAAGGATGAAGAACTTGTTATTACTCTTTGTGTGTGGGTGTGTGTACATATAATACTGTGCACATCTTGTCCACATACCTACTGCACACTTGTGCATGTGTGTACCTGCTCGGCATTTTACTGTGTGTGAAAGTGAAAACTTTCTCTGGAGAGTAAATACTTTACATACATACTTCAAACAATGTCTTTATCTGTTTATGTGTGTGTGTGTCTACCACACATTCCTTTTGGCCTGAGGGTTTTACTTCATACCACACTTGCAGACACACACCTACCATGACAACATGTCTAATTGACTATAGTTACAGTATATATTTCATTCTCGCTCCCCAACAGTAATAGCTTAAGCTTTGAATGCATGTTGTGTGTGTGTGTGCGTGTGTGTGTGTGTGTGCGCTGTCAACGTCAGTTCCTATTCCACTGATGTGCAGCCTTGAGGATTGCCCCCTCTTCCCACAATGCTTTGCTAAAAGCGCAGCCTATCAGGACGCACAAAAAGAGTTGGAGAACTAGTTTATTAGCTCCCCACAAGCAGTGCACACACACACACACACACACACACACAGACAGAGTTAAAGAGGGTGTGATTTGCCTCACCCTTAGCTACACTTTGCCTGTGTACATGTTGTTATGTCAGATGGGATTGTTGTCAGTGAAGCCACAAAAAAAAAAACGCTTGTATCTTATGCAAACTCCTGTTTTTTAACATTTCAATAATAATATGCTGACAAAAATGTGTCTGTTTTCTGTCAGTAGTATCTTATGTTTATGTCTAAACGAGACCAGTGTCACTTTCACAAAGAAACTCAACTTTCAACATGTGAAATAATCTCATGTTATTTATCCTGTAAGACTGTGAGACCCAGCCCTGCAGCTGTACCACAGACCTAATTAGATTCTATGTATTTCCTGATTAGAAGAGATATGTTCACACTGTCCTTTAAAACATTGTGTAATGCAGATTAATGACACCTATAATGAGTTAATAAGAACGGCAGAATTTACAAATATGGCACCATCATTATAAAGCCTGACAACAGACACTTGACACCTGTAAACCACTGACAGTCTAATCACATCATCTAACAGCTTCATATGAGGCAGAACTGAAAGTGATCTTCCCCACGTTCCCCAACATATCTCTGTACATACCGTTACAGTAAGAACCAGAACGGTCAGAGTTCAACCAGGAAGTCGATCTGTAAACTTTGTTGGATGTTTACAGCAGCGAATGTGGGCCACACTGTTCCTGCTTGAAAACAAATACTGGACGATGGAAAACAAATGTTTTTGTCGTGTCTGTTTTGATATGAAACCATATAGAGAGACCGTGAGACAGGTGGCTGTCTATTTCATGTATATTGATATAGTCCAAAGTCCAGGAGCGGCTCAGTGTGTCTCATGCTCCCCCGAGCTGGAATTTAACGTGAGACTTCTTCTTCTTCCATGTGTGACCATCACTGTTGCTGGGCTCCATCAGAAAATGCACCACTATCATTTACAGCTTTTCCAATTTTTATTGTTGTCACGGTGGAAATTCCCAATTACAAAGTGTCACAAAAAAAAGTCTGCAGCTCTTGCAACATCAGAAACTGATTGCATGTCATCTCTGATAAATATTGGAAATTATCCACACGATGAACAACATCTCTGTGATCATGGTGGTGGAAAATGAAGAGCTGAGCCACTTAAAGCTCTTTATTACCGAGCAGAACAGAAAATGAACAATTGATTTGAGTTCCTCTGCACTCCGACCGACTGGCCTCACGTCTCACACAATGAGGAATTCAGTGATTATGAGTGAATCTCTGTGCCGTTCAGCTGCTTCTGCATGCTGAGAGGAGTCTGTGGAGGTCGTAGCCCCAGTCCTCTGGAATTGTGCCAGCATGACTGAAAGGAGACCCCGAGACCTCTGTGCAGACACCCTGGAGGGACTGTGTCCCTGCTGACCTGTGAGGCCCAGGTGGAGTAAGAGGGGAATTAATGGAGCCAGTGAGGGAATGTATCTCAGTCCTCATACTGTAGAACCATTACTTCATAGTGATGCTGCTCTAATCACTAGTTTTTTATTAACACTGGGTCAGATGTCTGACATGAATCCCCAGTTTCTCACTTTCAACAAAACTTCTGTCAAATTGTCAGTCAATAGTCTTTTATTCTGTTTGTGTGAAGGCAACTCGAATAAAAGATTTTACTTTATTTCATACTGGATTAACTGTACCACTTAGTTTCCTGCCTGAGGAAACAGTTAAAGTTGCTTCCTGCAGCTTTCCAGCCATTTCCTAAATTTGGAGAAAATCTATGCTTCAGTGAAATTTAAAGCAGCTAAATTAAGGAGGTTGTTCATAGCCACAGGGTGTATGAAGCTCCAGTCTGTGGTTTTTAGTATCTCCACTGTTCAGTGTCCTATGTTGTTGTTGGAGCTCTTCTCATTATCACTTACAGAGTGCAGTCTCTATGATTTTCAAGACACCTGCAGTATTTTTTATTTACAATTATCTTTATAATAAAGTGACAGGAAAGCCTGACATGGGTAATATCAGATTACTGTAATCTGCCTATGCACACAGTAATCTGATTACATGTTGTTTGAGTTGCCGTCTATGATGTCAAAAGTACATCTGTTCAGTGTGTGTCAGCCCGTACTTCCCCTTCATCCTCGGAGACCCCGAGAGTGCTGATAGAAAGGAGGAACGGCTCGAGTGGCTTGTTCACGGCAGGTTTTCCTATAACACACACACACACAAACGCCTGCACACTCCGATGAAACCAGAGCGTCTCAAATGCCTCGAGTTGTTTTGGCAGAATGCAACATTCTTCTGCTCCTGGAAACCACTGACTCTGCCATGGTTGGGAGTTCAACCCAGTGGCACTGGCACTGCCAAGTTTAGAGATTCACTCGCCCTCTTCTGCTTGTTAGAAACATTTTATCATGGCACTGAGCCCACCTGTAAATGAGCCGAGTCAGAAAACAGACTGACCAAACACGTTGTAGCCTGGCATCACGCCTTTTGAGCTCCCATTGAAAAACAGCTGCTGAAGGTCATGGTTTCTTTTTAGCATAGTCATTTTACACTGCCAATTCAAGCTGGGTTTACCACACCAATACACCACCACACAGGCATGAATGGGTCTGTGCCGACCCTCATTTAAACGACCTCAAGAGCTAGTTTCACTCCAGCATGTTTGTAGGAAGACCCAAGGCGACATGGGGTGCTAAGGGAAGGGGTGTGAAATCTTGATGACATGTGACTGTGAAACCAGCTACTGGTGTTTTACCTCCAGTACAGTAGAGTGGTCACACACTGTGTGCAGTATGATAATTATTACTGTCACATGTAACATGATTAAGTGGTCCGACATAAGGAGCATTGTGATGTGCAAATGGTTGGAAAGCAGCAGATGAAGGTGCTCCATGTATTCTTGTAGTCTCACTCCAACTCCAACTATCCGTTAACGCCTTACTTCTCTGGAACCGCAGATTAAAACGGTATCTTCATTCCCCCCCAGCTTTTCATCAACCACATGTTGCTGCAGGAAACTGAATCTGTGACCATAATCCTTTATAGTCATGTTGTAATTTGGCAATCATTAAAAAAACACAGCAAATTTAAAATTTGATTTTTCAAGTATTTTTTACAGGAAAATGAATATTTCCTTTTTTTTTTATACTTTTCTATATAGAAGCTGAAAATCTTTGGGTTTTGGAGTGTCTGAACTAAGATAATTGAAAAGGCAAGATGTTTGGATAGTGCTTTCATACTGTTTTAAACATTCAGTATGTTGACTAATGATATCGTCTGTGAGTAGCAGAAAAATAATAAATGAGACATCATAACATTTGAAACAGCAGCAGTTGGTGGCAAATGAATGTCACCATTATGTTCCCAGCAAACTAAGAGTCTCTAACTAAGAGTGGCTGCTTAAAATGAACACATGCAGAGTGATGCAGATGAAAGCAGTTTGTTGTGTTATTGACATTGACCTATTTTTCACTCTGTCTCCCCGAGCCCCACGCTAATAGAGCCTTTTCTTCATTTTAAAACATGTCTTTACACAATTTCTGCTCTGCTAAGCTCAACAGAGTGCAGAAGATAACGTATGGAGCACACAGGTCTTTATTAGAGACTATGTTGAATTTACTCAACTTAGTGTTTTTTAGACCTTCAGGTAAATAATAAAGCCATAATGTGTCATACATTCAAAAATAAAGTAGTTGGTATACTATACTATACTTTAGAAATCTAACCATTTAATTTTACCTTACAAATCATTATAATTTTAGTAAAACATTGTATACCGCCCTTGCTGCAACATTACTATTTATAAATGTACCAATTCTTTCATCTATTAATCCAAATCTATAAAGTTGCACCAGAGCCAGTTTATCAACGTAGGTTTTCCACTGACTGATTCTGTCAAAGAATTTACTGAATCATGAAATGTATATATTTAGTAAGTGTTTGGTGTTTGGACTTGAGATTAGCCAGAATTCACTGACGAATCATTAACTCAGTTATCAGCTTTAGGTCGTTTCAGTTTCCCCTCGTACTGTTTGACTACGTACAGTAACAGAGCTCCTGAATTTTGGTTGTTATGCTCGACTAAATAAGGGAACATTTCAGTGAGAGAGAGAGAGAGAGAGAGAGAAAGGCGCGTGGCTAATTCACAGGGAAGCTTCACACATTTCATCCATCAAAGTGCGTGTGTGTGTGTGTGTGTGTGTGTGTTTCACAGCAGATGGTGACAGTGCATGAGTCAGTGTGTGTGTATGACGTCCAACTGACATCACGCAAACGCCCTCCGTTGCCAAACACACACACACACACACACACACACACACACACACACACAGAGTTCCTTGTAGCTATAGTGTTGTGCTGTGTGTGTTGGTCAGTGGCATGTATTGGCGTGTCTACATCCTCAGGTTTGTGTCAGTGATTTCTACATACATATACTGTGTGATTGTGTGTTTGTGTGTGTATGTGTGTGTGTGTGTGCGTGTGTGTGTGTGTGTGTGAGTGTTTCCTGTTCATTGACGCGTTGAGGTGCAATCTGGATGTCTGACTGAGAAGACCTGCCTCACCACCTACAGTTCACACACACTTGCACACTATTAACACTGATACACACCTCATCTCGCACAGTCAAGTTTTTATTTCAGGTCTATTTCTGTGGTCTGGCTTGAGCACCGAGCTCTATTTAAGGACCAAAAAAAAGAAACACAAATGACTGTGCTTTTGTCAGGTGATTCTGGACTGTAGTAAAAGTGACAAATCCTGGCATTGACTGACAACACCCTGTTCTCTGGAAGCAGCACTCGATTTATGGATCGTTGGTTTTAGTTGTTATATCATCAGAGTACAGATTCTCCCCCCTTTGGAACAAGTGTAAATTTCAGCCTCAATGATGCAGATCATACAGATGATTAAATATAACGGCCTCTGTATTAGTTTGGCTTTCATATTGCTAAGATCCATGTTGGATATATTGGAGGTTTCAGAATAAAATGAGTTCCCCAGTAAAAATCACAACTCGAAGTTGGTGTGAAAGCTATTTACATCATCATTATAATGGCAGAAGCGCCGAATAAAACCTGGCTTGCAGTCACGATTCCATTTTAATCAAAGCCTCTGTTGTGCTTTTGAGTACAGAACAATATCATGTCTTTCAACAGGCAATGGTTGTGGGTTGGTATTTATTCCTTTGTTTAGGCCTTTTATGGTTTGGCACGTTTTTACTGGTACTGACAGGTGACTCAGGGTGTCACATTCACCCGTGGTCAGTGCAGCTCCACTCCTTTAAACCAAGTTAGGATTCAGGATCTGTCAATCCCAGGAGCAGGTGTTCTAAACCAAACTGCTCTGTACCGGTATTTGTAGTCACTTGTGGGATCTCATTCCCTTACATGGGACTGTGCCTCTCGGCATAGCCAGCTGTGTGCTGGTTCATACCAGTTGTATTAGCAACAGCTTTCTCAAGAACAACCCTGAAAAAGTCTCCACTTGCCCGGATAAACACTAATTGTAGGGGAACAGGAAGTTGCACAAAGTGAGCTGAAACACCGCAAACACTGCTTTATAGACAGCCCACCAGTTGCTAAATACTTATACCAGTCAATGAAAACATCTAAATATCTGCTCTGCTTTATCAAAAGTAGTAGAGTGTAACTTTACTCTCCTTCACTCTGTCTCCACAGAACCAAACTTCACCCTGACACTTGCACCTGTCCAGAATCCGCAGATGACAGCTGAACCCACAGAGCTGGCGTGCAATGTGACCAACATCGTTCATTTACCTGTGGGAGGCCGACTGGGTGTCGCCTGGGAGCACACCCCACTTCCTGGTACTCTAAGCTATTCTGTTAAAATTAGGTAAAAGGATGACTCAGTGCTACAGACTACTCGCTTTTAATCTGTCCAATCACCTGCACTTGTTTAGGGGATGATCCTCAGGCTTCACAACCCGTTGGTTCCCTGGACGGCAATGGCAACCTGTTGCCAGGACCGACGTATTCTGACCGGCTGAAGAGTGGTGTGATATCTCTGAGCAGAGTCCAGCCCAACACATTCAAACTGCAGATACTTCGCACACAGGTAGCAAAACAGAAAGCTGTAAACATCATACCTGATGGAAAATTGCCTGCTTTTACATTTAATGTTACGGTTTCTTTTATTCAACTACGGTTGTTTTACAGCTTGAGTTATTTTTTGCAGATGTGGATTCCAAATAAAATATAATCACCTAATGTATCATCACCAGAATCTTGTTAAAATCAGCTGCACATTTACCACCAAGTTGCTAGCCAACAGATTCATTACAAAAAAATGTCAGCAGTAAAGCAGTAAATTTCACATGTGAAAATTTGTCCAAAAGATCTGGACTAGCATTTGTCACCCACCGTCAGATTCAATACTGTTTAAATTACGTTCCTTTTCTTCTTTTTCTTGGAGTAAGTTATTTTAATGTTTTTTTGTAGGGTACTTAGTCAACACAGTTTGATCTATATCTCTATACAGTATAGAAACTTCCTGATGTTAATTCATTTTCACTTTTCCTTTGTAGGAGATCGACATGGGTCAGTATGTTTGTACTGTGTCTGCATGGACTCTCAGCAGCCAGGGAGACATGGTGAAGACTGTTGAGTACAAAAGCTCACCGGTGACTGTGAGATGGGATGCCAAACGTAAGGATCATTTATTTATTTATTTATTATTTATTTATTTATTGTATTTATTATCTGCAGTTTATACACAAAATAAACTAGTCCTAATTTTGGAATAGCAAATGGGAACTTGTTGATTGAGTTTTAACCTGAAGAGTTGAGCCTGTGTTCAGATTTTTATGGGTAGTATATGTCAGAACTGAGTTTAGAGTAATATTCAACTATTTAAACTCTCCTAAAGAATAAAGTTTTGTGTAAAACACTACGCTAAATAACAAAGGCAGGTTGCTTTTAATCCTATATTATCACATATCTGTATTTCATGTAGATTACAGTGCTGAACACAGTTACACATAGCATGGGCCAAAGAGTGTGTGTGTTCGTTTTGTGCTGCGGATAAATCATTGTTTGCTTGTGGCACCTTTACGCCTACAGTCTCTGCAGGTAACGGTTGTAAAAATCCTGGTCGTATTCTGTGATTTAATGAGGTACCTGGAAAAACAAAGCCATTAAATCACATTCATGATTAAGAAAACCCTGTTCTGTGATAGTTACTGATACCCTGCTGTTGAGTTTTATGATTCAACTCTAACGACTGGATATCGTTTCCAGACTTCATAGAAAAAATCCTTGCTATAACAACAGACTTCTTGTTGTCTCAGACTCTCTTCTTTACTACACACACACACTCTCCCTCTATTTCAGTCCCACATGCTGAACTTGGTGCCCTCAATTTAGCTAATTGAGCCATGATGTAACTCCACTGCTCTTTGTGTGTCTGATTCTGTGTGTGTGAGGCTTTTTGCATCAGAACAAGTTCATAGTGTAATAGTTTATCACTTCCTGTCAGGGGTTTCCCTCCCCAGATGGCCTGGTTGTCTGAATCATGTCCTTTCATCAATTAATCAATGGCCTGGTGGTGTTTTCAGATCCATCTCTAAACGTTGTGGCCAAACGTATCCGCGAAGCCTCGGCAGGCGGGTCTACCTTTGAGATGAGCTGCACCGTGTCCACTCAGAACCTTGGGGAGGCGGGCTACTCGGTGCTCATCCAGTCACAGGAGAGCCTGGGGAGCACTGTGAGAACCATCATGACTCTAAGCCCTGACAACGTCGTGCAGCACGGAGGAGCCACAGACCCCAACAGGAGGTACAGACCTGGAAACATTACGTTAACACACTTAACACTGCACTGGAACCTGCATTTTATTTTAAAATATAATAATCTCTGTCTATCTGTCCACTCAGGGACAGTCTGGTTCTAACAAAGTCCGGTCCAGCAGAGTTTCGGTTTCGCCTGGCAGGCGTCCAGTTGACCGACAGAGGTTTCTACTGGTGCGACATCACTGCATGGACAAAACAGCAGCCAGGCCAAGCGTGGACCAAAGCCACAAGTGCCGAGTCGAACAAAGTCAGAATCGACTTTCAAGAAAATGGTGGGTCACGTGTGTTTTGTGTTTATCACATCATTTTCTTCAGTAGTTTAAACCATCAACCACAGTAGGGAGCTGGGCACGGAGTCACCAGGTGTATGGAGTTATATCCGGTCACCATGTATCTTTAACTTTTTAGTTCCACTCACATTTTGCAACATTTCAAAGATTTTGTCTCAAATAGTTTTACTATAAAAATAAATGTTTTACCATGACATTACATTTGTCATGTAAGTAGTGTATTATTGGATTTGATGTAGTTTTGCGTCAAAGTGATGAAGTACTTTACTTTGTCAGATATTTACTTGCCAAAAAAGGCCCTCTCCTCTTGTTGTTTATCTGTGAAACTAAACGTTCACATCTGAATTTAGAGTGGAAAACCCACTTGAAGAACCAGCTGCTGCCCTGTTCTCTCCTCTGAGTTAAAGTTACAGTAAATGTTCCCACTGTTCTGCGTCACTGTGCCTCTACTTAATCCTTCACACGCTGTTTGTAGCCTGGTATTTTATTTTTAATAGATTGTTAATAGATTGACAAAGCGCACAATAGGACAATGTAGGAAGATTCATCATTCATTTAAAAGCATTTTAGTTATTGAATCTTCATGACAGTCTGAACAATAGTGAATAAATTGATGCTAAGTTCAGTTATCTTGGAAGTCCTGGGTTTAGTGTGTTAGCAGTTTTGTTCTGTATATTTCTTAGACACACACATCCTCCACCCACAGAGTGTTAATGATAACCAACATATATTCCTTCATAATGTGCAAAGAGATAGATGCAAACACACACACCCTAAGCCCTTTGACGCCCACCACAGCCACTGGCCTACTTAACTTTCTTTGATCTGACTGGGAAGTGGGAGATAGGAGGAGGAACAGGAGCGTCAGACAGGAGAGGAAGAGGATGAGGGAGACGACAAGGTGGAAACGAAAGAGAGAGAGAGAGGGAGGTGGTGAAGTGGACTGAGGGGGAGGAAGAAGTGGACAGGGAAGGACAAAAGGTGACACAGAGAGGATACTGTGGTAACAGAGACAAATGAGAGGACAGGAAGGGGAGAAGAGGGAGGATTAAAGAGGACGGAGGAAAGGGAAGGAATAATTGACTTCTAGAAGAGAAGGAGGATAATAAGAACAAACACTGGAAAGAGGAACTAGGAAGAGTGGATTCAGCGTTTGTATAGATCAGAAGCTTCAGTAACAGACTCTCATGTACTTTATGATGCAGTCACATGTTGTGAAGGCTTCGATTGCAGTTTACAGATTCATCAAATGTTAGTGTGTGGATCAGTAAGAAAGGTATGTGACCAGTGGGTAAAACGACACACAGCTGCAGGAGCACGTGCAGAACAGTGAGAGAGAGTTAGCCTGGCTTTAGTAGGCCAGACCATTTTACTACAAATAATGTGGAGTTCAGGTTCTATACATTTAGCCAAACGTCTAATTCTTGTACAGCTTTCTACTTCATATCTTTTTATACTTCTTAATGATTGGAAATTTATTATAGTATTAAAAAATCTCAAATATATAGGTTGACATTTGCCTCATAAGTTCAGTTTATGTTGAGCTCTTGAAGACCAACTTTCATCTTCCTCACAGGAGAACAGGAGCCCTTGAGCATAGCTTCCTCTTTGTAGGTCTACCACTTGCCATTTTTGTCCTCCCCTGTTCTATCCACCATCATTTCAGTCTCTCACCTCCCCCTCCTCCCATCTCTCACGCCCCTCCCTCTCTCCATGGGACATCTTCAAAGTGAAGCCCTTTGGCCAATCAGCCAGCTGCATAGAGCTGCACCGCTGCTTTCCTTTTTCTTTCTCTGCCGGCTCGTCTGTGTGTAAACCTTCAACTTTTCAAGTGTGTGTATCCAAGTCGAACATCTTGAGTTGACCCCACACAGAGCAACACAACACACACAGCATTCAAGCTTCAAGCTGAGCAGTATTCAGTAACCCCTTATATTTGCCTTGGGGGACGGAAGTGTGTAAGTGTGAGTGCCTGTTACAAGCTGATCCACCAGCTGGCAAGTCTCCCAAGGATCCAGCTGTATCTTGAATGTTGTTGTGGTGTTTCTGCCTGTACAGGGATCTTCCGTGAGTCTGGCCGGCAGGTCGACTAAATAAAAATTGTTTAAGTGATTGTCGTAGTGGGATGTCAACATAAATCCTTAGTGAGCACAGGTGAAAAATCTAAAGGTTTCTATAGAGTCAGAACAGTATGATAGATAGATTTTACATTTCATCCAATCATGTCATATAAGTAAAAAAAATACTTTTTTAGAATTTTGATTTTCATAGTCTCGTATCTTTATTCAGTTTCTGCAACTTTACTGCTGAGACCTGAGACACAGTCTGTATGTTTACATGCACTCAAGTAACCAGGTTACAGTCGACTTTCTCAACTGAGCTGATTTCTTAACTGTCATCTAAAGGAAGAAAGGAAGGAAACCTGTTAACCATAATCGGGTTAGGGGATTAGCCAATCCTGATTTCTCCCAGAGAACTCTGACTACTTTGCTGTATAAACGCGTAACCAGGTTTCTAATCAGCTTTTTATAAGCACATGTGCAGGACGACGGCTTCTGACACTCGCCAGAAATCCTGAGAAACCCGTTTTCTCTGAGTAACCTGGCTACATGAGTGCATGTAAATGAGAAAGATCTCAGTTCAGTCATATACTCACCCATCATTTTGGAAGCTAAACTGTGCGGTTTTATACAAATAGTTGTTAGATTTACCCACTGTTCCTGTTTAACTGAAGTCTTGTTTAAAACCATTTGTCTTTTTCAGACCTGCATGAAAATGTTAAATGTTGCAAAAAATAATTAAACCCAAGACGCAACTGTCGATGTCTTAATTTATCTTCAGAGTGGAAAAGGCTCTGAAATGTTGAGATATGATACAGGATGGTTATTTTTTGCACTAGTAATTCCCGTTTCAAGGGATTTTCCACCTTGTAACAGCGAGATTAAAGACATTGTTTTATAAAGTTGTTATTTGAGGACTGTCTGATGACATGCTTGCAGCAATTTACAATAAACACAGACATGCAAGGATTTCTAAAACTAGAGATCTGGTAATAGAAAATGAGAAGAAAATATAACTATGCAGAACATGCTGCTGATAATTAAAAAGTCCCTCAAAGTAAATAAATGGTCTCCCAAAAAAAGGAACAATGAATATTTATAGTATTTTGTAGCCAAGCTTCTGTTATGTAGGACATTTAGGGACTGGGCCTTTTAAACCATTTCCTGAATGCTCCTGTTAGATTTCAGAAAGGGCCGATTGGCTCACTTACAACTCACCAGAGCCACAACAACAGGCTGTTTATGCAACTTCAGTGCATGTGTTACCCAGTGCTTTGTTTGTAGTGCAGCATTCTCTGAGAAACCATATTAAATGCATCAGAAAGTATCTGCAGACTGTAAACTACGGCGACTGTAGCTGCTCGTAGGGAACTTTTTGACCTTGATCTAGGTCACCTTCGGTCAAATTGAGCTCATTAATTTGTATGTTAGACATTATTCTTCACACACTGCTCAACATTGCACTTTCAAACACAAATATTTGCCTTGGACCCCACTTTTATGGTGGTCCATGTATAGCAATTGGTTTGTTTGCCCATCTGTCTGTCCGCTGATCCATCTGTCTGCAACGCTTGAGTCTCATGTCACATTTGGTGGGATGGGGATGATTCCTAAGGATTTTGGTGACACAGCTCATGGCCTTGGGGACGGGGTGCCGGCTTAGTAGCATCCCAAGTTGGCTTGCTAACAGGAAGGAGGGAGTTAGATGGAGAGTAAAGAGAGTTCTGCACATGCAAAAAAAAGACCCTGTCCAGTCCATCCATTACTGTGGGTGAAATTCATTTTGATGGGGTTATCTGTAAGTTGAGTCACGTCAAATGGACCAGTTAAAGTGACTAAACTTCCAGATTCATCAATTACAAGTTGCCATAGTTTTTGCGACACTTGATACACAAAGGGAAAGTAAATGGCCAGAACCAAACACAGTCACTACATTTAAATATTAATTATTAAAATTAAACACATAAAGATGGCATTGGAGTTTACATCTGCACTGCTGAGATTTTACTCATTAGTAGAATCTTATACATATAATTAATATAATTAACCATCAAACCTGGAAAATATATTGTTATTAATCTATTTCTGTCAGCCTCTTTACCAATGTTACAGCTGTTTCCTGGTTGTTGAGTTTATGCTATCAGAAAAATATCAGATTCAGACTTAAAAGCAGTATTAACCATCTGAAAGCTGCGCTGAACAATTTTTTTACTCTGGAGAAGCTCACATCTCCTGTCGTTCCCCTGGGGTATGAATTATGGGATGTGTAGGTTTAAAAACGGCCTGTGTTTAAATGAATCCTTTTGATCTCAGTTGAGTTTCTCTGATGTTTTCTGTGTCAAATGCTTTTTGAATAAAGCTCATCCGAGCTGATGTGTGTTGGTGTTGCAGGCCCATCCTTTTCCATCGCCATCCAATCAGACGACACCAGTGTTTATCCGTCAAAAACCGCCAAGATGAAGTGTTCGCTCAGCGTCTCTGGATCCTCACCAACGACTGGTACAGCACACACGTACTACACATATATGTAGATGTTTTCACAGGTACACACATAAATCGTGGTGAGTTACAGCTACAGCTTCAGTTATTGTGAGCCGAGTTTTGGCATTTTTTAACACACATGCATTCACACACTGTCTTTCACAGACTTTGTACTCACACTGTTGTGTTCTTCACCTGCCAACTTGTCAGCAGCACTGATAATAGGAATGATGTGACTTTTGCATTTCAAATGATTACACAGATAAATAGAAATAGATTCTCACTCACTCGTGCTTGTGTGGCACACACACACACATGCAGTGCTGGAAATTCTTGCACTTCCTTTTGTGGTTGTATGTCTCCATCTTGAAATACTGATTACTTATTGTGCTCTATCTTAACCGTTGGCTTTTACATCTGACATAACCTTATTATTATCAGATCATGGTTTCTTTTATCATATTAACACAGAGATATGAAACAACAGGTAAATCAGAAAAAAACATTACATCATTATATCAGAAAACTATTTTAGGTTGCATTCAATGCTGCAGTTTGTTGAGTTTGTCTAATGGTGTGATTCAGAGGTGCAGATTACCACTACATGTGCTGTGAATATTATGGTCTAGCCATTGCAAGATAGTTCTTAATAACTTAATATTAATATCTATGACCTTTCTTCACCACCATTCGACTAAATGATGAATTTTGCAACCTTTAAATGAAAATGAAATGAAATGATTATTCAATTGACAGTCACCATAACTTACACCATAACCATTGATGAATGTATTTAAGAAGCAAAATGAATAAATATTCAGTAGTTTCTTTTATTTAATTTGCAAAGTGTCTAGTAAGGTAGAAGTAGTAAAACGCTTCAAAATTATACTAAATGTACTTAGTTACATGTGAGTCATATATTTGTGAATTGCCTGAAGCTGTTTTCATTTTATCAGTATTCAGAGTGTATCCTCCATCACCCCCTCCGTCGATGGGAGTGTCTGCAGTGACACCTACTCCTCCTCCAGTTCTTCTTCTTCTTCACTCTATTCATCTCCGTTCCTCCTTTTTCATCCATCCTTTTTTCCTTCCTTCTTCACTCTAAACGTCCATCCATCATCTGTCCTCGCTCTTCCTCACCACTCTATGATTCTTAGCTTAAACACATCATGTGATGTCGTGCATTGCTCAACACCTCCCTCTGTCCATCTGTCACCATTTCTTTCAGTCTTTTCCTCTGTCTGCATCTTTCTGAAACATCCAACATGTTTCTGTTTATATCCTCACAGTGAGTAGATAAGAACCAATATAGAACCACTCATTCACTGTGTGAGTGTATCGGCACTATAAGATGTTGAACTGTTTTGTTTTGTTTTTTTTGTTGTTTTTGTTTTTTTGCAGTATGTTCTATTTGGACATATCTGAACATATTTCTTCACACTAGTGCCTTTCAAGACATGTATATATGTATGCATGTATGCCATACATAAACATAACTGTTCACTTGCAGCAGTGAAATGCTGCAGGGATCTGTGCGATGGTGGCTGTGGAGCGTGCACTCACAGACGGCTGCTCCATGTGAAGCAATTCCCCCCTCAGCATCACAGCTGACAGTGAAGTTACACATGGATGTGTTTAATATGAGACGTAGAAAGAAAGGAGAGAAATGTTGTTGTATGCATGAATATACTGTATAACCACAGCCCAGTATCTCTTAATCCATCCATGACCGAAACCACATTACAGTAGAGATAAGTGGAAGCGAATGTATGCTCCCCAAAACCCTGGACAGTTTCACTTTGGCTACTTTTCTCTGAAGAAAGTCTCTGTAAAGTTTTTCTAGTGAGGTCTGCGGTTAACCAGAGACCAGAAATATGTTCCTGTTGAATTATTAAAACGCAACAGCTCCAACTGAGTTACAGACACCTAAAAACCTTAAAATTTGACACTTCTCAACTACCCTACAGTTATCACTGTCATACGTGACAGTGATACCTGCTTGGTGACCTAACCCTTTAAAAACAGGGCGTGCTTTCATTATTGTAGTCTGATGATTAAGCTGTTTCCTGTCATGTTGTTTCATTGTTTGTGTGACGCGTGAGAGCTGTGGTTGGGTTTCAGTGTAAACTGTAACTAACGGTGATCCAGTAGCATGTGTGTTGGGAAAGTGGGTTACACACTGATGACAAACTAACACAGTAGGAACACGTGTTGACGGACTGTAAAAGGTAATTATATACCAACACTTTGTTGTGAGGCTGTGGAGAAAACATGCAGCACTTCTGTCGGCTCTGATCGCCTTGAGCCAGTGCTGTGAGGTAGCGTGCTCCCAGCAGAACATATGTTTCCACTTTTCATGCTACTGTAAGTCGATTTTAGTTTGAGCACGACTTTGGTCTGCAGCGATTTGTACTTTTGAGTCTTTATGATGGGTTTTGACTCGAAAAAAAAATTACCCTAACCACATTTCCTGTAATGAACAAACATTTTATTAACTAAGAGAAGAGCATTATGATGTCACTTCTCAGATAACCTGTGTAACTTGAGGCAGAGATAACAGCTGATGGTGTGAAAAGTGTGGATGACAAATGAGTTGAACGTTAGGTAATTGCCCAGTTAGCAAACAGGGATCCAGTGACACATATCAACAAAGGTGTGGTGCTTATGTTTACTCTGTTTGGACAGCAGCCAAACGTTTGCTTCGTCAGGTGCTCTTACCCACGTGCACAAACGTGCGCTCAAACATAAAGCATCTTTTTAGCTTGTGTTGGGTGTGACGGCATATTACACAATAAGGGTTTGTCACTGCAGGTGCTGGGGTCCACATCATGGATCAATACAGCCGTTCCTGTATTGAGTATATGTGCATGTGTGATGAATTCCATACAAATGATTGGTGGGTTAGTTTCTGCCACCTTTGTAGCTGATGGTGCTCACACAATAACACAAGAAGGGAACTGAGAAGGTTGAGCAACACTGTGTGAGTGTGTGTGTGTGTGTGTGTGTGTAACACATTCCTGTGAGATGGAGGAAAACTGCTCTCCTGTTAGAGCTTGTTTTTATGATGGTGAAACACACTCACACATGCAGTATCTCACATTATTTCTCACTCCTGACTCACTAAGTGTTCATTTCCACTGATTTAGCCTGTTATTAGTTAAGCTATTGTCTGCCCACAGGTCAGTGTGTGTGTATGTGTGTTAGATTTTTGAGCCACAAAGACGCCTTTCCAGAGATAACAGATTAGAGGCTGCACTGAACCTGGACAATACTGCAGTGTTGGAGTCGACAATAGTGGCTGGAATTTTCTCAGCCTTATCGCTTTCAGAGCCGCACCAGGTTTCTCATGCTGCCAGGATTTGCCCCACCAGCAGCTAGGCCTAGGGATAGAGTAGTTGGTTGTTAGGTACTAATTGTGTTAATCCGTCTGTCCAACCGTTTGGTCTACAACAAGTTACGTCAACACAGAGTGTATAAAGCTAAAAGAAGTGGTCTAGATATTCACAGTCCCTGTAGGATGACTGCTGAAACTCTATTTTTGTCAGAATGATAGAACTGATAGGCTGTCATGACATGTGATGCACATAGCACCTTGTGTTTGGTGCTAATTAACAAATGTTAGCATTTAAAAAAGATAAAATAGCATAATGAATATTATATGTTGTTAACAAACAAACATTGAATTATGAGGATTTTACCACTGTGCCTAAAAACATCTTCACAGAGCGACTAACACAGTTTAAAAACTCTAATTAAGCCTCAGATAGATCATTAATACATAGTTTATTCTACCCAACGTCTCCTATTGCAACTTTTAGAGAGTTCTCTCTGTGCTTTAACTTTTAATCTTGTTTATGTTTACTGCTAAAAAAGTGGTTTCACACAGACACCCCCAGGCAGCAGCTGGTGGGTAATTGTTTCCCAGAAACTCCGTGTGGTGTTTGTGCCTGACAGGAGGATCAGACATCATTAGTTCATTTTCAGGTCTCAATCATAGTCACTTTTTTCAACACTTTTAGTTGAAGATTTCCCCCCACGATGCAATATTGACACCAGAGTACGTCAAATCTACAGCATCTCAGTTAATGAGGATTGGCTGTTTTATTCTCCCCCAGTTTGTGATCACTGGCTTTTTGTTTGTTGGTTGTTTTTTTTTTTGTTTTTTTTTTTGTTCATATAGTCGTGAGCGTTATAGTTAGGGCTAAGAACCATCCTCTGTGGTGTACAGCAACTGTATCAGCAATTATAGATAAAATTAATCAGTTTTTATAGGAGGAGAAGTTTTAAAAAATAGCTGATGCTGTCTCTAACGATTAACAGAGCAGCTAGTGGGTCTGGTTCTGTGTTGTGTTTTGCTTTGATGCACCATTTCAACGTGCTGCTGCGTGTGGACACACAGCATTCATTACCACCGGAATGACTGGCATGTTGTTGCAGTCATGGACGTGTGTGTTTGTGAGATGCTGCACACTTGAAATCTGTGTTATTGAGATGACATCACTATTAGAGATATTTTTCTCTGTGTTTCAACGCGCTGCCACTGGGACTGTGACAGTTTGGGTCTTTTCAACACACTGGTATTTTTTATTTTTTTTTTGCTCTAAATCTTTTTTTGAATAACAACATACCACCACGTTCCCCCTGGGATAAAATAAAGCTTTGTTCCTCACTGGTTCACACTTACACACTCATGCTAGCTCCTTTTAGCCTCCTAAGAAGATGGAGAAGAGAAGAATAAGATTCAGTAATGAACCGCTCTGTTGTCAAGTGTCAGTCAAGAAGATTTAGTAGTTTTTAAAAAAAGAATCGCCATGATTTCAAATGGTTTTGAATCTGTATATATGTCTGTATGTGTTATTGCTGTTGCCATGAAAGGATTTGTTTCATATGTAGTATACTTGACAGAATCTCAGAGTAAAGGGTGGAGAGGTGTACTGCAGTCCAAACAAGTATCCACATGCTAAACACCTGCAAGTATTTTCCTCAGATTATTGGAATCAATTGTGGCAACGAATTCTCAGTAATCAACAATTTAATCGAGCACGGACACCTACACGTTTCAGATAGTTATAGCTGAAAACCAAAAGTAAGGGAAATGGTATTATTCTGTTTGGCAACTGATACATTCAACTTCTCACTGAGTCTTTTTCTAAAGGAAAAACAATGTTTTTACAGTGGGAGAAGACACGTTGAGACAATTCAGTAAACTATAGGTACTCTTTATTGATTATTAAATAAATAAATTTATCTGTTTGCAAGACTAAACATTTGAACTGCCAACTGTTAAAATACAAAACTGCATATTACAAGTTTTCCTCATGTACTCTGCCTCATGATACATTATACATGAAGGTGACTTTTACTCAAGTCAAAATCGACTTAAGACTTGCAAGTCTAAGTGTGACTTGTAGACAAAGCAGTGTGCATTTACATTATATTTAGATGCTTTTATCCGAAGCGACTTACAAGTGAGATCAAAGCAAGCAAATATCCAAGCCAAGGAGATGAAAGTAAAGTTCTCTAGAAAAAGCTGTTTCAGTTTGAATGGGTATATAGATTTTGATGGTGCATGCTGGTAACCCCGTCAGTAAGACAGTGGAGTAGTCAAGTCAAGTCAAGAGATATGATCAGAGCCTGGATCAGACCAGGTAGGGTCCGATCTTAGTGATGTTGAAAAGGGCAAATCTGTATGTTGAGACAGAGGAGATGTGGTCACAGGTGTGTGGTGCTCAACAGAAATACCACAATAACTGCCTCTATGGACAATTATTTTATTATTATTATTATTTATTTATTTATTTTATTGAGTAAGAAAACTGGGGTAGTCTATACTGAATATCCAAAGTAGACCAACTTTAAATACTGTCAGCTGGTGTTTTCATAAAACTGGCATCATTGTATTTCCAGATCTGTTTTGTAGGCCTTTCAATAACGGAGGACTTTAATTAATATGAGTGTTGAACATAATGAACATAGGAACAGGTGAATAACACCTGATAACGTAAATCGTATTTTAAAATAACTCAGTTTAAATATAACGATACATCCTTCTCTCCTCTTTTGGCTCCTGTACTCCTCATTTTCCTCGTCTACTCCTCTCTCCCTCCTCTCCACTCTCACCAAATTACCCAGCTGTCTTTGCAGGGCCGACAGGCAGCCGTTAATTAGCCAATCTCACGCTCCGTTAGTCGGCCAGGGAGACAGAACGAGGTAGAGAGAGAATAGTCGGCGAGATGGTGAGAGAGAGAGGGATAGAAGGTGGGAGTGAATGGGGAGAAGTGCAGGGAGCTAAACAGATTGTTAAAGTGAGCAAGAGTGGAAGAGAGTGAATAGAGGAGGCAGTAAATGGAGGAAGAGTGGCTCGAGAACAGCATGCAAAGTTTCCTAAAGAGGGAGAAGTGGAGGAGAGAAGAAGAAAAGTGGATTCTAACAAAGTGCCAAGAGGAAGACTGGGAATGGTTGTTGAATAGAGAGAAAGAGAGAGGGATGAAGAGAGGCTATGAAGTGGTGAGGTGATGAGAGCGGATGACTGAAAGAATAAATGACTCTCACTCGATGAACTGCTTCCTGTGAACTAAAGATGAACAAAAATGTTAATGTGACTTTAGTCAAAAACTGGCAAATCAATTTGTTTTGAAGTATGTGGGTTTAATGGTGTTGGTGCTAAGATGGTTATTAGGCCAAAATTTATACTTTCAACAAAACTTACCAACAAGATCCCCATGAAACTGATCAACAGTGACGCCTTGATGCCTCTTATTGGGTTTCCAAATTAAACTGGAGTGAAGAAAGGACAAAATATAATCCCATAGTTGTGTTATTGTGAGGTAAACTGTTAAAACAGCCACAGCTCTTCCTGTCATTGGTTCATCCGAGTTCCAAAGGTACTTGGAGACATGAGAAAACATTCAGATAAAAGTTTCACTGGAAGTTATTCAGTAGTGAATTATTCATTCGATGTCAAAAAATCATTTGTAATATTCAGTTTCCTCCAGATGACTGCAAAAAATCAAAACTACCTCTTCTTTTCAGGTGTTCAGCAGAAGCAAAAGAAGAGACTTCAGTGAAAACATCAAACGCTAGCTCATGCTGGATATTTATACTATAGTAAAAACTGGAGCAAATGGTTGCCAAACAAACATAAAGAGAGACATGGTAGAGAAAACCGAGTGCAAGAGGAGAGGAAAGGGACACGGTGACGGTAAAACCCAAATTGAAAATGTTGAGCAGATAGTCCTAAACAGCAGAGCAGCGCCATCATTTTCACTCCATTAGGTCCTCCAGTTTAAGTGGAATGGGAGAAGAGATGCAGCTTTAAAGGAGTCCTCAGAAATTTAGGTTTTAGTGCGATTAAAGTGGAAAGGGAGCCGTTTTCATTGTGCAAAAATGAAACACAACCACACACTGAGTCTTCTGTTGAGGTTTACAGTAAAAGTCAACAGGGAAATGGAAGAAGAGAAACCAAAGAGCCAAATTCCACATTTCTTATCTCTGAAAGTTGCAGCATCACTCTTAACCCATGATTTAATCAATATATTAAAGGTGGAAAAACCTGTTTCCAGGGGCAGCCCTTCATGCAAATTATATTCAGTGATAATATTTCACACCATAGATGAGACAAAACTGTGGGATAAGAATACCAGAGTACGGATTGAGTGTTAAAGAAGCACAGTGTTAAAAAAAACAAGAGGGCCAACTCGTTAAATGACAGTTAAAAGTTTGTTTTAGTAAAAGATCCTCAAGTTTGAAGGTTCAGGTAATTAACCCTGTTCATATTCCCTAAACGTAATCCGCCTGTCTGGTCCTGAACTTATTTTACTGGCCAACACAGAGCAGAGTCAGATGACGCTGCACTTTGTTAAAAGCAACCAGGCGGATGTGAAAACCGGGAACATGACATCGAGATGTAAATAAATCAGGTGTTCCAGTAAAACCAAGTGGGATGTGTGGAAAGTTTAGAGTTTTAAAGGCTCGGTGTCCCATTATATTTGTTGTCACATGCAAAATTAAACAAAACCAGATTCAAAAACCAAAGCAACAGGTGTTCCGCTGATTACCAATATGACCAGTTACTCTTTGTTAGCTTCCTCTGATGCAGTTAGAGTATGCAGTTATCTTCTGGAGTCTGACATAGTCCGAATAGAAGAAGAAAACATTTGAAGCAATTTAACACCAGCAAAAAAATAGTACTTCCTGTCAAACCCCTACTTAGAACTTTCTTAGATAATTTGATATCTAATATCTCACATTTTAAACATCTGTTCATATCCACTAATATCTAAAAAAACACGACGTTGGCCTAATGAAATCAGCTTCGGTGTAGCTCATCCAGCTTGTAGTAGTCAGAGGACATCTGCAAGTAAAACATGCCAAATAATAATAAATAAAATTTGCCTTCATTTACCGGAGGTCTTATTAAACATGCAGCGAGTAACGAGGGAAACTTTGCCTCCCAGTGGCTTTGTTACTGTTAGGCTAAATAGTGTTTTTATAGTGTTTAGTATTCCACTTTTAACATTGCTGTTCTGCTTTATGGAGCAGAGAACACACACACACAGCTTCGTTAGAAGTACTGGTGGTAATTGTCAGTCTTTTGTGTCTGTGTATGTGTGTTAGAGGCAGTTTTACGCCTTGGACTCTCCTCAAGGGATTAATCCAGAGAAATCCAATCAGACTGTCTTCATTTCCACAGACAGCCATTTTAGTTTTATTAACTCAGACAGGAGCCAGATATTCTATTAGAAATGCTCTGTAGTTCCTCCGCTGCCATCCCATCACCAGAAAACTACAATAATATTTAAGCTCCTGCAGCACCTAGAGCAGTGTTATAAATAATGAAGCGACCATGGTCCGTTAGGGTGTCACCTGGATGCTCAACTCGTTAACACCTGCTGAAACATGGCCACCTCACCATTACTGTGCTGTTCGAACAAATGGTCTTAAATATAATGTAGAAAAACCAACAATGACTCATCTAAAAAGTCTGTGTATGACTGAGCCATGTAGTTCACTTCTTTCCCTTGCAGAAAATGCTCAATAGAACACCAAATTAATTTAATCTGCTGCTGCAAAAAAGTTCCAACAAGTGCACTGATACTGTTGTTTGGCTGATCGTTGTATGTTTATTGTCCAACGTTTTAGAAAATGATTTAGTTTTGTTTTTTACAGGCTTTGAGCAGTGACAAAGAGTATATTGTTGAAAGCTGGAAGCTACAGTATAAAGGACCATATACTTGCGGCAGTATACATTCCAGAGATCAGTTATGACGTGTTGCATTTCACTGTACAATATTTTCATTTTACTTTTACTCTACAAAAAAAATATTTTTTCCTGTTCCTTTAAGCTAAAATTGTTCAACTTGTGTCATAGTGGTTGAATGAAGTGGTTAAATGTTGCTCAGAGTAATCCTGGGTCAACTTTTGTTGTTGAGATTACGTAGCTAGAGATTACGTCTGCTTTCATGTTGAGGATCTGGCATCATGAATTTTCATTCTTCCACCTCTTTGGCACATTTGGAAACAGAAATCATCATACCGGGCGACCATGCTGTTTTTAAGTAATTGCCAGTTTGTGTTGATGTTTCTGAACCCTCCACAAATATACATAAGATTACAAGGGACAAGAGAGCTTCGCTGCCGTCTGTACAGGCTGCAACAAAATTGTGTGTTTGGGGTTTAGAGTTCATTGTGTTTGAAAAGAGGGAAGTCGTACAGCATGTTGTCCAACCACCAAAAAAGACGTTTAAAGCTGTTCTGAAAGACGACATTCAGGGTGAAAAGCCTGACGTCACAGTCTGTGTCCGACAGTGTCTCTCCAAGAACTCACTGTCTTTTCTGTGTGTTGGAGTCATAGTGCAGTGAGTTGTACAAATAGCATTTTCACTCTTCTTAAAGTTTTTTTTTGTGCGTTGCGCTCGGTTGATCACATGAAAAGTGACAGAAGTAGTGTGAGGAATGAAAAAAAGTACCTGTGGGGGAGGTTCAAATGCTGTTTGAAGATCCAACAAGCGTTGCTTTTTTTAAACCTACTGAGGCCTTATGTTGGGAGTCATATTGCGCACTAGTGATCACTTGTTATGGCCAAGTTATCTACAGCAAGCATTAGGATCATGTAGTGTTTATTAAAACAATCCAACACACCCAGGATCTTTTCTTTTTCTGTTTTCAATGTGAACAACCTGCAACAAACTTTTGTCCTCGCTTCATTGCTGCTACTCAGCATTTGCAGGTTAACTGTGCAGCAGGGCAGCGTAAACAGATCATGTGGTTATCAAGTGGCTGTTGGGGTGGGAGTCTGTGAGTTCATGGGTTTATACAGGGTGGGTAAAAGGGGCTTTATGGGGGTACAGCAAGAGTCTGTATACATCAGAGGAACAGCTGTGGGTTAGAAGCTGTGCGTCAGCCCTACTGATGGGGGATCAGATACTCCTATAGCACCTCCCAGTGAGGAGGGGGTGGGGGTGTCTCTGGTGATTCTGCGTGCTCTCCAGAGACACAGCTTGAGATGTGTTCACATTGCAGAGTGCCTCTCGCTGTTGATTTATGGCTGTGTGATAAACAAAATAATCTCTTCAGTCACTAAGTATCTCAAATCCCCTTCCCTCCCTCCTCCTCTCTCCTCCTTCTCTGTCCGCTCTGCCGTCAAGAACAAAGAAAGTAAAGGAAGGAGGCTAACTGTGAGAAAGCAGCGGCTTTCTAATTTTAGCTCAGTTCTTGAGTATTGGTGTCGTTACTGTTAAAAGCAACCGGAGTTCATGCGTCAGTCCTGTGGAATTATGCAAAATGTGTTTTTGATCATTAAAGGCAATGTTGCACACTAACCTGGTGTTATCAGAACGTCGGTGTGTGTTCTGACTGTCAGTTTTTAAATGATGTAATTATATAATGTAGTCATAATGATTATATAAGGGATTAAAATAGTTTTCATGCTGTACGTGACGTCACCACACAACATCTCCTGTAGATTCATGTGTTCTCTTATTACAAAATGTAACTTACTTTTACTTATTTGCAATCAAAGACTGGGGATCCAAGTCTTTTAATATTGAGCATGAACCAATATTTACCTTCACTAAATGAACTGTATTCTCATTAAATATATATATATGGCTCACTGAAGTAAGAGCTGCTTTGTTCAAATACCGGAGATCCTGCTACAAAAACATTAACATTATAAGCTTAAATTATTGATATGATATTAATGAAAGACTAAGTGGGAGAATGCAACATCTCAAACTGACATGACAGCATCTTCACTCAAACACTCAACACACTGAACTCTGAGTTCAGACACTGAGGACGTTGGCTTCGTCCTCAGTGTCTGAACTCAGTCGCTCACCGATGTTCCCCAGTTATTATTTACCTTCACTCAGACTAATTTACACTGGAGAACAGTAAAGAAAGGATCAGATTTCCGTCCGCTTCCTCAGAGTTATGATCACAATACGTCTTCTAATTCTCTCTGCTGACAGAATCCATCTGTCCCATCAGCTGGATCAGGTGTGAGTTCAGGACGTGAGTCTTGCATCAGGTCCACCCCAGACCATCATAATCATATCATAACCATCCTTCATCTTACACTTGAATCCATTTTCTTTTATTAAACCATGCACTGATGGGAGCCCTGGCTCACAGTATTCTGTATTTCATCATGCACGTGCCTCAGATGGTGTCAGTGGAGCATAGACTTAGTTTGAGGGAAGCCTGTGAACAAGACAGTGGCATCTTTAAACGGCACAGTATTAGCATTAGCAGTCCTACCAGTTCTCTTATACAGTATCATCATCGTTTTTTTGTCCAACCAATTGTCCAGAAGTTTACTGGAGTGTAAGAAAAGGACATGCAGCTACTTCCCACATCTGATTAGCTAGAAATATTATATACATCATATATATATATATGAAATATCACTAAAATTAAATAATTTGCTAATGGACAAATGAGCCTTCTCTCATTGTCAGAACTTTGCTCATCAGTTTATTCTGGTCCGCGAGTCTGGAGCAGTGTGTGTGTGTGTGTGTGGTCAGTCGACCCATTCACCTCCTCCCTTCGTGTCACCTCGTGTTTCATCCCCTTTGGTTGGATGGAGCGCTCGGCTACTCATCTTTCTGCACAGAAAATAGTTTCCCCTCTCTGCGCTGTCTTAATCCATCTTCATCACCACATCATCATCGTCACAATCAGCTTAGTCAGATCTAAGAATGTGAAGGGAAGTTTGGTATTATTTCTAGTTTAGATGAGCTGCTGAGTATTTTAAGGCTCTATTACTTGTGTGCTCCTGGCATACAGTGGCAAGAAAAAGTATGTGAACCGTTTGGAATTTCATGGTTTTCTGCATTAATTTATCATAAAATGTGATCTGAAATTAATGCAGAAAACCATGAAATTCCAAATGGTTTACATACCTTTTCTTACCACTGTATTTATTTTCCTAGTTATTTTATGTAAAACAACGAAATCGAATTGTCCACAGTGCTAAAAAAAACACTTTAAACACTTTTATTACTGATAATAAATGGATAATTTCCACTACACTTTGCTGGTAGTCTCCCAGATTATGCACTAAACATATTATTACTGCCCTTAAGACTCACTATTGATTTTTGGCTAATGTTATTAAAATTACTTACTGCCTTCACCTGAGAAACCAACTCTTCTCCACCATTTGAGAATGAGTGGTGTTGATTACAGAATTACATCCTGATGTTTAGCGTGTCCAGTGTTCTACTAACTGGAAATGATGGAGTCACAGTTTATTTAAAATTTTGTTGTGTCTTTGAGAGAAAGTAATATTAAATTAGTTTTGTTTGAGGTCGCTTCCAGGTGGGGTGTTCTGGGGGTCATTGGGGGGAGAAAAATCTAAAGCTTGATATGAGGAAAACATGAGAGAAACTAACTTCAACTTTGAGGAAGCGTGATTGCTCTTTTTACTGAGAATGGCCGTTAAAGATTTGTGTTATCTCTAGTATGACACTAGAAGTCAAGACGCCACAGCAGAACAGAAAACTTTAGAACCTCATCGTCTTATTAGCTCCTAAATTTTTTCAAAGATTTAAAAGTGAGAGTAATAGGTCATAAAATAATCCTCTTGACAACATAAACATCTACAGCAGGTTGACTACATGTCTGGGTTATTATCAGTATTAGGATCATTAAACACTAACCCGAAACACAGGCCAGTGTTACTACTACTACTCCTACTACTACTACTACCACTACTGCTGCTGCCGCTTGTGCTACCGCTGATTTTTTTTAATGATGTAGCACTTGAATATTAAAACCATTAGAGAAGCGAGGGAGAGGGAAATTGAGATGTGATTCATTGCTCTGCTCTGGGTGAGTTCACTGCACTCCTCCTCTGCTCAGTCTTTCTCCATTATATTCGCTCCATTCTCCTCTTTCTTCCTCCTCATTTCTCCATCTCTCACACTCATCCTTTTTTTTTTTTTTCCTCCCTCCGTAATTGTTTTTCATCATCATTTGTCTTTTCTTTTTGCACGACTGTTGTTCACAAATGTTCTCTTTATTTTTTCATCTGGATCCTCTATTTGTCTCTGAAATGACAGAGGATGACTAAGGCTCCACAGGTTTTTTTTATTGTGCTTCACTACTGTGTGTGTGTGTGTGTGTGTGTGTGTGTGTGTGTGTGTGTGTGTGTGTGTGTGTGTGTGTGTGTGTGTGTGTGTGTGTGTGTGTGTGTGTGTGTGTGTGTGGGAGGTACAGTGCTAATAGTCCCTCTCTCCCTGACAGACTAATGACTAGTTTGTGCTTCTCTGTCTGTCTCTCTCACTCCCTGTCGTTCTTTCTTTCCCTCTCTGTCTGTCTCTCTCACTCCCTGTCGTTCTTTCTTTCCCTCTCTGTCTGTCTCTCTCACTCCCTGTCGTTCTTTCTTTCCCTCTCTGTCTGTCTCTCTCACTCCCTGTCGTTCTTTCTTTCCCCCTCTGTCTGTCTCTCTCTCCCTGATGTCGTGTTCTTGGAAATAATTAGCTTGCTCGCCCCCTTTCCAAAGATTACATCTATTATCACAAATTCTCTCTTGTTCCCGTTTTCTTTCCTTTGTCATCACTATTCTCCTTTTTGTGACACATGTCCATCCGTGTCTTTAATCTTATCTTCTTCTATCTTAGCAGCCTGTGTGTGAGCGTGTTTTAACGCGGTGATAATGGAGTTGTTCTGGTGGTTGTTGCTTTTCTTCTTTTGTTCTGTAGTCATCCTAATGAAATTAGGCCACCATTGTACCTCCAAAGATAGCACATTGCTCGTCCTCACTTTCCATTGTGCAGTAGGTGCAGTAACTCTGTAGATGTTGGACTTGAGTTATGTGACTTAAATAATAACAATCATGTGTTATAATGCATCATATTTCACTTCCTATGTGTGCTGACAGCGTTGAGGTTATTTAAAGTTATTTATTAGCTTCTGAAAGCTCAAGAATTTAAAACGAACCGACCAGTAATCATTTTTACCTGTACCATAGTTAAACATTTCTAAGTGCAGGCAGATTATTAGCTCCATTGATATTTAGGTTTCCTTTAAATGGGCCCTTGAACTTTCTTAAATTAATTCTTCCACAGAAAACAGTTTGTCTTCATTGGTGACGTCAAACTATGTCTATCAAGTTAAATAAAACTCCATAAGTAACGTAAGGTTGACCCTTTGCTGACCTGCTTCAAAAACGGAGTGCATCACATAATGGAAGTCATAAAATCTCTAATAGGACTTTTAATGAGAAAATGGGTCTTTTAACTGACTTTTAATTGATGCAGGTGTCCTTACTGATGCTACTGATGTTGAGCTGACTGTGAGGTCTAATTTGTTATAGGCTTTGGAAATGGGTTGAAAACACTGTTGCACATCCCACGGGAACGTCTTTTGACAGCTTTAAATTGCCATTGTAGTTTCTAACATTACTCTAAACGTAGACATTAAACACCAGAGAAATCTGTCAGGGGTCAACAAACTTAAATTACAGCATCACTTAAAGTTTCTGACACAGGGCATCCGAAAGTGTGCTCGTACTCTATCTGAACATGGAACAAAAATATGTTTATATATATATTTCGCTTTTCTTTCAACAGTTTTTAAAGCTTCTTTCAGACCTTTCCATTAATCTGACACCCTCCGAACGTCTGCATCATGTCGAAATGAGCACTCTGGTCACTTCTCTGTAGTTTCAGTCTTACTAGGTTAGGCCTTGTAAGGTATATTTTTTCTGAATGAAGCTGTGAGGAAGATTATTGTAAAAGTGAACCATCAACAGATTGATGAAGCAATGTTTCATATCCCATTTACTGAAAAGGGCTAAAGACGACTGACATGCAATATAATCCCAGATGGTCACTTTTTACATTGGTCCCAGAATAAAGTGTAAGATCAGGATGGGTTGAGCATATCTTAGCACACAAGGCTGAAACTGCTTGTGTAACTGCAAAGACAAAAAATATGTACATGTTTCTAATTGTGTGCTCATTTATATAAATTCTATTAACAGAAGTATTGGGACACCTGCTTTTACATGCACATGAACGTAAATGACATCTTCAGGGTTTACGAGTGTGTCTATGTGAATAGACACATAGACCAGCACTGAATTGACCATTCTTCCAGACGAGATGATAATCTCAAACATGTTCTATTGGGTTGAGGTCAGGACTGGCATGCCACTCAAGTTCATCACCCCATACTCCCTCATCCATGTCTTTATGGACCTTGCTTTGGACACCTGAATCATTTTAATATAGTTTATATCATAGAATGAACTATACAGTGAGAATCGGTATAATAATATAAAAACATTTCGTCGTTGGAGACGTTCCTTGACAAATGAATTCTGTGTCTTTCTCAGATGACCTGGCATACGAGGTGCGTTGGTTTTTCACCAGGCTGCGTGGTGGACAGACGACGACCCAGGTGGCCAGCGTCAACCGCTTTGGTGTTGTGAAGACTGAGATCCGTAACTCCTCCAGTGAAATTTCAATAGAGCGCACAGACGCACACACCTACCTAATGAACATTTTCAGTACTCAGGACAGGTGAGTGTGGTGGATCATCAGCGAAGATTTACACTAGATCAACTTAATAACAACCTAAATCGAACTAAATCTCTATATGTGCTGTGTGGCTTCCAGTGACAGTGGTGAATATTACTGTGTCGCCACTCCTTGGTACCTGTCGGCCTCAACAGGAGCCTGGACTCAAGCTGGAGAGCTGACATCATCCCGAGTCTTCCTCACTGTCCAGTTCGCTGGTGAGTAGCTTGATCAGGAGTTAATTACAGTTTACAAGCAAAACAACCCAAACAAGATGAAAAAATTATTTTCACATGCTCATTAAACATGAAATGATAATTTACAATGGAATATATGGTTATTTTCTCCTCTAACATCTTCCTCTTTCTGTTTTCTCCAGTGTGGGACTCCTTAAAGTTGCCTCTTTTATATGGTGCTTCTGCTTCATTAGGTAACGTACCAAAAACTCAAGTGAAAGTGGTTTCCCACCCTGTCCCGTATAGGTCCCCTCAAAATAGATGGTTGTGTTAGAGATTTTGCAAAAAGAAATATATATATATATATTACAACTTGAGATTTATCAACATCTGGTTTCTTGTTGTTTCCCGTGGGGAATGGCAGACTATTATAAGCTTGTTTGTTGTAGGCTTGCAAGCTTAAATGTTGAAGTTTTATATGTAGTTTAAATGCAGCCTACAGCAGCTCTTCAGAGGAGTGGTGCATCTGCAAAATGTCACAGAAACTAGCTAAAAAAACATAAGAAAGGCTTGTCTTACTGATGCTCGCTGTCAGTGTGGACATTCAGTCAAAATGCTGGCCAATAGACGAGAGCTGCTCTTTTTTTTGTGCTGGTCAGCACTTCACTAGCTGACAGTGCTGCTTATTTAGGACATGTTTGACAGCAGGCTTTGCCAGTGCATGGTGGATTTAAACAAGACAAGAATCTGAATTTGATTAATCATAATATAGGGACAAACTGGATAAAACACGCTTCAATAGGCATTAATGCTAAGGGTCTTTAATAATAATGTAAATGTCAGGTAATTAGCTAGGTAATTCAGTTTCTCTCATAGATAATCCACCTTCTTTATAACGTCCCTGAATGCTTCCAGTTTGTCCTTTTTCCTGTGTGTCCAGTTACCAATGTCCAGCACCTGCAAACATTATGCAATAGTTCCTAAAGCCTCTGCAAGTACTGTGCCAAAACAGGGATTCTTTTTGGGGGAGCTAAATTTAGACCTAAAAGTTTACTGGAAAGGTTCCTGTGTTTGAAACATGCTCAGTAGAAGTGGTAAAAGTACTGTAGTACTATTAGAAGAAGGATGCAGCTGCTCCAGTTTTCCACAGTATCAGTGGACGGACTAATTACAGTAGCACAGGGACTGTTGATAAAAAGGGATCTTCTTTATTTTAATCTTTCTGTGTGTCTCCAGGTGTGGGTCTCTTCTCTCTGGTCCTGGGTCTGGTTTGCGCCCAATGCTGCTGCCGCAACACCTCACACATTCCACGCTCACGCAGCAAACTGAGCGACATGGAGATGGACTGACAAACACTTTCCCCTGCACCCATACACTGCAGCGCTCACAGGAAGCACCACGCCCACAACAAACACACACCTATAGATGATTTCTGGGACACCCAGTTGTTTCCGGGCGACGGACGTTGGGAGTAAAAACGAAACGTCGCATTGGAAACCGAAGCATAACCAATCTCATTGCTTCAGGAGGTGCACGGGATCTTAAAGCTCTGCAGTGTAGTCGGTGCTGGGGATGTTTACAAGCACCAATGGGGGAAAAAGCCTTTGAGACTTCTATTTCTATAAAGATTTAAAGAAATCTGTGGCGCTTCCAGTGATTTTTACACAGATATGTTCACTCCATGTTAAGACCGTAGCGCTACAGGGAACTCGGAAGAATCCAGAGTTTAATTTCTAAGGAACAGGAAGCTTCTGAACATCACTGCCACTTGGGAATAAAGGACCACTAAACAGATTTTGATGATAATGATAATGATGACATGCTGCCTCTTTAACCACTAGGGATAACAAATGAAGTGCTCAGGCTGGACTAAATAATTTTCTTTTCCTTTCTTCCAATGCCATGGCTCCCTGCAAAGCGCTTCTGATGGTAAACCAGTCTCTCAGACTCCGGCACACCCGCACTGAATTGTCGTCTTTTTTGTTTTTTGTTTTTTTTTATGAGGAACGTGGACAATTTGAGGGTTGGTTGGAGTTTGAGAGAAGAATGAAACATTTCTTTTTATTAGTTTCTGGACATGGTTTTTCACCTGTTAATTCACATGGACAACATCTGCTCAAGCCACTCTGAGTTAGCAGAGTGTGAGGGTTTAGACAGCCTGAGCCTGACTTCTGTCATGGAGGAGGTGATGGATGAAACATCTGGGCAGCAGAAGTCCTACTAAACAAAAGTGCTCTGCGTGTTTTACCCACGACAGGTAATGCACTAGAACGACCACCCAGAGTATTCCTACCTTAAAGGTCAATATATACCTTTATTCTCAACTCTAGTTTTTTGAAAATTAAGAGATTTTAAAATGAGAGACATTTTTAAGCTTTACAAGGAGATATGCAGTTAGTGTGTTTGTGCGTGAGATATACTGTACCTGGTGCCAATATTTGAACTAACAGAGGTGTGCTTGGTTCATTTAGCCAGATCAACACTTGAACAGTCACAGAAGTGGTGACAGCAAGCACTCTTCTTTTATTATATTCAGAAATGTATCCAGCTGTTATTTTTGCCTGAGTCTCGTGTGTGTTTCGTACACTGTGTGATTGCCGTGCTACAGTATGTGAGACAAGAGTTGCATGTACTGTTTTATAATGAGACTGATGTCATTCATGAGAAACACAGTTCTTTTTCCAGGGTTTGGTTTTGATGACTTTAAAGTCGTCTATACTGTACATCCAGATTTTTTTTACGTGTCACTCCACAGACCTAAACTTTTGTGTGTTCACACTGTGAGCAACATGACTCAGTTTTAACAATGTGTAGGTGGTGCAAAGAGCTCGGTTGCTTCTATGGTTTGCAGCAGAAAAGTTGTGAACAAACGCATCATGCATGTTTCTCAGTTTCAGGGTTACATTATAAAGGAATAGTTTAATAATTCTGGGACAGACACTTTGTTCCTTTCTATTTGAAGACATATACAACTGGAGTCCAGAGTCTTTTAGCTTAGCATAAAGACTAGAAACACTGAAATGATTAGTCTTACTCTGTTCAACATGAAATAATCATATTAACTAATTTACACGTATCTTGTATGTTTAATTTATAGTTAAAGAAGTGTAATAATGACAATGTATTGTTGTTGTATTGATCATTTCTTTTCTGGGTGGAGGTTTAAACTGTTCAAAAAGTATTTATAGTGCAAAATTCTTCTTTAAGATTGTTAATTAGTGAACTTTAAAGTTAAAAAAGTGCATGTTTAAAGACTTGCAAAGACCAGCTTTTTGCCCTTGTTTCTATTCTTTATGCTAAGCTATGCTAGGCTAACCGTGTTCTGAATCCAGCTGTGCATGAAGAGTTGTGTCTTCGTGTCTGAATCTCAAAACAAAGCAAGGTAGTGTATTTACCCTCATGTTGAACTATTCCTTTAAACATCACATTACTATAAAAAGATAGAAAAGGCTGCCTAACAATTAGTTTCAATGTTTTAGCCTAGATTAATGCAAAGACTGGAAGCAGATGGGGAGCTACTAACCTAGCTCCATCAGAAATTAAATAAATACCCTTTAAAGCACTTAAACATTTTGCCTTTTTGATTGTCTTTTGTGGCTCTTTCAGTTTTTAATCTGAGCAATTAGCTCAGTTTCTAGTCTTTGTGCTAAGCTAGGCTAGGCTAACCCCATCTCAGACCTAATTCTAGCCAACAAGCACATTTTTCAACATGTCTTACTGGACCTAACTAGAAACGTTCCCACGAAGCCTTTGGTAACATGGTTTCAGAGATTTCACCTCCAGCGATGAAGGTTAAGAAAGTCAGCTGTGTCCAACTTGCATCTCTTCATTGCATATCTGTTAAGTCTGTGTGTGTTTTTTAAACAGCCAGTGAAATAACCTATGGTGTCTGGTTCATCATGTTGACTGCTGTGTGAACACACACTCACAGTTCCAGCGACAACACACACAAAGTGAGGAAGTTTCTGTCCAGACCCAGCAGGATCCAGGCAGACCAGCTAGGCTTGTAATAAGATATGCCAGGCTTGGATGGGGCTCTGTCTGATCTGTCTTAAATGGGTTTTAAAAGGTATTTTAAGCAACTATCAGAACTTTGAGCAATATCAGGCCGTAGTCACCTTCAGTTCCAGCTCTCACGTTGCCAAAAAGTCAAACTTTTTCTTCTCTTGTAAATCTAAATTTGTTCTCAATGCAATTATTTACAATCAAGCAAAATAAAAACTAAAATCTGATGTTTCTATTGGATACCAGAAGGATCCACTCTGTAAATGTGTACCTCTCTGTGAGAGAGCTGTTGCAATATTCACTCAGTCATTGAGATTTTAACACCATCATCAATACACACACAGTGAATTAATACGGCTCAAAACAGCAAACTACACACACAAAGTAGCATTGATACCACTCAACATGTCACTGCAAGGCTTCCCCAGTGTCTTTTTATTTTGTCATTTTATTGCAATGAGTTTTTTTTAAATAAATAGATTTGTAAGATGTATTCGTTTTTGTAAATGATTTCATGGGGTCTGATTGTGTCTCTTTTTTTAAGTTAGAGTTTTTGATATTACAAGAACAAGCAACAACAACAACAACAACAAAAAAGTGTTCAGTGCTCAGTGTGCTGCTTAATTTTGAAAATGCCATTTGCAGCTGCAAGAGTGACTAGTGTTGTCGAGACAAACCAGACTGAAAAAAATATCTGCAGGCAGTCGTCACAGTTTATCTAAGAAAGAATAGACTAAAAGATTATTCACTAGCATCCCTCAAGAGTAAAATGAGGAGAGCAGGTGTACAAACAGAAACATACACAATCAATTTATTAAAAACACAGTTTTTTAAATGCAAATGTAATAATTTTAGAGAAGAGGGAAAGTGAGACGATCACTGGTTTTAGTAGAATTTATCCTCTGGGAATCAGGAATGTTTGTACAAAAATAACATGATGAGTATTTTGCTTCCACTTTCACTTGTGGCACTAGATGAAAAGTAAGGGGATCACCGAAGTTAGTAGAATAAATCCTTTGGGAAACATGAACAGCTGCACAACATTTCTTGGCAATTCATCAAATATTTCAGTGTTGATCAAGAAGGTGGACAGACCATGGTCGTCAGCAGGGCTGTCCCTAGAGTCATGTAGCTATCATGGCCTTAACAAGTCCTAAATGTAGACAGTTGTACTTAATTAGCCTTTTATTAATTGGTAAATTAAATCTTTTAAAGTTTGTTTTTAATGCAAGTTTTAAATGCAAATCATTTTCACTGATCAAAGGATTCAATTACTCCAGTTTCTATACATCAGTAACACATTTGTTCAAATTCATTCCATCGAGAGCTGCAGCCTTGTCGGGCGTCGTGATCGTACAAGCATTCATGTGTTTGTATTACATGTTTCTGCTGCTAAGAGTTTATTTATTGTCTGAATAAATCGTTTAATTGTGGTTGTAGTCTTGGCGGCCCCACGTTTGCCCTCCTTCTGTTGAAATGTAGCCGCTATATTTCTGATGTGATCGTGATCAGAGTTCTTGCTCGGAGACTTGTGACAAATGTGGGCCAATTTGGTTTTCTTCTCCGTCTCTGGGCAAGCCATCAGTCAGGTTTTTCTATGCTTCCAAACATCTGAAAAAAAAAAAAAAACAACTTCAAAAACTTCTAGCAGCATGAATGTTTTATAATCCAACATTGGACCGCAGCTATATCTCTTCCTCTCCGCTCTATGTCTTTCTTACTGTGTCTCCCATCTCCTTGTTAGTCTGATGGGATTTATTTTCTCTCTGTTTATAGTCTTTCTTTCTATTTGTCACCAATTTCGCTTTCACTCCTCTGTTGTTTGCTCCATTTCTCCTCTATATTTCTCACTCCATCTCGTTCCATCTCTCTTACCCTCATCACACCAATCCCTCTTTCGCTCTCGCTCTTGATTAGAAATGCAGATGAGTTGAAACCTCGGCTGCTTTACAGGGCTCTGAATTTTACACCTCTTGAACAACAATCCCTCCATCCAGCTCTGCCTTTCTCTCCTCTTTCTCCATCACTCTTTCTCCTCTGTCTCTCATCTACATCTCATGTGAAGATGACACAAAAGAAAGATCCAGTGTCGATTGGCTCTGAATCTCTCTGTGGCTTTTCTAACTTGCACTTGTTCTCTCTCAGGGTCCATTTGACCCAGTTTTCATGTCCCTCTGTGTGTGAGTTGTGTGTGTGTGTGTGTGTGTGTGTGTGTGTGTGTGTGTGTGTGTGTGTGTGTGTGTGTGTGTGTGTGTGCGTGTGTGTGCCTCTCATGCATCACTTGATAATGTGGCCTTGTCACAACTTAAACCATTGTCTTTCTTAATTGATTCAACTGTGTGTGTATGGGTGATAAAAACATCAGAGGATTTATTTTTTATTTATTTATTTTTAGTTATCGTTTTCGCTACTTGCACAATCTTGCTCTTTTGGAGATGGCACATTTGCTGGTGTTACCCTCTGCTCCAACTTGAACGTGCCACAGCTTGAGGGTTGCTCCACATAACAAAGATTTCAGACAGAAAAATTTAACAACTCATGGAGGGGAGTAAGCAGCCTGTTCTCCCTAGAGTCGACCAGAGGCGACACGTTTTCTTGTCTTCATTGTAATCAACACTGGTGTTTACAGCAGCTCTACACAGCCTCAACTCCATCACCCCAGTCTGCTGTCTGTTTCGTTTCCATTTAAAGACAGTAGTTTGGTGTGTTTTCACTTCTTGTCAAAATGACTGTTTCCCCCGAAAATGTTCTTGGCTCACATATGAGCAGATCTGTTTATTTAAGTAATTTTCACTCCGATTTTATCTTACCCAGCACGCGAAAGTTGTTTCCCGTGATGATGTTTAGTAGTATTTTAGGAGAAGATGCAAATGAGCTGCTGGTTGAATCTGTGAAAATCATTTTTAAATCGGATTTTACTATTTTGTATGATGTTTTTCATCCCAATTTAAATAATAAACTAGTGCCCTGGAGATAATATTGCACAAAAAGTCAGGTTACTTAGAAGAAAAAAATAGGAACATGTAAATTCAACTCATACCTTGATTCTAGTTAAGCTCAAGCTCTGAAAACAGTGGATCCTACATTTCCCATAATGCAACACAATAGTATCTTTCATTAGATCCTCCAGTTCCCCATATTCCTAAATTATACTTTACTATACTATAAATCTACTATACTCTAACCAGTAGGACTCATCGAGTACATGATCTCTTACTTTCCTCCCACCTACGGTCAGCTACATGATCCAGACTATAACATTGGAAGGATTCCTATGAAATTTTTTAATTAGCTCAAAGGTTTAACTTATCATGAAATATCTCAACATCTACTAGATGAACTGAGGCTAAACTGTTGATAGATATTTGTGGTTAACAGAGGATAAATGCGCTGCCGTCAAGAGACACACTGAGAGGCACCGTTGTGTATTGATTAATGGTGAAGACTCAGGAAAGGAAATAAAACATTGTTTTAGTGTCACCAGTCATCTGGGCTCCACTGGTCAACTCAGAAACTCAACATCTGTTTCCCTACAAGAGCAGCTTTACTTGCTCGGCTGCATCATCTGTACAGTAATACGTGATGATGGATGTCCAAAACACCCCGAGCATGTCTTTTCAACACTTTGTGATGAGACTGTGAGAGATGGTTGCAGGCTGACTGAGCAGAGCGGTCAACTCGGGGTGAGACGCTGACAGTGTCGCTGTGGCCGAGTCACTCCTCACCAGCAGCGGGAGGTTCACTTCAATTAACTTCCAATTTTGCAGCATGGAGAGGTGACACAGATGCTCTGCTTCCTCACAACAACTCTCATTTCATATATATCCCACTGGGCTTCTGTATCTCCCATTCTGGCTGCGATCAGCTCACTTGTTACCCACAGTTTACCCACAATGCTCCACAGTACCTCCAAGTCATGTGGCGTTACTGTGAAGTGTTAGGGATAATATAGTGAAGTACGGTGTTTAGACGAGGTAAGCCCTTTAGCTGGCTTGGATTATCGTGGTTAGTTAAAGAATATAAACTAATACAGCATCAACACATACTGCTGTAGGAAAGAGAGCACTGAAGTATGTAGTAATCCTTCTTAGGTGGAGGTGGGGGAAGATCCCCAGGGCCAAGAATCAAATACTATTATAGCCACCACTAGAAAACAAAGTATTACATCAAAATGTGCAGGCTGAAATATATAAATGTTAGGATTTCCTAATTAAGGCCTAAATCTGAAAGCCAGAACCAAGTCAAGGGAACTCTACCTGACTTACTGCTCACCAGGCTAATGCAACATTGGTTAGTGTATCTGCAAGACACAAATGGACATAGATGGTGGACACAGTAAGAGAGAGACTTATTAATAACCATAGACAAGCCTGCAGCAAAAAGCAGAGCTCTAAAGTATAATGTAAACTACATGCAATGTTCCAAGACGGTGCCCCATTTATACCAGTCAGTGTTTCTTCTCTTGCCAAAACATTCCTCAGGCTTTATGCTGATCCCATATATATCTATACAGTATATGAACAGCAGGGCTCTTATTTATCTCTGTGGCACCTGATGAGTCAAACTGTTGGTGACACCCAAGTCTGCATTCAGACATCATTTTCAGCCTTGTGTGAAAAAACCCAACCCAGTCTGGCATTACAGCTGGGCTCCAGCAACATAGTGCAGGGTCGTTGAGCATGACTCAACTTTTTCCTGCAACATGATGTCTGCCAGTGTTTGATAAAACTTCTGATTCACACACTGGTAAATGTATCGTGTTGCTTTGCCAGTACCTAAAGCAGCACATACCCACCAGTGCAGCCTCTTGCAATTTTCAGTCTGAATGCCCTCGAGAGACTCAGGAAACAATGATGAAAAATGTTAGCATGTTGTTTGCTCTATGTGATACTTCGGGATTGTAGAGTGTAACAAAAAACATCTTCTTGGGGCTCTTAGACTGTTAAATATCCTGCATAGAGATTTTACAACTGTTCATTTTATTTGCAAGTTAACCCCACTCGACAGAGCGAGGGGAAATGAAAGGACAAAGGTGATGGCCGAACAGATTGGATCACACCTTAAGTGCAAATTGTACCTACAGGACGCTGAAAATCTCTGGGCTGTGTTTTAGGTTTATTGAGGCAGCAGCAGTCAAATATTGGACTGGGTGAGCTGGGACAGAGTGTTAACTGACCCCCCCCAGAGTAAATGTTAATGTGTGTGAGAGAGATCATGCTGTCAGGAACGCAGGGATGAATCGTCAACACCTCCCCTCACCATGGAAACTATGTCAACACATGGGTTGGGGATGGAGAGAGAGAGAGGGGGTGTGTATGAGCTGGGGGGTGGCTGTTTGTGTGTGATTTATTATTAGGTAGAAGATATTTGACCTTACTTCTTCATAAATCTCTCTCATGCTTTCGTGCTCCCTCACACAGACACAGAGAGAGAGCGATGGACTTCAGAGCAGTTAGATCATTTTCAGATTCACTTTTATCTTCTGCAGCCGTTCACACAGTTGATTTATAAAACATTCACAGCAGAAACATTAAGAGTGTTGCACACAGTCCAAGACCGATAGCAGGAAAAGGAAAAATGGTTGGACAGATACATGGAGTCAGGATTGTAGTTTTATTACAAATCAAATGTGTAGTGAGCCTTCGCTGTGATGGATACGATGCGGCTTAATTGACTTTTTACTGTAGAATGGATCGATACCACACTGGTCGACTACCGAAAGCTTCCATCTGTAATGAAAAATGTTCAAATTAATGTTGAATTATGTTTAGTTAAATCAGATTACTCTCAAATTGTGTCCACTAACAGCCAGCTATTCACCAATCTGTGAATCGAGTCCAAGAATTTGTTCAGATTTAAAGCACAATTAGAAACCTTAGGACCTTAGGAGTAGCTGCAAAAAAAACTGCCGTTAAAATGACAGTGTTGCATTTGCATTTGTTGGGAATCATCGAGGCAATAAGAGGCCGTTGGAAGTTGTGTAAATGATAATGTCCTGAGAATCAAAGGCAGAGGTAGCAAAGCTAACATTTAAAATTATGAACATTTGTAGAAAAATGTATTTCATTATTTTGTGTCGATTGAAACATGGAGACTGTTCACAGTTCAGAACTTGCCCTAGAATCAGGTTGTTAAGATTTCTTTAGTTTCAAAGTGATTAATTGATCTGTAATTCATCAGTGTATCGAATTGTACGTGGCAAATCATTGATCAGTATTTTGGTATATTTAATAAACATAAACAAAAACAAGTGCCGCCCACTGTGTAACTCACTCTAATGATAGCAACATTCTACTTCCTGTTTCCTGTTAAAGCTTAAATATGTTCCCACAAGTGATGAGTTCTCACATTATGAGTTTTTTTAATCACAACTGCCAATTATACCCTATCTTCCACTAATCTTAACTTATGTTTATGCCTTTTATATGTTTCACATCCTATGTCTACCGACAGTCAACTCTTTAAAACCTTTACTGAGTAGTTTAGTTTACTTAACATAGCTGAACCATAATGCAGATATATGTGTAATTTTGTTCCCCTCAGTAGGGGTGCTGGATCAGGAAATACTCTTCTGCAGTACGCCTCTCAGGAAGGGAACAACATGTCATTCATCGTTTGACATTTGACATCGTTTGTTAGGCTTTGTTGAACACAGCAAAGTGCATTTCCCAAAATGTCAGACGTTTTTTACTGATGCTGAATCAAACCCACATCACATCCATTATTCTGAAATATCAGTCTACTAAACTCCCCCTGGTTTGAACCATCACAGAGCTGCAGCACACACTCATCCTGCTGCAGTGCCAACATGCACACAGCCTGATCCTCGAGCTTGACTTTTCCTTGTATGGTGCTGTGTCTTCAGCATGGCACAGCTCCACCTCTTCACCATTCGCTCATCCACATAAATGCATACACATCCAAGTATACACACATAGCTGGTACTGTACTTATGACTCCACGTTGTCTCTCCCTCGCTCTCTCTGGCGTGATGCCAGATAATATCTCTCTAAAAGACCAGGCAGGAGCAACTGCTGCGCTCTGATGCTGCAAATACTGTTTACCTCAGCTTCCAGATGGTAAATAAATTCCACAATGATGGCTTTACTGTGAGTGAAAGGTAGGAAACCATCTCAGGTTACCAAAAGCCTGCTAAAAGGTTAAATGTACTGTATAAATTTGCTCCAATGTTAAAAACTAAGTGTCATCGTGGAGGTGAAGTCTAAACCCATGTGGAACCCTCTTAAAATAGGAGAATGTAAATTGACATGATCGCTGTAATTCCATGGCTGCATGGATCTAAGCTAATGCTCCACCAGGGAGTATTAATGCAAAAGAGATGAGGGAACTCAGAGTGACTTCGACATAGCTGCTTGTTTGAAGTTGTTTGAAGCCGTCAAAGCACTTCCACTGTCTGCAGACTTCGGTTGCCCCTGATCAGCTTTTGTGCACTTAAGACACACACTTAGCGGCGATACATGTGAGTCCATGTTCTGAAGCAAAGTAAGAATTGTAATGTCCACAGAAAACACAGAATATTGCAGGTTATTAGGGTAAATTAGATAATATTATTAACAGATGGATAAACCTACTGTTTAATTTAATTGTTTTATATACATATTTAAAGTCCCACACAAAGGAGGGGCCTTCAGCTGTTGCTATTTACATGCAAACTAACATGATTATTCTAGGACTCTTGTTTTTAAGATGAAAACAGAAACAGAAAACAGAAAATAGAAGCAGAACAAAGCGAGGGAATTGACCTGGCAGCTCGGAGCCCAACTTCATCCATATCAGCTTTCTTCCTCATAAAACTCGACTCGACCTTGTAAACCTCCACCACGACTTACTCTCGATCACTTTAAAAGGCTCACAACTCATCGAACAATACGTGTTCGCCTCCAGACTTACACAGAACATTAGATTAGATGTTTATAGGAGGTATTCTCTACTTTATTGGACCCCGTGCAGCAGTGCAGAGAGGTCGACCTGCTCCTGTCAGGTCAGCATCGTGGATGTGAACTCATCACATTACTTCATGCTTTGTGCATTCACCACTTGTCAACAGATCAGCCACTTCAGAGGCCAAAATGAACCAGTGATGTAAATAACAAATATATAAATATCACTTGAAACAGTCTGGATATTCACTACTAAGAAAATTTCAACTGAAAATGATGAAAAAACATAACATAACACATAAGAGCAACTCGTATTTAAAGAAATTATGTTGTTATGACTCCAGAAAATATAAGTCACAACACTTAACAACAAAATGACTGTATCCTCACATGTATGTGACAAAATGCAGGTTGTAACTTGGGCTTACTGACCCTTTAACTAACAATATTAAGACATTACGTCATTGACTGTTACCATGGCGACGGCTGTAGTAGTGTTAAAGTGAGGGAGTGGTGTCTGATTGCTGTAGAGCAATGATGATGTTCGCTGCCAGCGTCGGTGCTGCAGATTAACACACAGTAAAACATGGTGTGTAACCTTGTTTGACCGCAATCTGCTGCTCCTGCCACGTTTGGACAGCAGAGAGAAGATGCGGGTCGAGTCATCTTCACACGGCGTGATGCAGAGTTTGTGTGCAAACGTAGACGACGCCCCATCAATCACTGCATTTTCACGGTCACATAAACCCTGAGAGTGCACGGCGTGGGGAGGATGGCGAGCTGAAAAACATGTCACACTTCAAACACAATCACCAGCCATTGAATACTGTATGTCATTACACAAACACACTCTGTATCCCTGCTCACACATCACACAGTGTAGATAATAATATATATATATATATATATATAGATGCAAATATATCAAGACAAACAACATAGTTCAAATATAAAAACCACTCGGATTAGCCACAAATTTAGTCTCTCATCATATAAATCTGTGCTAAGTGTTCAAAATATTGCTTCAGACAATCTGATGTAGTAAGACAGGCACAAACTAGAGCCACTTTTAGCAAAATAAGAGCCAAAGTCTTCAGTTTCTCTTTTACTTTAAACTCTGAGAGACCAACTAAATGGACTCAAGTGTGTAGGTTTTAAATTTTAAAAAGGAGTGGGCTTTTATTTACCCCCGAAATATTAATGAGGCAAAGCAAAAGTGAATATTAACTAGCTTTCAGCTGAGACATTGGGAATGTTAAATTCAGCCACAGTGCTAAGATAAGAAGGAAGCATCCACAAAGACGTTACTTTAATACAGTACAACAATTATATTCTCCACTGAACAAGCTACTGTGCTCATCCGCTCCAGTTTACACCTCACAGAACAGTGTACATGTATTAGTGTACACATCAAATGTCAGATCCCATCATCTTCACGCTGACCATCCTTTGTTCTGGCTGCTATGATACACTGTGGATGCTTATGTTCAGCCTGAGGCCATCTTACATTAACCTCCTTTCGTCTGAGAGACTTGGGTGGCCACTGAGAGTTTGACCCAGTCCTGCTTCCCTCACATAATGAAGGGCCCTGTCGATAGCTGGTATCAAGGCGCCGCCCTCGTGTCAAAGATAATTCTCAGCTAATTTTAATTAGTCATGTGTAAAAATATCCTATTGCAGTTGTTTCTTCTCTGTATGTGTGATTCCTAAAGTCTGCAGGATAGCGTGGTGGCTAAGCTAAAAGTTTCTCTGTCACTGGAAGTCAGATTTATTAAGTAGCAGTGGTACGTTTCCACTGTGTTCACTAAGAATGACATCCAATTGTAATTTTGACTGCGACATTTTTACATATATAATTAAGTGTTACTTAATACTGGAAAAACAAACGTTGCCAATAACCATAATAAAGCCTAAATCTGAGTTGGCCCTGCTATGGTCTTGTCTTCTGTCATACAGTCATCTTTAGTTGCCCACACGTACGCACCATTATTCTAGGCTACTTAAGAGGCGTCTTTCTCATGTGTGGGAAAATCAGCTGGAGAGTTCTCCACCACTGAACTAATATATCTGTTGAACAAATCAATAAGCGTATTTCGGAACTCCAGGCACACACTCCTCTTCATGCATAAAAGAAGGTTACAGCAGTTCAGTAATGTCAGCTCAACATGAAGCTCTAGACCAGAATTAAAATCCTTAAAATCTGGACTGTTTTTAATTTCTCTGACAAGACAAACACAATGTGTACACAGGTAGTGAAAGCAGCACAATAATCATTCCTTTTGTTACACAATTGTGCATAAAAGCAGATAAAAGTGTAAAACTGTGTAAATGTACACAGGCTATCAGCATATAATTGAGCTGAGGTATTTGGTTAAGTGGTGACTTAACTGAATTTTGACCTAATGATGATCTAAGATGAAAAGCCAAGCGCCTAGATCCCTCTGGAGATCATTAAAATTTAAAGGCAAGCCATCCGATATTTGTCATACAATCCATTCTAGACCAAATTCCTCTGTACAGTGTAAAAGCGTGGGGTCTGTTGCCTGCAAGTGATCAAGCAGCATCTCGAAGAATTGACATAGAGATTTTTTCTTTTCTGCTGAGTTCCCCACACCAGAATAAAAGTCAAACTGTGCCTCAGGGTGGAAGATACGCCAGCCTCCTTTCTACCACTAATATCCATGCTCTCTGTGTCTGTGCTGCCTGAACTCCTCTTGTTCTCCTGGGTCATCTCCTCCAACTCTGCACCAATACTGCCTACAGCCGTATTTCAAATAAAAGCTTTATTTATTTATTTTTATCGTGTATGTGCTGTAACTGTAGAGCTTCATTCATCTCTACCCACAGATGTGCTTTGATTTACAGTTCAGCAATATTTTAGGACTGTTCCTTTTTCATTACTTAGATGCTATTTACTACACTTTTATTCGAAAGTGCAGCCAAATAACATAGATAGCAAAATAGCTTTTATTTTTAATTTTCTGAGTCAGGAAGATTTTGTACAGTTTATTACTTTTACAACTGTGGAAATGACCAAAGACACTATCAGATTTATCTGAAATAAAAGAAGATATCAGCAGCAATTCAGAGATCAGGTTAATGGATGGTTCACATAAATGAAAAGCATAATGTTTATTAGTTAAAATGTGTTTGTATAACTTAAATAACCCTTTAAAAACACATAAAACATGTAGTTTACTTTGTAAGTCCTCAAGTGGTGGTGATGATTTTGAAGTGGTGTCTGCTGTAACCTCCTGCAGCTCCCTTCCACTCTCTCACCATGACACCTTATGATTACTGCTACTTCAGTTTGGGACATCTTCTTTTTGCTGACCCTGTTCTTATGCTGCATTCACTCAACACTGAGGGCGAAGCAAGTCGTGTCATGATGCTTATTCCAACAGAGATCAGTTCCGGCCGCTCTGAGAACAAGAGAGCATCTTCACAGCTGTAGACAAACGTGAAGGTGAGTTAGGAAAGTTTCGTTTAAAATAGCACAGTGTGGTAAACTCCACTAATCCAGAGCAGTGTGTGGTTTACAGAACAAACTGCGGCCTGAGTCTTTGTATGAGTTATAACAAGAAGGACTAGAGCCACTTCACAATGCTTCAGTCTTTCTAACTCCTATTTAACAAACCATGTATATACAACAACAGCCCGGGGCAATAACTGCACACGCTCTCAGTAATAATCTTAGACTATTGGCAGCTGGAGGTTTGCTGAACTTTTACCAATTTCTGAATGACCAGAGGACATGTTCTAAACATAACCATAACTCCAGTGATGCTCTGAGACCTGCACATTTATCCCAAAACTCCCAGCAGCCTCAGCTTTTCACTGCATATGAATCATTCAGATGCTAAATGCTAGTTTTATGTCTACCAGGAGTGTGAATCACTAAAAGGTATTTCCTCTGGGTGCTGCACTTAAAGGTTCCTCTGGAACAAACTTCCATGTTCAATCACATTACAACATGATATACACTATCTGCTGCACATTATTAATGCAAATCTGTAGGCAGCAGTAGGAGAAGTATCCATATATCCAACACCATGATGTGCATGTGATTATTAGATTCTTATAGTCAATGTATTGACATTTGGAAAGCAATTTAATGTCCTATACATTTGGGTAATTCTACTAGTACAAATGAACATTTTGTAATAAATAACATTTTACATTCATGGAGGATTTGTCTGGAAGCTAAAATGCAAAACTGCAAGTTACTGGTGGTCGAGCGACTGTATTAAAGTAAAACCATGTTTCTGTAGTGGAAAGAAAGCTTAAAGTACAGTAAAATACAGTTTAAAGCTTGAGTAAGCATAAGTATGTAACTTTTTTAAGATGAAATAGCAAATTCATTCTTTAAAAAATGAAACTTGAAACACATTAAAAATAAAACCCCTACTGGGTCCAGTACACTAGGACCCAGAGGCTCTTACAGCTGCTACATGCTTCTTGTAGAAGCTGGCACAAACCCCCATGCATAAATTCAATGCAGCTAACATGCAGGCCTGTTTAGTATGTACAGTACATCACAAAGCATAAACTATGTGAACTCACAGAAGTAAAAAAAACACTTTGTCTTTGTTGCTCATATTGCAGTTTTCAATATTTAACAGAACCACATCATCATAACAATGTTAAACTGAACTCTGTAATAGGACCCTGGAATAAATGTGCAGATAAAATCGAAGACATTATTTATTCCTGAAGTCTAGCAGAGGTTGGCAGATATTTCAGTTATGATTTCATTAGTTTACAGTTATTTACATTATATTTCAAACTGTGTTTCTAAGTATGACTCTGGTAGTGATGACTGAATGAGGTATGGATGTTAAAATGTTCCACATTAGGACCTCTCTGTGCAGTGAAGTCAGTGTGTGTGTTACAGAGAAGAAGTTCGACTCTGAGGAACAATCGATCCTCTTCATGAATAATAACTTATGTTTGCAGCATGAACAAAAGTTCATCATGTCTAATGCATGGCCTTGACATTCTGCTTTCTCTTTACGTCTTACTCCATGAATGTGATTCTGATTGCAGAGACAGTCCACTGAAGCTGGAAGTTTATTTAAGTCCACACACATTCAGGGTGATTGAGGTCAGGCTCTCTGCATACAGCAGCTGACCGCCCTCCATCACCCAGATTTTCTGAATGACTGTGTGAACCCAGGACCTGCTGGATTATCTCTCTACATATACACACACACTCTCACATGATGGGCTAGAGGACAACGCTGTTAAAAAAGAAGCTACTGCAGCTCTTGCCAAACCACTATGAATGGCTTGTTAGCGTTCAGACTGAATGTGTGGTGATCATGAAACATACGGTGACCTTAAGCTGAGACTCTTTTTATGTACTGTATAGGGTGTTTTCCTACCCTGACAAGTTTCAGGACCACCTTGTCATTGACATTTAGTGTAAAGAACCCAAAGATCAAATGCAAAAGGGATGAAAAAAGGATGGTTTTATATTATAAATTGAAGTTTTCCTAATGTTTCATGTTTTTTATTGTTTTAGTGGAGGACACTTAACTAGCTAAAAGCACAACACAACTAATATATCATCAACTTGTAAAGTTGGTTTGACTAATGTGTGTTTTTAGCATTTTGTTCCAGTCTATATAATAGCACTTAGCATAGAGCTAACAAAGCTACAGACTTCTTTTAAGTGAAACTGTTTGCTGAACATTAGTGTAATTTATATGAAAGCCAGAATCAAACCTAGACAAAAGACTGTGAGCGCTGTCATCACCTTATACAGCAAATGTAAATTTCTGTAGCATTAACTTTCATCAGTTCCCTTGCTATTGCAGTATTTCTTATCTTACCATGTTCTAATATGAATATATAATTTCAGCATCCTTTTCTGATTGATCTTGTTGAAACATTTAACTGTACCCTGAATACTCCTGTAGTAGTAGAGTTAGAAATAATTGAATAACTATTTTATTTTTATGTTCCATTCTCGCTATTAATTCTCCAAGTGGGGGAAATTATCATCCATATATTTGAGTTATTGGGCCATTAAAAAAACTGTTTCTAATACAGAATTTGTTACCAGCCACAGAAGATGAGCCCTGCTGTGTAGAAATTGTCATTGAGGTAGAACAGAAATTAGCTTTTCATGGTATTTGCTGATAAAGGATTTAATTAATAAATAAATTGACGCAGTGGGAGTTGAAGCGATGAACCACCTAGTTCCAGCCTGAAGATGAAATCAATTTCTTGAAGTGGCTATAACTGATATTTAACAATCTTTTAAAGGGCACTGTGGAACATGACAGGTGTCACTTCTAGCCGTTCAGCCCACAACTTCGCTTTTGCACTTCCCTCACAATAGGTTACTGTTGATGCAACTCAAGCTACCACAACTCACTAGAGTGACCACCTAGACTTTGTATTGGCCTCTGACTCCATAAAGCTGGATGTGCTCTTGGCGTTGACAATATTATGGGAGGACCACCTGGAGATGCTTTCCAGTAGAGGGGAATGTGACCAGGTGACGCTGGACACTGAGGGAGAGTGGAGGAGAAGAGCCATCAAAATACTCCTGATGCAGCAGAGTGAGTCTCTATGTGGCCGTGGCACCGATAAGAAAACCACGGGGGTAGCTAATTTGCCATCTGGACATAATCTTGGATCTGATCAGCCTAAGCTGGGTTGCCTGCAGGAGGGTGTGTGATGCTGACCCAAAATACCAAATTTCTATGACTCTGTATCTGGAACTATCATTAAAATACATATTTACATAGTTAGTAAAAGATGTGATCCACAGTCACAGGCACATAACCACCCACCATCTTGACGTCCTCTTTAAGAGGTTTTGCCACATTAAGACACTTCTTACACCTTTTCTTCTAAAAAAGAGTAGTCAACATTCATACACATTAACTCCCACTCATCTCTTATCATAATCCTGAAGCAGCCTCTGCCCTAAACACTGCCTAAGGCTCTGCATTCACTGTTGGATCAGGACTGTTGTCACAACTACACAGCCTGGAGCCTGGGGTTCCACAGGGCTGACTTCTGGGCTCCCTCCTTTCCTCTCTGATTGAAAAGACACTTGTCTTGGCTTCTCCTTTCCCTTCTATGCTGATATTACCAACATCTAATGCCACATTACACATGTGAGAACTCAAATATGACAAGTAAACATCAGAATCTGCTGCTACTCACAGACAACCAGTGTTCAACCTCCTAAACACCAATCCTCTTGTCCATTTCTTACACTGAATGCTCCATCCCAAGGCATCTTTCTTCTACTTAGGGTCCCATAAAAATTTCTACTGCTCACATTTTTATTGGAAAATTTGGAACCTCGTAAATCTTCTAATACTGCTGCATTGATTATTGTGCTGCACAAACTAACAGTTGGAGTGGAAATGCTGCAAGCTTCTTTAATTTTTCAAATATATTCCCATAGAGAAAACTATTAACGTGCATTTTCACGGGATTCACAAGAGCTGGTTGACTGCATCAGCTGTTACTTCAAACAAAAAGAAAAAAAGGGGGTTTGTTTATTCTTTATTCATCCATCAAGTTTTCTCTCTCTTTCACTCTCACTCTCAAAAAAGCTGAGAAAGCTTTTGGTGTCAGCATGTTTTTAAGTGTGTGTGTGAATTTGTGTGTGAGGATCAAATGTCCCCAGACAATAAGATGCCCTTATTGGAAGCAACCAAGAGGAAGAGACAAAGAGAAGGAACAATAAAGGAATGAAAGTTGAGAGACAGAAATTGAGGAGAAGTGAGACATTAAATTGACGCCTGTTGTTTTCTTTCTCCTCCTCTGTATGTGTGTGTGTATGTGTTTCTGTTACTTGTCTGTAACTTTGAATTGGACTAATGTCTGGACCTAATTAAACAGAAGAAAAGAGTTAAAGCAGAGTTACTTTGGAACATTTTCTTTACCACACTTCAAAGTAAAAGCCATGCCAAAAAAATTTTAATAAAAAAATAATAAAGCTTTACAGCGCTTAAGAGTAACTCCTATAAGCTCCAGTGGTTGTTAGCGTAAACTGTGCAGTTTGCTTATCTCTAACATTTTGTTTTCGGGTATGTATATAATTTTTTTCAATTAAGACTTTAATTGAAGAGAAGCGAAGAGAAAAAAGCTCCTCGTACTAACAACCTCACTAACTCACAGTTCTCCAGATAGAATGGTTTAGATAATCTGTTTATGTTTTTTTACAACTGCAATTTTACCATGCTGCAATTCCAGCAATTACAAAACTATGATAATAGTTGTAATAGACTGGAGTTATCATTTAATCATGCTGATCTCCATATTGTCTTTACTGACAGCTCACATCAGCTTCAGCCGCACTCAGCTAAATATTTGTCCTGAAATGGGGTTGCTATGACCATGAACACATGACAACCTTTTGAGTGTTTCTGTCTGACGCCAGACAGCTGAAGATTAGTGGTTCCCCTGTAAGAATTTTAATGTGATTTCTTTCCAATTTGTTGATATAACACAAACACTAACAGCTGGGCTCTGAGTGTTTCCTAGAAAATCTCTTCATCCAACTAACTTAAAGCTTATTTTAAAGCTATACTTTAAAACAAAAAGACAAAACTAAAACAAATATAGATCCTCACTTCAAATACCCACTTTTTTTTTTACAGGTTTTCCCCACAGAGCAAATATCTGTATATGAATAGATAATGATGTCATTAAAGTGAACAGTGAAAAAAGGTAATTAGAATCTTTTTATGTCACTTGTATTATTATTCTTTGTCTGCCCATTTGGGAGATAATGATGCTTTAAGCTTTGTATCAACAATTCCCATAATTCTGGGAGAGGAATGCAGTCACTCGATTATTGTGGGCTACAGCTGTGATATTTGTTTACATTTTGACAGAGTGGTGCCATTAAAAGCATGCAGAATTAGCTATTAGCAGGTCCAGTTTGTAATGTGCACAAAAAAGTACAGACAACTACCACTGAATCGCATTGGTATTGAAGGAAACCTACAATTGTGATGATTCCTGGGCAAGTTCTGAAGTTATGATGCAGTTGAGGATTTTAAGTTGAAGATCAAAACATTTGGGTATCATGTCTATGTGTTCAGAAGTGACCAGGTTTTGACACAAGAAGTAAGTGCAAAATCCAGGTGCACTTTTTAAACTAAAAAACTACAAATCTACACTTTAGATAACAGATAATAACACCTAATAATCGATTTAAGTGTTTTCAGCAGTTTCAGTGAGATGTCTCGTTCTTCTTTGGATTGAATTTAAAAAATAACTTTCCGTGGCAACCTAAGCATCTCTCTCTCTCTCTCTCTTTAATTTTCTCTCTATGTTTCTGACAGACCCGCACACAGACTGAAATCCTCAGACTGGCTGCCTCACACTGTCAGGAGTGTTTGCCGAGGTCACAAAGTCATGTCGGTTTCTCAAGTTTCTCAGCCGCCTCTCTTTCTCTCTGTCACACAGACACACACACACAGTCGGAAGCATGACATAAACTTATGTGCTATTTCTGCTCATATGCATCACCACAGCAAGACCTGTCAACATGCATTAACGCGGCGACATCAGATTGTACATTTGGATTAAAATTTCAGGGGTTCAGTTCCCATTGTCACTTAAAGACTGACACAATGCTAATGTTACTTGTTCTACTTCTACTGTGTTCGTCTTTACTGAGAGGATTTTAACTTATTTCTTGTACATTTTGCTAAAAACTACACATATAATCCCTGAAGTACACGCAGCTTTCACAAGGTGTGTCACATTACAATGTAGGTGCAGTTTCATTTACAGGAATTGAGTGATTTACTTTATAGGATGCCCATCTTATTACATCACTGTTACTAAGACCGTGCAGTGTGTGCCACATGGTTTCCAACATGCCTGCCAGACATTTTATGCTTTCACATTCTCAGTTGTAAATGTTTGTTCTTCGTTTTTCTTTTGGCTTTTGGATTCTTAGTTAGTCATTTGAGGTAATTTGAAAGCATCATTTTGAGTTCTGGGGGGTTGTAATAACATTTTTCATGAACTATGATTGCATTATCTTTCCACCAAGATTTATTTAGCTATTGCAAAACAGCTGTATATACATAAGAAATTATTATAGGATAAACAGTGCAAAATATCCAGGTGAACAACTTACCTGTGCCACATCCTCGGCAATGATAAGGAAGTCTCTGAAGAGATTCACTAAACCTTTATTTACAATGAGAAATAAAACACACATCATGCACAGCCAACAAACACACAATGCAACACCAGTGTGCACTGTTAGTGCTACTGTTTTTCAAAATCCAATCCTATTTTTCATTAACCCTGAGGGAATCATCCACCCTCTCTCTCGCTCTCACACACACACACACACACACACACATACACACATACACTTCTTGACAATGATAAACATGTTGGAAGTGATTTTTCCATCTGCCTTTCATTCCCTTCCACCATCTGCCATCGCCAGCAACTCTAAATGCTTCAGCTCTGTTTGTGTTAGAAGAATTGTGCCCTCCTCCTCCTTCTTCTCTGTGCTGCAGGGAAATCTCCTATTCCATCCTGCAACATCACACCAGCCCTCACGTTGTGGAACCAGGGCTCCCATTATCCCCATATTGACCCCCACCATTCCTCCTACTCTCTGTGCACTGTATATTTTCTGCCACCAGGACCAGACTACACAAGCGCTTCATATGTACTGTTTGCATGGAAACTATCACTTCTCTGCCAGCGTTTGCTGTGTGCCAGTAATTTGATTAACCACAAATTATGAAGGAATATGCACCATGATGACATGTTATCAAATGAAGGAATAAAAGATGTAGAGATAAAATCCCTCTATAAGACAGAGCCATAAAGCTGAGGTAGCTGTCTCCTGTGTATATGCTAAGCTAAGCTAATCAGTTTATAGCTCTGGCTATAAACAAAAAGCAAAATGTCACTGAGGGTTTTGGTCTGTTTGCAGGACACCTTGCCAATTTGATCAGATTAGATTAGCCATGCAGAAAAAAAAAGAAATCAGAGAATCTGTTACACCTTCATCATCACTGACATAGGAAGCTATGGACAAGATTATTATGAAGTATTTAGAACATTTAGGTAATGTTTATGTAGATAGGGACAAGTATATAGCATGGAGCTAACATATAACATACTTTATAAACAAAACAAAATGCATGCATGCAGTATTGAAATGTGTTCTGTATTTATTTATTTGTGGAGCTTGGAGATAATGTGGAGAAAGCCCAGGGTGGAAAGTATAGTTGGATTTCCCAGGCACAGTGACAAATGACAGAAGAGACACTTTGTAAAAGACCATGAAAGATGCTGCTGTTACAGAAACACTAATGCACAAACTACAGCACCATATATTCCAAGAGGACAATTATGCAAGGAGCCTGCTAAATTAAAAAATAATACAATTCAAAGTAGAATACACATGAATAAAGTGCCTTGGGTGGCAAACAAAGTAAAATGCAGTGTATTTCTTTTGGACTTGAGCAAAAAGAAAATCAAATATAAAGAAAATATGTAAATATCTCAGGATGTATATGGACGAGTGTCATTTCTGGGATGTTTGTAGAACTTTATAATATGTATCCCTAACCTGAGCAACATAAAGTTCCCAGCTTCAGAAATACTGATTTAGAGCCATGTTGAACTGTTTGTCTGTCTGTCAATCAGCCGAACGCAGGAATGCAGAAGTGTCATCGACTCGCGGGGATGCTGAGGGATGAGATTAAATATAGTCTGTAAAAACAGTCTTTTATCTGATGTTTTGGTTTTCCTCAGCAGGAATACCCATTTGTGTATATTTGATTGACAGTGTGGGTTTTTGAATTATCAAGTCAGTACTTCACCACAAAAATGATCTATTAATATTTGATGGGTGAAGAAAAGAGACTCGCTTCTCTTTCTTATTCTTTGTGAAGAGAGATTTTAGAACAAAGATATCACACAGACTCAACTTAATAAATCTGATTATTCTCTAAATCTGACCACAATTTACAATATAGTGATTTACATTATTATAATAATGCCTGGGAGTATTCTGTTATCACAGTTAAGTAATGTAAAATTGGTAAAAATAAGAGGGTAGAAACACTTGAGATAAATAAAACAGGAGGGCTGAGAGCAGAGAGGCTGTGATGATTATGGAGAAGACGAGTGGCTCCATCTACAGTCCGTGGAATAACAACAGCTCTCATCTGAGTCTTCTGTAGTACGCTGTGACGTGATGAATGATTTTCTTACTTAGAGCTTTATAGACTGTCCAGTTTCTGAATGCTTTACTGGAAATGCCTTTTATATATCCTGAAATTTGATGTTTATAAACTGAGGTGGGACTTAACTCTCGAGCACAGTGCTCCAACATCAGTTGAGTTGAAATCTGGTGACTGTGAAGGCATGTGTTTTGTCGTTTTGGCTTATTGCAGCACTTATCGACTAAGGGGACGCTGAAGTTTGGTCCGGTTGTCTTTCTATTAGTTTGAAGCTCAACTGAGCTCAAAGATCATATGTCAAGCTGTGGAGTCAAGTTGTCAAACAGGACACACTTAAAGGATGTTGTTTCTGCCTGTTAGTGTCACATCAAACCCTTCTCATATTTTATTTGAAGAATCTCAGCTGTTGCCATCAAATAGGGACTAAAAAGATTAAAACATGATTTTAATTCATTTCTCAACCTGTCAAAGTGCTGAATCAGAGAGTGGGTAGGCCTCCATTTTTTTGTCCTCTGAAAAGCAAACATTTTAAGTAAGACCAACTTTGCAGCTTTCACAAAAGCTTTTTTGCTTCTTAGGAGCTCTTTTAAACACAAAGCTGAATCATGGACGACAGGAGGAGTAAGAAAGTAGATTTTCTCTGGTAGCATAAGAAGGTGTCTACAGTAAGGTACAATGGAAGGAGCGTCATGATTTGGGTCTGCTTTTCTGCCTCTGAACCTGAACCACTTGCCATTGTGGAGGAGAAAATGAATTCCCAGTTCATCTCAGTAAATCTACTACACTTCAGAGACACTAAATCTGCCTTTTGGAGTGGGTCCGGGTCCAGACCTGAACCCCATACAGTTCTCCTGAACTTTGTGCCGGTGTGATCCACAGCTACAGGAAGTGTTTGCTTGAAGTTGTTGCCGAAGGTGGCAACCAATTACTTTTTACAATATTACTCTGTGTGTTTAATGGGTGTGTTCAATGAAAACATAAAAAGGTTTTTACTTTGTGCTTTATTAGCTTAGAAATATAATGCTTGTTGATATATGTGACTTGTTGAAGATCAGATCACATTTCATGACCAATGGCAGCAATAACCTCAACCAAGTACTTCCTGTATCTGTGCATCAGGTCTGCATATTGTACAGGAGAAATTTTAGTCCATTCTTCCTGCAGAACTGCTGTTCCATTGTGGACATGCTCTGGTGTTTTGAACAGATGTTAGCCAGTTGCAATGATGGCTTCAAATCTTTGCCTGTCTCTTTGGGTTGTTTTTTTTACCTCATTAATGAGTGTTTGTTGTGCTCTTGGGGTCATTTTGACTGGCTGCCCACTTCTTGGTAGAGTAGCCACAGTCCCAAAAAATGGAGACATTTGTAGACTGTTTGCCTAACTGTAGACTTTCTAATGTCTTTGAAATTCTATGAAATTCCAAAAGGTTCACATACTTTTTCTTGCCACTGTATGATGCACAACACCCTGTGCAATACCCTAGTATGTGTGGAACTTTGCTGTTCATACAAAGGCGAGTGTTCACTCAGACACCTGCAAATAAAGTATCTGACATGCATTAATGTAGATATACAATAGTATAAGAACATAAGTGTTTAAGCAAAGTTACAATTAGACTACATCAAACATAAAGATATTAGTCTGTGTTTGAATCCTCTTTTTCGAATCGTGACAAGCGTCTTTATTATTGTAGCTGAAGGTGTGTTTAAGAAGTGTTTATATATATTAGGTGTTTATATATAAGTGTGTGCTGCCACTCCCTTCCTACTGGTCATGCTGGTGAAGCTGCCATGGTAAGTTTGTTTTGCCATTCAGGTGTGACAAGCTGGTATCACAAGAGGAGGTGACATCAGTAAAAAAAACCTCTTTAGAAGACATCCAGCCTGTTAATATCAATACATTCTGTAGGTATTATATTCTTGTCATCTGATTGAGTTCACGTTGTTTCTGTATCTTACCACCACTTCTCTGCAATGCTTCAAAGTAATTTTTATCTCTGCATGGTTTTGAGTCAGTGTGGAGTTGGAACGTACAGAACTGGAACTTTCTGGAGATCCTGGTATAATTAAAGCACAAGACTGGTGCGTGAGGGTCCATGGGGGGCCAGAAATATTTTATTTTTCTAAAATACAAAATAATTTAAGCAACAAAAAGTCTAATATCTGCAAAAATGCCTACAGCATAAGATAATATTTATTTTCTTTGTATAGTAATATCAGTTTTTTGTGTGATCCCCTTCACAATTCAGCAGGATGTAAAACAGTAGTCTACTGTAGAACCTGATATGTCACACACGTTGGCTGTTTGAGCTCTTGGGTGAATGAGGTCATTCAGCAGCTCAGAGCCTGTCAGAGACAAATTTGATTGTAAAAATTTTACTTTGACCAGCCTATGGTAGGTTATCAGGGCAAAGCTGTGGGGGCAAAACTTGTTAAGCCTGTCACTATTGACACTGAAGCTTTACCACTGTACTTGGTCTAATCTTTGATGTTGTCACCGTTGTTTACACCTTTTCTCCATTATCCAACATTTGGGGGTGAAGGTATTACGCGCGCCTCCCCGCCACTGGATCTCCACTCCTCACCAATGCCTACTAGTGTGCGTGAGTGTGTGTGGGGGTGTGTGTCCTCCCCAGGCTCACTTGCGCGTATAAAAGGCTGAGGAGGGGTCTGTGTGACCACCGGCACAGATCATGGTTCATGTTGGAGTCTGAGTTACGCGCGGTGATATTTTGTGTTTCCCCTGCAGCCAGGAGATGATGATGCTGCTGCTGCTGCTGTGGGCGGAGGCTTCTGTTAATGGGCTGAGGACATGAAGCTCAAACCAACCTGACTGCAAACTTTCCTGTGCAAACACAAACTGGGACACGACACGAAAAGAAACAGCAGGTAAGTCTGATGTCTTACAGTATATTGTTAAAGTGTTATTTTGTCGGAGATCATTTGGAGATGTTAAATTAATGGCGTGTTAATTGGGAAAGAAAGGAAAGGAAAGGAGAAGGAGGGAATTTAGGTCCAAAAACGTCCTTCGGACACAGCATCAGGACGAAATATGAATAAAATCGTGAACTGGTGGCCTCAGATGTGTCAGTGCTGAGCCACAGCTCGGCTGAAAGTGTTAAGTGTTGGCTCCACTTCTCTGAAGCTCACACAACACAAACAGCTGTCATGTCCAACCTCCTCCAATCTGAACAGACCGCAGACTTGAGGGAATAACAGGCTTCATGAGAGCCTGTGCTGTGCAGGTGCACCGGAAAGTAAGCATGGTTCTCTGTGTTTCTCCAGCTTCCAGACGTCTTGATATAAAGTTGGGTTCCTCACCATCAAACCTCCTCTTACTTCTCATTGATGCCAGTTGAGGTTTGAAACAAAGTGAAATGATGATTATAAGATGAGATGTTTGATCTGAGCAGGGAAAACACCTAACTGATAGAAATCTGTTTATTTGTCTGGGGAAGTTTCTGCATTTGTAAAAACAAGCTGGTGTGGAGTCTGTTTCCGTCTCTGCTGCTCAAAGTGTACCATTAAACAGTTTGTCATCAGTTATGGAAAGCTGTGGTGAACTGCTAAAACCCCATGTGAGTGGTGTAGTATACTATCTTATTAAAATCATTCAGTTCAATCTTACACTTTTCTAGTAGGATCTTGAGCATAATTATAAAACCTCTGTAGAAAATATGTATAATGTGTGTGAATTTATAATCTCTATAATTAATACTCTCATAAAATATACATATTTTAATTATATAAGAACTTTTTTAAACTTAAAGCCTGTTGTAGAGATCAGTGACATATTTATTTACACATCTTCTTATCCAAGCAATAAGATTGTTTCTCTGTGTATGTGTTTGTTGCAGGCTCCAGATGACTCTTTGTGTTTTTATCTTTACCCACTTCTTCAGTTTAAAATCAGCTGTGTGCCATCGTTCCTGTAAGTTGACATACACTGAGCCCAGATCCCTTAAGATGAGGTTGAATACATCAGAATAAAAACTTGAAAGATGACTTGGAACTACTTCGAATAAGTTGCCCAAAGACTTTTTTTTTTATCTCACACTGTTTATGAGCAGCAGTGACTGAACTTTGGTCTAGTGAGGAGTTTATATACATTTGCTTTTTATGTAAAACTAAATATTAAGCACAAGAAAACAACGTTACTCCATGAGTTCTGTTGTAAAGTCAAACATTGCAACCGCCACCGCAATGGAAGCGGCAGACATCATCGTTGTAGCCATCTATTTCATCCTGATCCTAGCCATCGGTTTCCTCGTCATGAGGAAAGCCGATAGGAACACAGTGAGTGGTTATTTCCTCGCTGGTCGCTCCATGAATTGGGCAGCAGTAGGAGCTTCTCTCTTTGTTAGCAACATAGGAAGTGAGCATTTTATTGGACTAGCTGGATCAGGTGCTGCTAGTGGGATGAGTGTGGCTGCATGGGAATTCAATGCCCTATTACTACTCCAGTTGTTAGGCTGGATGTTTATCCCTGTGTATATCCAGTGTGGGGTCTACACCATGCCAGAGTACCTGTCCAAACGATATGGAGGGAGGCGACTAAAGGTTTATTATGCCACATTATCTCTAGTCCTTTACATCTTCACCAAGCTGTCGGTGGATCTCTACTCTGGAGCCTTGTTCATTCAGGAATCTTTGGGGTGGAACCTTTATCTGTCAATCATCATCCTAATTGCTATGACTGCTTTGCTCACTGTCACTGGAGGACTGGTTGCTGTCATCTACACGGATACTCTCCAGGCATTTCTCATGATCGCTGGAGCACTTTGTCTTACAGCCATTAGCCTCTTCAAAGTAGGAGGACTTGAAGGTATTTATTTACTCCACACGTTTTACAATTTGAACTTAGTCATTGACTGAAGTACAGTTTGATCTGCATACTATGCCATATCCTGACTCATGTGCTGCTCATGTGCTTTAAGGGGTGAAGACCAAGTACATGCAGGCTACTCCAAACATCACTGCAATATTGCTATCATTTCCCAACCTGACATACTCAGAGTCCTGCCACCTCAAACCAAAGCCAGATGCTATGAAGATCCTGCGAGGCCCAACGGATCGAGACATGCCTTGGCCCGGTTTCTTACTGGGCCAGACACCTGCCTCTATTTGGTACTCACCAACATTTTTTCACATAGATTGTGCTTTTACCAGGTTCAGTTCAGTAATTTTGAATGTATGAAATCTGATTAGATCATTCCTATTCATGATATTGAATTGGCATGTTACAAAAAGAAACAAGCATCCTAAAAGATTTCAAATGTCACTTTTGTCAGTGTCATTCAGAATCTGAAAGAATAAATATCCGTGTAGATGTTTATAGATATGCATCCAATCGTGGTCAAGATATTCCAATCTGGACCAAACTACTGGCCTAACCGACCAACAAACCAACACCTCACTGTGTGTTCCAGGTACTGGTGTGCAGATCAAGTGATTGTACAGCGGGTTCTAGCAGCAAAGAACATTGCCCACGCCAAAGGTTCGACCCTCATGGCCGGCTTCCTGAAGATCCTGCCTATGTTTATCATTGTCATCCCAGGTACAGTCATTAATTGGTGTTTGAATGACTAAAACCTGAAGTGTGGACTCACTAAATGTCTGATTTATTTATCATAATGATTCCAGGGATGATTTCCAGGATCTTGTTTGCTGATGAGTTGATGTGTATCAGTCCAGAGCACTGCAAGGAAGTCTGCGGTTCTGCGGCTGGCTGTAGCAATGTGGCTTACCCACGGCTTGTGAAGTCAGTGCTGCCTGTCGGTCTCCGTGGCCTGATGATGGCCGTCATGATCGCAGCTCTCATGAGTGACTTGGACTCTATCTTCAATTCAGCGAGCACCATATTCACACTGGATGTTTACAAAATGCTACGAAAGCAGGTGTCATCCAGGGAGCTGGTGATAGTCGGCAGACTGTTTGTTGTTTTCATGGTGATCGTAAGCATTGCCTGGGTGCCGGTCATTATCGAGATGCAGGGAGGCCAAATGTTCTATTACATCCAAGAAGTATCTGATTACCTGACTCCACCCATAGCAGCTCTCTTCTTGCTTGGTGTTCTGTGGCATCGCTGCAATGAGACAGGAGCCTTTTGGGGCGGGATGGTTGGATTTGTACTTGGAGCACTGCGTCTGGTTCTGGCGTTTGTTTACCGTGAGCCTCACTGCGACCAGCCTGATACGCGGCCATCGTTTATTAAAGATGTCCACTTCATGTATGTGGCAGCCATCTTATTTTGGGTGTCAGCTTTGGTGACTGTGGTTGTGAGTCTCTGCACTCCTCCACCCAGAAAAGAACAGATAGGAGCCACTACTCTGTGGGGAATAAAGAAGGGAAGGAGACTAAAAGAGCAAGATAAAAAGAAAACTGAGGAAGACATCAGTACTTTGCAGCCTCTGAACCTGAATGGAAACCGTGAGCTTGAGAAAGGAAAGTGTCAAGACCACCCGAACAAGACCAGTCACAGAAATGAACAACCAATCAATGCTCATAATATCACAGCCAGTGTCGCAGAAACCCACCAATCAATCCAGAATGGATGTCACACACTGATTTCAGACCCTAAAATGGCAGCAGGGAATCGAGTGGCGGATGGAGAGATGGAGGAGGGCTGCTTTGGTGGAGGAGTAGAGGGTGGGAAGTGTATGAAGGTTTTAGATTGGTTCTGTGGCTTACAGGAGAAAGCTGAGGTCATTACAGTTGAGGAACAGAAGACCGTGGATGAGCTCCTCCACGAACCTCCACGAACCAGGATCGTCCTTAATGTTGGACTGGTGGTGATTTGCTCTATTGGGATCTTTCTCTTCATCTATTTCTCATTATAGGCTCTGTTAATTCCAAACATAGAGGTACATTTTTCCAAAAAACAGGAAGTGGGAATGATCTGCAGGTAAGCAGATTTCAATTTCCCTTAATATTTAAATAATGGAGGAGTGGTGAACAGGAAAACTGCAGTTTCTGTCATCAGAGCGTTTTATTGCACATCTTGTTTACCACTGCTCTAACTAATTATACAGGTACATCCATCACTCTGTGCTGGCCCTTAAAGTGCCCTAAGGTCTCTTACTTGCTAACAGCGGACTCCAGAGTTCAGCTGAGGGTCAAATCAAACAGCAACAGTCGCATAGGTAAACTGAATTTATATCTAATTTTAGTTTCTATTAGATAAACTTTCCATTTTTTGTTGGCAGCTGACCCGCTAATAGTTGTGTGGGGCGTTGTAGCAGCTATCTGACATTATCAAACACAACATCAGTGTTGCTTTATAACACTGTTTGTATGTTTGTTGTTTTCAGGGAAATAGCTTTAAATTATGTGCCAGCTACATATTTTTATTCACAATCAAAAATATATAACATTCATGAATAGTAAATAATAACAGATGAGTGAATATGTAGTGTGTAACATGTCACTGCTGATGTGTGCAGTATATTAAATGTTATCACTGACAGGGGTTGGTTTTATGTGCAGTTTTTTTTTATTTACATATTTTTAAGAATTCAGGATCTACTATTTATGAAACTGTTGAATTTACAAAATGTGCTTGCATTTGTTCTCTTATTGTGTACAGTGTCTATAACATATTCCTGAATTTATTCCCAAGGGGATGTTTTCATGACATGGAAATTCATAGTGAATGTGAATTTAATGTGATTTTTCATTAATTGTCATATTACTGGAAATGTGTAATTATTACATTTTCTCTTTATTACATTGTCTTTTAACTTTTCAGGCCTTTTGGTAGTTGTAAGGGTAGTTATTTTCAACACATCCAAGTGTTGCTGTTGAGAATATGTTAGGAAAAAAGCATTTCACACTTTTTTTTCCTGCTTTAGCCACCGAAAACAAAACAGTTTACCTAAATGAATCTTACAGTAGAACCTCCTCTGTGAAACTTGACTGGCATTTCTCCACATCATGAGGAATAATCAGGAATAACCTGAGGTGCAAGTTCCAAGTTGTCTTTTCATACACACAATCCTGTTTTACACAATAAAAATAAGGGTGGAACAGCCTAGTTCGGCCTTCTTATTAATGTCTGTCCAGTCTGATATCTCAGTCACTTAGTTTGTACCAAAATCATCACACCAAACTGAGCATTATCATCATCATAATCATAAATACTTTATAAAAAAAAGGACAGGGCGCTGTAGGAGTAAGTAAACTTCAAAAGATAAACCAGCATGTCATAGTCTGTAAAAGAGACTTTGCATACTCTATTAAAAGGAACCACAACAAGCAAACATCCTACCACTTGGATAAGATGACATTAATAACAGTCTCTGTCACAGTGGAAAGTTACAGAGTGGAAATGGAAAGTTACTAGGTCGAGTTGCCTTTCTTCAGTGTTTTTAATTTTGTATTTCTTTATTAATTACATGTGTAGGGTAAAATACAACATTATGTTAAATAACCAGTCATAAAGTAGTTTGATATGTGTAAGGATGCAGACATTTATGTGATTACTGTGCAACAGTTTGGGGCTTATTGTACAAGATTTAGTCACCAGTGGAGGAGATGCGCATAATCAAGCTTTAACACAATTAATGTGTATAATTAAATCGCTAAATACATAGTCCACCTGGGTCAAAGTGCAAAATAAGAACAAGGTGTGCGTCATTAAAATAAATCTATTTTGCTGTCATAGAACTGAATAAAATTTAGCTCAAGATTGACTTTTGCTCAAAAGTTGCAACAGCAGGTGACAGAGCCTATTTTCAGTGTAAAACTGGACATTTCAGTGAAGTCCAATTTTATATAACGTTGTACTGGTTGCACAGCTTTTCTCAATGTTTTATTTCGAGTTTGGTTCCATACCAAAATGGAAATTAAACTCTGTTTGCCAACGTGTATATTCAGAGTGACCAAACCACTGAAACAGCATAAAATGAACAGGTATATTTTGCTGGTGTGGTGTATGTGGTTGTGGGTTTCTGTTTAAAATCTACAACATGCTGGAAATTTGTGTGTGGTTGTCTGTTTGGTTTTAGTAGACCACTGCACATAAACACTATAGGTGTTGTACTGCGTCTAGGGAAACTGTGTGAACAGTCAGAATAAGAGTTACTGAAATGTGTCAGTAAACCAACCACACTTTGGAAAAAGGGTAACGCTTTAGTTTGACAACTTAATTTTGAAAAGTAGCAGAAGCCTTAATTTAGTCAAAGCTAGAAAAACAATGAAATCTATATTTACAACCTATAAGATTTTCTTTGTAGTTTCTGCCTTGTGTGTCAATAATAATAATATTAATGAAAGCATGTGATTAGAACCTCAATACAAAGTACAGATAATAGGTAGTGACCAACTCCAAACGTGGTTGTGATCACTTTGCAGCATTTTTACACCTCGCACACATATGCAGATTAAAGATGCATACATTAGATAAACTGTGGATCGTATATTATTCTTAACATTGGATTTCTGCAAAAATAGTTGTTTTTTTAATTTACGTAGCCTGTAATATGTGCAAATTAAAACATCTTTTGTAGTGATCTATAGATCTATGCCCAACTGTGACTTTAAACTGCTAATTACTGATTTAAGATCCATGACAACTTTTAACAGTTGTCGAAATATGCTGTGGGCAGGGGTGTGTTTACACAGACACTTGTCTAACGATGTCAAACATGACACAAGTACCAATTTCATAGGGCAGCTGTGATCGTCTCAGGCAGTAAGCCCACATCATGGAGGCCTGTACATACAGCACTGTACATTTGTCAACTACTTTGGGGGTATCCTTACTAAAATATTATTTTTGTGGAAGCAGACAGCGACCATTGTTGGGTTTCACCATATTTGTGCATCAGTTCATAAAAAAGTAATTAAAGAAACTGAACAAAAATAAAAACAATTCACTATCTGCACTGTGCACCGTTTGCATAAATAGAACAGCATTGTTTTTATACTGTGCAGTGGCGTTATCGCGACAAACTGTTGTTAAAATCTCGTGGTGTCTGGATTAATAATGTTTTTAGCTGTGTTGGTTAAGTTAGCATTGTTAGCCGGGTGAAATTCCGGAAATTGAGTTGCACTAAAAAATAAAACTTTGAATAATTTTTGACTTATTTAGAAAGAGAATGCGGAATGTGCAACATATGGAATTAAAACCAAATGTATTAGTAATTTGTAAATGATCCATTTGACGTGACAATTCTTTAAACATTTCGAACAACAAAATTAGGCTTTTCATTTGCTTAAGTTGATATAATTTTGTACAAGTAAATAGAATAAAGTGTGTTATATTTGCTTTAAATGTAGCTGTAGAACCCGGTCGTAAAATATGCTAAATGTACTGCATATAATAATATAATTAAATAAACAAGCACACTATCTCATTGACTGGTGGTTGTTGAAGGACTTTTATTTTGGCGTTACCGGATGTTTTGCTGTGATATTCGGGCTGACTTGACCAGCACCGCGGCTTCATCTCAGCTTCAGCTGAAGCGCAAACAGACATAAACTGAGTTTGCATCAAGTGCCGTCCTTGTAGCTAAAATACAGCAATTTATCAGCACGTAAAATTCAGCAAGCTGTTAATCAAATGAAGTAACTGTCATCTGTCGTAGCCACAGAAACAGGACAGAAGCGAAGGAGAAGTAATATTACATCAAACCCGGCAAACAAAGAGGTCCTCCTTTCAACGACAACATTTTTCCTCCATATTCAATAGTTATGAGTCATGTGGCCGTCGAAAATGCCCACGGTCTAGAGCAGCAGGTAAGCGGTGTGAGTTTAATGTGTCTTGCAGCGTGAGCTGATGAGAAGTGTTATAACGGCAGGGAGAAACGTTAGCTTGCCGGCTAGCCTAAAAACACCGCTAATGATGCTATGAGGCTAGCTAGCGGTGGGTGCGCTTCAATTTCACGCCTGGATGAGCAAAGGTGGTTGCGGAGTGGGGAGCGGAGCGTACGATGGGGGAAAACACTCGGTGAAGTTGTGCACACATGCCTGATAAAACTCGCCTATGTGTGCATGTGTGTACGCAAGAGTTAGCCACGATTAATACGGCGCTATCATTACTGCTAAATGCGACGACTAGCGTAGACTGCGGGCGAACCGTCGTTGTAGCACAGAGCAAAACGAAAAATGACGGCCGAACGACCCGCCGGCTCCTCGTCGTGCACATATGAAACGCACCCATCAACTATTATCTTCACTGCGTTTGTTTTGCAGCTGTATACAATAATAAAAATGGGGCATGTGGGGATTGAGCTAGCAGAACTGACACACAATCAACACGGCGTTTGATAGTTTAGCAAACCGGCTTTCATGTGACACACGGTATTGCACAGTATTAATGCTGGTCTTGACTGCGTCCCGCTTAAAAATGCTCATTTTATCTGCGTCACCAGTAACGTAACGTTAATGTAGCTGTGTCTGACTGGCCAGACACTTGGATAGCAACAGAAAAGTACTGTGTGTTCTCAGTTCATGGTTTACAGAGGTCCAAGTGACCTAACGTGTACTGGGTAATTGGATGCACAACACTCACGTCTAACAAATTATGCATCCTCTGTCTCAGCTAAATGCAAAAAGAAAATTGCAGTGCAAAAGGCTCTTTGCAGAAATTAACCCATCCTGTTATTTTAGCTAGTTAACTAAATGTTGCTGCAGTGTAGAGAAGCATCCCACCCCATGACCCAAATTCTGTTTCTGCATATGAGAGCATAAAATTCAAAGTTTCCTGGACAGCAGCCTCTGCTGAGAGAAAGCTTGACGCGTCACCATAAAGTCTTTCCCCTCTCATCACTTTGGTATCCTCTGTTGTAAAGTATCTCAGAGCAGCTGGGGCTGTGCAATTTGCTGACATTAACGGAACAGGATTTCTGCATGCTGTAGCTCAACCTTGTGTGCAGAGTTATCAGTTGCTGAAATAATAAACTAGCTATTTCAGTTTGTTTTTGGTTCGGTCTGATCACATCGTTTATTCCCATGACAATATGGATGGAAAATCACAAAAAAATGATGCACTAACGATTATTCCAATTAATAGGATAGAAATAGAAATTGCTAGACGTGAAAATAAATCAGGAAGTACCAGTAACATCACACTGTGCTCACTGAGCACATAAATTAATTCACAATGGGTTTCCTCTTGTTACATGTCTTAGTAGAAGGCATGCATTCAGACTAGAGAATTGGATTGATGGTACGTGCTATTTCTCAAGTGTTTTTCTTAATATTTGACTCTGTGTCTCCAGCTTGCTGTCCTAGACTTGAGTGCAGCAGACGGACAAGGTGGCGGCACCAACAGTAAGCAGCCAAATGTTTTTTTGTTTTTGTTTTTTTTTTTTGTCACTTTTCATTGTCTCTGACTAACAAATGAACATAGACTCTCAAACCACTCATAAACCTGAACTTTTTACCATCTTAAAGATTTATACTGTAGTGTATCCCAGTTTTCTTTAAAAATTTATTTTGTAGCTTTACAACATTTTGTTTATAGGTTTGGTATTTTGTATTAAATCAGAATTAGGGTGGTTTTGGTAGCTTTGCATTCCCTGTTTACATTTATAGAATTATATTTTCAGACTCTGAGTCCTTTTAAGGATGTAAACTGTGATACTAATATTCTCTCTTTCTTTCCACAGGGCGATACATTCCTCCACATTTACGGAACAAAGACACCTCCAAAAATGGTGAATAATCTCAAGTTAAAGCTATACCGGATCATAGATGTGTTTATGTTTAATACATAAAATTTGAGCAACACTTACACTTGACTGTAAACTTGTTCCCTGCTTCAAAAACTGTGGAAAACGATTGAGCTTGACATTTACTGACAGCTGTTGGATAGTGGTAGCTCCCAGACAGGGACAGTCTCAGTAAAGCAGAATCCATACTCTGTTCAGGTAACATTGGCAGATTCATAGTTCACAGCTAGAGATAATACTTCAGTGCAAGCAGACAGTGCTCAGATCACAGCCTGCTTTGATCCCTCTTTTATAGTCGACCTTTAGATTCATTTTGAGATAGCCATAATCAGCTAACCGTCCTAAGTCATAAAAGTCCTGTAAACTATATTATGACTGTAATTTCCCATATCACATTTTGAGACTGTTGTACTTCAGGTCGGCTAATATAGCAGTTATCATATAAATAATTTTTGTCCATGTTATAAAAACTCAGTTTCATTTCAAGTATAGGTTACCCATTCAACCAGAACTGAACCACTTTAAACATATAACCATTGCATACCCATAAATAAATACATGTATTTAGCATAAATGAACATTTATGTTTATAATGTTTACCGAGTTAACATTTAAAGTTAAGAAGAATTTTCTGATTGGTTAGAAGGCCAAGCCTCACTAAAAAACGGCTCTTCTGGCAGTGCTGTTGAAAAAAGTCAGTTAAGATCAGATGGGGCATATTCCTACTAAAAACATATTAAATAGTTGTACTGTATCCTTAAGAAATAAAAATTCAACTCTGTCTACAGCTCTGCTAACAGTGATTTAAAAAAAAAAAAAAAAACCTCCACAGGGTACTTGGAGGTTGTTTTAAATGTTGATTCTGATAAAAACCACAACTGAAACGCTTTCTTCCCATACAGCAGGAAATGCCTTTGCTGCAGGTCGACAAGGTGGCTACACCATGGCGCCTCCAGCCAGCTGTAAGTTCCTCTTTTGAGCTTCTACCAAAGTCAGAGTTACTTAGCAGTGAGCACTCTTGTCATCATATATAAATGACTATCAGCAGCTAAAACATACCCCTTATTTTTTTCAAGGGATAGTAATGTTGCCGATCTATCTTTTAAATTTAAGAATAATGGTTTTTGGTGTTAAAAATTAATGGTGCATGTAAAAAAACGAAACAAAACAGAACTTCCTGATTTCTGAGTGTACAACATAGACACAAAGGTGTGCCTTGGCCAACACGTCATTGTGTGATTATGATAAGTAAAAATTAATATATTCATAGACAAAAGGGTTGTAACTAATCTTTCGTCTTGAGGTCAATCTGTTTTTCTTACACAAAAAGAGCTAAAATATCACCAGCACTCTCACTTTAACGGCAGCGACAGGTAATAACCCTGCAGATGTGGTGTAACTGTTACTGGGAAACTGAGATAATTTATTCTCCTTCCTCCCTCTGCAGATGGTTGGGATGGTGGGCGCAACAATTTTGTTAATGGCTACCATGACAACCGCATGACGGGCAACTCCTTTAACTGGGGCCCACCTCGCATGGAGCGTGGCCGAAGTGGCGTCGGAGGAGGTGGTTACCGTGGCAACAGAGGAGGAGCCTTTAACCCCATCAACCCAGCACAGCAAATGGGATTTACTGGTTTTGCAAATAAAGGTGAGGTTTAGCTTAATCACAGCCAACTTAATTTTCCTCCACAGTGGGTAAATCTGTGTAAACCTGTGGCTCAGGAGGGGGAGTGGGTCGTCCTCTAAACTCAGAGTTGGCGGTTCATCCCAGGCGTCCCATAGTTGCTCCTGGTGTGTGTGTTCCTCGCTTGCAAGTTGCTTTGGAGCAAAGCACCTGACTTAAGTTAACAGTATCATGATATCCTCTGTGTGCATATACTACACAACAAGCATTAGTGTCGCTTCTCTTTTCCTTCTAAATTTACACCTTTGTTTTGGGTTTGAAAATCTGGAAACACTATTTAATTAAATTAAACATATATCCAAAAAGCTATCAAGCCATATGTATGTATTGTTATGTTTGTCTAAAAGAGTTTGTTTTACTTGCTTTCTGCCTTGTTTCATATAATTTATCAACCTGAATTTGTGTCAAAACACTTTGTTTTATCTCTCCAAAGAAGGAGTAACTATTTAATTAAATACATTTATAATGCTGTTATTTTTTTCTTTACACAATTCCTTTAAGTCACTAAATATGTATCAGGTCTCATCCACATAAATTTCCTCCATGTTCTCAATATTCATAAGCATTTATAATGTACACTACCTGGATCTAACTAATCAAATAGGTAAGAGCCTTCCTTTGGATAATTACTGTGTGAATGATTATGTTTCAGCTTCCAACAAGTTATTTAACCCTAACTGATGCAGTGAGTAGCTTCTCATTTCTTATACAACCAAATCAGAAGACACATCCTGTGGTCATGGAAAAGATGTTAATCTGTTTCAGAAGGGTCAAATTATTGGCATGAATCAAGCAAAGAAAACATCTAAGGAGATTGATGAAACTACTAAAACTAGGTTAAGAACTGTCAAATGCATTATTAAAGCTGGAGAGATAGTGGGGAACCGTCATCTTCAAGGAAGAAATGTGGCTTACAATGCGAAGGAAACTCAAGCTCTGTAGCCTTAAGCCGGCTAGATAGTGTAGTGGTAACATCCAATCCCAGCTGTGGCCTATCTCCAGTAGGGGTTCTTAGGCGAGACCTCCTTACAAATGTAAAGTAAAAATGTAAGAAAACCACTTGTCAGTGAGGCTAATCGCAAAAAAGGCTTCAATTTGCTAAGGAGCATAAAGATTGAACATTGGAGCAATGGTGGTCGGATGAGTCCAGATTTACCCTGTTTCAGAGTGATGGGCCTAGTGCCTACTGTACAAGCCCGTGGGGGCAGTGCTATGATCTGGGGTTGCTGCAGTTGGTCAGGTCTAGGTTCAGCAACGTTATGTGTTCAAAGAATGAGGTCAGCTGACTACCTGAATATACTGAATGACCAGGTTATCCCATCAATGGATTTTTTTCTTCCCTGATGTCACGGGCATGTTTCAAGATGACAATGTCAGGATTTATCAGGCTCAAATTGTGAAAGAGTGGTTCAGGGACCAAGTCGCATCATTTTTAACACATGGATTGACCACCACGGAGTCCAGATCTTAGCCCCATTGAATAAAAGTTGGGATGTGCTGGAGAAGACTATGTGCAGCGGTCCGACTCTCCTATCATCAATAAAAGATCTTTAAAATTTGTGCAACTCAGGACAGGAATAAATGTTGTGACATTGCAAAAGCTTAATGAAACGATGCCACGCACCTCAAGAAGCTAAAAAAGGTTCAACGAAATATTAGTTTGTGACTTTTTGGATGAGTAGTGTATTTTATGGTTAGGACTGTGACACAGACTTTTAAAGAAGCTGTTTTCTTCAGAACATTATCAGCTTTTTCTTCACTGTAATAGAGATGAATCAAAGGTTGCTGAAATAATATCTAGAGTAGAAACAAATGTAAGTGAAAATATATGTGTACATCACTTTAATATACAATATACTTAGAAATCCAATCAAGAGTTTGGAAAATAAATGTTTAGCTGCAGCTAACCCTCAGTGAAAAAGTGTAATTCTAGAGGTGTGGAGTTGTGTAGACATAAAATGGGTCTTAAGAAAAGAATTCTTATGCAGTTGAACGAGCTGTCGTCTTTACACCCTGTTTAATGTTCCTCTAATAGTGTATGTATGAAAATGTCTTTTTTAAAGTTTTGTGTTTGTTCTGATGTCAGATGCAGGCACCTGGAGCACAGTCAAGGACGCCTATGGCAGTTTTGGCAACAATCGAGGGAAGTCTGCTTTCTTCAATGACAGAGGCAATGCTAATAGAGGGAGGTGAGCAGATGAATCACAGAGACAGACTTTAGCAGTCCTACAACTTGTTTCTCTTTTTATTTCCCTTTTGCTGTACTAAAACGACTTCAGGTTAAGGCACAGTACTGAGTATTGATACTTTAAAATGAAAAATCTTTGTGTTTTACTTAGGTTTGAGCATGGTGGTTTTGGTGGTGGTGGTGGAGGAGGAGGAGGAAACAGCCGCTGGGTGGAGGAGTCCAGAGATGACGGAGATTGGTCCAAACCGATGCCGCGTAACGAATGCCTTGAACAGTGAGTCTGGTTTTGGTATTCGTGATGGAGATATACTCAAAACAGGGAAAACTGGATCATCAACTTTGCAGGGAAGATTCTCACTGAATTGAAGTAGTGTTAATAACCGAATAACTTGATTGTTTCTTTAAATAATTACAACAATCTGTTGACTAGACTAGACGAGATTGTGACAGTTTCATAGCTCGCATACATTAAATGACTGAATTATTTACATAGACATTATGTTTTGTGATTTATTTTAGTCATGTAATTGCAAAAGTTGGATATAGAGATTAGGCATGAGAAACATTTCTATGTGCTTTATTTGAACCAAAACAGTAGGGGCATCATGATTCTGAATCTAAGACTGAAACTGCTACACAATTGTCTATGTGTTTCAGGTGTTCAGGAACAATGAAGAGTTTTTATATCTAGATAATATTTTGGGTCAATCTAGGTCATTTTAAAACTGCTCAGAGCCCCATGGTGTTTTCTAGTTTACTAAAACAAAACAAAAACGGAGATCTCAACAGAACTGTAGATCGGAGAATCATTACATCTCCTACCACAGTGCAGCATTAAATAACATTACGTTGCATATTGTTTCTGAACACTTCTAAAGGCCTTTTTCTCCTGTTTTCTTGCTCTGTAGTGAGTTGTTCTCCGGCAGTAACACTGGGATAAACTTTGAGAAATACGATGACATTCCTGTTGAGGCCACAGGACAGAACTGCCCTCACCACATAGAGAGTGTAAGCTGCTGTTGTTCAGTAGGAATCTAACAAATTCATATATGAGCGACTATTTGATATCACTCTTTTAATGATCCCCTCTGTCTGTGTTTGTGCTGTGTAGTTCCAGGATGTAGATATGGGTGAGATCATCATGGGGAACATTGCTCTGAGTCGCTACACCAGACCAACGCCTGTCCAGAAATATGCCATCCCTATTGTAAAGTCAAAGAGAGACCTCATGGCCTGTGCACAGACAGGTAGGACACGTGTTCGTACAGTCACCTCTCCAGAACAAAAAAACACACACTGAGTTGATGTTGTTCTCTCAAGGTACTGCAATGAAGTGATGACTGCTGAATGTGTGTGTGTGTAGGTTCTGGGAAGACTGCAGCGTTTCTGCTGCCCATTCTCAGCCAGATCTACACTGATGGACCAGGAGAAGCTCTTAATGCAGCTAAAGCCTCAGGACAGGTAAGAATACTTTAATTCATGAAGGGTCCTGAAATTTCTGGTGGATTTTAGTAGACGAAGAACAAAACATTAAATTAAGTTTGGATGGAGAACACACTGACAAATGTTAGACAATAGTAGACAACACACAGACAGTATTTACAATAGTCCATCTTCTTAAAACTAATGTTTATCTACTGTACAAATGAAGTGTGCTGTGCTCCTTTCGCTGTATCACAGGAGAATGGGAAATATGGACGCCGTAAGCAGTACCCTATTGCTCTGGTACTGGCTCCAACCAGAGAGCTGGCTCTGCAGATATACGATGAAGCCAGGAAGGTATATATTAACATAGACAAACAGGAAAACACATTGTCTTTAATTTCCTGAATAACTGAAAAGCATTTATCAATGCATTTCTTCATCCTGCTTGTTTCTCTTAAAGTTTTCATACCGGTCCAGAGTGCGTCCCTGTGTTGTATATGGAGGAGCAGATATTGGCCAGCAGATTAGAGATCTGGAGAGAGGCTGCCACCTGCTGGTGGCCACTCCAGGAAGACTTGTGGACATGATGGAGAGGGGCAAAATTGGACTGGACTACTGCAAGTACGACATGGAAAGAAGGATATTACTGTTTTTTGAAATAGGATGCATCTTGTGTAATTGCATTTTATTAAATTTTAGTTGTATTTTAAAGTCTACAATTTCTTCCACTATGTCTCCATCATTTCAGCTACCTGGTCCTGGATGAGGCAGATCGTATGCTTGACATGGGATTTGAACCACAGATAAGACGCATCGTTGAACAGGACACCATGCCGCATAAAGGCATCAGACAAACCATGATGTTCAGTGCTACATTTCCAAAAGAGATCCAGGTATGTTTGCATTAAGTCCAGTTCTTAGTTTAGTTCCTCAGGTTCTATAATTCCAGGGACCTTTTAGTCAAAGTGCAGAACTTCTTAAGTGTGAGGATCGTTAGTTTGAAACTAGCTCCACTTTCTTCCTATGCAGTGCTGAAAACTTGTTAATGAGCACATGGTTTTCTCCTCCTGCAGATACTGGCCAGGGATTTCCTGGAAGAGTACATCTTCCTGGCAGTGGGCAGAGTGGGTTCCACCTCAGAGAACATAACTCAGAAAGTGGTGTGGGTGGAAGAGAGTGATAAGAGGTCTTTCCTCCTGGACCTGCTCAGTGCTACAGGTGAGACAGTCACACAGCAACAACTTTTCTGTCTGTGTTGAGCTACTGCAAACACACACATACATATACACATTAGTTTTATTTCCCTCGTCCTTTTGCCATTGTCATATTGTTGTCCCTGCATCTCAGCTAATACATTACTTTGTGTCTTATGTTTAGCACAGTGTAATGCCCATCAACACCCCTTGTCTGTCAACCACTTGGAAACATTTGGTTCAGAACTTTCACATAGATATGTTTACTTTTTATTGGCATGAACTGATTTCTAGTTACCAATTAAAAATTTTAAAACCAGTTAAAAATTCTAATTTTGACTTTCCTAAACATGCTGAGGACCTAGATAAAGTCTGTCTGCGTATTCTGTCTTTCTCTGGATTAACAGGAGCAACAACCAGCCGGGCTTGTACATAATGATTTATGATTTATATTAATTTTTTTTATTGGCCTCAGGAAGGCAATGGTGAGGATGATCTATAAGAGAAAATGTCATTGCCACATCACTAGATTCAACAAATATTTGCTGTTCCTTCTCCAGTTTACTATAAAAACCTCTTTTTTTGCAATTTGGAGAATAAGTAAATAAGTAAACTGAGGCAGATATTTGGTCTATTAGGGACATTAAATATACAGAGTTGGTTTTCTACTGGTGATTGAGTGCAGTTTACATGTTGGTGGTTTGGTGTGGTTTTATCCCAAGTCATCCCCAGCGAGGTACAGGACAATACTGGAGACAACATAGAGAAACCTGGTAAGATTCTCAATCAATCAACTTGTCATTTCATATTTTATGTATTTTTGCCTGCGTTTAATATTTTTCTCTGTGGGTGGAGAATCGTATTTAGTCTGTTATTTTTGGTTCTGTGTGCCATTTCAGATTTTGTCAGCTTAAACCATACATGCCTGTTGTATTTTTTTTCTTAGTTTCAGAGTTTTTGTGGCATTTCTATGTACTGTATGTTGCTGTGGCGTCTTCATTTCAGACCCAAAGCCTTGATGGAGAGAGTCTGTTTATGTTAGACTCAACAGCTAACAAGTGCATATAAATAGGTGCCAGCGTCCTTCACTTCATAATGAGGTGGTTATGTTAACACAGCAGGAGCACTGAGTAGGAAACTCTGACCAAACTCTTTCCATCAGCGGCTCTAGTCATAGTGCTGCTGATGTTTTTTTGTTTTTTTGTAGCTGTGTTTCCTTGTGATTTATTTTTGTTTTTATTCACATTGCACCATTTACTGCCTGTTGCACTATTCTGTTCACACAAGAGCATCTATTGTGATGTGATGTACATGTAAACAATTAAGTCATAAAGTGCATGTTATTAATATTATTTATTTATAAGACCACTCACTGATCAGTGAACACAGCTTCTCTGTAGGGCTCAGCAACTGAAATTATTCCTGTACACGAAAAGATTTATATTTCAGGGTTGTCTAAATGATGACGTTTGCATCTACAGCTCAGTTTGTTTTTAAAAAATAATATGAATGTGATACAGTAAGTTAAGCTCCCAGACATTGCTGTCTATGGTGCCATAATACCTTCACTACAAGTAAGATTCACAACTGGAAATGAAATGGGACATCTGAAACTTATTTTTTGTTATGTCCATTGTGAGGTCATCTAGTGTTTTTATCTCCTAAGCTCACACACTAGAGCTCTGCAACAAAAATCCAGGTTTAAGGATTATGTGTTTAGCTTTTTTTAATGCAGAAAAAGAAAAAATAAATCCACTGGCCTTCACATGTCCACTCACAGATAATTACTAACCTCGAGTATCCTTTCTCTTGAATGACCAGGCAAGGACTCATTGACTCTGGTTTTTGTGGAGACCAAGAAGGGTGCTGACGCCTTGGAGGACTTCCTGTATAGGGAGGGCTATGCCTGCACAAGTATCCATGGTGACCGCTCCCAGAGAGACAGAGAGGAGGCTCTGAACCAGTTCAGATCAGGAAAATGTCCCATTCTGGTGGCAACAGCGGTCAGTAAATATAATTATCCTGGTACAAACACTGATTATATATCTTTGTGAAAAGTTGTAAACTTCCTATAATACTATAATTGTACATGTGAGAGTGTGAAGAACCTTTGTTTTCTTTGCTTTTTAAATTAAGTTTGATGTGAGGTATTTTTACACTATCAGGTAGCGGCTCGCGGTCTGGACATCTCCAATGTGAAACATGTTATTAACTTTGACCTGCCCAGTGACATAGAGGAGTATGTCCACCGTATTGGACGTACAGGAAGAGTTGGAAACCTGGGTAAGACTACAACTATTGCCAGTTAATGGAAGTGATGCACGATTTAAACTGAGCATAGACTCTAAGCCTTTTGAGCTGTGATTCAATGATGCAGCCACTTTCTGCTTTTTTACCTCTAGGTTTGGCCACGTCGTTCTTCAATGATAAAAATGCAAACATCACTAAAGACCTGCTGGACATCCTGGTAGAGGCCAAACAGGAAGTTCCCTCATGGCTTGAGAGCTTGGCCTATGAGCACCAGCATAAGAGCAGCAACAGAGGTCGCTCTAAGAGGTACGCATACGTCGTCTTCTCTGTGTAAATGTATGTCAAGCCAAATGTCAAATTAAACCACTTTCTTGTCTTGTTCAATGTGTATTTAACATGTATTTAATTTCACCATCAGGTTTTCTGGAGGTTTTGGAGCACGTGATTATCGTCAGACAGCCGCTGGAGGCAATGCTGGATTTGGAGGACGCGGAGGTCGCAATCCAGCAGGACATGGTGGAACCCGTGGCTTTGGAGGAGGTGAGGATCTGATCTTAACATACATTTGGTGATAATGAATGAGAAAATGTGACCATAATAATTAATTCAGATATCACCAAATGAGAGGTAGAGGTTTTCTATCTTTATGCTTATAGACTTAAAGATGGATTAATGATGAACTTCAACTTTTAATGTTATTGGTGGAGAATTAATAGATAAAGTAGAGCACAATATAAAATATCATGTGTGGTTTTTACTGCAGCACCCTTTGATGTGTTTTTTCACCACTGTGATTTGTGAATATTAGATGGTTGGAGGTCACCTACAGCTGTGCTAACATAATTGCAAAAAGCTTTTCTAATGATGAGTTAGAGTTTCGTTAGTAAATTAACAATTTATAAATACAGTTTTCTGATATTCCACTTATTTCCACCTGATAGTCATTTACAACATTAACAATGTTTGTTACACGTTTCATCACCTTAGTTCTGTTCTCAGCTAATATTTATGGCAGATGGTTAATCTTTCCTCAGATATTTTTGGAATGAACACAGTGTGATATGACTTGCCAACAGGTTTCTGCTCATGGGAAACAACTTTAACCGTATTAACTTTGAGGCTTCTCTTTTCTGTTTTCTCCCTCCCAGGTGGTTTTGGTAACTTCTACACCAGTGACGGCTATGGAGGCAACTACTCCCACTCTCAAGTTGACTGGTGGGGCAACTAGGTTCCTCCATCCCACTTTAACTCATCCCTCTTTCTTCTACCAACTTCACCTACTGTCTGTGCTTCATCTTTATCCACCTCTCCATTAACCCCAAAAACCTAAATGCATGTTATTAACCTATTTATACTCATTTAAATATCTCTTCTTCCATTCCTGTTCACTAAAATCTGTCTAATTTCTTTTCACCTCCACCTTCATCTTTACAGTCCACTGTTTTTTATTTTTTGTTTTATTCATTGCTGATGATCTCACCCCTTTAAGTAGGCCACGATTTAAAGGGATTTTGGTTGGTTATTTTTTAACACTAGCAACAGATTAGCTTTCAGCTAGTTACATTATTTGGTTTTAGTGATGACTTTTCAAATAGTTTTTCTCTGTGACAAAAAATAACCAATTAAATTAAAGTTCTAGGTGTTCTTTTCAATAGGCGGACATGTAGTATTTACAGTGTGCAGTCATCTCTAATACAGCTGTAGGAAACCAGGGCGATATGCATTTCTTCACTTCAGATTTGTGTTTTGGCTTCATTTTATTTTAATCTTTAATTCACCTAAAGCCAGCCAGGCTCCTTGTGAACCTTCACACGTCATCTTTGTATGTAACACACGGCCATGTTGTAAATCACAGGCCAAAAGGTTTTTTAACATATAACTCAGAGACAGGCATGACGTCAAATCTGAGCAATATATGTGTCTGCATATGTATTCAACAATGGGAACTGGCTGAGGTCTCCTTCAGTTACATGACATACATAAAAGGGGGCACAGAAACAACAAAATGTTTTTTTTTTTGTTTTTTTTTTTCACCTTTTTAAACCATTTTGAACTAAGTCTAACTGAGATATTAAGACGAGAGACTGGACAAACTGAAAGCAGATAGTGTTGCCCATCAGCAGTGATGCTAGCAAACAGTTTTAGGAGTTCTATCACAACTACAAGGCAGCATTTTTTTTTTAGTTTGAAACAAAAATAACGGAGGATCATTTGTTTCTGTACTGTGCCTTTGAGAATTTGAACTTTGTCTCCTATTTCTGTTGTTTTTATTGCCACAATACGTACCTGGCTACAAGTATTGGCCAACTGTGACTAAAATAATGTATATTTAATGTCATGTATGGGTTTAAACATGTTTTTCCTTATTTCTATTTGGAAGGAAACTAACTAGGCTTGAACTAAATCAAACCTTGGCAAAAAAACAAGCAAACAAAAAACTAAAAGACTGCGATGAGGAAACTCAAAGCTATTCCTTATCAGTCTATTGGAGTTCAAATTTGTTAGGTCTCTGACGAGCTGATTCCCAAAAGCATGTTACCACTGTGACCATATAGATATATCTTAAAAACGCCTTCATCTAACGCCAATAAAGCTGGTCAAAAACATTACATTTGTTTAAAAAATACATTTTATTAATAGGAAAAACAGTCCTCTTTGCCTTTTTAGGCTTGGAGCAGAGGTAGCAGCAGTGGTTTAATGCTTTTGGAAAAAGTGAGTCCTACTCATTGACCTGTATGTCACATCTACAGCTCTGGTTAGAGCTTGAGTTTGGGTTTCTCAAAATCATTTTGACACTAACTGTTGGGTCAATTGACGTCGGCAGCACAGTCACTGAGACAGAATCTGGTGTAGTCGTGCAGCAGCAGCAGCTGTGTTATGTCGTCTCTCGCACTCTTACTGCTCCCTCTTGATGCAGCTTTCGAGTCATGTCAGATTTACATTAACTGCTAAAACGTTATTCTTCTGTACATGTGACTCACTTGTGGTAGCCGTAGAAGTCTTTGGTATCTTCCAGTGAACATCTTCAACCCCGGAGATGTTTCCATACAGGTTGCAAACATAGCTTATCCAACAAGGAAACTGTCCATGCTAAGAAACAGCACAACATATTGCAGTGAAAGCAATGCTACAACATTTTTGGGGTATAAAAGTGATCGCTGCTGCTGACAACTGTTAACCGTATCAGTGACTGTGGCTGTTGGACTGACTCTTAGTGTCACCATGATCTTTGGAAACTGGCTCCTCTTCCACCACAAACATTGAGACCCTTGTTTACCAAAAGCTTCTTTCAAAGGGACACGCAACTAAAATGCTATAAGAGTTCAAAAATGTCTTGCTCACTCTATCCTGGAGAGTTACCTGAAGAGTCTTCTCTAAGAATAAGTCATTTCAGTTTAATCGTTAAGTCTGTTGAGGTCAGGGATGAAAGTTAGGAATTGGATAAGCTAGCCTAACTAATTTCACAGCAGAGGCAGCTGGAGCCAAACCTCCATAGTATTCTATAGCCACTATCCTAGATCTTCTTTAGTTCCATTTTTAGCCCTTCTCACACAATACTGCTTAAGATTGCAGGTTCTATCATTGTTGTCGATACAACAGTGTTAATTTAGTGGATATTGTTCCTTTGTGCTTCATTTGACTGGTCAGGATTATGATGAAGCAAATTCTACATAACAAAACACAGAAATTAAAGAAAGAAAATTTAACCTGCAGGGCCAACTCAAACTGACGACTTGTATTTTATTGTCTGAGCCTTCAGGTAGTTGGATTTCTTTGCATTGATGCATGTCGACTCTCCATAAACTGGCTGGTGCTTGCTGCAGTTTAACTCGTCCCACTTTAGCCCTGCTAATTAATGTCAGCAAGATACAGGGCAAAGTGTGCTAGTAGAAGAGTGGCATAATAAAACGGAGAAGTTTGAGCTTCACATTAATGTTCTGTGAGGTAATTAATGTACCTGGTTAGCTCCACTTTACTCTGCTCTGAAACCAGGCTACAGGGGGCAGCTGACCTGCACCCAGTACGTCCAAGTTTCATCCCTGTTAAAAGGACTCCACTGTTGGTTTGGACAGTTCAGTGGCAGAAGTCAAATCCCCCATTCTGTAAACTAGCTGCAGAATGAGCCAAAAACTATTCTGTTACTACCTGGTGGGGGAGAAGTGTGTTTTTTTTATCATAGTCTTAATTTATTTTGTTTACATTCACAATTTAAGTTAAATAAAAATACAGATTTAATGTAAATAGTTAAACTCTTCAAAACAAAAGAGAAGAATCTCAGCTGAAAGAGACTGAATTGTAAGTAAAATAACACAGTGTCTCGTTAGCTGTGTTCAGTGAGCAATTTGAACAAGATTGGCAGGTTTATTCTTCATAGGTAGTGTTTACAGCATATACAGGTGTTTAAACACAAACTAATAAAAGGAATGAATCAATCAATTGATGCTTATGAGACAGATTTTCTCAAATTGCCCACTGACTGTGGCAAATTACAATGAGGGACCAAGAATATAAAACATATGCAAGTGTTGTTGTTTTTTTTTGGTCAAGGACGTAAAAATGCTAAAGCAAATAAATCCAATTCTACAGCAGGCTTTAGTTATGTTAGAAATCAGTATTTATTTTTATTTTCAATTATTTTTTACCGTCATCTGATTTTAGATAACTTCTTAATCAGTGGGCCAATGTTTAAATCTTTCTCCAAGGATGATTGGTAGGACACAGGTAGGCTTTAATACAGTTGTAGAAGAGCTTCCGGCTGAGTAACGCTGAGTGTTCTTCATGTCACAATGAACTTAACGGTGGGTGAAATGATTTCAGCTATATCTATATCTCACCAAACCTGATTCACCCTGAAGTGGTGGTTAAACTGAAGGACCAGTTTAAAGGGACAATACTACAAGGACAGTCGTCATAGGATAAAGTGTTTAAAATAAGTAGAGGGTAGAGACCGTACGTCCTGTCAGGTCGAGGTTCCTAAATGAACCGAAAACAGAAGACTTGTTTGCGTTTTCTTTTGGCCACTGTTAAAGTGTGGTACAAAACATTGTGTTGTTGCTCAGGTTCAGTGTGCAGTTGAATACTGGCAACATGACTGTGAGCACTTGTTAGTACAGCAATTAAAACTGTCTGTGTCCCGTTAGAAGATTTAAGCACCTGTTAACTCATTAAAGAATTTTTTCAGTAGCTCTGATATTAATAGTATGTTAAGTTTCTCCTGCAGCAATGGTGGATAGTCTCCATTTTAAGTTAATGTTAAGTATGAAAAAATAACCAACAGAAAGATAGAAATCAGTAACAGAACAATATGGTGAAGATAACATTGCAAATGACAATCAGTTTTCAAGGATTACTCACTTTACACGTCAACAGAACACTTAAATCGTGCTGATGGTCAACTTTACATCTAGACATCAACATTCAGTTGACCCTCCGATTTTAAAATGCACGTCCACCTTGCGTCCACCTGCACATGACAAACTGAAGCTCATTACCTTACAGTTGAATATAACATGTAACTTTGTGTTACGTTACCCAGCTGTGTTCCCCACATCCCCTGATTGTTGATATTACAGAGCGGTTGAAGAAATTTGGTCTGTATCAGTTACGAGAGAGCTGACCTTTAATCGTTGACTGAATCACACAGTGTGCTGACACTGTTACATATTTATTGTGGGGGGGGGGTGTACTGTCAGCCATTCTAACTTGAATCCATGGCTGTTGCAGACTACAGACTTAGTATGCAGACTGGACATGCAGTGCAGAATCTGGCTCTCTGTGTAGACGTTGTAGTGCCTTCTAACAGCCACTAGGGGGCAGATGGCGTAACCGTCTCACAAGCAGCGATAAAGATGCAAGAAAATGTAGATAAAAAACAATTGGAGCGAATTCCTGGTACAACATTGCTGGTAGTGGAGATTCATTAAAGTCATTTAAAAAATGTGAGTTCTGCTGCTGGGAGTCGATAAAAGGTCAAACTTCAGTTTACCTCACTTTTTATCTTGTTTAGAGATTATGTCATGTCAAGTAGTAGTATTCAGAGTGCGCACATAAATATGCAATGTATTTAAGTCTTTTTCTAAGGCAGACAGATTATCCGTCAGTTGTAATTACTTTTCACCTGTGTTGGAGTAACATTAATTACCACTGTGCCCCAAACTCTCACATCATCAGAACGCCCCCCCTGGGCAATTAATTTCTATGGAGATCAGTTATACATGACTTGCTTTCCCTTTGCCATCAACAGGATTCATGAGTTTTGTTACTTCTATTTGTGTCCAAGTGTGTGTGTGTGTGTGTGTGTGTGTGTGTGTGTTAGGGCTGGGTATTTTTCAGTACAGATGTAAAAATCAAACTATGACATAAACAAACAAAATAAATGCGTTAATGCAGTAGTGGGTATGCATGTGCCATTTCTGTACGTAGAAGTCGCCACAGTCATTGACGAGCAGAAATACTGTAGAATTACAAACCCAAGTGCTGAATAAAGCAGAGTTGCTTCAGACTTTGTGTCAGAAGTCGATGGCACAAATATTCAATAGAGAGATGTTTTGGAGACAGTAATACTGAAGACCAAAAGAAAGAGTTGACCGATTGTTCCTGGTGCTGAAACTTATTATGTAGTTGCCAATATGTATCATTAGTTTACATTTTAAAATAGATCCCTGTCAGTCGTTTTGATCCTGACTTTTTAGCTATGTTATCTATAGATAGAAACGTAGGTCAGATCCACCACTTGGTCCACACTAGTCTAAATCCTCCTGCATGCTGTGATGATCAGTGCCTTCATTGGGGCATAATTTGAATTTATGCTAATATGCTAAAATAAGATTTCTGGTAAACATCAGCATGTTAATGTTGTCATTGTCAGCATGTTACGCACAGTGACTGTACAGTAGATGCTCTTGCTGTTAGTCTTCCCAGCCTCAGTAGTAAAGGGGTACCACATTAACAGAGCGTCAGCTTTAGTATTTAAAAAGCAGAGGATGTTCAGTTTAGTTCCTCTGAAAGAAAACTCAGTTTGTCATTTAAAACTGCAGCACTTTAGCTTTTTAATATTTAAAATGAAATCTTTTGATGCCTTAAGTTCAAGGGTGATACCCAGCCCTAATGGAGCAGATAGTGGAGTTGGTTACACTGTACTGTACGTGGCATTACCATAGCGACAGTCACCGTGGCAGAGGATTTTGCATCACCACGGTAACTAACTTACCATCAGGACTGCTTGGATAGTTGGTGAACAATTAGTGGTGCTATGCTCCCATTGCTGCGGCCTGCAGGCCCCCCTCTGTTGTAGAAATCCCACTTTGCTTTACAGAAAGTGCTTCAACGTTCAGCAAGTTTTCTGTAGCACGCGTGCTTAAAAAACCTCCAAGAGGTGCGTATGAGTGAGCTCGAGTGACTGAAGTATAGCACAGCCAAGCATCAGAAGGCGGTTTAGTGCGAGTGTGTGTGTTGCATGGAAAAGTTAGTGCAGATACATAGAAACACAGGAGCAGTTGTTTGGTTTGTTTCTTTTTCTGTTTTCTCTGTTGTTTTTGGGGGGCGGGGGGGCAGGTGGAGTTCTAGTTAACAGCAACCCTAGGATTCAGCTGTTTGCACACAGAGTTCTCGAATCTACTTTTGCTGCTAGTTTGTGTAATTTATCAACCATTTTTGAGAAATATTTATTTTTATAAGCCTAATACAAAAGTTGATATTTTACTAAATGACTTGGCCAAAAGACAGTAAACAAAAACACTGGCACTTGAATGTTGAATGTCATAGGTATGAGTGAAAATTTCTATTTTTCTGGGGTAGTGTGAGCTTTTTAATGTTAAAGATGCGATGTGTAGGAGTTTCTCTTTGGATATGTCACTGTAACAAAAAACTTTAACAATATACAAATGAATCAGTTTGTTGGTAAAACCCAACACTAAGGTACCCGCACCACATGCATCTCTGTTTTTCTACTACAAATGTTCTGAAGGTTTGTTGCAGCAAACTTAGACCTTGAATACCTCTATTAAAAATGCAAGCTGTGTTGTGATATCTTGACAACTGTAGTGTTTGGTTTGACCAAATTTAGCACATCAGTTAATGGATGAAGTGTGAAAACCAAGCATGTTTGCATGATTATTGTGAGAAATGTTTGCTTACTTGACATTAGAATTTAAGTACCTCACATGCTAGCATGGCTGTAGCCTTTTTATCATACACTGTGAGCATAAACAGGGTACTGTGTGGCTAAAATCCATCTCAGTATATGCAATTTTGTGATATACTGGAAAATGTAATTGAAAAACCATAAACAAAATGACCACGTAGTAACTGCCTGTTACAGCTAATGCAGTGAATTGTCACGTCAATCCAATATGGCTAAAGCTCTCTGTAATTTTAGAATTACAACAGTACATGAAGATGCGCACGTGGTGACACATGTTAGTCGTATTACAGTTAATGTGACCTATTAAGAGAAACGTCCTACACGGGTTACCTTTAAAGTCACATTGGACTCAGTATCCGATCCACAAACCTGTCCGTGCACAGGTTCCATTGCTACAATGATTATCAACCATAAACAGCCATTTTTAATTGGCAACTGAAATTTGGGACAGCACACCCTATATGCCAAGGTTTGGATTAAAAAAAAAATTAAACATTACAACCAAAGACCATTTTGTAAAACAAGAAAACAACAAAAAACATGCAGTACAAAAAGGATCCAGATTCTCTCCAAGTCAGTTTTTTGTTCTGTTCATTTGAGTTTTGACACTTTTCCTTCCCGTTAACACCCTTGTTGTGAATGTCTGGCAAGTGGCGATCTTTAAAGTCTTCATAACACAGAATTAACTGTGGTTCTATTACTATGTTGTTGTGATTTGCATATTTTCAGGTGTGTTGATGCTTTCACAGGGGGAGTTTGTGGCCAGTCAGAAATGGGGATCCAGCCTGGTGCCTTCACATTAGAGCACGAGAAGATTATTGCAACTTGTATTTCTGCTGTAGGTCCACTTAGCACAGACACTGTAGTTATACTGAGATAACGAATATGTCCAGTGGCACAGCTTCGATCACTGAGAGGTCAAACAAATGGCACATAGGTAAATAATAACATTTTAATGCCTTTTGCACAATTACATTTTTCATTGCAACCATAAGTTTGTGTAGTTCTTTAGCACTCCAGTAAAGACAGTACTCAATAACACTATTTCACTTTGAACTGAAAGTGATTTAAGGTTTAAAAGGTATATTCTTAATTAGGAGTGATGCTGTTTAGTAAATGGATTGCAGTGAAATGAAGCCCCGTGTTGTCTCCATTGCTGACTGGCCAGACCCCTCGGTGTGGGGACAGCAGCATCGGCCTGGTAGTTAGTATTTGCTTTATGTATTAGTTTAGCAGTTGTGCACGATGAGGAGCACTGCACGAAGAAAACAAAACTGTGTATCTATTCTGATTTTACCACAAATAAAGGTTTGGATTTGCAAATGTAACTGGTGTGTTGATGTTTCCTCTTCTTCAGTGTATGTTTGACTTGAAAATCAAGGGATTTTAGATGTTTTAGGGAAAAATAATCTGCAGAATACAGTGAAGCTGTTAAGCAATAGATTTATTAGCAATGGTGAGATTATTAAAACGGTTTGGGACATGTGTGAAACAAACCTGACCCTCTCTATGCCGTTCTTTATTATTATTATTAGACTAATACTGTAAGAAAACGGAATCATCTTTGAACTAATACAAATCTTTGTGCTGTAAAAAGTTAAATAAAACTGTCTGGAATCAGGGTTTTCATAGCACCTGATGATTTCATGTCTGGTGGGATGTTTACATCCACTTACGTCTGAGATAAATTAAACTTCATGAGGACGAGAAACCCACAAGCTTTTCCAGGCCACTAACAGACATAACTGGCTTTTTGATGTATGCATGAACATGAAACTAACACACATTAACATCTGAGAGAATCAGCAAATCTCTTTAAAAGTTGCTTATTGCACCATTCCAACAATTAAAAGAACAGCTTCCAAAGTAAGTTCAGTGATCAGCAGGGAACCTGATACATGTTACAATAAACCAGTTACTACAGTACATAAAAATGCATTAACAGGGTAATTTGACTTCTATGATGAATCATCTTTATTGTAAATGTAATAATTTCATTTTCCCTGTTTTGAGCTGACCACCAGCAGAATATTTGGTCACTGGATTTATGCTACTGCTGAACATGAAGTTTGGATGAAAACAACAAAGGAAAAAAACACATTTCACAGTTCTGACGTCCCAAAAATCCTGAAACACTTCTTCTTGTGGAATTACATAAAACTGCATGCTCCTGAAAGTCAGTTAATTCATATCAGGGTAAAGTGCTTTTATTTCCAGTTTTAACATTGCTTTGGTTAAAGGAAGTTTTCAACCTTCTTCCTGTTAGCTGTCACTCGAGGGCCAGTTGGTCCAATCAACCGTCCAACGGTTGAGAATAATAAATTATTCTCTACAGTAATACGAATGTTTCCTCATGTTCTGTGGTTTTTTATGTGAGCTGAAAATCAGCCACAGTAGCCTCTGTGCTGCATAAATATTATGAAATCATTTATGTTTGTAGGAAAAAATGTAAAAAATCATCATTTTGTGTCCTTTCAGTAGCCTTAGGGCACTTATTCATTGGTCTTTTGAAACTTGCTTCTGACTTGTCCTTGGTCCTCACCTGCTTCTGTCCAGAAGTCTGGGTTGTCATGGTACCATTTCACTATAACGCACATACAAAATACACAGAAATTAGCATTTTGCAGATGAAACAAACACTTGTTTACTGTGCTGTGTGTGTACGGGTCACTGTACCAGTCTGTCTGATGCCTTCAACCCAGGACACTTCAGCTCTCCAGCCCAGCTGCTGCAGCTTCTCACATTTGATGGGATAGCACAGGTCGACCCGCGGCCTGGTAAAGATCAGTACATTTGCATGTTTCTCATGTTTAACAGTAATTTTAACTGGGAGTAAAACTCTCTATGTTACTGCAGACCCAGCTATACTCAGTTTACTCTGTTCACTACTCGACTCACCTGTCAGGCACAAACTCCAACCAATCATTCACCTCAGAGTCTTGTACATTTTTAACCTAAAAAAAAACCATACACAGTTTTAATAATAATAATGTAATAAACACAAATTTACTCAGAGAATATTATTTCATTTTAGATTCTGTCCTTATTGCTGCCTCCTGCTTTATCTTTCAGTTAGGAAAACACACCATTTTAATAAGCTCCCTGGCCAACTGCATAATGGGAATCTCACAGCTTGTCCCCACGTTGTAGATTTCTCCCACAGTCCCTTTCTCCAGAAGCAGCAGAAAGGCACTGATAGCATCATCAACAAACAAGAAGTGGCGGGATTTAGGGAGGGTCCCCTGGATGGTGCTGCAGCAGACAGGACAAAGACAAACTTGATTTATTCCGCTTTGTTTTTTTTAAGCTGATTTACTATGTCAGATCATTTCTGATGGTGGATAACAACTACAGGTTCTTAGAAAAACCCCAACCTACCACTTCTTGTTCATTTGCAGGAGGTTGAGAAACCTTGGAATGACCTAAAAAATCAAGACGATAATGCATTATATATTAAATGTCTGCTGGAGATGTGGAGGTGTGCTTATAAAAGTGCAGGACTGTACCTTTTCAGTGTACTGTCTGGGCCCATAGATGTTGTTGCTTCTGGTAATGATGATGGGAAACTACAGTAGTTACAGACAAAAAGAGCTCTTTTTAACAGAGAAGTCCCACATTAATATTTCGTTGGACCTCCTTCAGCTTTGATTACATCACACATTCACTGTGGCATTGTTTCAATAAGCTGTCACAACATTTATTCCTGCTCTGAGTTGCATTAATTTTTCACCAAGATCTTGTGTTGATGGGAGTTGGACGCTGCGCAAAATCTTCTCCAGCACATCGCAAAGACTCTTAATGGGGTTAAGGTCTGGACTGTGTGGTGGCCAATCCATGTGTGAAAATGATGTGATCATCAGCAAAATAAAAATCAGCCTAAAATGCTCAGTTATCACTCTGAAAAGGACTGTGTGTGTGTGTGTGTGTGTGTGTGTGTGTGTGTGTGTGTGTGTGTGTGTGTGTGTGTGTGTGTGTGTGTGTGTGTACCTTGTATTTGTCCCAGTAGGATTTAACCAGGTATTCTGCAGCTGCTTTAGTGGCAGAATACGGGTTGGAGGGTCTCACCGGACTGCTCTCATCAAACACCTGCACAGAACAAACACCCAATATCCAAGTCAATAAATGACCCAATAACCCTTCAACGCACAAACATCAAATGTCAATCTGTTTGGTGACCTGGTCCAGACCGGCTCCGTACACTTCATCAGTGCTGACGTAGATGAAGCGCTGTGGTCGATGTCGGGCCTGATGGGCAGCTCCCAGTAAAACTCTGGTTCCATCGATGTTAACCCGCTGGAAACTGGACGGAGATTCAAACGATGACTCTGAAGGAACAAACAACACAGTGTGAGCAAAACAGAAGCAGGACCGTCACCCTGACATACGAGCGTAACCTCTGTTTAAACTACAGCTTCTCACCAACGTGTGTTTTTGCTGCCAGGTGAAAGATCACATCAATGTTTTCTGTGCTGAAAATGTGGTTTAGCAGCCGGGAGTTACACACATCTCCCTGTTAAACACAGATGTAAGTAGTGATATTAATAGGTATGCATATAGTACAAATGTCACAGCTTCACCCTCAGAGATTATGGTTAGTTGTTAAAATGTCATAGTGCAGCAGCTCTTACCCTGATAAAAGTGTAGTTAGTTCTGTCTTCAATACTCTCCAGACTCCTCGGACTGCAGCAGTAATCTAACTGAAGTTATAAGACAAATGACACACATAGATAAATATCCACTGCTTACAGCAGAATTGTATATTTGCTACGAAGTGATCTGACATATTTAAATCATCATGAGAAGGTCAGTGAACAGCACACACACAGTAAAAGTGAGGACTTACAACATCCAGGTTAATAATCCTCCAGTGTGGGTTTCTAGTGACAAGTGAACACACAAGATGGGAGCCACTGGATCGAGAGAGAGACAGAGAGAGACAGAGAGACACAGAGAGAGACAGAGAGGTCTTATTTAGTGTTCAAGGTGTAACAACATTGTTGAAGTGATTTTATCTGAACTCACATGAATCCACATCCTCCAGTCACCAAAACAGTCCTGTTGAAGTCCATCCTCTGGCGTTAGTCATCACCACACTGAACCAGGTAACGTCGGATCACATGAAGGTCTCCAACACCAGTATCTTCGTTCTTATTCTCCGTTATTAAGCCTGATGGCTAAATAAAAGCTAATTTAACACAGAAGTTCTCTGTTCTTCACTACAGTGGAAGTATTGTGCTATGTACGACAGTCGCGTCTGTTTTACGGCAGTGTTGACACGTTGAAAATGGGCGGGGCCTTAGCCTGTGCAAACCGCTCTCTACTCCCTGAGTGGTTGTTCCCATGTGACGTGTCACGTAAGAGCCTTCTGATTGTGTAACTCCCACGTCAATCAAACTGTCAACAGTGCCGACGGGACAAGTCAATCGTCTCAAGCGAGCTATAGCAGACATGCGCAGTCCGTAAGTGTTCTTCAAAATAAGAGTTTGGTGTAAATAGTTGGTACAGTTAGCCCTTGAACTAACTAACTGTACACAAAGCATTCAAATACAGCCCCATCTCTAGCAGCTGCAATCATATTATGTACATAATGCACACTTGCTCTTCATTTATTCCCCACATTAATACATGTATTCTTTTATTTGAGGCAGACCCTTTTCCCTTCCGGTCGTTGCCTGGGTGACGTTAGGCAACTTGACGCAGCTGGTTTAGTTTTGTCTTCGTGGTTCATTGAATTGATTAGCTAACGTTTAAATATCGATAACGCCAAACTGAGCAAAAGGAAAATGTCTCGGTTGTTAGTCAGTGTTCTAGCTGTAACACTGCTCAGTGCAGAGGCTTTTGGGAAAACTGTGACGGGACTTTTTCGGAGCGAGGCGGCGAGACAGCAGAACGGCCAGTTCATCACTAAATTCATGTACCAAGGTAACGATGCTGCTGCAACGTGTCACTTCAGCAGGGACAGGGTTAACTTTTATCTGTTTATTCATTTTAACACGGTGTGAAGGCAAAGTAGTCACACAAGCCTCTGTTTGAGTTTCATTTTCTAGCTTTTTTATTTGTTTTTTGTCTTCTTTTTTTTTTACACCCATTGATGGATGTAGCTAGCATGCCATCATCATTTTACCAGATAATGTGCACAGATGACGTTTATTTACATAACACTACTTTGTTTGTAGTTCCTATCATGTAACAGGACACATCTGCTTCGCTCCAACATAATCAGAGGTTTGTTTTTATAAGTTTCTCATTGACTTCCATCAAATTGCTGCAGGACACTACATGTGATTTTGAGATTGCAGGTCCTTACATTCAAACCAGCCTCTTTTAATATGATTACACTTCCAAATGATCCAAGAAGAAGCTGCTCTTTCTCCTGATCCTCCACACCCATCCTGAGTGAGGTTGTAGGTCAGTCCCAGACCTCCCTGAGCCGTCTGACTGCAGAGCTCTTCAGGGTTATCTGGTTAAACTGTGCAGCTTGTGAAAATAATAGGCCACAAAACCCACAACGTGTGTCATGGTATGTAGGTTTGTGTTATCTGGCATGTTACGCTTCTGCACTTTCCGCTTGTCCTAAACTAATAAACTGCACTGGTGTCAGTACATGAAAAAACAAGGCTTGTGAGGTAATCCTACAATCTTCAGAAGATGATTAAGAAATAAAAAAGGTAATGGGTAAGATGCTGGATTACCAACTTCCACAGGACCCTGGAACCCCCCAGTCTCTTTTCCTCAGCTGGACTGTGCTCATTTATTGAAAATACTTTTGTGAATATGCACAATATTTTTTTACGGATTACGGATTTACAGCATTTAGGCTGCTACAATTTCAATGGACTTGACTATAAGTTGGGTTCAACTCTTCTAATCAAAAGGCCATACTAAATGAATGTGTGTCTCATCTTGTTTCTTTTGTCTAGGTGATAATGGTCTGTTGGTTTGTCGACTGGACAACTCTGCCCTGGCAGCAGAGAAGGAGTCCAGACTGCTGCTGTATCAGGATATGGACTCGGACCTGGACAACCTCAGCTGCTCTGAGAGGCTCGGCAGTGCTCACTTCACCAGTAAGAACTAGCATCCAGTGATACGAAGTACTGAGCACTGACATGACGGATGTGGTGCATTGTATTGATTTTTTTCTTCTCGTCTCCTTCCTCCACACATACTCTCACTGCCCTCTTCCTGCTCCTGCTACAGTTTCACTGAGTAAAGAAGAACACAACCAGACAATACCTCGACAGTCGTCCCCTACAGCCTGGCAGGCCCTGTATGCTGACAGATATACATGTCAGGTAACAGCAGCGTCATAGACTGCAACTCTTCCTAAGCTGAGGGGATAGGGAGGTTGGCAGAGAAAGATGTTTCAGGTTTTCTGGCAGAATTTAATTATAAAACTTCCAGTTTACAACCAGACGTTAGTTTATTCAGTTGTTTTTTTAGTGAAACAAAAGCTTGAACAACATTTGTGCTTACCTTCTGGATACATCTGCTTACACTTTCATACCTACAACATATGCCAGTCAAATACTGTTCGTTGAGCTGTTTTAACCTGAATTTAAAAACCCATTGAGGTCATGCAGCATCTTAGCTTTAACTAAATACATTATATACAAAGCTGATAGTAATACTATTAATAGTAGTCGTACCTTAGTTTATGTACTGTTAACCTGTTCAGAGTGTATATCTAGTCTCAGCTGTTTTTTCCCCCTTATGTCTTTTCTCACTGTTTTTGTCTGTCTCTTTAGGAAAGTGCAGCAATTCCTTCCCATGCTGATCTCAGTTTTACTATTTTGCTGTTTAACGCCGACTCAGCTGGAAATCCGCTGGAGCACTTCAGTGCAGAGGAGGCAGGTCAGACATCCTGAATACTCTCTCCACCTCAGCTCTACTCAGCACAGATGTGACATTATAGCAGTAATTTAAGCAGATGCTGTTACTTCTAAGAGCTGTAGCGACTGGTTCTGAGGGATCGGCATTATTTTTTCTTCTCTCTCTCCCTCAGGTATCCACAGTTTTTACTTCCTCCTGTTGCTGGCCTACTTTATAGCCTGCTGTATCTACATCCAGCCTCTGTACCAGGCTTTGAGGAAAGGAGGTCCCATGCACACAGTTCTTAAAGTCCTGACCACTGCACTGGCATTACAGGGCTGCTCTGCTCTGTGCAACTACATCCATTTGGCCAGGTATCTGACACTGCTGTAGTTATAATCAGAGCACATTGGTTTCTATCCTTTTTTTGTCCACCCTTGTGACTGTGAACTGTGAAGTCTGACAAGTACATTTACTTTTAGCATTTTATTTTCTGTGGGTTTGGGAGCTGCCACCGTGGAGTGGTTAAAATTAGAAATCGGTGTCATGTGCATTTTCAGTTGGTTTAATACATGGTTTAATTCTTGGTGAACAAAACTCTTCTGACTTTATTTATTTTTATGTCCTGTAAGTGGGATATTATTTCTTTTAATGCATTGTCTGTGCAACACAGTAACTCAACAACAATATATAAAATATCACTATATACTCCAGGGACATCACGTGCAGTAGTTTGCTGCAGGTTGTAAGGCAGGAAACATGCATATATACTTATTAGGATATTTACAGTCAGCCCCACATCTCGCTTTTCAGCTTTGAACTGCCCTTGGACAGATAAATCGGGCTGTATTGGTTCTGAAAAGAAAATTAAATAACGCAGTATTGTGTCCTGTTCCCTCTGCAGATATTCTCGAGATGGTATTGGTATTCCTCTGATGGGCAGCATGGCAGAGTGTAGGTTACTCAATGTCTTTTCTCTCCATCTATTTCTACTGTATATGTGCCGCTTAAACCTGAATCTGAGTATTAAAAATTAAACTCATTTCATATTAGATTCATTTCTAAAGAGATGGGAAATTAATTATGTTACGCACCTTTTCATTTTTTTATCCTGATTGTTTCTGCCCTTGTGCAGTCTGGGATATGGTGTCTCAGGTGTCCATGCTGTATATGTTGCTGAGTCTGTGTATGGGCTGGACTCTGAGTCGGGGCAGGAAGCCTCAGTCCAGACCTTTGCAGTGGGAACAGTCTCCGGCCTCCACAGCTGTTGCGGTCGGTGGAGTCATTACACAGGTACAAAAGATTCTAAGAGTGATATTTTAGGGTGATAATGTTTGTTTATTACAGACTTTGGTGCAGGACGTGTGATCCTCATCAAGTATGATATAGTTCAGACAGAGCCACCTGTCCATAACAGAGCTGTTCATTGTCATTTCAGGGGGTGCTGCTGCTGTGGGAGCAGTATTCAGAGTCAGAGAGTGAACATCACAGCTACCATGCTCAACAGAGCCTGGCAGGTCTCCTCCTCATGGCTCTCAGAGTGGGTCTGGCCCTTCTGCTGGCCTCTGTCCTCTATCAGATCATCTCTACTGAGAGAAGCACCCTGAAGAGAGACTTCTACCTCAGCTTCGCCAAGGTAAACTACACTGTGAATTTAGGCAGCCTTCAGAGAAAAAAACATTCGCTTACAGCTTCTCATATGGTCGTGTGGACTTCTTCACAGGGATGCTTCCTGTGGTTCCTCTGTCACCCCGTCCTCGTCCTCATATCTGTTATCTTCAACGATCACCAGAGGGAGAAGGTTTGTACAAGTGTTCAAGTTCAGATATGAATGTTTTGTTCACGTCAAAAATTATCTGTGTATTTATCCTTTAGTGTCAATTACAGAAAAGACTATTAGATTACTGGTATATTTACCACTCAAGCTGTATAAGCTGATAATATTTTACATGTCCAATTTCTTCCTTTGACCCTACATGGTTAATTCAACTGTCCACTCGCTGACTGTAACTCCCTGCCTCTGTAGGTGGTGACCATCGGTGTGATCCTCTGCCAGTCCATCTCCATGGTGATCCTCTACCAGCTCTTCCTGTCTCGTTCGCTCTACTGGGAGGTGTCCTCTCTCTCCTCTGTGTCTCTGCCGCTCACTATGTCAAGGACAAACCACAGGGGACGCTACTGAACATGGCCACTGTCTACTCTTCTATCTGGTCATCATGGGAGACTGAGAATACACTACGACACAGAGGCTTCTCCTCCCTGAACCTCCCACCTGACCTCCTGTCAGAGGAGGGAGACTCCCTGAGGATGAAGAAGCAAAGATACACACAATGTGCCGTAACACTGCAGGGACTGGTTTCCTTCCTCTGCTGTGTCCTCTTTAAAGCAAAGTCAGAGGTTGATACTTACAGTGACTCTACCTCTAGTGACAAACGATTTTTTGACCAGACAAGCCGAACAGGAGTAAAACGTATTTAATGCAGCACCACAAAGAGAAAAGACACGAGGCTTTCAAGTGATATCTTGTGCTCTCTAAGACATGCTGGATGTCCTAACTGCCAAAGTACAATTTTTCCAATGACAGAGACACAAGGATGATGGATACGGCTGCTGGCAACATAGATGTCCAGAATGCAACTGAGCAAAAGCAAGAGAAGTCCAATTTTGAAGACATTTATTGTTTTTAGGGCGACCACTGAGCATGGACACAAAGGCATGCAGAATGCACTTTGAAAATGACAAAGCCAGCGTACAGCTCTGGTTTTAGATTTTGTGTTGCTGGCATTTGTTTAGCATATAGAGGGCAGTAGCTTGTAAGCACAAAGTACCATAAGGATCCTTGTAAATGAAATTATCCTGCTTATTAAAGTAGACATGGATCATGTTGCCAAAGAGAAAGAAACAAAACAAAGAAAAGATAAAGTTGTTGTTATTCTATAATGTTTTCACCGTTAATGGATCTAATGAAAAGAACAAAACCAACAATTCAGCTCTGAAAAATGACTTTTCTACCTTCCCTGTACAAATCTGTGGTTTGAACCTTAAGCTTCTTGGTTTCTCTACAATAGACTTAAAAACATCTCATAAATATGTAGTTGAATTTAAAAAGTGCTCAGTAATTTCCTAAGACAGCTGGATATTCTGTCCTGAAACAGGAGCAAACCGTGCTTGTTTGTTGGCAACTTCTTTTCTGCTCCAGATGAATAAACCTTAATAGTTCTAGTGAGAGTAGAGAGAAGTTCAAAGTACAGTGCAACAGCTTACTGATGTGTTTCTAATAGTTTCAGAATAAGATCAGGCTTTTAGTACAGTGTAGGATCATGTGTTGACAGTAGGAGCTTAGAGAAATAGATGGGTTAATGGATGACCATGTGACAGACAGGTGGACAAGTGGAGGTGTGGATAAAGTTTGGCCAGGTGGAAACAGGTGGATGCTTTTGTTAGAAAGTGTAATAAAAAAGTTTTTTTTTCTTTGCATATTCAAGGTAATGAGCCAAAAGATCAGTGTGTGTTCCCTGTACCTCACAGATCAAGCTGTAATTTATTCCTTCACTGGTGACATGAATTTATGAGCTGACAGCATGTGACACCTGAACCTCTGAAATCATATGATGTAGCCCGAGACTCTGCATGATTTATCCTATTTTTTACCTCTTGTGTTTAAAAAAAAAAAAAAAAACAGATCAGGGGAAACCAAAGTCAGCTCGGAAAGCTTTTGGTCACATATGGATTCATATGAGTCCAGTGTATAAAAAGATTCCATTGAAATTGCCAGGTTCACATTTCCATTTTTCCATTTTTGTTTTTTATTCTTTATTGTGCAACTCTGAATCCAATGTGAGTACTTCATTAGGAATTTGCCATATTTAACATGATGCTGATATTAATATAGAAATTATACACAATGAAATAACAAACTGAGGGCTGACACAAGTTTTTTCATTGTGTATTTATTTTTCAAAGGAAAACTACTATATACAGAAGATAACTCAGTTACTGTAAAGATTTATGTGTTTTATTGAAGCATATTAAGCCTTTAAACAGCTAACATATAATTAGACCAACTCTTTAATAATTATTTTCATTATTGTTAAGGTATTTATTATTTCTTTGATTACTCGATTAATTGTTTGCTTTATAAAACATCAGGAGATGGCGATCGAGGTGTTTTTTTTATACTGATGCAGTAAGTACAACACTCGATATCATATTATTGCCAACTGACAGACAGAGCAATAGCATGAAACCAGGGATGGGATTGTGTGTTGCATTGCCTCTATACTATCGCAAAACAATCCACTCTCAAAAACACTGCTCAGTAGATTTTTGTTTTTGTAAAGGTGTAACACACTTTCATGCTCAGCTGTATAAATTAACACACACACACACACAGAGTTTCCCTAGGAATAATAAGTTATTAGTTTTCAGGTGTTGAGCTGCTGGGCTGGTAGGAATTCAAATCATGTATCTCAGTTATGACATTATACTTGAATATGAGCCTTTGTGGATGGTTTGTTAATCATAAAATGTGCAATCTTTTCTTTTCTTTTAGCTCTTGTTGTACATTGGTTTGCACTAAAACAGTATGTGCATTTCCCGTTTGATTTGTGCTGTATATCGATGCACAAGAATGCATACAGTTCACTTGTTTTGTCCCACAGTGACAATCTGATTTTAAATAGATACGTAAATAAGAGAGCTCTGGTTGTAGTGTGCTGAATAATTCATCATTCATTCATTGGTGAATTTAGTTTCAAAACATTTAATTTAAAAAGTGTCTACTTATTCCTTTTATTTTTTACTAAATTCACTTTTTACATTTGATTTTACACATATTACATGAAGTTATTTTGTGTAACCTGTGAAAATGTGAGACCTGTGATCCAGATAACTGTAACAAGGTCACTGTAATGAAATATATTTTAAAGAAAACAAGCTAACTCTGAAAACTGTCGTGATTCTTGTTGTTCATGCTGTCAGTTCAACAAATGTGACTGATTAAACACAAATTGGGCCACTTATTAACTAAAATCAACCAACATTTGCAATAAAAGTAACTCACTTCTTTTAATTTAGCAATTTGCTAAATTTGCTAAGCTATTTGCTTATGTGCCAAAGATATATGACACATGCAGTGGCTGTAGTTTATCTACATACAGGACTGTGCAATCTATTGTGCTGCATGAGCACAATACACGATGCCTTATTCTGTTTGTTTGCTTTTTGCATAAAGGTAAATAACAAAACAAGCTGTATTTGTACTATTGACCTCAATAGCTCATGGTATAAATCACAGCACACTCTATCAACCTGTGCATTGGTTTTATCGTTCTCATTCATCTTCTGTTAGTGCACATCAGCTTTTCTTTCGGTAAAAATAACATAAATGTAGTTTCGTCACGAACAGGATTCGAACCTGTGCGGGGAAACCCCATTGGATTTCGAGTCCAACGCCTTAACCTCTCGGCCACCGTGACTACGCATGTGTGTATGACGGGCCAGAATGGTATATAAATAACAACTCAGATCAAATCTTATGTTTTTATATATATTGTTTTTGTTTTATTATGGCGATATGAAACTATATATACGTCAATAATTTAAAAGGCAACAGACATGACTAAATGTGACCACCGTAACGTTAAGTTAGCTAACGTCTGTTTTAGCTCCGTTAGCATTACACAATAAATGGACTTAAAGGAAGTTTAGCTACATAGCTGCTAGTTTTTGTGTTTTAAATGAGAATGTGTCATTTAACCGACCTGTGTGGCTTCACGCCAATTACAGCAATGTAGTCTCGTTATTAACGAGTAACAACCAGGACACAGCAGGTTTTCTTATAAACTATAACGTTACGACTTCAGCTAAGTTAGCAAAGGAGAGGACGAAGAAACACAAACAACACAAAGGTTTACTAGTTTAGTTATAAGATAAGTGACTCTAACACTTTTGCACTCAGTTGTTTGTATTATTGTCGTTAATAGAAGAATTGGAGTTAATTAGCCTATTTGTGGCTGTTTTGTCAGAGTTAAAGATGTATTATAAGCAGGTGTAATAGTTGTTGTGCTATGTTGCATGTCTAGCATGAAGAGGAGCAGTAAGAAATGATTAGTTCACATTTCTATCAGTAATTGATTTGTTTGAGCAGACGTCTACTGGTACTTTGACTAATTGGTGCTCTGTATTTAATATATGAATTAAGGAATACACTAATCCTATAGTGTTTTATTCCACTGTGGAGGCTTTGATTTAATTTAATTTATTTGAGTTTCATACCTAAAGTTTAGTTTCTTTAATATTAATTTTGAGGGATGGGTGAATCATACTAACGCTATAATGGTTGTTAAACAACGGGTCTGACTTTACAGGTTGTTTTGTCCCATGACTGTTGAATGCAGCACAGATTACGTCAAACTGACACAGCATTTCCATTGGTCCGCTACGCCAAGCCCCGCCCTCTGTAGAAACACATTAATAGCTCTCTGGTCGCTGCAGTGAAGAAGCAACTTCAGCACTACAGAAGCTAAAATGATCAACTGGAAGGTAAATAAAATGACATTTATTGTTTTATAGTCACTTATACATGTTGAGCTGTCAGTTAAATCACTGTTTCTAACTTTGTTGTCTTAAAGCATAGCGTTAGATTCAGGGTACTGTCGTTAGCATGATGCTAACTTTACGACATATATGCACACTGAGTAAGTTAGCTGCTAACCTCAAATTTAGCCACATAGTAAAGACTTAGGTTTGACAGAGTTACTCTTTTGGTTCCAGTTTAAACATCCAGGGCTACTGAGAAGTTTAAGCTTAATATAAAGATGAACAGATATCAAAATGGAAACAAATTACACTGCATTTGTAATGTAGTTCCCAACATTTTGAAATACGTTGACGCTAACCTCGAGAAATAGGTTGGGAAGTAGTTGTACTGCTTAAAGAAAATAATTTATTAGATGTTAATTGATTTGATTTATGCCGAATTGACGAGTGATCTCAGCTGAATAGTACGAGGGTGAAATTCATTGAATGGTGTATAGATTCAGTCTGTGTATGTATAGACATTCTGAAATTGTCCCAGTTCTAAATGAAGTTTGTTAAAAGGACGTTTCATGTGCATGAGCCGTGTACAACTACAAGCCCAGATTGCACATGGTGTGCAGCTGCTTCTCCCTTTCACACACCACCTCCTCTATCTGTGACCAAATTAACTCCCACCTCCCATCTAGACAGCTGAGGTCTCTGTTGGATAAGAGAGGGGGGGTCTTCCGAACTGTTCCAGAGCTTTCTTATCCTTTTTCTTATTTTCTTATTGACCTGTGACAAACAGTAAATGTTGTCCACTCTTGTCCAATGACAAAGTTGCTGTTATGTCCTGTGTTATCGTTCTTATATATCAGTTATGTCATAGTTATGAACAGCTCTGCTTCCTCCACAGAAATGTGTTTTCATCTGTATAGTAGTCTTAAGTCACAAGTTCTCCTTATACACAAACTTTCTCATCTTAGGCTTTGGACAACGTCCCCATCCTCCTGTACATCCTTGCCCTGAAGACATTGCTGTTGTGTTTGGCGTTTGCGGGGGTCAAGATCTATCAGAGTAAGAAAGCCGAGGAGGCCCAGAAGAAACAACTGGCAGAGAAGAGGAGGCTGGCTCAGCAAACACAAATGCTCATTGACAACTTAAAGGAAGATTGAGAAGAGAAGAGCTGCTGTACACAAGGTACTGCGGTGGAATGCGTGAAGTTATGAATAAATATGTATGTCTACAGTGATGGTTACCTCTAATACTTTTTTACATGCAGTTGTCATTCATGTCATTGTATTATGTATCCATTGCAGTCAATTTCCCTGTCTTGTTAAGAGGTATTAAATGTAATTTATTTTCAGTAACTACTGTATGTATCAGCTAGTCCCCACCAGAGCTGCTAAAAAAAATCACATTAATATGAACATATAGAGTACAGTTAAAGATATATTGATTGTCATCAGCAGTAGTCAGTGACTACATGAGTAAAATTACTAACTTACATGTTTATATGTGGGAAATAAATCTCATTTATATGTTACTAATTTAGATTTTCCTCCCTAACTTTCCTTTTCTTCAGGGAAACGTGTTAATGCAACAAGCTGCTTCCTCTGAATATGAACCAGATGCGGTGCTGTCGGCAACAGGAGGACTTCGCTGTGCTTCAGGGCATAATTCGGGGTTGCAGTACTGGGACTGTTCACCACATCAGTTTTATAGTATATATGTTGTGTAACACTTGTACTGAACCACACTTTGGTAGGATGGATTTACAGCAGAAACCACGTGGACTCCTGAAGTAAAACTGAGATGAGGAACTGTTTTGTCTTCTTTGTGACAATGACCTCAGCGAAAGAAACAGTGCTTTGTAAAATCTGCTTATTTATATAAATGCAGCATACTGTTTGTTCTGTAACATGTACATTTTTGTGATCCTATTAAATTTCTTCCACATGATACAGTATTATTCCTTATGAAGTGATAAATCTTCACTCCAGCGAAGTGCTTTGTCTGTTTGTTTGTTTTCTTTGCAACAAATGAGCCGTATGTGACAGTAGCTGCTTCAGAGAGCTCCTTTAAAGATGCTGTAACATATTTTATTTTAGATTATAATTTTCCAAACAGGTCTTGATGATATCATGACAAGACATCATGGCCATAGGTCGAAATGTTTCACTCATACAAGATGCTTCTTCAGTCTGAAGTTGGTTGGAGTCCACAAATCTGTCCTCCAGATTTGGTTTCACTCCACCCCTGGTCTGAATAGGCTCAGATGAAGACAATGGAGGGGGAAGATGTGAAGGATCTAATAGTCACACCTCTGCCACCCCCTCCTGTCCACTTAAGTGGGTCCTTAGGTGTGTCCAACCTGGTGCAGGTGTGAATTGAGCCTCATCTTTCTGGGGATTGATGCAACATGATAAATAGAAGACAGATTGTTTCTGAGGCCTCCACCTCTGTTGAGCGAGGGGGTGTTGATTTACACACACCTCTCTCAAACCACTTGTCTTCTCTGTCCAATATATGAACATCATTATCCTCAAATGAGAGCATCCTCTCAACTTTCATCACTGACGTACACACCGACATATGCTACATGTAGATGTTTCTACGTCACTCGTGATGTCACAGCGTTTCCGTAGTGTAGTGGTTATCACGTTCGCCTAACACGCGAAAGGTCCCCGGTTCGAGACCGGGCGGAAACAGATTTTTGCTCTTTGGCTTCTGAGTTATACCTTTATTTCATACTGGTGCTAGTAGTAGAGTTTGCATGTTCCTTCGTTGGCTCTGTGGTTTCCTCCCACCGTCCACAGACACACATCTTAGGCTAATCAGTGACCATTCATTATGGTAATGATGTCTAAATGTTATTTAACTACAATACTTCACAGTCCTTGGACAACAATAAACTACTGAATGGCCAATTGAGATGAGGGACTGTTTTTGTCTTCTTTGTGACAATGACCTCAGCAAAAGAAACGGTGCTTTGATACAGTATTATTCCTTCAGTGAAGTGTCAATCAACATGTTTATTATTGAAGTTCTAGTGGACAGTGGAGACATACTGGAGTCTATTATATAAATACATGTTTGTAATCCCCTTTCTGGGGATTGATGCAGCATGATAAGTAGGAGACAGGTTGTATCTGAGGCCTCATCCTCCACTGCCCTGGACCACATACACTAGATAGATCCAGCATTCACCAACTACCCTGCTACATATGCTGCATGTGGATGTTTCTACGTCACACGTGATGTCACAGCGTTTCCGTAGTGTAGTGGTTATCACGTTCGCCTAACACGCGAAAGGTCCCCGGTTCGAAACCGGGCGGAAACAGGTTTTGCTCTTTGGCTTCTGAGTTATAGTTTTAATTTATACTGGTGCTAGTTGTAGAGTTTGCATGTTCCTTCGGTGTCTCTGTGGTTTCCTCCCACCGTCCACAGACACACATCTTAGGCTAATCAGTGACCATTCATTATGGTAATGATGTCTAAATGTTATTTAACTACAATACTTCACAGTCCTTGGACAACAATAAACTACTGAATGGCCAATTGAGATGAGGGACTGTTTTTGTCTTCTTTGTGACAATGACCTCAGCAAAAGAAACGGTGCTTTGATACAGTATTATTCCTTCAGTGAAGTGTCAATCAACATGTTTATTATTGAAGTTCTAGTGGACAGTGGAGACATACTGGAGTCTATTATATAAATACATGTTTGTAATCCCCTTTCTGGGGATTGATGCAGCATGATAAGTAGGAGACAGGTTGTATCTGAGGCCTCATCCTCCACTGCCCTGGACCACATACACTAGATAGATCCAGCATTCACCAACTACCCTGCTACATATGCTGCATGTGGATGTTTCTACGTCACACGTGATGTCACAGCGTTTCCGTAGTGTAGTGGTTATCACGTTCGCCTAACACGCGAAAGGTCCCCGGTTCGAAACCGGGCGGAAACAGGTTTTGCTTCTGAGTTATAGTTTTAATTTATACTGGTGCTAGTTGTAGAGTTTGCATGTTCCTTCGGGGGCTCTGTGGTTTCCTCCCACCGTCTTAAACATGTTTATTATTGATTATAAGTTCTAGTGGACAGTGGAAACATACTAGAGTGCATTATATAAATAGATGTTTGTAATGTTATACCATATATAATATATATAATGTTATATATTAAATATTAAATGAGAGGAATCTAGCCACAGGGGTTGCAAGCCAGTGACTTCTGTCCCAAGCCCGGATAAATAGAGAGGGTTGCTTCAGGAAGGACATCCGGCGTAAAAATTGCCAAAATAACCATGCAAATCATCAATAAGACTTTCATACTGGATCGGTCGAGGCCCGGGTTAACAACGACCACCACCGATGCTGTTAACCTACAGGGTGCCGGTGGAAATTCGACTACTGTTGGTCGAAGAAAGAGGGGAGGCAGAAGGGTTCGTGGTCAGAGAGAGAAGGGAAAAGGAAGGAGCATAGGTTTGAGAATAGGGACTCTTAACGTTGGCACAAAGACAGGGAAAGGCAGAGAGCTGGCAGACATGATGGAGAGAGAGAAGGTAGATGTTCTGTGTGTGCAGGAGACAAGGTGGAAGGGGAGCAAGGCACGTAGTATCGGAGGAGGATACAAACTGTTCTACCATGGTGTGGATAGGAAGAGAAACGGGGTAGGAGTGATCCTGAAGGGGGAGTTTGTGAACAATGTCCTAGAGGTGAAAAGAGTCTCAGACAGGGTGATGAGCATAAAGCTAGAAATTGAAGGGGTGATGATGAATGTAGTCAGTGGGTATGCGCCACAGGTTGGCTGTGAGTTAGAAGAGAAGGAGAGATTCTGGAGTTAGTTTGATGAGGTCATAGAGAGTATCCCCAGAGGAGAGAGAGTTGTTGTTGGAGCAGACTTCAATGGGCATGTTGGTGAGGGCAACAGAGGTGATGAGGAGGTGATGGGCAGGATGAGCTTCCAGATGACTGGGAAACTACAGCAGAGGTTATCAGGGAAACAGGTAGGAAGGTGCTAGGTGTGTCATCTGGGAAGAGGAAAGAAGGTAAAGACACTTGGTGCACTTGGCGAGTGCAGGCAGGTTGGAGCGGGTGGAGGAAAGTGTCAGGAGTGTTGTGTGACAGAAGAGTGTCAGCAAGACTCAAAGGAAAGGTGTACAAGACAGTGGTGAGACCAGCTCTGCTCTATGGGTTAGAGACGGTAGCAGTGAGAAAAAGACAAGAGGCTGAGATGGAGGTAGCAGAGATGAAGATGTTGAGGTTCTCCTTAGGAGTGGCCAGGTTAGACAGAATAAGAAACGAGTACATCAGAGGGACGGCTCACGTTGCCTGTGTTAGCAACAAAAGGATGATTCGCTGTGGCGACCCCTGATGGGAAAAGCTGAAAGAGAAGAAGAAATATTAAATGAGAGGGCCAAAACACCCTAATAGGGGTTTAGGTCAATCATTTAGTCATCACGGTCTTAGGTCTCTCAAACCACTTGTCTTCTCTGTCCAATATATGAACATCACTGTCCTCAAATTTCTCATCCTCCACTGCACTGGACCACATACACTATACCGCTCATCTTGTGTATTAGACCTTCATCACTGACGTACACACCGACATATGATGCATGTGGATGTTTCTACGTCACTCGTGATGTCACAGCGTTTCCGTAGTGTAGTGGTTATCACGTTCGCCTAACACGCGAAAGGTCCCCGGTTCGAAACCGGGCGGAAACAAATTTTGCTCTTTTGCTTCTGAGATAGTATGAGACTTTATTTCATATTACCAGTAAATGTCCTGTCTGTGTCTCTGTAACTAAAATACTTCACTAAATGGCCAATTGAGATTAATCAAACTAAAGCTGCAGGTGTTTCTGCAGTTACCAATTAAAGTTTGTGTGTTTCTCCTCTGTGAACTTAGAGAAAATTACTGTTGGACAATTATCGTCAGAAGGAACAATTCAACATAAAGAAACTTGATATACCACCTTTTATGAACCTTCATATCTCTGTCACACACCACCTCCTCTGTCTGTGACCAAATGAACTCCCACCTCCCATCTAGACAGCTGAGGTCTCTGGTGGATACGATGAGAGGGGGGTTGTCCAAACTGTTCCAGAGCTTTGTTATCCTTTTTCGTATTCATTTCTTATTGACCTGTGACAAACAGTACATGTTGTCCACTCCAGTACATCTGTCTGTCATTCATGTCATTGTATTTTGTATCTATTCCAGTCAATGTCCTCGTCCTGCAAACCTGTTAGGTGTTAACTGTTAATTTATTTCAGTAACTACATCAGCTGGTCCCCACTACAGCTGCTAAAACAATGAACTGCTTGTACTGCTAAAATTCACATTATTGTAATGTCACACCTCTGCCACCCCCTCTTATCCTCTACAGTGGGTCCTTCGGTGTGTCCAACCTGGTGCAGGTGTAAAAATATTAAATAAGAGGGTCAAAACACCCTAATAGGGGTTTAGGTCAATCATTTAGTCATCACGGTCTTAGGTCTCTCAAACCACTTGTCTTCTCTGTCCAATATATGAACATCACTGTCCTCAAATTTCTCATCCTCCACTGCACTGGACCACATACACTATATTCCTCATCTTGTGTATTAGACCTTCATCACTGACGTACACACCGACATATGCTACATGTGCAAGTTTCTACGTCACTCGTGATGTCACAGCGTTTCCGTATTGTAGTGGTTATCACGTTCGCCTAACACGCGAAAGGTCCCCGGTTCGAAACCGGGCGGAAACAGATTTTGCTTCTGAGATAGTGTGAGACTTTATTTCATACTACCAGTAAATGTCCTTTCTGTGTCTCTGTGGTTTCCTCCAACCGTCCACAGACACACATCTTAGGCTAATCAGTGACCATTCATTATGGTAATGATGTCTAAATGTTATTTAACTACAATACTTCACTAAATGGCCAACTGAGATTAATCAAACTAAAGCTGCAGGTGTTTCTGCAGTTACCAATTAAAGTTTGTGTGTTTCTCCTCTGTGACCTTAGAGAAATTATTGTAATGTCACACCTCTGCCACCCCCTCTAGGTGTGTCCAACCTGGTGCAGGTGTGAATTGAGCCTCATCTTTCTGGGGATTGATGCAGCATGATAAATAGAAGACAGATTGTTTCTGAGGCCTCCACCTCTGTTGAGTGAGGGGGTGTTGATTTACACACACCTCTCTCAAACCACCTGTCTTCTCTGTCCAATATATGAACATCTACCTTCACCACACCACATGTGGATGTTTCTACGTCACTCGTGATGTCACAGCGTTTCCGTAGTGTAGTGGTTATCACGTTCGCCTAACACGCGAAAGGTCCCCGGTTCGAAACCGGGCGGAAACAGATTTTGCTTCTGAGATAGTATGAGACTTTATTTCAGTATGAGACTTCATTTCATATTACCATATTACTTCCACACCTGTCTACTAGTCTGTGGTTACATCACTACACTAAGTTACCACAGTACTTTGCTAATCAGTTGTAATTCTCAGTATTTAAATGAATTGAAAGCGCACAAACAACCAGTTTTACCTGGACGCCACACCTCAGTCACATGGTGCTGGACTGACCCAGATGCACAGAGATGCAGTCTGCAGAACACAAAGACGTGAGCTGAAGCTGATGATCCCTACTGCAGTTTTAGTGAATATTACATTTTACATCAGTGCACTTTGATCGTTTTAGCTCTTTGATGTCAAACCTTTCATAGATGATAACTGATAATTGTTGATTTTACATGAATCTGCATTTTCTAGTTCAATCCTGTCACATTTACCTGCAACAATTAACTGATTACACGGTTACAAATCTATTTTCACTTAACCTGTTTTTTAGCTTTCACAAATTCAGCTGCTCAGTGTGAACAGATTCTGGGTTTGTGAGGTAGTTTGGCGGCTTTAATCGATCTGGAGTGTCACCATACTGTACCTGCTTTTCAACACTGGATGTCAGGTATCACACAGGTTCAGGTGTGGGATTTACTGCCTTGTTAACATTAGAAGCTCATAATATCAGACACCATCATTAATTCACTGTATAATGATGTGAAAACAACATTACACAACGTAAGAATTACTCTTTTATTTTGAAAAAGAAATGTTTTAAGTCACTTGTAGCTTTGCCTTAAACACAATCACCTCCAATTCTCATGTATTTTTCTTTAATTCCTTTTTTATAAATTAGAATGGTATATTATGCATGCAATACCGCATTAGCCGCTTAGGTTTTCATCTTCCACAGAAAATAAAAACACGCACACAAAAGAAAGATTCCCTTCAAAGTCCAGATGAAGCTGCTTGGAAAAGGGTGGTGGGAGAAGCCACAGCATGAAGCGATGTACACAGTTTGCGGTTGCATAGTACAGTACATGAAGTTCCTCATTTTAAAACAGCATGCCGTTTTGTATTGCACATTACTGAAACTTTGTATACTGAACCTTGCTGTTGTTCCAAGTGTCCCACATGGGTAGTCGGTGTCGTCTCATTTCAGCATGGATACAGCAAATAGCATCTCTCAAAGACATTATGTACATTTTTATTTGTTATAAAAATAATTGCCAGCAAATATTCATCTATTACTTTTCTACTGGAATAAATGTTTGTTCTTTTTCTTCTTGTTTTTCTTTTGTTTTACATTTTACCAAAGAAAATCCTCCTGATAAGTTCTGTGTTTTGTGGTCACCTTGAGATTTAGTCCATGAAAAAAGAATAAAGAACAGGTCATGAATTTTGTTTTGAGACAAAAGTTTGGCCACAGGTGAAGGTGAAATTAAAGTTCTTTGAGGTCTGTGAGCGTGTTATTTTGTTCTGACCTAATTCCACAGCTCAAATGGGAAAATACTGTATCTCTCACGGGACGCTGGTGTACACAAGGTACTGCGGTGGAATGCGTGAAGTTATGAATAAATATGTATGTCTACAGTGATGGTTACCTCTAATACTTTTTTACATGCAGTTGTCATTCATGTCATTGTATTATGTATCCATTGCAGTCAATTTCCCTGTCTTGTTAAGAGGTATTAAATGTAATTTATTTTCAGTAACTACTGTATGTATCAGCTAGTCCCCACCAGAGCTGCTAAAAAAATCACATTAATATGAACATATAGAGTACAGTTAAAGATATATTGATTGTCATCAGCAGTAGTCAGTGACTACATGAGTAAAATTACTAACTTACATGTTTATATGTGGGAAATAAATCTCATTTATATGTTACTAATTTAGATTTTCCTCCCTAACTTTCCTTTTCTTCAGGGAAACGTGTTAATGCAACAAGCTGCTTCCTCTGAATATGAACCAGATGCGGTGCTGTCGGCAACAGGAGGACTTCGCTGTGCTTCAGGGCATAATTCGGGGTTGCAGTACTGGGACTGTTCACCACATCAGTTTTATAGTATATATGTTGTGTAACACTTGTACTGAACCACACTTTGGTAGGATGGATTTACAGCAGAAACCACGTGGACTCCTGAAGTAAAACTGAGATGAGGAACTGTTTTGTCTTCTTTGTGACAATGACCTCAGCGAAAGAAACAGTGCTTTGTAAAATCTGCTTATTTATATAAATGCAGCATACTGTTTGTTCTGTAACATGTACATTTTTGTGATCCTATTAAATTTCTTCCACATGATACAGTATTATTCCTTATGAAGTGATAAATCTTCACTCCAGCGAAGTGCTTTGTCTGTTTGTTTGTTTTCTTTGCAACAAATGAGCCGTATCTGACAGTAGCTGCTTCAGAGAGCTCCTTTAAAGATGCTGTAACATATTTTATTTTAGATTATAATTTTCCAAACAGGTCTTGATGATATCATGACAAGACATCATGGTCATAGGTCGAAATGTTTCACTCATACAAGATGCTTCTTCAGTCTGAAGTTGGTTGGAGTCCACAAATCTGTCCTCCAGATTTGGTTTCACTCCACCCCTGGTCTGAATAGGCTCAGATGAAGACAATGGAGGGGGAGGATGTGAAGGATCTAATAGTCACACCTCTGCCACCCCCTCCTGTCCACTTAAGTGGGTCCTTAGGTGTGTCCAACCTGGTGCAGGTGTGAATTGAGCCTCATCTTTCTGGGGATTGATGCAGCATGATAAATAGAAGACAGATTGTTTCTGAGGCCTCCACCTCTGTTGAGTGAGGGGGTGTTGATTTGCACACACCTCTCTCAAACCACTTGTCTTCTCTGTCCAATATATGAACATCATTATCCTCAAATGAGAGCATCCTCCACTGCACTGGACCACATACACTAAATTCCTCATCTTGTGTTTTGGGGTTCGGTCTTTGGACTTTGGTGGACGAGTCTCTTTCTGATTGTGTTCACTAGTTATTCGTTAATTAAAGTCATTGCGATAAAAGTAAAACCCCCCATTCCACAGCAACTTTCATCACTGACGTACACACCGACATATGCTACATGTAGATGTTTCTACGTCATCAGTGATGTCACAGCGTTTCCGTAGTGTAGTGGTTATCACGTTCGCCTAACACGCGAAAGGTCCCCGGTTCGAGACCGGGCGGAAACAGGTTTTGCTCTTTGGCTTCTGAGTTACACCTTTATTTCATACTGGTGCTAGTTGTAGAGTTTGCATGTTCCTTCGGTGTCTCTGTGGTTTCCTCCCACCGTCCACAGACACACATCTTAGGCTAATCAGTGACCATTCATTATGGTAATGATGTCTAAATGTTATTTAACTACAATACTTCACAGTCCTTGGACAACAATAAACTACTGAATGGCCAATTGAGATGAGGGACTGTTTTTGTCTTCTTTGTGACAATGACCTCAGCAAAAGAAACGGTGCTTTGATACAGTATTATTCCTTCAGTGAAGTGTCAATCAACATGTTTATTATTGAAGTTCTAGTGGACAGTGGAGACATACTGGAGTCTATTATATAAATACACGTTTGTAATCCCCTTTCTGGGGATTGATGCAGCATGATAAGTAGGAGACAGGTTGTATCTGAGGCCTCATCCTCCACTGCCCTGGACCACATACACTAGATAGATCCAGCATTCACCAACTACCCTGCTCCATATGCTGCATGTGGATGTTTCTACGTCACACGTGATGTCACAGCGTTTCCGTAGTGTAGTGGTTATCACGTTCGCCTAACACGCGAAAGGTCCCCGGTTCGAAACCGGGCGGAAACAGGTTTTGCTTCTGAGTCATAGTTTTAATTTATACTGGTGCTAGTTGTAGAGTTTGCATGTTCCTTCGGGGGCTCTGTGGTTTCCTCCCACCGTCTTTAACATGTTTATTATTGATTATAAGTTCTAGTGGACAGTGGAAACATACTAGAGTGCATTATATAAATAGATGTTTGTAATGTTATACCATATATAATATATATAATGTTATATATATAATAGATATATATTAAATATTAAATGAGAGGAATCTAGCCACAGGGGTTGCAAGCCAGTGACTTCTGTCCCAAGCCCGGATAAATAGAGAGGGTTGCGTCAGGAAGGACACACCCTAATAGGGGTTTAGGTCAGTCATTTGGTCATCATGGTCTTAGGTCTCTCAAACCACTTGTCTTCTCTGTCCAATATATGAACATCACTGTCCTCAAATTTCTCATCCTCCACTGCACTGGACCACATACACTATATTCCTCATCTTGTGTATTAGACCTTCATCACTGACGTACACACCGACATATGAGAGTATCCTCCACTGCACTGGACCACATACACTAAATTCCTCATCTTGTGTATTAGACCTTCATCACTGACGTACACACCGACATATGATGCATGTGTAAGTTTCTACGTCACTGGTGATGTCACAGCGTTTCCGTAGTGTAGTGGTTATCACGTTCGCCTAACACGCGAAAGGTCCCCGGTTCGAAACCGGGCGGAAACAGGTTTTGCTTCTGAGATAGTATGAGACTTTATTTCATAGTACCAGTAAATGTCCTTTCTGTGTCTCTGTGGTTTCCTCCCACCGTCCACAGACACACATCTTAGGCTAATCAGTGACCATTCATTATGGTAATGACGTCTAAATGTTATTTAACTACAATACTTCACTAAATGGCCAACTGAGATTAAAAGCTGCAGGTGTTTCTGCAGTTACCAATTAAAGTTTGTGTGTTTCTCCTCTGTGACCTTAGAGAAATTATTGTAATGTCACACCTCTGCCACCCCCTCTAGGTGTGTCCAACCTGGTGCAGGTGTGAATTGAGCCTCATCTTTCTGGGGATTGATGCAGCATGATAAATAGAAGACAGATTGTTTCTGAGGCCTCCACCTCTGTTGAGTGAGGGGGTGTTGATTTACACACACCTCTCTCAAACCACCTGTCTTCTCTGTCCAATATATGAACATCTACCTTCACCACACCACATGTGGATGTTTCTACGTCACTCGTGATGTCACAGCGTTTCCGTAGTGTAGTGGTTATCACGTTCGCCTAACACGCGAAAGGTCCCCGGTTCGAAACCGGGCGGAAACAAATTTTGCTTCTGAGATAGCACTTTATTTCATAGTACCAGTAAATGTCCTTTCTGTGTCTCTGTCAGATAAACCAGCATTTTTAGAAATTGTTCAATGTCATGCCTCTCTACAGAAAAGGAAAGATTAAAGTGGTGCTTCCACACCTGTCTACTAGTCTGTGGTTACATCACTACACTAAGTTACCACAGTACTTTGCTAATCCGTTGTAATTCTCAGTATGTAAATGAATTGAAAGCGCACAAACAACCAGTTTTACCTGGACGCCACACCTCAGTCACATGGTGCTGGACTGACCCAGATGCACAGAGATGCAGTCTGCAGAACACAAAGACGTGAGCTGAAGCTGATGATCCCTACTGCAGTTTTAGTGAATATTACATTTTACATCAGTGCACTTTGATCGTTTTAGCTCTTTGATGTCAAACCTTTCATAGATGATAACTGATAATTGTTGATTTTACATGAATCTGCATTTTCTAGTTCAATCCTGTCACATTTACCTGCAACAATTAACTGATTACACGGTTACAAATCTATTTTCACTTAACCTGTTTTTTAGCTTTCACAAATTCAGCTGCTCAGTGTGAACAGATTCTGGGTTTGTGAGGTAGTTTGGCGGCTTTAATCGATCTGGAGTGTCACCATACTGTACCTGCTTTTCAACACTAGATGTCAGGTATCACACAGGTTCAGGTGTGGGATTTACTGCCTTGTTAACATTAGAAGCTCATAATATCAGACACCATCATTAATTCACTGTATAATGATGTGAAAACAACATTACACAATGTAAGAATTACTCTTTTATTTTGAAAAAGAAATGTTTTAAGTCACTTGTAGCTTTGCCTTAAACACAATCACCTCCAATTCTCATGTATTTTTCTTTAATTCCTTTTTTATAAATTAGAATGGTATATTATGCATGCAATACCGCATTAGCCGCTTAGGTTTTCATCTTCCACAGAAAATAAAAACACGCACACAAAAGAAAGATTCCCTTCAAAGTCCAGATGAAGCTGCTTGCAAAAGGGTGGTGGGAGAAGCCACAGCATGAAGCGATGTACACAGTTTGCGGTTGCATAGTACAGTACATGAAGTTCCTCATTTTAAAACAGCATGCCGTTTTGTATTGCACATTACTGAAACTTTGTATACTGAACCTTGCTGTTGTTCCAAGTGTCCCACATGGGTAGTCGGTGTCGTCTCATTTCAGCATGTATACAGCAAATAGCATCTCTCAAAGACATTATGTACATTTTTATTTGTTATAAAAATAATTGCCAGCAAATATTCATCTATTACTTTTCTACTGGAATAAATGTTTGTTCTTTTTCTTCTTTTGATTCTTGTTTTTCTTTTGTTTTACATTTTACCAAAGAAAATCCTCCTGATAAGTTCTGTGTTTTGTGGTCACCTTGAGATTTAGTCCATGAAAAAAAGAATAAAGAACAGGTCATGAATTTTGTTTTGAGACAAAAGTTTGGCCACAGGTGAAGGTGAAATTAAAGTTCTTTGAGGTCTGTGAGCGTGTTATTTTGTTCTGACCTAATTCCACAGCTCAAATGGGAAAATACTGTATCTCTCACGGGACGCTGGTCTGGAAATCCCTTCTGATTGTCTCAGGCAGCCCAGCTCAACATTGGTTGGTTTGATTTCAAATGAAAAATGGCTTCCTGTACAATCAGCCAGTGAGATTTTTATGCTATGGGGCAGGATGAGACAGAAAAGCATGCTTGTAAACAGTAGCATTACACACTAATTCTACCCCCCCCCCCCCCCCCCCCCCCACCCCCTCCCTGTTTGCAGCCTTAGTGTTTCAGTTGTTAACAAACTGTGCATAACAAAGAGATAAACTTGTACCAGGTTCACATTGTAGGAACAGTTGCTCAAAAACCACCTTCGTTTTTTTTTTGCTTACTTCTTTGTGCTATGCAAGTTTCCCAAAAGAACTTCCTCTTTATCCAGAGCTACACAAAGTGATCTATCGAGAGAGGATATGAAACCAAAGTTTTAAAATCAAATCAGAAAATCAGAAGCTTCTTTGCACCAGAAAACATTTGCATTCGATGTTAACAAACCTTAAGCTGAACTCAGGGGAGGAGAAGCCCTTTGAAACTAATTATGCATTGAAAATTGTGCCACATTATTAAAATCTAATCATATTAATCCAATATAGTAATATGTATTATACCAGATAGAAATTGTGTCTACTTTCTGATGACTCAAATATTTAAAAAATGCTACACAGTATGAATAGCCTTCTTGTTCAGCCGCACCTTAATTAACAAAGTGTTTTTTTGGCCTAACTTCACTAATTGTTTTGTCGTAATAATCTTGAGTAAACCTTAACCACACTGCAGCTGCTGGACAGATACTGTAGAATGAAGTCATTTAAAAACTTTAGCATTTCTTATTAAATATTGTGATTAAACACAGTCCAGAGTTCTGCGTAGAAGTACGCTTCTGCCTGCATCCAGCATTAATACTAATTCACTAATTACCATAGAGCATTACAGATGTTCCAACTGGATAATCTACTGAGCCACTATTTATTTGCTGAGGTTCTTTCTCTGTTGGTAAGGCACCAAGCTGATCTGGTGCTGTGGCGGTCACTACTGTACATCACATCTGACAGAAGGAGAAGAAGTCTAAATGTTAAAGAGCAGCTTCAGTGGTTGTGTGATCGTGCTAAAGAAAACAGTTTTAACAAACGTGTCCCGTTTCTAAATACTGTTCATCCTCATCATCATTTCACTGTGATGCCTTTTCAAATTCATTTTAAAATGTATTTCCCTGGCAGTGTGTCTCGACTGTACTACAAAACAAACCAATGAAAAAATGGATAAATATAATACATCGGGTTTGGTCCTTCATACACGGGAAGAAAATAATATAAATAGATTTTTTGTTGTTTGTAGAATTTAATGTCATTGCAAAGCGTCAGTGCAGCGTTTGTAAAGCAAACCAACTAGCTGCCTCAACACTTGTTTGTCATTATACCCTGTCAAACAGGAAGTTTATGTTGTTTAGTCATTTCCATTAGTTGGGGCTTATGTGACATTATAAACATTGTGCAGTAAAACAACGCACAACAAGGACAAACTGCTCACTGCCAATGAAATACATGAATTAATAATCCAAATATTGCAATATTTGTGGACACAGCTATGGAGGCCAAGAGCAGCCCAAAGTTTAAAAGGTTTATTACCTTGTTTTCTTGTTTTTAGGCATAAAATTGGCTGTAAATATGAAGATAATTAAGTCATCATCACAACACAATCTGATATATTAATTTAATGTGTGTAGTAAACTGTGATAATGATAAATAGCTTAAAAAAAATAGCAACTACAGCAGCTCTTTGCTTCCATACGGAGCACCATGTTTGTTAAGTAAACCATTCCCCATTATCTCAAACGACCTGTTTTTGTGAGGGCTGGCACTATATCACTGTTTGACAGTTGTTTCTAACATGTAGCATAATTCTGAATCAATATAAACTATTATCATTATGCTGTCCCCTCTTATGAGTCATGCAATGCACCAAAACACTTTTAAAACCTTCGTAGTGACATTAACCAACAGCTGAACTTTCCTGTGTGCCATTTCTGCGTGTTTAGTTACAAACGTCAGGTTTCCAGTGATATCATTCATATGTATTTTGGGTCATCTCTTTTCTTTTCTGTTATGTTCTTTTTTTTTGTTTTTTTTGAGAAAGATGCCCTATTTATTTTTTTTTTTTACAAACATCAACTTGATTCTATTTTATGTTTGGAGTGAACATGCTCTGCAGTCAGGACAACATGCCAGCTACACAGAGAATTAACATGATGCAACCGACCCCGCCATGTCACATATTTAATGCTTTTATCCCCTAAAACCAAAAGAAGGAACTTCAATAGCAATTAACCTACTAATGACTTGGTTAACAACACCTGTATGTTTGTTTTACCTCTAAATTACCTTGATATCATTGCAAACAATTGGAAAACAACTTGTGGCTTCAGCAGCAGGTCTATCTAACAAATAAATAAATAAATAAAACCTCAATCTTATAATTCAAGCTGGAATGTACCAGCCTGAACATCCCAAGCTGCTGGAAAAGTTCTTACAGCATTGTTTTTATGCCGGTCCACATCTCAACAACATCAAATGCATCTCAACGAGTATTTTGCTATTGTATTTGCCTATACTATCCGACAGACTGTCACAGCTATCGCCTTCTCTAACGCTCTAAGTGCTAGCTGTTTAGAACAGAAGCAGTATTGCCTTCTCCTACAGTGTAACTGAGATCTGATCCCAGCACCATCAGAATCTGTTCTCCTTATGATGGTGAGGGTCATCACCCAAATGAAATCCTAAAGCTATGCTACAGAAAAGCTGGCCTTGCTCAAAGTGACTTTCAAATAGCAAAATAGTCTGGGAATGTGAAGCACCAGTTTTCAAAACTAGCAGCCAGATATTATCTGCACCACAAACCCGCCACCCACCACCTATCCACAACCAGGTGATTTAGAAAATTGGACCTCCGTATCTACACTCCATCGTGGGAGAATCCATAATGCTAGGTACAAAATATCAGTGAAGTGGATGCAGAGGTTGATCATCTATCAGCATGCAATAAGCTAAATGGTGAGAGGATTTATACATGGCCCAGGATAGGGGTCAGCAGCCTTCAGCAGTCTGTGTGCAGTGGACCTCCCTCCAACCTGGTGCAATGTTCCAGGCACTTAGAAGCCCATACACCATCACCATCTGACCACTATCCATAATGAGCTTGCTGACACAGGCAGCAAGCACAATCTGCGCTGCACGTCTGCTGAGCATCGAGTTGGGACAATCCCAAAATGTCCCAGTAACATCAATTAAAGGAATTCATTTTACAGCATTAGTTAATATTGGTATACAGAACCTCCTGACCACTGAGACTGTTGATTGAGGGTGTTGCTCTGGCAGTTTGATTAAAACCAAATGTGACTTGAATTTTGACAGAGAAAAATAGCGAGTTAAAACAAATTGATGCAACTCAAAATAAAAAGGTACAATTTGGGACTGTCTTGGCTCTGTTGCAGCGTTTATTTTGGGTAGAATCTGGGCCACATGGACCCTGGTGGTGATGGAAGTGGGTTCAGAGCCGGTGCCGGGAGTCATGGCTGTAGCTGCCCGGTGAACTGCGATTGCGATGTGGCTTATATGCATCCTGATAGGGGTCCTGGTAGTCCTGGTAGGGGTCCTGCTGCTCACGGCTATGCTGCGAGCCGGATGACATGCGGTTGCGTCCCTTGTGCGCCCGCTCATTGTGGTAATTTTCGTCTGATGTCATCAGGTTGCGTCGTTCATTTGGGGTAGAATGGTCTCCTGTGTGGTTGCTCTGTCGCATTCTTTGGCTCTGTCAATCACATACGCATAACAACACAGGTAAGGCTGGGACAACACGACTAGCCAAAGGTGCAACATGTCAAATAACATAATTTTCTTCCACCAATTACAGTAAAGTCAACACTTTTTATACATTCCAGCTTGACTGAACTGAAATGCATTTTTGTAAAAAACAAGGATTTGCCTGTCGTGTCCAACAGTGGTATTGTGCTGGACCTCCTGCAAGGCTTTCAAATTAAAATGAAAAAATAAATGAAAACAATAACTAAATAAAATAATAATAACTAAAATAGCTCAGGAAGGGGCCCATAGAGTAGTCAATGTGTACCTGCAGTCCAGAGATGCTGGTGGGGTAGGGGGTGAGAGTGGTGGGGCCCAGGTTGCGTCCCAGCAGGGGGTTTAGGGGTGTCGCCATGGAGGTATGGGTCGCTTTCCAGTAGGCCTCGAGGTATTCAGCGAGGTGCTCACAGGCGTCCTCCAGCTGGTTCTCGTCCAGGATGACGTCAAACATTTCCTGTTAGCAGATGGTTGGAGAAAGAAAAGTCAGACAAAGCTACTGATGAAAATGAGATGGAACATAATTGACCTCCAAACTGTGTAGGAGAGGTCCTGCTGTGTTACTGTGCAGCATTTAAAAATAATATTATATTAGAATTGTATGTTGATTAAGAGAATATAAAAAAAAAAACAGAGAAATCACATTAAAATGCAAAAAGTAAGATTTAGAATGAAGAGATATATGAACATATGACTGGCCTGAGTAGATTTTGTGAGTGGAAACTTGAATACATTTGGCTAATTCAACGTAAGGAGAATCCTATTAAAAAATTCCAATACATTTATGTTTGTTAGGTGATGTCCAATTCAAAATTGCAGTTACGGACTAGTTTTTAAAATACACAAATATGTACCGGTGTCAGAAGCAGAAGCACATTTATGAAGTGATAACTTCATTTAAAACAAAAAAGTAATGGTAAGAATATGAAAATGGACACTTACTGGAGGGCACTGGGCCAATTTGTCTGCTGCCACAAGCTGGACGTTCAGGTGTTTACTCTGGGACTTTCCTCTGGACTTGACTAACCTCTGCAAGACCTGGATGACAGTATAAGAAATAGACAAAAGTTCACTGAAGGTGTCACATGATTAGGTTAATCTCTGTCAGGTCACTCTGCACCCTCGTCATTACATGCAAAAGTGCCATGGTGGCAGAGGGATTTTGAAATTCGAATTCATAATAGGCAACAGGACAGAAAGTGGAGCTCTTTATAGATAAACTACAGTGCCATTATTTTTCAGAATGATCTATGAATCCGATAATAATAATTAATTAAATCACTCGCTGCATACTTGGTGTATCTTGTGTAGCCTGATAAAATGTATTTATGCCTGTTCATCATAACATTTATATTAATGAAACACTATCATTACTGGCATGTAGAATAATAGAATTACATTTGAATGTTAAGCAAACAAGCTGATATATATATATTAAGAAATAAATGATGAAATATAAACAGATTTAATATATTTTCTCAAGTATTTCGAAAATGCTGCTCCTGGATTTTTAATTGTTTGTACATTCAGGTGTAGCGTGGCAACCCTCTCAGTCAAACTCTGAAGACAGACAGAGTATTTGTGAAGCTCTCAGCTAGTTTAAGTGGTCATTGCTGTGTCCCAGTGTAGAGGGAGAACGTGCAGCAGACGTACTTGTCCATGCAGAGGTGAGCTACAGTGCAGATTTAAAGCCTCTACTAACTCCTCACACAGGATTTAAAGCCTTGCAACTTAGACAAAGGCTTTAAAACAAAGTATGTCATGCTGGTTTTGCAGGCAGCATTGTGCTTATGTTGAGCTGCTGCATCAGTGGAGGGAACATATCAACCTAGTCTAACATAGGATCTGTTACCTTTAACATGTCTTGTTGTTTGTCTCCACCAACTGACTCTGTGGGACAGGATCTGTAGAGATCATGTCATTTGCTTAATTTTCTAATACTAAGATCTGACATGATGATTAGGTTATAACCCTTTTAACCCACTAAATAAAAAAGTAAGACTCTTTCCATGTGTCTTTGTCCTCTCATCATACAGTACCTTTGGCGAGGAGACTTTAACATGGACGATGATTGGGGCGAGGGAGGTCTTGAGGAGCTGGGCCGGGTGGTTGATGGTGTCAGCGTCGAGCACCACCAGCTGCAGGGAGCGAGCCAGCTCAAAGATCCTCTCAATCTCACTCTGCACCTCAGCTGATGAGACAAATATAGAAAATGAATTAAATCCGTCCATGTCCTTGTCTATTTTAATAATAGTATAGTTTAGAACTCAAACAATTAGTATCAGAAAATTCAGATAAGACAAGGAACTTAATTCTTATTCTTCTTAGTATGACTAAACTGGAAATAAACTGAACACAGAAGAATGGGGAGTTTTCTTACCTAGGCTTGAGCGAGTGTTGGATCTTTCAATGATGGCCCTCTTACTGGGGTTGTTGAGAACAGAGCGCTTGGCTAAAGATATATCTGCCGTCACACGTGTGATAGTTATCCTGCAAAATGATTAAACAGAACAAATTCATCTACTGTAAAAGTTTTAGTTATATCATTATATGTCATTATATCAGTACAAATGTTTGTCACACTCGTCTTACCTGCCATCAAATCTGTGCTTAAGGAAGTCGAACAGTGCTTTCTGCATCATATCTGTGACCTGAACAGAAAAAGAGAAGACATTGCATCTTCATGAATATTATAATTATTTTAGGGTTATTTAAAGTTACTGAGCTGGTTTAAGTTGCAATTTTGTTATTTTAAGGACAACATCATGTAGATGTATAACATTTCTGTTTAATTCTGACTGTGTTAAATTAGTTAAAGATATCTACAGTATTTCTTCAAAATCTTACTGGGCTGGATGGTTAAAATGTGTGCAACAGAGGGATAAATTATTTAAAGTGACTTTTTTATACAGGAACTTGCATGTTTGCATTTGGAATTGTATCCATTAATATGAAGTTTATGATCCACATATTCCTAATATGCTACAAGTATGTAAATGTTTTATTTTCAGCTTGTTTTCCTGTAAGCAAATGGTCTATGCAGTCATAAAGTCATAGTTGATGTTTCTCTTAGTGTTATCTATGCTAAAAGCATGTAATTTTTATGGATATGCTCCTATCTTAAGTCTGTAAATCCTAAATGTATCCTTCCTGAATCTGTGAATCTAAACCTCCAGTGATAATCATTATATCTTGCATTTACCTCACCAAATGTGTATTTCATGACGATAACAGTACTGCATACTGTCCCTAATTTTTTAAACATTATTTTTAAACAGTGCCTTAATGAAATCAATATGACAGTTAAAGCTCTCCCCAGAAAAGCTCAGATGTGCCAATTACACAACATATTTTCATCTGACCTCTTCACGACAGTCTGGCTTCAATCTGGATGTTATGTGGGCGATGACACACTCACAATTAACTGCGCCAACAACAAGCAATTTTGAAAAGATGTACAGGACTCATTTCCTTTCTGTAGTCTTATCCTTTTTGCAGCAAACGCTGCATGTAATCTGCTATATTTTTGCATTTCATTCATATACACTGAATCAGTGACAAAAGTAAAAGGACATATTTGACTTCCTTTCCTTCGACTGGCAGCTTACCTCATAACCCTTGAGAGAGGGTCCCACCAGAACTACGGGCCTCATGGAGGGAACTACATCATATGGGGGAATGTGTTCTGTCTGTTAACACAAAGATGTTTAATCAGCAGCAGTCGACTCAACGCAAACAAAACAATGCACCCAAAAATAGTTTAAATTAAAACCACAGATATCTGAACCTCAGTTACAATCAAATGTGCAGAATGCGTGACTGGTATATTACCATGTTGTTGCATGTAGCAAATGACAACTGACAAATTATTGTAACTTGTCAAAATGTAATGAAATTTACTGAAAATATTGCAGCAATTATTTCCTGCAAAATGTCTTGCAGGAATTATTATACTGACTGATCTATCTATTATTACATAGATAATAATAAGATAATAAAAATGTTAGCATTTTAGCTAGTGAATATATCCTTTGTTGTATTCACTGTATTTAATATCACACCACTTAGAAGAACATGTCATTACATTTTGACTAATAAATGAGTTGTCATTTTCTACAGAGATGGATATGATTGCTTCATTTATGTTGTAAACATTACAAGTCTAACCCATTAACACAATACCAGACCAAATATCACAATAAGAAGCACCATGACACCATACCATGCCAAAGTGGTAATACTAAATATTGTGTAGATATGGAAATCAGTTTAAGGTAAAAGCACAACAATTAATAAAATAAAAAATAAAAATAAATAAATAGTATCACTACCACTAAGTTTAAAACTTGAGATTACCTATTACTTTATCTGTTTTAATGTTTATGTTTGCCCTTTATGTATTTTTTTCTGGGGTTCTAAGGTTTGTGAGCTACCGTATGGACAGTAGTTTGAAATAAAAACACTGGGCATTCAACAGCATCTCACCCTTCTCACCCATCTTTACCTCGGTGGATGGAGTTTGGACAGTAGAGTACAGACAGTAAACTGAGCTGAGGAGGATCAGGAGATGCAGTTGAAAGCTCTAGAAAAAGTAAGTGTCTCTATATCCAGCTCTGTGAATTGTGATCTATACAATTTGCCATGTATACATATTCATTTCAGTATTAGTTATGTAGTTGCTTTATTCTATATATATTTATTCTATAAGCCATTTTTATTTTAATAACTCCAATGAGCTTTTTCTAGACTATGCTCAGGTCACATATTTTTAGTTCAAAGAGCAATAAAAATGTCTGCAGATGTCTCGTTCTGTCCAGAACACCTCTATCTGTCTTGTACATGAAATGCTCTCCTGGCTTTTGATGAATAGTTTGATATTTCGGGAAATCCACTCATTCACTGACATTGCTCATGTCTGTGCAGTAACCAGCAGCCAGTTAGTTTAGCTTAGCATAAGACTGAAAACAGTGGGAAACAGATGGCCTGGTTTGGTACAAAAATTACATATATTAATCTCCTAGTTGTAGCTTCATATTTTCTGTACAAATATGAAAGTGGTGTACATTTTCTCATCTTGGCAGGAAAGTGAACAAGTGTATTTCCCAAATGTGATATGATTCCTTATAAACGGTTGACTCCACCACAATTGACTTCAACTACATAAAACACCATCTTGTTATGATCTATAAAACCAATTGTAAAATGCCTTCTAGTTTCCCAGAAATATTATCAGAACCATTATTATCAAAGCCTGAATTCAGTACTTTGGCGTCACAGGAATGGTGATGATTTGGCAGAGTATACTTCAGTGGGCTGAAGTATTGTAGCACAGGGCTCTAACTTTCTGTCTGAAAAAAGTTTCACTGGTACTTATGTCTATAATTTCATGATGGCAGTAACAAAAGTCTAGTAGATGGTAAATGAGTGGGTTTTACCGTCACCAACTTACCACTTTCTGTTTCTGCTTTCCTGTAGGAAGGGAGAGAAGACAGTGAAAGTATTGTCAGTAGCTGTGGCCAGAGGAGGCATCGCCATAAGATGTTAGAAACATCCAAACATGCCTCACATGAGCAACTTTTCATCATAATTCTTACCAAATGAAACCTATCAAAGATAATAGGAAACAAATTTATAAATATATTTCTATGTCCTAAGGTTATATTCACAAGGTCACATGAGTGCAGTTCAGAGGGGGGTTCATAGTCTTGTCGTTGGGTTCACACTGTGGTAAGCCCCAGTCTCAGAGCGCCTGCAGTCCTCAACTGGAGGAAGAGGAGGATCATGGGAAAATGTACCAACAACTCTACGCAGTGAACTTATGCTCTATGCAGAGACATGGGAAGGGTTTGGAGTTTTATGCTCTCTATGTTGCAGCACTTCAAGAAGCTTGGCTCTAAGCTGGCAGCTGGCTATTAACAGCCCTCTCCCCCTGCACGATGTTCTCACCTGCTGAGGATATGAGGGGTCGGATAGAGGCAGATACCTCATCCTCTACACTGGAAGATGAGTTCCCTCCAGACTTACTGGAAAAGACAAGAGGGGATAAAAAAGACAAAAACACATCACGGTATTAATGCAGAAAAGTAAAAAAATATATATCATGAAATAAATCAAACTACCAAGACGGCTGAAGAAAAACGTTTTTACATGGATCACAAAAGGGTAAATGTTAATAATTCATACCATAATGGCAATAAATGTAATTTATCAACTGTAAAATGTTCATGTTAAATGTACTGTAATAACTACTTAAGAGGCCGGATATCTGATTTCTTCCCTTTGGCAAAACCAATTGCAGAGTCAATCCAGTGATGTCACATGTCCGTGGCCATAAAAGTGAAGATTTTCAGTTATAATCATAGTTACACAGACAACCTACGAAGGCCTTCACTTTATAATATCAAAGTCATTCCTTATATTACTCTGATTACTTTCTGATTTTATCTGCACAAAGCATTAGGAATCATTCACCCTCTAGTCTCAGCTCTTCCAAATCCACACACTGGACTACTGATCAGTAAAATCTAAAATGCAGATTACATTACCCATACTGGTTCTTTCAACGTGTCCATTTTTTAAAGTCATTTAGACTCTGATAAATAGGATACTGCATGGTCCATATGTATTTATGACAGGGACCTGGACTGGCTTTACACAGGATAAGAAAACAAGCAGATGTTTTTAGTTCCATACAGAAGCGGGAAGTCTGAAACTTACAGATGATCAGCTACAGAGGACCATAATTCAGGAGTCTAAAGACTCATTTACAACAGAACCTCATTCACTTTTTGCCTAAATCTCCAACATAATTCAGAGTTGCCATTAGGTGCAAAGGGAAATAAAGCACTCTCTTTAAATCTAAAGATAAATAATTATTAAAAATCGCATTTCACAGCAGTACAAATATTTTACCATTGTCTGGTTGTCTGTAATTCAACAAATGTTTGTCTCACAAATGTATAAACAAAGTTGCTTGTTTCAATACAGGAAACACCTATGTTTGGTCTGACAACAACAAAAGCAGTAGAGCAACACAGACCATACTTTATCTAGAAAAGAGTAGAGAATAGAAAATATAAGAGTACAACTGTTAATTTATAGAGCACCTTTCAAGAAAGATACGCAACATCTCAGTAACACAGCATCTCTCTCAGAGGGTCTCTCGTTGTCTGACAGGCTCACTGACACAAAGCCACAGAAGTTAAACTAGAATGTGAAGTGATGAAACACTTGAGTCTAGTAAGATTAGTATTAAACTCATAAACAAGGCTTGTGGTAGTGCGTGTGAGTTACTGTACAAACTCTGGATGACAGAACCTTCAAAACACATTACACACACGGGAACTAGGCGGCTGATAGGAGCGCTAATTACAGCTACTGAAACTGTTTCACTGGTACAGTAGGCGTGAGTAGAACTGATGGAGTAAATAGGCATGAGTCATAAGCAGACCTGAATCAGAGTAGATTTGAAAATAAAGTAGGACTGACAGTCGATGAGATTGTAAGCCTTTTATGGGGGAGTTAATGGACAAAATGTACCTTATCTGGTTAAAATATACATAGTGTCTATATTACTTTAACCCATTTCTGCTCAGGGGCGGTGTGGACACACACCGATTCTGTTTTTGACTGCATAATATACTGTCACTCTCTTATTCTACTTACTGTATTAAATATCTAAAAATGAAAGGCTGAGGTATCCTATTTCAGAGCACAAGCTGTTTTTCTGTCAGTATACTACTATGGATCAATGGATGGAACAACTTGTAAGTTGTTTATACAGTTTACAATACACAAATTCACAGCTACTTTAAAGAACAATGTGTTATGTTTGTGCTTAGTTTATGAGACAGACAATGGGAAAGCGTGTTTTTCTGTTACTTACCCTTGGACTCGTCCTCTCTTTTGCTCCTGCTGGAGCCGGATGTTCTCAAGCTTCAGGGGACTGGGGATGAAGCCGATCTCACAGCCCTCTTTCACTAACCGACCGATCCACCAGTCATTGTTGAACTTCTGAGAACGACAACATTAAAGAACAAAAAAAAAAAAAAAAAAAAAGAGAAACAAAAAATAATAATAATAAAAACTCTCATGAATAGGTTCACATTTGATAGATTTTTGGCTGACAACCATCAACACAGGCAAATATGCAGTAGGCACCATGTTTCATTACCTCTTTTATGTGAAGGAAATCCTTTGCATCGAAGGAGATGGCTGTGGCTGGTACTGGAACATCCTCATCCAGTGCACCACAGTAGCTGACATTGGTCCTTACTGCAAATGCCACAGGCTTCGTCTAGAGTGTGAAAACACATTTGCAATTAGATTACACAAATCCTAATATTTTTGTGTATGAAGAGCACTTTTGATATCCGAGACAAAACCTACATGGCTGGAATAAGTATTTATGTGTCACTGGAAAATGTCTGCCTTTAAAAGCTTTTCTCAGCAAAAAAAATTATTGATTGTCTGGATTTAAGGATTGTAGGCACCAACGTTCCTAACTCCTATAAGGCCAAAAGGAGACCAGTCTGTGTATTTACAGTAAGCACAGAAGAATTTGGTGATCAAGTGTCGCAGGGTGGCTACCTTGGCTCTCTCCAGTTGAATGGCGGCCTGCTGCTCCCTTTCCTGACGGCTCTGTCCCGGTCCTTGGCTCTGGCTTGGGCTCTGGCTCTGGACCTGGCCCTGCACCTCCCGTTCCTCCTCCAGAGAGACATCTGAGTCTGATGGTCTGCTAGTATAAGAATCAGCTGAGCCCTGCAAACAGAAATCAAATTGTAAGTTACTGATCTTACATTCCTAGGGTTATGGTCCATTATACAAAGTGTGAAAAAGTGGGAAAACCTTAAGACAGAGACTAGACTCAAAAACTGCAGTCCTGCTGAAGGGAGTTAAAATACTGTAGACTCGACTTTCTTGCCGGTCAGCGATGTTGTAAAATTTTACCCTGCCCAGCAAGTGCAGTAGCCAAAGCTGCATTTAGATCAACAGGAAACTGGACTATAAACAGAACTGTGAATGTGTGATCACGCCATGGCTAATAAAGATGAGCACTCTACTTGTAATTCATTGATGATTCACTGTTAAAAATCCATTTATGTTGAGTCACAAAAACACTACACCTTTCCATACAGTGAGACCCTGATCCAGTACTAGCTTTTTCTCTCTAAACATTCAAACAGCACAAAAGCTCTGAGGTTCATATAGACATTAAAAGGAACTGTAACTTCATCTAAATTCAGAATTGCTTAGAACAATGAGATCAAAAGAGAAAAATAAAACTTCCTTTATTTTCTTTATTATCTACTTTATTTCTTTTTTCTTCTTTTTATGAGAAGACTATCACAGGTTTTGGTTTCACCGTGCCAAGTCACCACACTGGACTTGCTACTCTGACTGCAGACCAGGTGAAACGGATTAGGAGGAAGATCCGACTGCCAGGAGAAACTCGGACAAAGTGGAATTTTTATTCCTGTATTGTCAGCGGTTTTTATGACCACACACAGCCAATCTCACTCTGCTAGGATGTTAGCCAAGCTGACATCCATTATGGACAATACCTCTCACCCGCTGCATCAGACAGTGGAGGCTCTGTGCAGCTCCTTCAGCGGCAGACGGATACACCCTCAGTGTAGAAAGGAGTGGTATCACAGATCTTTCATTCCCACCGCTGTAAGACTGTACAACTCAACAGTTTAACTGCATTCTTCTGGTCATACTGTTCCAATTTAAAATATTACTACATAATTCTTAAAAAACTTTGAAATATCACAGCGCAATTCTGTAAATACTTTGTAAACATGTTGGAAAATACCTGTATTATTTTGATATTTACTTCTCTTTCTTGCACCTTAACTGTATCTGTAAGTTGCCTAACAAGTAAATTTCCCCGCTGTGGGATCAATCAAGTTTGACATAGACAATTCTGGATAGTGATGAATTTCATCAATGTTCATCATGACTTGACTCTTCACAATATCTTTCCAAGGCCTGTGTGCACTTTTGGCATGTGACATGTTAACATGATCCAAAACTAAAACGAGTGGCAAATATCTCTTTCCTTATGAAAAGCTATCAAAAGCTTACCCCCCATTACGCCAGAAAAAAAAACAAAAAAAACAAACTATACTATGTGGCTCTAAATATATATGAATTTGTAAAGCTCTAGTTCAAACACATTGGGTCATAAGACAAAGTGAATATAAGCTATTCGACAAAATAAGGACATTCTACATCAATGATGTATTCATTTAGCATTTCATATTTTGGAGTATACAAAAAGTATATGAAAATCTAAATCATCTGCTTTCAAGAGACAAAAACATTGTTAATTATTTGACAAATGCTACTGAAACTAAACTCAGGGTGTGTTTGTGTCACTTTAGCCAATACTGTAGTATTATCACCCACTGTATATATTTCTGCTAAACAAAGCTGACAGTAATGGAGCAGCTGCTGCATTGGGACAAATATAAATATATAATATAATATAAATAATATTTTGTACTTGTGCAGGTGTTTGACAGCTGCCCATTATTAGTGATGTGTTTGATTAGTCAATTTAATCAGTAAGACTTCGGTTTTCTGATCTGCCCTCACACACTTGATTCACTGTTGTGTGTTGATCATGCAAATGTCTTCCATCTCTTTTACATTGAAACACTTCCAGCGGTTGAAATGTGAATGATTCTTTCTGCTCTCTCTTGAAAGCCTTTTTGGTGAAACGTCACATATACGTTTCCCACCTTTTGCATCCTGGCCTTTCTTTATTCATACAGACAAACTACCTATTATTCAAGACCCAGTTGTGTGGCTACCAATATTTATTTTTCAGAATTTCCCCAACAATACAAGATGGGCTGCAATCACATTCAAAAACACAGTTTACAATAACAACTTTAGATGTTGGTTTAGTTGGACTCATAAACAAAGTTATTTCAAAGTTATGTCTTTGAAATAATTTATCACCCTTCTAAATGAACCTGAAGTACATGTACTAATTATTATATGGGCCTATTGGGCACTGGTCGAGGGGGCCCAGAGGGTCAGGAGGCACTAAGTATTCATATCTCCCAGACAAAACAACCTAATAACCTAACCTAACAACTAATACACTAAACAACAACAAAAAATACAAAATGATCACAAAGAGACACAAAACTACCACTAGTAGTGTACTACTACTACTACTACTACTACTACTACTACTACTACTACAGTAACTTTAACTGCCTTTCAAAACTAAGTGAAGTGATGGCAAACTGCAGTTTAGCATGAAGGGATAAAGTACAGAAAAGGGCACAAACAAGTTCATCGTGTCAACATAAGCAGCATTACAGCGGTAGCATCAGCATAAGGACTTATCTGTGTTTTGAAATTGGACAAACACTGTAAACATAACTAACACGTGATGCACAACTGTTTGGAAAGTTACTGCAAAGAGCTTTGATGATAAAGTACAACATCACACTGAGTCATAAAGGTGTGCTGCTGGATTATATCCTCAGATTTCTGAATGTTTGTCTTTTAGTGACACCTTTCTACTGTACATTAACCTTAGCCGATTTTAGCAATCAAGGGAGCTAATGGAGGCCTTCACAGTTTGTGACTTATGTTTTGTTTTTTGTTTAGTTACTGTGAGTGAGCACACCATCAGCTATTTTTAATTACTCCAGTCCTTTGAGACTTGCTAGAATTCACCCTGCAACAGCACGAGGATTCCTGTAATGCTACATTTTTGTGCTTGGACATGACTGGATCAAGTGCTTCCTTCTGCTGTGTTAATCTAAACAATCAGCAACTAGTGATGATTCAATTAAGCAAGACCATTAGTCTCAAGAAGATCAATCACGCTAGTCATCACAGCTAAGCACTTTTTGTTTTGTTTTTTTCCCCACAAGCTAGCAGTAGCAGGGTCTGACTTCAGCACACTGTGCAAGTGTGGATTGTGCAAGTGGCACATTCAAGGAGTTCAAATCATGTCTTAATTTAAGAAGATACAAACACACTTAACAATAAATTAACAGAAAGGTCATAAACTGGAACAATATCAAATATTTCTCCTGGATAGGTCAGGAGAATTTCAGATGTACTGTATTAAAAAGGGTACTGCACTAACTGCACCCCTCTCAATCAGTCATGGAAAGTGATGATCAATACAGTTGACTTGCACCTCTTCTGTGGCTCTAAAGTTCTAAAGTTTTGTCAAATCTAATCCTGATGTTGACACAGTAGTGTTAATAGGGTTATCTCAGGCTCTGTATTTTTTAACAGAAACACAGCGCTGTGGAATCGTAAAAACATGAACCAAATGGGGAATGTCTATTGAAAGATGCTACTGAGTTGCATTATGGGAACTGAAGGAAGAAGGGTTTTGGGGTTTAACACATACCACACATTAAAAGTCAGAATATTTCATCCTCTGTTGATTGGATGAATCATGCAGTAGATCAGACATCTTGGTGCAGTAATTATTTAACAATCATAAATATAAGTCAAGTCTCTCTACTGTTTATGGAAGCATAAACTGTGTCCTAAAAATAGACTCTTCAAATTCTCTTCATATGGTTGTCCAATAATCACTCAGTCTAACATTAACAAGCCCTTCTGAATATAATTTCATCTATCTGTGTGGAAGCTTTGGGGGGTGCACTGTAGCATCCGAGCTATTATCCAATGGAGTAGCTTCAGCATGTGACTCATCAGCATCAGAATCCACTTAATGACATCACGATGCATGTTTCGCAGAGCCTATTCAACACACAGTCATAGGGACAGATATGAAATGCTCGGCGGAACATTTTTTAAAAAGTGATAAACGTAAAACACAAGCCTTTAGCATTTTAGTGTGGCTGTGTTATGGGCATTAGAAGAGAAAAGAACACCTTCTCCTCTTCCTCTTTGAATCAGGGCTCGGTCCATCTCTGAAAGGTACAGAGTGTGATGAACGGTAAATGGCTCCTCTTGGCTCTGGTGGTTTCCTGACATCCGTTCTTACAGCCTTATACAGCAAATACAGAACCACACATCACAAGCACATGCATATTTAGAGAGAGATATACAGAAATGTGTGAATGTCACTCATCAGAAGCCATCTGCCTAATGTGCAAACCTCCCTACACACACACACACAGCAACACCCACCCACTCACCCAACCCCCTTCCAGCCAAGCATAGCCCACGATCACGCTACACTGTACCGTTGGCTAACCCATCAAAGGCCTCTTATGTGTGTTGGTGTGTGTGTGTGTGCACAGCTGAGCTGCTTCCATCAATAAGAGAGCACAGAAGCAAGATTCACACATACACACACACCCAAACACTCACCGCCTCCGAGTCTTCAAATCCATGCAGGTACAAATTGTCATACATGGAGGTTTGATATTCCGAAGAGCACCTTTAGAAGAATGAGGGAGAAAAAATGAGAGTGGAGGCAGAGGAGGAAGGAGGGGGCACCACAGAGGGAAAAAAAAGGCTGGATGGGGGTGATGACGACAATCCCGTCTCTCCACAGCAGAGAAGAATAATTTAAAAAAATATCTCCCCTCCCGTCGGATCACGCCTGGTCCTCCGGAGGCCCCGTGGCTTGATAGATGCAGCTTCTACCTGATCCCACAGTGCTGTTGGCTGCTCACATTATAGGATGGAGAGGCTCTCCCTGGAGGTAGCCCAATCCTGGTATTTCATTTCATCAAGCTTCCACACACACATGCACACACACACACACAAACATATATATATATACACACACAGCAAGAGCAGAAGAGGCAGGAGCAGCAGCAGCAGCAGCAGCAGCAGCAGCAGAAGAGCAGCGGATCCTTCCTCAATATCCAAGCCTGATGACAGACCCACTGTTCAAGGAGCTGATTGGCTGGCTGGCTGTCCACTCAGCTTGGATGAGCGCTCTCCTTGATTTTCTTTTTTTTTTTTTCGTGCAGGGAGGTAGCAGGGATCGGGTGAGGGGGAAGGAGGAGTGAAAGAGGGGAGCAGCATCCTCCATTTCCCTGTTACCCCTTATCCTCACTGCTTATTTACAACAAAGCAGACAAACACATTTAATTTGGTTCTAATAAAAACAAGGTTTTATGAATTTATACATTTGAGCCATTCATTTTTATGAACAGTTAATTTCCTGCTGAGAATCAAATCAACATTAATGTGCATGTATTTATGTTTTGTATATATATTTTTTTACCTAAATGGGAAACTCTAGTTTGGGTTTGTTGTTATACAAGAAATAGATTTGGTGCTGTATACAGTATTGTTCAGGCACCACCATCTATACTGAGTTCGGCTTTTTCAATTTTTGTTTTTTCTGGCTTAATACTAACATAATGGAAGTATATCTAGTGTGAACATACTGACATAAGCTTGTAAAAACCCCTCAGTGTTCTCTATGAAAGCAACAGTATGTTCAGATATTTTATTTATTGCTAGCCTTTGTTTAAAGTCCAGCTACACTGAATGAAATTGGAAAACAATAAAATTAATCATCTTGAGAATCTAGGGCTCCATCAAACTGTTTTTTCATTATCTATTAATCGATTAATTACCTTCTCAATTAACTGAGTCATTATTTAGATTATGACAAGTCAGAAAATACAATTGTTTCAGACTTGGATTGTCTGAAATAAAGTATACTAATACCAAATATAGTCGACTTAATGTAATTTCGGTTGTGTCACTGGATTAAAACATTCTTTCTGCACGGCATCTAAGAAACACTTTGTGTCTCTGTCCACATGTAAAGTGTAATGAATACTGAGGCAGACAAGTACATTGATAGATATCTACGTCAAATTTAAAGGATAGTTGCATAAAAAAGTGTAGGAAATTTGATAAGTGATGAGGGGACATTTATTCTCTTGACACTTGACTTCGACAGCCCTAATATTACAGCAGTGAACAACACACAGGGTATTAGGTATAAAGTAATACAAAATGCTAATATCAGGGAAAAATACAGCACCATCAAACATGCAGAGGCAGTAACCACCTATATCTGTTCTAGACCATCCTAAAACCTACTTATATCCATGAGGTCCAGGTAAAACTTTATCTTCAAAGTATGTATGGATATCAATATGCTGGAAAACAGTGCTCTATTTTTTAAAAATATACTGTATTCAACAAGGAGTTCTTCCAGAGTGCTACTGAATTCACTGGAGCTGTACATATTAAAACCTGAATTAGATATGTGTATGTCTGCAGAGTCTGCAAATAAAATTCTTTATACCCATGATAGACAGAAGCCTACTTATTGTGTGGATTTTCCTTACTGATTTCTTTATAGTTTTGGCCACTGGCACCTTAAAATCTATTTCAGCTTGGTGTACCTAATCCTCTCTAAGCATTAATAGAACCTTTGAGAATACACTACTATCATCTATTGTATATTACAGTTACAAATAAAGCTACATTATACAGCTCTAAATTATACACATCATAAATATTGTATACTATCTGCAACCTACACTTTGCTGAACCAGTCTGTGCACTTGGTAAAAGGTAGTGATGTGCATCATTGCAGTGGCTATATCTATATATGGTGCAAAGGGAGCAGAGTCTGCATGGGGGTTGAAGATCCGCTGATACATTATGCATTGTGTATTTTGCATTTTTTTAGTCCAACACATGAAAATACACAGTCATGTAGAAAATTAATGATGTTTCGAAAGTTTAGACAGAGGGATTAAACAACACATAACCTGGTAACAAATATGCACATGAACATGCACACATGCACTTTTAATGCTAAATATTTTGCTGACTACGAGCTACTTTTGTATCAGAAAAATATGCGTTTTACACACCAATATATTTTATAAAAAATAAGGTTTGCTTTTCCTCATACAATCATGCACTGTGTAACACAGTGTCTCGTGTGTAGTGATCTTTGTCTCCTGGTAAATTCCAAACTCCTACTGGAAGAAAATTACTGCCCTCTGCTGTCAACAATCATACGTATCATCTCCCTTAGCTACGTCAAATGTCTCAGGTGTGATTCAAACAACTGTAAAACACGCTCATCAGCTCATCACTGTAAAGGGTCAGTAGATGTCACAAAGTCCAGACAGTTCCTTCAACCATAAACATTGTGCACAGAAGCTTAACCACAAATGAATGAGACACAAACGAATGAGATCAGCTTAACATAGAAACATCTGTTCATTATACTGATGTGATTTCCATAAAGTTAGAGCTGCTTATACTCTCTCCTCACAGAAGATAACAACCAAACTGTGGAAACATTAGCAGGTCTCTCAGCATTATGTTTTTCTTCAACATTTAAGAACTATGTACCCATTTGAATAGAAACCTACTGTATGTCCCAGGTTTTGGGCTGCAGTTCACTACCTGTCTGAGGATGAAGCTGGTCGAGGTGGTGCTGCCATCAGACCTCTTGAGTCGACTCCTCCGGGAATAAGTGCCTCGGTTCACCTGCACAAAAAATAATAATAAATAAAAAGATATATAAAGATTTAATTGGCACAATAAGGTCAAATAATAGGGTAAACTTTAGAAGCATCTAGTCACGTGTATAAATGCCACAGCACCCAAAACACATTCACCACAAGTAAATGGTTCTGCATTATGTTTCTCTTGTCTACATACTTTTTTTACTTACCTCCTGACTTTCTCTTTCTTTCTTTTTCTCTTCCAAAAAGTCCAAATATATCCACAGAGTTCATCTCTAGGGAGCTAAATTAATTATCTGCCAGTGATTTGCCCTATTTCTTTTCAAGTCTCCAGAGTTAATGACAATGTCACCGTTAAAAAGTCAGAACCTAGTTCCCTGAATTTATAAAACAGGGCCATTAATCTGGGTCACCATCTATCGTCTGTCTCTCTCTCTCTCAGTCTCTCAATTCAAGCCAACAGCCCAAAGCCAAGAGATATGACGGATAAAGTTAGCTAAGTCTATAAATAGCAAGCCATTAATATCAGCACGTAGACTCAATTGATCAGTTAAGGTGAAGAAAACTTTGCAGGCTGACACAGTCAGATACTGTATCTTTAGACACAGAACTTCAGTCAAAAATCAGCTAATTCTATGAGGCACTCCTTAAAACATATTATAAACCCAAATCAGTTAATACTCATTTTGCTTAATTGCTTATTTATTTGACATACATTTTGTCCCACCTAGCATCTGTTAATTTAAATAATGAGATATAAATAAGGATATAAGGGATAATATCTTAAAAACATTAACAGGACAACATGGTTACAATACGAAAAAATAAACAGGCAGCAAAAACAACAGGCAGAACGGTGTTATACTTAAATAAATGATAATGTTGTTAGGTGTTTGGTGTGCAATTTGTAACTGTAAGAAAGAAGATAAATAACCCATGTATTACACTTACACAACACCCTAATGAGAGAAAACAAAAAGTTTCTGCATACATATTATTAATAGCTACACATTTACACATGACATGTTTAACACACCTGCAGGTTTTTAAAGGCTTCCAAAAATAGATCTATGTCCTTTAGTTGTTATACATATCACGGAGATATACAGAGGTGAATGTTATCAAAGACGTTTTATTTATTTAGATGTTTTTTATGTGAACCAGCTCTGACACGTTTTATTTATTTAGATATTGTTTATGTGAACCAGCTCTGACACGTTTTATTTATTTAGATATTGTTTATGTGAACCAGCTCTGACACGTTTTATTTATTTAGATATTGTTTATGTGAACCAGCTCTGACACGTTTTATTTATTTAGATATTGTTTATGTGAACCAGCTCTGACACGTTTTATTTATTTAGATATTGTTTATGTGAACCAGCTCTGACTTGTGCACACAGTGTTTTCTGTGTGTTTCACCTTGTTCGTTATCACAGACTGAAGAAGTGAAATGTCAGGTTCAAGTCCAGTTCTCGGAGAACGGAACCAAAACTGAAGTCACCAGCACCGGGACACAGGGTAAAACAGTTTGTATACACGGTTCTGTCGTTTTGACTACAGTTATCCGAGTACCGCTGGTATTCGTGTGCCGACTAAGCTAGTTGTCTCCAGTACTTTGGTACTAAACCCGGTTCGTTGAAGTGTTTTCGCGGACGTGTCTGAAGCGAATGAACAATGAAACCAACGTATGTTGTAATTGACTAACGTCCCGTTAGCGAACTTTAACGGTCCTACCTGAAAGATGGGCGCCTGGATGCCCTCGCCGATCTTGTTCCGTATGTAGATGTGTCGGGACATTTCGGCCAGGACATCGGTCCACAGGGCCGGCTGCTCCGGTCCAGCCCAGCGGGGGGGCGCCGGGTTCCGGGCTGCGTGCTCCAGCTTCGCGCCGCGCGGCGGCACAGCACGTGCGCTCGCGAGCTCCTCTCCTCTCAACGGTCCGCCTCGAGACAGGTGCTCGGCTCGGTCTGCCGCGCGCGCCTGACTGATGGACGGAACTACTTTAGAAACCGGAGGGGGGGGGGCGAGCAGGACAAGTGTCTTTAAAAGACAGTTTTACATATAACAAGAGACTATTTTAGGATCAAACCAGCAACAGGGAGAAATTAATCACGTACTTCTACAATTTATTGTTATTGTTATTTAGTATGAGGGGAATCATGGATTTGACGGTCTTGTGGACGGTGTGATGTTCCTAACCCGGGGTCATGACCCCACACAGAGTAAAATAAAATGAGATTTCAGATTTAGCTTTCTTTAATATTCATCTGTTATGTTTTTAAAATAAAACAACACATTAGTAGCCTATTGGATGTTATTAATGGATTAGACCAGTGGACCTAATAGGTGAATTAGTGCATCAGTGCCTCTGATTGACTGTTAACATGTGTTGTTGCAAAGTCAATTATACAACTTCAACATATCAGAAGATTACAAAAAAAAACAAAAAAAAAAACATGCAAAATGACAACAAACTGGTTCAAAACGACCAAAAGACCTGCAATGGTAAGACACAAAATGAACATGAGCAGATTTAGATACTGGCTGGAAAAGTTCTGCAAACACAAAGTCAAGTTCTAAATGTGACACTAAATTCAGTCACTATCCCAACACTATGCAATATAGCCTATGAAAATAATACTTCCATATATAAATAATCATTCAGGTCCCTATACACCAGCTTTGTCACTGGATCTACTGCTCTAAATAATAATAATAACAGAACATTGAAGAATGCCCTCCACCCTTTTGAAAGCCTGAATGTTGATAGTTCTGAAATAGGCCATTAGATTGTGCATGAGCTCTCACCACAAGTTATCTATAAAACTCAGGTATAAGGAATATGAAAGCTGCTGCAAAATCTTACTCTTTAAATAGAATATATAGAGCATGATTGCTTCTTTGTCCTGTAGCTGCTGCTTTACCTTCACCAGAATATTTCTCAAAATGTAGGCTATTCTTTCCTCTACCTGCATAGTTTTTCCTGAGCCCCTGGGAAGTGAAGCCAAGTGTAATAATGTGCATGCTTCATGATTGCCAAGCTGTTCTTGTATTTAAAAGCTCTGTCCCCAGAGGTCCTGTTAAAAACAGTTTTTGAAGGCACTTTCACAGGTAATGTTTCCATTTGATGACATTTCCATGTGTTGGACAGTGCAAAAGCTTCCTCTGAATCCTTTTGATCAGACCACTGCAGCCCAGTATTACGCAACCCTCAGAAACATTTTGAATAACAGCTTGTTTTGCAAGATCATTATTTTATGTCACTTTTAAAACCTGAATATACAATATGTATGCAGTGATCTAAAAAAACTACTGATAAGAACATGGAAAGAATACTCTGAGGTAAAATTACCATTAGCAAGACTAGGGGAATATTACTAACTAATGATAATGTAATAGGTTGCACAACAGCTAATATGAAACATAATTACATCAGGGGCATAATTTTCCAAAGTTAAAGTATAAAACTCTCTCTTAGTGTTTACCTGGACTATACCACTCTGTAGTGCCACTCTGTAGTGGAAGAATCACAATAAACGGGGTAATTTAGAAAAGCTGCAACTTTGCAAGATATGCATCTACCATTGAGGCTTTATATCAGCATTCGTATGAAAACCTATTTTATGACAGACTAAAAATATAGAAATATCTTTCAGTAAATCGTGTTTATTCCGTGTTTAGTTTCCCTTTGACCAGCAGATGTCAGCAGTATCAAAATGAAGGAAACTGGAAAAGCATCACAAGTGATTTCTGGACCTCAAGAGGGTGATGTTGTACCACAGACAAAGTAAAATACTTTCTAATGGTGAATACAGAGCATTGGTATACTCAACAGACAGCTGTATAAAAGGCTTTTAGTGGTGGTAAGGCACATTTCATCTCATTATATTCCTGTAAGTGCTGTCATTTTTAAACTCCTGTTATCAATGTTCTGCAGCTTATACTGTGGTGATTTTAATCATGAAGGTGGATCACACGAGGAATATTTAATAATCTTATTAAATTATAAATAATTTAAGTGAATTTTAAGTAAATATGCCAGGACATTTGTCCTTTTTCTGTTTTATATAATTGCAATATTGTGGACTGTAGCAATATTTTAACTGTAATAACCAAAAAAAAAAAAAAAAAGAGTCCCAGAAGTAACAAATGTCACGGTCCGACTGCTCCATACTGTATGTGTCTGAACACTTCTTGTGTCATGGACGTTTGTCTGCACAGGTTTGGTACTGGTAGCACTCCTGAAGGTTGTGGAATATCTGCAGGCTACAAAAGCTGCAGCTCAATTATCTGTCTTAATCTGATCTATCTGCAGCCTTTGACCCCCCAGATCCTCCTTTCTACACTTTCAGAGTTAGGCATCACTGGTACAGCTCTGGCCTGTCTTAAGTCCCACTTGTCTGGACGTACCTTAAAGTTTCTTGGCAGGGGCCATTCTCTAATCTCACTGTCTCTCCCCTGGCGTGCCACTTGGCTCAGTTCTTGGTCCTCTACGCTTCTCCATCTATACTACATCCCTAGGTTCCTGCTGTTTCCACTGGATGACTACACATCTCTGCATGCCTTGCTGACATCACTGCTTGGATGAGAGAGAGGCATCTCTCAGTTTCATGTAAAAAACATCAGGGGAATATTCTGCTGTTCCCGCCACCAGGTGTATCTATTGGTCCCTGTATTCATCAGGTAGGTTGACCTGCCTGCACAAAAGTCAGACACATAATCTCCATGTTACACAAGATAAAACTGTTCAAGATCTTTATGACTTACCTGCATGTCCTGTCTGTCTTCTCTCAAGCGTTGTCAGTTATTAAAGACATGACGGAGTGTGACGTGATGTCACAGTGACAGAGTGAAGTAATACAATATCATACATACATGTACATGGTGGAATATTAATACATAACACTTACTTAGTGGTGCCACTACTCAAATGCATGAACAACATTTATACTGTGAATAGAGAGATAACAATAGCCTATTTTTCATATATTCTATTGGCAGAAAGTTAACATTCCAGCTTCTCAGTGGTAGATGTTTTCAGGTTTTTCCCAAAATATTTGATACCCTGGAAGCCACAAAGCTACTGTGCAAGGGCTAACTGATTTTCAATATTGTGAGCAGGAATACCAACACATAAATAAAAAATCCACTGCAAAAACTGGTTGTAATGTGACAAAAGCACTTTCTAATATCTTCAGTCATGGCTAGGGCTTTACCACGTAGAAGCAAAATATTGGCACCAAAACTGATTTATTCAATTTGATTTTTACAGTTTTTTATACAGTGTACATTGTACAAAAATATAGAGTACCAAAAGTTCACAGTGTTGGAAAGGCAGCATTCAGTCAAATTCACATCATTCACAATCTTATTGAGAAGTGTTGTGTTTCTGGGAAGCAAAATAACTGCTTTTCATATTGTTTTCTCATGTAAAAGTGCAGGCTAATACTTATACACAAGCACCAAAACAAACATGAACACATATTATCAGGGCAGTTTGTTTCACATAACACACTGTAAATGGTGCAAAACACCTGACTACATTTCTTAGTATTTACAATATAGAAAGACAAGACACTGTATGCAATATACATTTTACAGCACATACTAACTTAAATATAAATGCTACTGTAATGGAACATAACAGAAAACCCAGATGGTGAATATTTGAACTTGTTTTCAAAGTTAAAAGCCATGTGCAGATTTCCCCTGTGATATTAGAATTATGAATTAATCTGACATAGTTTTATTTGTAAACCTTTTAAAACTTTTAAAATACTTGGTTGAATTCATGAATGCAGGGAAATGTCTTTTTTTATCTGTAGTATCCATTGTGGCTTTTCAGCTGCAAAATGTGCAAAAACTAGATATTTTACACTTTTTAGAATACATTTTAAATACTTAATTTTGACATCACATGGGTCATCTAGCACATTTGACCAAATAAATGCTTATACACTGTTCTCCATAATGTGTGGAAAGAAGCAAAAGAAATCGGAAAAACATTTATACAAGTACAGCGATGTTAAACTGGTAAATGTGACAATTGAGTCCAGGAGGCTACTGGTTGCATGTAGTACGAGCACTAATACCTCATATAGGTAAAATTCAAATATACAGAACGCACAAAAACACTCACATTAGACAGTTTAGAGTATCAAGTTCACTTTACCTGCAGGATTTTGGATTGTGGGAGGAAACTGGAGTCCTGGAGAAAATCCTTGCAGTCATGGAAAAATGTAAAAGGTCAAAAAACATGTTTTCTACATGTTCTCCTCTAATGTGTTCACGATTATTTGTATTCCAAAGCGTAAAAAGAAAGCATAGCTGTAGTCCATAAAATTCATGTTTGCTTTGTTTTCTTTAAACCTCAAAGTTATAACTTTTCACTTTGTTGCAGAACAATTTCTACATACAAAAAGGTTATAGGATGTTTTTTACTTTCCTGGCAGCCATTGTTTTCCATTTATTTCAGCACACTATGGAAAACAAGATTTAAAGACTTGAAACCTGCTTGAGCAAGTTAACCCATCACTGTAATATGTACAGTATTGTGGTGTTACTTTTTGTTGACACCTAGAGCTGCATTATATTTGGTGATTGGTAAGCAATAACCTCAATGCATTCACATCCAGAAAAAAGGAATGAGACAATAAATGCCCTTTCTGAAGCAAAATATCTTCTTCAGCAGATACAATAAAAAGATCCAGGAAATATTTAATATAGCCTACTGACAGGAAAGTCAGCACAGATGACTTTCCTGTCAATGATGTGCATAGTGAGACCCCTTCAGTGTTGTTTTCCTGGTAAAAGATGCTAAACATAAAAATTAAAGCAAATATGGCAGAAATCTGCAGGTCTCTGTTATATTGTTTTGTTCCATTCGCATGATGTGAAGGAAAACGTGTGGACATGTTTCACAGATATTCATCTTTGCTGATGGCAGCACACAGTCAACAAGTGCCCACGTCTCCTGTAGAGAAGCAAACAGTAAGACTGAGTCCTCTGAGGACCTCTGCCAAAAATATATAAAGTCTGCACAACAATAACCAGCAGATGAGTGTCTTCTCAGACCAGTGGAGATCCAGGTATATACAGTAGTTAGTGTGAAGTCGAGTTGAAGCCCTGGAGTTTGGAGTCCTACCTTGCTTTCAACCTGACCTGAGCGCAAATAGAGCATCTCAGGGTGGGTGAAGTGAGAGGAAGGGGACACCGGTACCCAGCTGGACCTGGATCCTTGAAAACATGGGAGGTACTGTAAAGGCTGTTGTGTGCCCTAAATTTGTAAGAAGGACTGCAGTCTACCTGAGTGCACGCAGCTTCTTGTTGGTGACTGACTCATTGTCTGTGTGACCAGTGTCTGTGTGTCTCAATCCAAAAGAAAACAACCACATTTTGAAAAATGGGAGAAAACTAGGCGGCCAGGTTTCACAAGAGACTTTGCACCAAACCAACCAACCAATCCAAAAGCACACTTAGTTTGATCAGATTAGTAATGTCTGCAAATACTCACTTTTGTTTCCTATGAATATACACCGCCGGCCATCACTTTGTTTTGTTGGACGGAGCATTCGTAAGTGAACCTTTAGCCAGATAACAAAAATGTTCTCTTCAGCTTAAATCTTAGAATCCAGTAAAAAAATTCTGTTCAGACAAGAACCCAGTAGTATGTATGTGTAATTGGTTGTATATGGTGCACACACACCTTCAGAACACATGGTCAGCAGATGGCACACAAGTCAGTGCTTAACAATCTTTGCTGCAGCAACTCAGTAAAAAGTTGTAGCAGTAACTGCACAATGTGAAATGCAGTTACATGAAGCTGCAACAATTTTCTACTGAAGAAACACTGAAAGAAATAATAGACATTGGAAAATCTGGCCAAATAAACTGAAACTGTTTGTAGACAGCTTGTTAAGTCGTTTGGGTGAACTGAACTTTAGGATTTCATCAACAAGGTAGATTTTGTCGTTTCATTTTAGACTTTCTTGACCAAAAGGATAGTCTATCAAAATCCTGGGAAAATTTGGAACCTTTCAGAGTGGTAATGTTAGAAAAGTAGGTTGGTTTTCTCTCAGCTCTGCATGTAGGATCTGCAGGGGGAGTCTTGATGGAAGTCATACTTGCTCAGGGTTGAAGGGTAATAGGTGGTGGTGAACATATTACTGGAGGGCAGAGGCGAGGGGAAGTGGTTACACGTCTCGTCATTCACATGAAGATTGTTTTTGTTTAGCGTCTAGATTAAGACAGAGAAACAGTCGGTCAGCTAAAGCCACAGAGTGCAGCAAACAATGACTTCATAGAAAATGAAACAGCTGAACTGGTCTACCTTAAACTCCATGGGGATGTACTTTTCATTCTTTGGTGCGGAGTTGCCCTGCTTGTTGTAGCTAAGGTGGTTGGGTGTGCTGGGGTGGATGACTGCTGACTCTGCTGATGGTCGATTCATGTGGTGGCAGTAGGTGTAAGCCAGTGCTGACAGTAGTGCTGCCGCAAAGAAACTAGCTGAGCCCACAGCCACAAGCTGGAACAAGGTAAAGGCTGGAAGCAGTTTGGGTAAAAGAGAAGGAGAGAGCAGAGACAGAGGATGAGAAAAACTAATAAAACCAAAAATGTTGACTAATTGTTACGTAAAAGCATGAGTTCTGTCATGGGGAACAAGTATCTCAGGTGAGTCTATGCCACCACCTGTGCATCTTCAAGCTGGATGGAGACAGATTTATCCTTAACCTAGGTCATGAAATTAGTTTTCTAACCTTTTTCAAACATATCTGGAGTCAGTTTTGAGTTGTTTCCTTGAATAACAATCAAGTCAGAGCCAGAGGATTAAAAACTGGAACGTTATCTTCCAGTGCCAGATGCAGGAAAATGACAACAGCTGCATGTAAACTTGACAAAGGTGAACATGTGGTAATTTAAATTACAGAAATAATGATTAAATGTATTTTAATTTATTCAACTGATGTGACAAATAAAATAATATGTACTTTTAGCAATTGCTACTGCAGATTCAATGTTAATTGTATGGATGATGGCCTGATTCTGGACAAGATGGACAGAAGAGGGGTAAAGTAATTAAGTAATTAAATAAAGTAATTAGGAACAATCATCATGGAAACATATATAGCCAAATAGAATTCCATTGCAGTCTGGCTGGTAAATGCTATGTTGCTTTGTACAACAACTATGAAGGGTAAACAGTAGTAGTCCCTATAGGACAGGACAGGAAAATCCTTTATAATGCTCTTTATTATTTGTCACTATCTGCTATCTAACTCAATCAGGCCAGAAACGACACCAATCCCCTGCCACAGGGGGCCAAATGTCGTAAATAAAAGTCAATATGCTACCTACTATGTGGTACATAAACAAGGAAACAAGCCAGTAACCTTGCTTAGGTGTTGCTAGATGTTCAGAGACTGCAGTTAAACTGAGGTGACATTGATTTTCTTTGGATACAGCAAAAGTACAAAGGGACAAAATCAAGTAGATTTTCTGTTGGGAATTAGAGTGCACACACATATACAGGATGTGTGTGTGTGACTATAAGAATAGGGGGAGACTTCATGGAAAACATCACTTGTTTTCACTCACTTCCACAGCTTTGGTCGTCCTGTCCAGGTAAAATAACTGGAACGAGACAGACAGACAGAAATGAAAAAGAGACTGAAAAAACATTGTCATGCAGTAAAATCAGGAATCGGGAACAACAAAAATGACAAGACCAGTTAATGTCCCTCAAAGGCTCCACTTTACTCGAGGTAGGCAGAATGCTGACATCCCCATTCATTTGTCTTTTTAATTTCTACAGACACGGCATGAAAAAGTCAGCATTAACCTGATTAAACTTTCTGTGTGACAAACTGGATTTTTCCAGCTTGTATCAGCACCCGTCTGCAGCAATTTATTATGTGCAGAAAAGTTGTTACAGCAATTTACTAAAAAGAACACGCTTACCTGGCACCTCATGAGGCTGGCATAGCCTGGACTGGGTAATGTTGCCCTGGCAGAGACTGGCCTCAGCCTCGTGGTCCTCACTACAGCGCCGAGTGCGATGCTGCAGACCTTCGTCATCACAGTCCCCCCACTCTGTCCATTCACCCCAACCTGACAACCGAACACGAGAGTTGACAAAAACAATTATCTGATCTGCTCCTGTGTCCTTATCTTCTTGTTTAATAGTCAGCATTAAAGATGCAGCATCGGCACATTACTGCCAAGTAACATTAAATACAAGAACTTTAAAAGAAAACTCACAATGCAGTTATGTATTTAGAATTATTTTCTTTTATGTAACCAAATCCATGTCTGCTGTTTTTCTTCAATAAGGCAGCATGAAGTAACTTTTTTGTATAGATATCTAATAAGAACAACATGTCTCTGCACATTTTGAAGAACATTAACAAAATGTGGAACTTTGTGAGCAGAGAAAGCGTATGGAAGATTAACAAGTGTGCATGGTGAGAAATGTTGGCTACAGCACAATGGTCATCATCAGTCAACAGCCCGTCCAGCCTCCATGTCTGTCTGCGAGACATACTTTGTTTCAGTGGACAAAAGAGTAAAATCAACGAGAAGTTGATTACCCCCATTTGCTTCCCATGTTTCTATTTTTCTTTTGAACACCAAAAGAATAAAGTAATGACCAAACAAACAGCATTTGTGGTGTAAATGGGAACACATTTTTTCATGTGTATTTTCTGTCTTTGAGCTGATGCATGCTGGGATAGCCTCCAAACCATGTTATTTGCCTTTGCAACACAAATATTGATTCACCACTTGCTGTGTGGAGGTGATTTCCGATCAGCGCCCATACAAACACCATTATTTAATCTAGGGAGACAGAGTGGTCTATAGAGTGTTTTTATGGTCTAATCATAATGATAAATGAATACGTTTGTGGAGCACATAGTTACCACGTGGTAAACAGCAAAAAAGGTTTGAAAGGAAAAATGGGCAATTTAAATAACAAATATGCAAGAGCCTTAACATAAAATGATGATTATTATACACAAGAAAACTAATGCATGTACCAAAAGGGCAGTTGTGGCAAACAGTTATGTGCATAAAATGGAGAAATTGTAAGCCATTTTACACACATTCTTTCATTTTAAATGTAGACAACATTTATGCATTAATATTTATACCTTCACAGGCATGTGTGTTGCAGAGAGCTTCTTCAGTGTGAAGACCTATACAGATGTCTCCTCCATTGGCAGGTGGTGGACTGCTGCATGCCCGAGTTCGTTGGTAGTGTCCGCCCCCACAGCTAGACGAGCACTGGGACCAGGAGGACCAGCAAGACCAGGCCCCACTCACTAGAACACACGTGCACACAATAGTGTTTATTTATATAATATACATTTGACATAGTTTGCAACTAGTTATAAAATGTTCTATTACCTGGGCAGGGTTGAGTGTTGCAGTCCTGATACTCCACTGGAGACCCTACACAGACACTGGGGTTGGTTCTGCCCTCTGCTGTTGAACAGCTACGTTTCCGAGTACGAAAGCCTCTGGAACAGTGCTGGGAACAGCTGGACCATGTTTCCCAGGATCCCCAGCGTGCACCTTGAGGCTGGGAGAGAGTTTGGCCGCTAGTCTTCACCAAGTCTTCAACCAGAGCTGGAAAACATTTTAAGTTTATCATATACTTTATTAGAATATAAAAGCATGATATTTCCCCTTCACATGATAAGCAATGCACCTGGAGCAATGTGAGAAAGAATTCTAAGACTCAAACTACTACTACTCAAAAAACTAATTCTTTCACACAAAATGCTGAGTGAGTGTTTTGTTCAGAATATCTTAACTTCTAGAAGCTTCGGAGCCTAAATGAGAACCACAGAACTTAATATTTATATCCCCAAACTCAGCAGAAGAAATTTGTTTTGCAGCATTAATTAGTGAGTGCAACGTGAGATGTGCTGAAGATTGAGTTGGTATTTCCAGTGTATACACGAGCACCCACAATCACAAATTATCTACATAAATCAAGACTTCCTGAGGGTTTCAGATAACATTTGAATTATGAGGACCGAGGGCTCAACCACAGAAATCACAACTCCTCCAGAACATTCTTGGCGAAGGGGTCTCAAAAACAAATAAATAAGCATCAACAATCTAATCATACAATAAATAATAAAAAAATAATAATTAAAAAACATTAAATAATTCAGATTCTATGATGAGAAAAGTTGAATGTGTCTTGTTTGGAGGAAGTAGACATCTGTTGTAGCCTGCTTTACAGATACAGTGAATTAGACTAATCACATCCTTGTGTACATCTTAAACAAGTTAGGTAGCTGCGCAAACAACTGAAACCGTAAAAAAGCCCCAGTAACCCAGCCTCTAGGTTAGGATGGCATCTGGATACACTGCTAAATAATCACCACACCATCTGTGTTTCTACAGTAAAAATTAAGGACACCTGCCAAAAGAAAAACACGATCAACATTACTGTGGCACAAAATGTGCGAAGGGAAAGAGCTGTTAATATGATGTTTCCATTATATACGTATACCATTCCAAGTACTCACAGTCAGTCTGACAGGCTCCAGAACCGTCATTAGGGCAGAACCGGGTCTCCACCTTCTTCTTGCCCAACTGGAGCTCCTGGGGGTTGGGTAGCAATGCCCGGCAGATGTACCTGTATCTCTGCTCTTGCCGTGACCCATCTTGACTAACGTTCACTGGCATCCACGGTGTCCAGGGGGTGTTGCGGCGCACCTCAGGGCAAGCCTCCAGATTACAGGCCTTATATTCCTGGAAGACAGGATGTACAAAAGCAACAACATTACTAATAATGAAAAGTGTAAACCTGTCACTGCAGGCTCCAGCTATTGCTGTCTGTAACTGTCTTGTTGTTTGGTATTTGCAAATAAAAATTAAAATGTATCCATAGTATGTACTGTATGTCAGAAAGGAACCACCTTCAATAATCTTTCATCTCAGTTATCTCAGTTATCCATCTTCTTCAGAGACTAGAATTAAAAATGTAACCATATTATTTAAAGTGTACAGAAACCTTGCCAAACTCTTAATCTAAAAAGCCATGTCAGCACCAACTCCACTGCTCAATTTTATGTTGTTGGCAAGGCAAGAAAATATCATTTAAATTAAATGTTTAAGAATAATAATCTGGGTTTGTCTCAAACTTCAAAGCAACATCTTAACTACATTTTTAATATTTATACACTGCAATACCGTGGCACATCCAGGACAAGTGTTTCCATTCTCACAGGTTCTGGTCCTAGAATGGACCCCTCCTCCACATTCAGCGCTGCAATGAGCCCAGGGGCCCCACGCTGTCCACAAAACTGGCAGGGGACATAGTTTTTTCTCATTGCATAACCTGGAAACACAGAGACACTGATGTTATTACTATCCAAAATAGTGGTGTTTGAAATCCAAACAGTGTTATGTAGTAATGTGTTTACATGAGAATTACCAATACAGCAGTTTAACTCCTACAAGGAAGGTGCTTACATAGTTCAAATAATAATTCCAGAAAAGAAATAAACATACATAAATAATTAAACAAATGCATTGATAGATCATTATATTTTTTGCTGACACAAGACCCTTTTCCTCAGATATTAGATATATGAACCCTTTCAATTATAAAAATGACCTCACTGGACATGTGTTTCTTATTTTCTGTATGTGACTGTTTTAACATTGCCAAAATTATATAAACACAATCTTGTCACCTCTCTTCTCGACCCTGGCCAACGCATATTCGACCACCATGGCGAGGGGAGGGGTTGTTGCAGGACCGCTGCCTCACTTCAAAACCGATTCCGCAGCTGCTGCTGCACTGGCCCCATGAAGACCATGGAGTCCAGCCTCCATTCCTGAGGGACAGACATGGAGACATGAAATATACAGTAAATGTCACATAATCCAGGAATACATTATTTTAACCAATGTATTATAATATTTATAAAGAAGCCGTACCTGGAACAGTTTGCCACCTGGATAGTTGGGCCCTTGCACTCGACTCCACCACATCGAGCTACTGGTCCATCACATGACCGAGACCGACATGAACAGCTACTGACGGAGCCCTCGCCATCATCGTGATTACAGGGTCGCCACGGTGTCCAAGGACCAAAACCCCCATCCTGTGTCAGGTTCCTCACCTTTGTAGATGATATGTAAGGGCCAGGGGCACCCGAATAAGTCACATTTGTCTAAATGCACCAAAACTCCTTTTGTGTATTTTGTGTATCTCACAAATATGATCATGATATTGCTAAGAGTATGTAACATGTTCTGCTGTATGCGATAAATAACAATTACATGTGAAATTAATTCTGGACAATAATGATTTGTATCAAATTAAAACCTCACAGACTACAGTTCAATATATTTATAGTTAAATACATTGTGTATTTAGTAAAAAACACAGCACTAACTGTGTATCTTACTGGGCACTTTGTGATGTTTTGGGTCCACTGGTTCATGTTGGAGCTCTCTTCGATGGTGGTGCAGCGCTTCTGTTTGTGATCCCAGCCACAGTAAGGGTCTCGAGCCTCCATGCAATGACTAATGTGAGTTCAGACAATTTGTCTTAAATTGTTACTGTTGCAGAATTAACAAGTCTCTCTGTGACATAATTCTGTTTGCCAAGATATTTATACAGTGTACAGATGTTTTCTCTCTATAAAAGAATTTCTGGTACATTTTAAGGCTGCTAAATGGGCTCTGACAAACTCCTGTACATTATACAGTATTCTGCTAGGGTGACAGCAAATTCTAGTGGTTAATTTACTGTCAACAAATTAATTAATAACCTCTTTATGTAATGTCTGGTCTGTGCCAAAATGTAGACTGACAGTTCAAAAGTAGTTTCTCGACAGGGAAAATAAACTGGGCTCTTAACATAATCATCTTTCTCAGTGTTTATTGGGAGCCGTCCAGACCTGGACATCCACAGGTGTTTTTCTCTTCAATGCAGTTAATAAATCTTTTTAAGTGTTGTTAAGTTGAGTTAGTAAATTTGCAACCACCAGCAGAAGAACAGTTACAGACTGAGCAGGCTCATAAATTTAAGCTGACATCCGATCGCGGATGTCTGCATATACTTAAATATATACTTAAATTTAACCACTCATATTTATGCTCCTTGTTATAAACAAATGTCTACAAGTTATCTAAAAGCCCCACTTGTTAATCCCAAAGAAAAATTCCTTATTTTGCCATTGCAGCCTTGAGGACGCTATGGATCGTACCGTTCTGTTGGAAAGTTGGAGCATCGCTCTAATGGGATCTTCACCAGTCTGTCATCAAGTCCCACGAACAAGGACCTGTCACTGTGGAGGATTTGAAGGCTTTTAATTGGCCTGATCTGCCCTTCAGGGAGGATCCTGAGCTCCTCCAGGTAGCAGCCATGAAGGCTTGTATTGGTTGTGGAGAGAGCCTTCAGGATGGTGCCATATTCTGATTGAACATGATGAGAAATCAGAACATATCTGGAATTAAGTGTTTTACATACTTGAAGGAATAAAAAGCCAGCTTTTCTCTCGCTCACCAGTGCCAATGTACATGACATGGTAAAGTGTGTCTCGGCCCTGCACAATGTCAACCACCAGCTTGGAGAAGCGCAGATTGTCCTGTGTGAGAAGAGGGTTGATGGTCACTGGCTGGACCACGTCATTCATCAGGAAGAGTCGCTGAGCATCCTGGAGGTTGCGCTCTGTTAGATTACCTCCAGGGCCTCCCTCCTCCAATGTGCCACACTGAGACGTCAGAACAGAAAAGTTTCACTTAAACAATACAGTTCAGCAGCTAATTTTAATTATTCTAGTGCAACTGGAAACATTAATGGGTGTATCTGAATTAGATGTAGACATTGTAGTGGGTATACATGTGTTTTATTTATTGCTTTTTGCTTAAAGCCAAAATTCCTGGCATTGGAAACATCAATATGAATGGCAAAAATAAATATATGTTAAATAAATGCAAATTCAAAACCACAAATAGCAGAACTTTTGCATATGAAATGCAGCCATTACATAATTTACAATGTCCCAGCTGTTTAGAAAACATTTTGTATAGTGGTTGGAAAGTTTCCATGAATTTATTGTTGGTGCATTTAATAGAGCTAGGCTGCAATTTTCTGTGCGCTGGACTGCAATAAGCTATCTCCGTAAGCACACAGAGGTGAAATAGATGTCAGTCTTGTGAAAACTCTTTTATAAGCCTTTGGGGAAAGGCAGTGAAATTGTGGAAGGAGAAAACTCTCTCACACCTATCAACACCATGTTGTCAGAGAAAAACAGCTGTGTGGATGCAGTTTGAAATCTTTTTTGTTTATATAAATATGCTAGCTACCTGAAAATTGGGTATGGGATTTGGGGTGGAGAGCCAGGCAGTGCGGGGATTCTCCTGGTAGCGGAAGGGTCCATTGAAGGCCTGAGTGATGGAGCTCAGGTTGAAGGCACAGACTGCTGAAGCAGATATGCTGTTCCTGAAGGAAGCCAAGATGTAATTGTGGTTAGATCTTTGTAAATCTTAGCAAAAGTGAGTGAGAAACAAGTAGTTTAGATCTTCTCACTAATACTACACAAAGTACTTTAATTCAAAATTACTTTTACATAGTTTTCAAATACTTAATATACAAAAAGTATCCAAATACAGTCTTTAGTTTTTGTGAATTTAAAAGAGGTTATCAATGAACTTCACTTACACATTAGTGGTAAAGATGCCGTAGATCACATCCTGCTCTGGTAAGTAAAAGGTGCTCTGCAGCTCGTTGTAGTAGAAGGGTATTTCTCCTGATCGGGAGCAGTTCAGTCTGGCCTTCATAAAGGTGGTCCAAGTGTCTTCCAGAAGGAATCTTCCACCCATGTCATTCTTACAAACCCGGGCTACTCGAGAGAAAACCATCTTCCCGCAGTCGTTTTCAACTGCAGTTTCTCTCAAGAAGAAGTACGCAAACCGGCCAATCTCATAAACAGACACAAAATGAGGCTCTGGTGGACACATGAGGGAGGAACAGGGAAATAAGATCTGATATTCACAAACAGATACTTGGGTCAGAAAAAAACAGACAAGAGCGTGGTGCTTTGTTTACCATTGAGCCATTTAGAGTTGTATTGGGCGGTGCGCAGTGGTGGCAGGTTCCCCAGGCTCCTGTAGATGACTGGGTCACGTCCTGAGAAGTCGATCACTGTAGCAGCATACAACTCGCCCTTCTCTGTTATCATGGCAGTGGAGTTGTGGCGCGGGTCGTAAGGGCATCGGGCAACACCGTTCACTGTGTCTAACACCTGACTGACGTTACCAATCTGACAGAAAGACAACGCAAAAACTGGTGAATTCAACACAGGGAAAAGAAAATCTACAGCTTCGGTTTTAGTATTTTGTCTGCACGGTGGGTTGCAAATTAAATGACTGGCAAATAATGTCTTTCGCTTAGGTTTTATGGACACCTTTGAACTCCCATTCACATTTTTTAAAATATTTAATTAATTTGTTAGAAAAATCTCTTATACACATTAAGACTTGGATCATAAAGATGCCAAAACAATTTATTGCAGAGAACTAAATGCATTTTATGGATAAAATAGAATGTGAATATATTGATTACTTAATAACCAGAAAATTACTTAATTAACAGTTTGACAGTCACATCTTCTGATACATCACATTTTCTGAAAACAGTTTAACTGATATTTAAGGTAATGATCAGATGCTGCACTACCTTCTTAATTATCAAAAGAGGAAATCCTCTTCAGCTTTCATAGATCACTTCAGTTATCAGGCTTTACATTTCTACATTTCTATTCCTAACAATTGTCTTTTTTACAAATGTTGATGAGGAATGATGCTGATGGCTAAAACCTGATCTTGCTAGTAACTTGCTTCATGATAATTTAATGTACCAACCTGCCTGGTAATACAGACGGGGGTGAAAGCGTTGGTGCCACATGTGAAGAGCATCCTTCCACTGATTAATAAAACTCTGATGTAGTTTTGACATTCCTCCTGCAAAAAAAGACACACAACCCCGTTTTACTATTTCATGATAATTAATCTTAACCACAGTTTGATTAGCGTGAAGAAAAAACTTATGTGACCATAATTGTGCATTTTATGACAGAGTACGTTACCTCGGATTTGCCCTTGCTCTGACATGAACGTTTTGTGTCTTCATCAGGTGCCCATTCTGTTGCCTGAAGAAAACAATGCAGTATAAAGTTGTTGTTTTGTTATTTTTTATTAATTTAGTTGTGCAAAATAAGAAGGAATCCAAAGTTTGAATGTCACATAACTTATTTCTAAATGTTACCTGTATGAGGGAGGCGTTACTTAAACTCAGTCTGAAAATGAAGTTTCTGAAAAAAATAAAATCCAAAAAATGTTGGAGGTAAAGCAGCAGACAAACACAGACTGCAGAGGGTTTTATAGACTACATATGATTTTTTATTTCACTCTGGGCGTGTCCAGGTTATTTTTTATAGTATTTCTAAATATAAGAGCCTGTATGTCTCAATATTTCTATATCTTCTCCCATTTTCTCTCCTGACACAGTCCTATAAACCTCTTTGGATACAGCTATCTATACAGTTAACCATAAGTAATGGATCAATGGCCATGCAACAGCTTGTAAGTCATTCTTTCCATTATTTATGAGCCTCCAAAACTGTGTGTGTGCATATAAAAATGGCTGTAACTCCTGTATGGTTAATGCCACCCTCGTGATTACAAGCTACAAGTCCTGACTCCACTTATTGTGATGGTCAGAGGACAAACTAAAAAAACATATAATCATTATTTATTTATACACTTCACTGTACATTCCTTACAAGACACTTAGTGATGAATGCTAACTTTAAGTGTAGTTATTTGTTACCTTGCTCCAACAATGAGCTGGTTTCTGCTCAGGTCCAGAGCCAGCTGGGAGAAATCCCTCACTCCTGGATGGGAGAACTCTGACATCCATGGCCTTAACGCTGCATGGAGAATGAGCGGTGGCAAGAAGAAAAAGGTTAATCGTTGGAGTAAAAGTTAAGTAAAAGGACGAGGGACGAGAGGAGAAAAGACAGGGTGTGGCAGTAGGTGAGAGATGAACAATGAAGAGGGCAACAAAGAGAAGAATAAAGATTGATGGGAGGAGAGACAAAAGACATCCAGTTCAGTTAACCGGCATTTGTGTGAGAATGTGTCTTCACCAAGCTCCAGCACGTCAAGAATGTGGGATCAGTCTTTAAATTTACAGCTGATGGCAGAACAGAGGCTCAGTCCCAAATGTATTAATTGGTTAGTTATCCCTCTTTTTTCTCTCGGTGTAAAATATATTTGATGACTTGAACTAAGTGGTTCTAGTTTACATATGTCCCATACATATGTATGAAGTATGGCTGAGTTTATCAGACAACATAAAGCCTGACATCTCAGAGTGGAGCCAAAGCAGTCAGAGATGCAGTCTTACACACCTCTCTGCAGTTTCCTCACAGTCGTCACCCCCCAAAATTACCAGAACCCCATAGAGACAGTGTCTGCTCCCCGACCACCTAAATTATAGATATCAAAAACCAACACAAGAGATATCAGATCTCTCTCGTCTAAATCCCTGTTAGTTAATGATTTGATAAGTGACCATTTTGTCTTACTGAAAATTGGCTGCAGCAGGAAGAAAATGTCCGTCTGAATGAGTCAACCCCCCCAAGTCATATTAATTATCATGTTCCTAGAAATAGAGGTCGGGGTGGAGAAGTAGCAGCAATCTTCCACTCAAGCTTATTAATCAACCTCAGACCTAAACATAGTTTGAATTCATTTGAGAGCCTCACTCTTAGCCTCTCTGAACCAGTCCTGTTTGTTATTGTGTACCGTCCTCCTGTCCCTTACTCTGAGTTTTTAACTAAATTCTCAGACTTTCTCAGACGATTTAGTTCTCAGTCCAGATAAAGTCATTATAGTGGGTGACTTCAACATTCATGTAGATGTTGATGATAACTGCCTCAACACTGCATTTAATTTACTATTCACTATTACCCCTAACTGTTTTAATCAAACCGTTGATCTTGTTTTGACATACAGTGTTGAAATTGATCATTTACTGCTACTGTGAGGAATCTCTGAGTTATCTTCCTCCCTCTCTCTGCACTTTTCTGCAGGTTTCCTCGACCCCAGAGCTGTATATCTCCTGAGTGCAGTTACTGGTCCTACCGACTTGCCCCACCCTGAGCCTGGTTCTGCTGGAGGTTTGTTCCTCTAAAGGAAGTTTTTCCTCTCTACTGTTGCCTAGTGCTGCTCAGTGGGGTTGTTGGGTTGGGTCTAAATAATTCTGTATACAGTTATATTGTGTAAGACCTTAAACCTTAAACACTGTAAAGTGCCTTGAGATGACTGTTAAAATTGAATTGAATTGAATTAAATTTAAATTATATTCTATTAGCTATTTTAAAATGAGCAAACAAAAGTGCAGTGTTCTTATTTCCGTTTTTTTTTTTTTTAGCTTATCTATTTTGGATTAAATTAAATGCTCCTGATTTAAAACTCTGATGCAGGCATGATGATAAACAAAACCTCATTTGTTTTACATGAGCTTTGGGCAGCATGACGTGCAACAAATTAATCCTTCTTCACTGTTTCAGAACAAATTATTGCTGCCTCAGCTAAATGAAAGCTGGCTCTTCTGGACAACTAAATCCAAAACAATAACAGCACAGTTTGCCAGGCAAGCAATTTGAAAGGATGGAAACTGACATCCAGTCAAATAATATCACCAAGCCTGGTGATAGCTGAGGAATATTTAATGAAGCCTCACTGCAGAGACTTCACAACTTTTATTAAGTTCATAGAAATCTTTATGTCTGTAAACTACCCTGATGAAAGGCATTGGTATGATAAAGAAGATCATTCCATTAGTAAACTCGTGTTGTCAAGTTATTTTCTTGCCTGTTAAAATGTCTAAGCATTGTTCCCAAATATTAACCATTAGTAAACACTGACTATAATTTTCAGTGCATCTCATTGCAAGCATTAGAGAAACACAACACACAAAACCTCATTAATGCAGATTAATGTCATCTGAGAGCTTTGAGCACTGCCAGACTTTTATTGTCGCTATATTAAAGCCAAACATCAGAAGCAACATTTTGAGCAAGACTACTATATGTGGAAAGCCCAAAAAACAGACATTGTATACTAAATTTCAGCTCTGCCTCCTTCACTGAGCAAAATTATGAGCAAACACTGTGTCAAAATATCTAGAAGCTGAATCGTGGCAGCTGGACTTCTTTCTTGTAAGGTTGAAACATTTCACTACACTTTCAAGTAGCTTCTTCAGTCTGAAGAACCTGGTTATTAGACACAAAACTGAACCATCATGCCTGTCTGGCTTCAGCTTCACTTGGAAAAGCATTAAAAAGACAATTCTATGTCAGACATTGCCAAATTGCCTTTGTTGACTTGCATGTGTACATAAAGACCCGTGGCAATACAAACAAGTACAGACAGTCACTGCATACAGTCATATTCACAAATAATATTCCAACAGCGCAGCAGGAGGTATGACTGGTTTTCAGTTTCATCCTGACGCCTCACCCACAGTTAACTACAGGAGAACTAAGACTCCCATTTGGTGATAAAGCCTATCAAATATGAAAACAGACAATCGAAGCTTCATGCATGCAAGGAGTCAACATTCATAAGGGTGGAGTCTAGTTTCATCCTCCTTATGTTTGTTGGCAATATGTTTTATAAGTGAGAATGTGTCATATATTTATATTTGTGCTATATTTGATCAAGAAATATAACCATCTGGCCTCATCTGGAATTATCTAAATGTGTATTAAAGTGGTCAGAGGTGGCTATTATGAACAAATCTACTTTAACCAATAACAAGTTCTTCAAAAAGAGTCCAATCTACCAAGTTAGAGGTACAGTGTGGGTTATTCTGTCTTCTTGAGAGTTTCTTAAGACACTGTAAACCAGCATGAAAACATCATCCAAACAACTGAGAAGATTGATAAAGGGTTCATCACGATTTGGGCTATCATCAAATTCCCAAGTTTATTGAGGTATCCAACAGGATAATGTCAGGGTGTAGCTGAAACCCAGAAGAGATTTTTTACTACCTTTTTGTCTGTAGAGTTAATTCACAGAGGAGGATGAACAATTCTGGCACTTGTCTTGCCCAAAGATGCTTCGACATATGAAAAAGAGTAGTGGGTGATTAAGTCACCAGCCCTGCGATTACTGGGTGACCTGCTCTCCCTGCTGGGCTACTGTAGCCCGTACAATCAGGTTCCTCTTTAAATTTTAATTCCTTATTAACCAATTTGCCCCAATCTCTTAAGTTGGTCGAGCAATGATAAAAAAAAGTGACACTGGAAGAAAAGCTCACTGTACTGATTCACTCACCTTGGTAGGAGACAACAGGATGTTCCTTTCTACTGCAGTCTGCAGGTTTGATGTGAGGCTCCTGGGACAGACACACAGATGAACAGATGACCAACACGAGGCCACAGGGGAAGAGGGCCCACACCCCCCACCCTGGCAGAACCATAGTTACAACCACATCCAGTCTTCTATCAGGTCTTCAGGAAACACCTGTTAAAACACCAGCGACATCTTTAGATAATTTTACATCGAAGCTCAAGAGGGAAACAGTCTTTCGGTCATTGTCTTCAAATCTCAGTTTAATACCAGACATTTACTACATCCTTGCTCTCTGCCTGCCTATCCATCCATCTAAATAAGTTTTGCCAGTCCTGTAGCCCAGAAGTCACTCTGCTGCCTCTGTCTGTTTGCTCTGGGTGTCCAGTCTTTCATTGTCAGCATGACTCGGCCACAGCTAATTCACCTCAAAAGGCCAGAGCTGCCAATCTTCTTAATGCCAACTCTCTAACGGAGGGTGCCATCAGCAGAGCTCTTCATGACTGAGGAGACCTATTCAAAAACGAGCCTGGGCACAGAGCCAAACAGGGGGTGTGAACTTTGAACTGTGAGCCACATGAAGGGTCTTTGTCTCGGCATCAAAATCCATCAAATCAAAGATGATTATCTCACTATGTATGCACAGGGGTCATAGTTGAGCCCAAAATCCTAATATTAAGCCGTTTACTTGTTGTATCCAAAGTATTATTTACTGTGATTTAAACAGAAGATGTCTTCTTTGATATCAGCCACACTTCTAATGATGAACAGAGAACAAAGCTGCAGTAAACAGCTGTTTCAGTTTTTACATCAGGTACCTGAATTAAAAAAATAATCTGTCTTTATAATTATGACAGAAGAGCTAAATATTAGGTACAAATCTTATTTACAAATCAATATTAATATGATATTTCTTCCTGTCTTGTGTATACTTAATATCAGGATTTTGTATACATGTAAATTACCCAGACTGGACTTGCTGCTCACAGTGTCCCAAGTTTCACATTGAATAAGCACATTTTGTGACTCAACCAAAATGCTTGCAACATTTTTGTCTTTATAAAAAGGGTTGAATGGATTTGTAGCGGCAATTATTTGGAACATACGAGACATACAAAATAGTAAAAAAACACTGGATTAAATTGCAAGGATGGTTTGATTTTCTACAGCTGTGACAAGCTGTGCTAACTACATCCAAAGTACCAGCACAGCTTGTTCCTTGTTGTGACTGGCTAAACAGATCTTAACAGCAGAAAATTGTTGTGGCAGTTGCTTGTTAGCAATGATGAAGACCTTGTTTTAACAAAGCGGACGTGCATTGTTCTTTTAAATGGTGAAAAAAATCACACAAATCTCCCTGGTAAGAAGACAGGGATCAGAAGATTATTGCTAAAACAGCTACAGTTACACCAGTTTTCAAGAATCCTCCCTCACCTACATCCATTTGTGTAATTGAAGCAGCCACTGAAAAGGTAGAAGATAAGTTGGACTAATTAAAATAAGAAATGAACTATTTTTAAATGGCAAAATAAAAAGTATACAGCCATTTTTACCACAGTTTTCATTCTTAATCTTTTCCCACTCTCTCCTACTTTTAACCCTAAAACCAGCGTCCTTGCAGCTCCTCTGTGCTTTGGAGAATAGAAGCAATGAATGTCTGTCTACTGCTCACCACGAGGACAGAAAGTGTGTGGAGGCAGAGGATTTCAACCTACTGGGTCTAACATTGCTGCTTAATGAAGCGACAGTAACAGAGCCTCCACCGCTGGCCTCACTTTTGTTATGTGGCCATACTCCTCTCACCGTGGAAAGACTGGCCAGTGAGAGGCCTAATGTTCTGGGATTTGTCTATTCAGTGCAACGAGGGGGAGCTGCAGCAAACGTCAGTCAGATTGTTCAGGGGCAGTAGGAAATGCAAAGACGTAGATTTTTACTCTGTGGTCAGCCCTGGCTAAGAACCAAGAGTGAACAAGTCCACCTAAATAACAAAATGGGCCAGTGTCCAGAAAAATGTTCATATGAACATTGTCTGATTATGGATCTTTTAGTCAGGTTTGTTCAGCTGTAACTACTTTTGTAGAGAAAGATTTTGATTAAAAGAGACATATATTAACTGGTGCACAACACTTTATTATTATGTAAAAGTCACTTTTAGACACATTGTACACCCAACCATGACTTAATGGTGCTTCTGCCTTTGCTTTGAACATACATTACTAGTACAACTGTAACTTAGATTATAAGAGTTCAAGGCAGGGAAATTTAAATCAATTTTAAAGCAATTTAACAACCAATGCTTTGTTTTTAATTAACTTTGTTAATAAGTTAATAAGTACTGCTCCTAGAAGAAAGAGCTAATAAGTTTGTCTGTGTTGTTTGGCATTTTGACAAATTAACAGTGTGTCTTTACATTTCTGTAGTAGAACTGCTGCTAAATGGATTAGCTAATCCAGACTAGATTAGGTCAAAAAACATTGGATGACTTGCAATAAAATCTTGTACAAATGGCTTCCAGGTAATGGATTCTGACTCTATATCTAGCACCACCAGCAGGTCAAAGTTGCAAATGTCCAAATACCTGCAAAACTAACTACAATGTTACACTAATGTCACACTAAACATGGTAAACATTAAAGTCTCTTGGGAGGAAACCAGAGTTGACCAAAAGCAGCAAATATCCAGTCCTAGCTTTGTTTTCCTGGAGCCACGAGCGTGTCAGAACATTAATTAATTCATGTTGCTGCCTGTGTTGGAAAAACACCATAAAGTCATAACAACCTCTGAAGAGATTAGCAATACAGAGTCTCCGATTCATGTGACTTGTTTGGACTGTTGGGGGCGGGAAGCTACAGAAACACGGGGTAAACATGTGACAGCTACACGGAGAGGAACACTGCCAAGATTTTAACCTCTGAGCCACCGTGCATAAAGTTAAAGTCATGGTTTAATGACTGTATCAAAAAAAACCTAAACAAACTACAACAGGTGGTTGTTTACTTTTGGCTGGTGTTGGATTAATTTCCTTCAGTTTCCCTGTAACTGCTCCGTTGAGGAGCACTTGAACATCTCATGGAGTCCATCACCTCACTCTGAGACCACCACAGACCATGCAGCATGTTAGTGTGTCTGCTTAATGTCTGTGTCATTTTCACAGATACATACAGACACTAAAACACAAACTAAATATATTAATAATGTTAAAATAGGTTCATCTTGCAGAAATGAATTAAAGATTTGAAGGGAGTCAAACTTCCATTGCTCACAAATGAGATTCAGAAAATGATATTAACAATGGAGTGAGTAGATGTTTATATAATCTGTCTCCACTGTATGTTGAACAAGACTCTGATATTAGTAGAACTGCTTTGAAAGTGTTTGCATAAATAACACCTCATATTATTCACTGTTGACACAAGGCGGAATTCAATGCATATATGTATTAGTTGCTTAAAAAGACACAGATGAATCTGAGCACTGATTGTGTAACAAGATGCAAATCAGCCTGGTCTTGAGTGAGAGGATGAGGTTAACTCTTGAGAGACTGGCAGTTGGATTTCCTCTCTGAACTGTTTTTCAGCAAGTAGAACAAACCAACTCTGAAACAATTGAACCAAAGTCAAGTTGACCAAACTCATGATCATAGTTGGTCTTAAAATCCTTAAAGGTTTGTCTAACTTGGAGGAGTCGTCCATAATCCCTTCATTTATAGATTTAACAAAAACAGGTCATCGCTACCTTTTTTTAAAACATACAGTATGTCCATATATAGAGTGTTTACCTGCCCTCTTGTTTTACTTTGACATTTATCACTGGTACTTGATTTGTTGCAGTGTCTTCATTTTAAGAATACGCAAACCATGTATGGTAAAACAATCCCCCCCAAACAATCATATGTTGACGGTACTCTCTCAACAAATTCAGTTTGATAATGATCTTAATTTCTCTCAACCCAAACTGAATTTTGATGCTAATGCACGTGCTGACATTTTATTCACATTTAAATAAATATTCCTTTTTGTACTTAAAAAGAGGGTAAAGTTAAGGTATCTCCTTGTCCTATTGACCAATATATGCACCTGATTGCTAGTGATGCCTGGAATTATAGTTAGTGGTAAGCTCACCACCCTCCATGCGGAAGACTAGGGGTCGAATCCTGGCTGCGGTCTACCTCCAGTAGGGGTTCTTAGGCAAGACCTCCTTATGTTTACCCTGACTAAATGTCAATGAGCAAAAGAATTAACAGTGTCCTACAGCTGTTTTTCCCTGTTTACTGAGAGTTTTCCTGGATGATTCAGGAAAGTAGGTTGTGTCATGTAGCTAGGAATAAAGTGGATATAGCTTTACTGGAATGTCTGCTATAAGAAAATTTCATCCTGATTAGGTTAGAAATCATATGTATAAATCATTTAGTAGATGGCAGCGTGGATCACTCAATTTCGACCTTTTTGACTTTCCTTACTAACTATGCCTCCAAGTGGTGGCCAATTAAAGGGTTATTTCTCCTTATAAATACCCTTTTGGCAATTTGAGATCTGTCTGTTTGGCTTTACGCCCCTTTTGCAAGAACAACCACTCCTGCCACAACCTAAAAAAACAGGCAATGAATCTTTTAATGCATGCAAAATCAAAGTTGCATTGAACTTGGGTATTTTCACTGAACCTCTCTGCTTTATTTTGAGAACCTTTGACTCAAGCACTCTTGTCTTTAGATAAACTGAAGCAGTAGAACATTTCAGCCTTCACAGAAACCAAAAGGACGGCCCACCCATGGTGTGGATAGATTCACTACATAGCTTATATATGAATGAGCTGATTTGATGGTGCAGGGAGTGTGGCATGGATAGACTGTTTTTGAGGGTAATAGGACAGCCATGCTGACATTGTGAAGGTGCCATTACATTTTCTGTCAGGAGTAGAACCTCTCCAGTCATTTCTTACAAAACAGCTATTATAGGCAATTATATGTCGTGATCTGGCTACAAAAGACACACAATGACCCTGAAAAAAAGCTTAATAGCACTTCTACCAGGATTACTCGGGCTACAAAATGAGCATGCTGAGACACTGCGTGTACATGATAAATGGACTTCTATAAAATCCAGACAAAGCCTCTTTACTGAGGTGATATATGACGGGAAATTAATTACAATTAATTATTTCTTCATTCAGAAGCCCAGTAATTTGTTCCTCTGAGGCATCAAAAATAAAAGGAGGGAATGCAGCGTCTGACCTTTGTATATCAGCCTCTTGTCTAAGCGCTCTCCACCAGAGTACTTGGACTACATTCAAAATCATTAAAGGAAACTGGAAAAAAAAACAATTCCTCCTCAAATAAGAGAAGCTCACAAAACAACTGTTACTGAAAGCAGAAATCTCTCTGAGTGCTACAGTACAGCAGCTCCTACTGTAATGTTAACTGAGCCTTCAGCTATAGAAAGTAATAATATTAATTACCAATGAAGTCAGTTCATGGAGATTTGTTAGCTGGACCAAATGGACACTGAGGGTGCATCCAAAGTCTCTCCATCAAAAAATTCAGAGAGGACCATTTCCGAGGCAGCGTTCTCAGCTCCTTCCTACCGGGGTGAATGGCCTCTCTGTGCAACCTGCCAACTATCTGCCAATGGCCGCTCTCTTTTACAAGTGAATAGACTGAGTTTAGCCACAGTTAAAAAGACACACTAACGTGCCATGGCTGCGCCACAATGGCCGCTCGGGTAATTTGCCAAACCTAATGATGCCGGTTTGGCCCCGGCGAGAGGAGGTAGAGAGCAGGAATCCTAAAGAGGCACACAGCTGCACTGATCCTGCTCTTCCTATCGCTACTCTCCCTTCTCTGTCTCCCTCTGTTCTCTTATCATGAATTCCTGCTTCTTTCACTTTCTGAAATAAATAAAACCAATTTCATACCTACCATCAGTAGACAAGAAGAAAAACAACTGGTTGTCCCACCCAGTGTCTTCTAACATTAATATCAATAGCAATAGCAAATGGAAGATGAAGGGAAGGCGAAAAAAGAATGAGAAAGAACTGATTGGAACAGTGTTGTCTGTCACTCTTTAGCCATTAAGCAACTGTTCAGGTAGTGTAAGTTGAACAGATAAACATATTCAATAATGTTTCAAATAAATACATAGAGTACGTGTGATGTGAAAGGTAAGGTAGTGGCAAAGCCAAAGAAACCTATTATCAGCTCACAGTTTGTTTTATATCTAACAGAGCTTTTAATTACTAAAGAGCAAGACATGTTTTGCAGACTTGATAGAGAGCAAAACAAAATCATATGGAGAGTGACCTTTATGTTGATGATGTTGTTCAAAATTATTCCTAAAGTTGCTTTTTGTCTTCTGGATGTGTGATGCCAAAGCGTTAGCAATATCAACCTTAAAAGCTCCCAATAAGAGGCGAAAGAAATTGTAGGTGTTGTTCTGTGCTGTTCAGATTATAAAGCCTTTTATTCTTTTGGGATGTATTAATAAAATTGGTCAAATGTGTGTAGTTTTCTAGCTTATTTATCACAAGTTGATGAGAGATAGGAATGTGCTTACTCAAAATCTGGATACATAACAATTAAATCTGAATCTTTGGCAAATGTGGTCATCTATAGCTAAGACAGACACTGCAGGACCACCTGACAATATCATGTGTGATTAGCCGATACGTTTCAATATAAACAACTATTACAGTCTTTTAAAAATGACCATAATAGTCCATTTAAAAAATGGACAAAAAGCTATAACGTATAGCACAAGTATACATAACTAAAAAATATGTCTTTGGAATTATTTTCTTTATTATATCTTGTGTCACGCATGGCTGTGGTGAGACTGTATATAATCCATTGCATCAAATCGATGTTGTTGTCATGGAGAAGAGTAACATAATATCTATTTCTTATTACAGGCTGAAGCATTTCTGTGAGAATAATTGTGATACCATTATTTTCCAGTAATGAGTAATAGCTGGCTTCATAGAAATGCCATGAAAAACTAATCAACTAAAAAGCTGCACATCACAATATTACAGTCATTCAATCAAGAAGGAAGGGTACCAGCTATTTTGTGGGAAAAAGAAAGGATAACTGCAATTTTTAGAGAGAAACTGCAAAGTATTATCAACGTCTAGTGAGACTATTTAGTATCTTAACGGTGCAACATGTGGCTCCTGCCTAACAAAAGGCTAATTAATCATATACTGAACATCCAGCTAAAATAAATGACACACATTCAGACATTATTTTAGAATCCAGACTGAGGTTGTTGATGAAGGGAGGGAGTATTTCCCTCTCTCTCTCCTCTGCTTCTCTCTCCTACACCATCCTCATGCCAATTTCAGCACTAATGCCTGAGACGGAACAAAGGAAATATCCATCACACATTACCTGAACCCCCCAAGTGTTAACACACGCTACACGTACCCTCTGAAGTCTGAGACAGAGTGATATACGCTGAGGATGGGAGTGAAATGTGAGGGAGAGGGAGGAGGGAGAGGTGAAGGGTCAGATTATAGATCATTAAAGGAGAAATGAGCCAGCAGAGAGGAAAGAGACAAATAAACTGGCAAACAGGCACAAAAACAGGCACAAAAAAGTAGGCGAGCTAGACACAAAGACAGAAAGGACAACACAAAAGAATAAGTAATTGCACGGAAACAGCATCTCCACATGGGATCTGTGAATGGATACACAGACTGCGCACAGAAATAAATCTATATGTACAGGAAAACAAACTTACTTGTTAACCATCACCAAACTGCTTTGCGAAACGAACGGATGGCACCGATCCAGACGCCTCACATGCTGGGAGAGAAAGAAAGAGGTATGAGAAACAAGAGAGGGAGAACTTGTTACACATCGACACACGGTGGCACGCTGACCAGAGTGTGTGCAGGGGGGGTGGGGGGTGGGGGTAAAAGGGTGTGTGTGGTGGGGGGAGCAAAGCATTCCTGTTTGTGCAGAGCAAACTGTTAAGTCGCTGAATGGAGAGGGGATGTCTGTCCTGTGTCAGCGTGTGTGTCTGTGTCGACATGCTCGTGAGATCCAGTTTTAGATTTGAGATCAAGGCGGTAACAATCTGAAACAAGTACATTTGTTATGATTTGTCCTTATATTACATATTATAAGCTTAATTTTGTGGTGTTTTCACTTCAGTCTGCTCCACTAACCCAGAATAATGCAGAACAGTCAGTGACTGGTTGGTGTGAACATTAATTGTATTCTGCTGCCACTTGGTGAATTGAGGAATGAACCAAAAGCCAAAAGTATCCAAAAAAAAGCCCTGTTGACTTCCTTTCAATGCTAAAGAGCGAAAATGTTTTCCAGGAATTAACAGGTGGTTGCAATAATAGGGAAAAAGGGGAACCAATCAACCAACAAACAGAAGAATAAAAACATATGTGTTGTTGTAAAATATATATAATTCTAACTTTAGTTTAATTTACAGTAAAGTCCAAATAGCATCTTTAACCTAACTAAAATGTTAACAGTGCCAAAAGCACTAACTTGAAACTCTTGCAACTAGATTTAGTTCAAAAATTTCTATATTCCATTGTTTTATCAAAGTCTACTTAAAAAATCATATTTATGTACATTAAACATCATGAAAGAAACTATTTTGTTATTTCAACAATAGGTTCTTGTAGAATTTCTAGTAGTAATACATTTTACCTGAAAGTACATGATAGAAGCCAAACAATCTTTTTTGTTCTAATTCAAGGACTGGTTCAAGTCGTTTATCAGCCTTGTTGGTATCTTATAAGTGTGACATTGTGCTGCTACACTTTATAAACCATTTTCAATTGACAAATCACAAAAATAAGATTTTTGATTGATCACAAATGGAAAGAGCCACACTTACATTGTGCAGAAGACAATCCAGATGTAGCTATGTTTAATTTTCACCATTGTCAAAACCTTTTTCTGTAGTAAAAGAAATATATAAACATGTCGGGCTTGTTGAGTTCTCCCAATAAATAAAGTAAAAGTATAAAACTTTTTTTTATCTTATTGTGAAGAGGTACTGTCTACCTCTCCTGTTAAGTCAGAAGTGACTTAACATAGCGTAGCACACAGTAGAAGAGCACAGCAGAGCAGAGCAGAGATGGGGAAGGTTGGGTGGAGCAGAGTGGATTAATTTCCAATCTCATGATAGCACTAGCTTATGTTGCATATTGTACTTTGTTGCTGCTGGCAAACTAAATGATCAAATCATGTGGATACAAAAATGAACCTTGGTGTTGGTCAAACGCAGCTGCAGTATCATCAACACAGTGCAAATGAATCAGGGGACAGAGTCAATAGCAAAAGTCATTAACTCTGACAAACATTGTATTTGCCTAAACAAAGAAATCAGGTCTGGCCTTCAGAGTCACCATCAATGACACAAAGAGTGAGTGCAACATTAAAAAATACTGAAAGGGTTCATGTTTTCTTTTATATCTTACATACAAGTTATATTCTTACTATTACTACACATAGTGGCTTTAAATCACCCCTCTTGCCTCACAGTTTCTTAGCATTGTTCAGAAACGTGACATTTATTACAGGTCAGAGAATTACATTAGATTTCCAGGTGTATCCCCTGAACTGCATGTGCTGACTGAGCTTCATTATGTTCTGCCCTAAAGGCTCATTCAAATCCCAGTGCATGATTTCACACTTTTCTCATTTTTCAGCAAGTTTTTTTCCTTCACTAAATGCACTACATGTATATTCAGGGTAAGCTGATACCCACATGAACAACAGGGAAAGTACCAATGAACTTTCTGTGATAAATTATTCTGAATTGAACAATGACCTAAACCTTAAGTTTGTAATACATTATCAAAGGTACAGCATGTCACCAAGGTTTAATTTTGTCCTGCTCTCAACATTATTTTTAGGTAATCCTGGTCAGGGGGTTATGTGACAGTAAAACTAAGAGGATGGAGGCCAGAAATGTGATTGAAATGGTGCACGCTCAAATTTACTGTGTATGGAGGTATTCTACTTCACATCCATCAGCCTAGTTTCTCTGTATGTCAACAAGCATGAAATATGTCAGGTCTCTGTACTGTTGGCAGAGACACCAGTCAGTTAAGACTGTGGAAGAGACTGTCAATCTGAGAAGGCGAAGGGGTGACCTCCTATTTGGGAAATTAATGGAGCCAATAAATCATATTCGCTGAAAAACGACAGGCTCGTTTAGCTTCCTGCGTGCCCAGCAGGGCATGAGAGACAAATAACACTTCACTGCCTCATCCCCAACCTTTACAGAGCAGGATATTCATCTCTCCCTGCCTCAGTCTCACCACAGCAGAGCACCAAACCCCCCTGAGAGGACGAATGGCTCGTTCCTGTGCAAACTTCAGGATGACCTCCTCCGGCTCTGTTTTTACAGCCCTCCTGTCACTGCTGAGGCTGAAAGATTACAGTCACATAGGGGGGAGAGCTGAGCGAAAGCCAAAACCAGGACCACAGAAAGATCATATTTGAACACTACAGAGGACAGTGGACTTCAGGGGGGCTAAAAGAAGGCCAACAAGCTGTCAACTAAAATGAGTGAAAACGATAGTAACTTCTATATGACTTTGTAACTGTATGAAATGTGTCAGTACTAATGATTGCTACTGTGTCCCAGCATCTTTTGAAAAGTTGGCAGATGGATGTTCCAAATCATTTTAGTACCTATTTATGTACTATTTTATTACAACAATAACCATCATATTTAAGGATCACTTACCAGTATATCTTCTAATCAACACTTACACTTCAAAAATTAATTACTAATTTTGGAGGTCAACATTCATATGACAAAATGTTAAACTGTTATTTATTTCCACATTCAGCACACAAGGTTTAGCTTTTACCAATCAACCACAACATTAAAACCACTAACAGGTACATAGGTGACACCGATTAGCTTATTACAATGGCACCTGTCACATGGGTTGAGATGTGTTAGGCGGCATGTGAAAAGTTAGTTCTTGCAGTGGGGAGCCTGTCTGGTCTGATCTCACTGAAGAGCTACTGTAGCACAAATTGCTAAAAACTGTAATGCTGGTCATGATTGGTGGCTGTCAGAACGCACAGTGCATCACAGATTCTGTGTTTGGGGCCGTCTAGCTGCAGAATGGTCAGATTAGCCATGCTGGCTTTAAGGTTATGGACGTTCAGTATATATGAAGTTGTGTTTCTAGCTTCTTGGTGAGTCTAAGTCTAATTCACTGTCTGTTTTTAGGTCTGTTTTGTACTGAAGTTTATTAACTTCTGAGGGAAATGTGGCTCTTTAGCTGCTACATGTTCAATTACATTTGGCTTGTTACTTTCTGTGAATGCTATTTTGTGCTTGACATGATAACATACAGTCTATTTGTCTGATGCATTTGGAAATTAGATTAATGAGAGCAATGAGAACGAATCAGAACTGTAAAGTTGCAGACCACAAAACAAAAATATGAGTTGCTGCAGAATTGGTAATAAACAGTCTCCATGCTTTTTTCAGTACAAGCTACCCCATGTAGTCAGTTGATCGGTTGCTATATATGGTGACGCATCTTTGGCCTGCAGAGTATGTCATAATAAAAAAGAAAAAAATCATATTCAAATAATCAGAAAACACATTACACTGCAGGTTGAAATATCAAAAAATGTTTAAAATTCATCACAGTTTCACACAACTAGAGATATGGTGTCTTCATACGTCTGATTTTGTCTGAACAGCAGTTCAAAACTGAAAGAAAATCTGATTACCATTATAGAAAACTAAGAAAATCTGATATTTTTCACATGATAAACCTGAAGAGAAGAATTTTACTTACTTAAATTCTTATAATAATTATGAATTTGTTAATACCTTTATTCCATGCAGCAATTACTAATATATCAGTGATCCTCCACAGGTTTCCATTAATCCATGACTGTAAGGGAGTCCTACAGTGGTTACCCAACAACCCTTAACCCCCAAACCAGCACCCGACCCCCGCCGCCCACCCCTGCTTCACAGCCCTCAATGGATTCCTTGTCCAGCACACAACGCTGCCCTGTGTGTCACAAAGAAATATTGACTTTTAATACTTCAAACATTAAGCTTGCTCCGTTTAAAACAAGCCTAGCTGTGTTGATCTTTGGAAACCCTGCAGTCACTGAGGTTTACTTTTCTACTCCTGCAATAAAACTGTGCTTACGAGAGTCACACACCCGAGGGAAAGCTGGAGTTTAGAGGTTAGAGAAGCAGCCCATTGAAAACATTCATAGTGAATTATAAGCATGTAGGTTACACTGAGTGTGTGACATTGCGGTAAATGTTATGTTAATATAACAAGTTATGAGAAATATGCTAAATATGACCTAACCAGAACGTGCTGGGGTAAAGGAAAGCTGCTGGCCAAGCTGTGTCAAAAATTTAAAAAGAAATTTGTATTCTTAGTCTGACAGCTCCAAACATGTCTCGTATACACTTTATATGTTGTTTATTTACTTGTGTAGAAATAGAAATGTAAAAGTGAGAGACTGTGGTTTTGGGACCAGTTGAGCTATTTCTTGCACAAGAGTTTGGGTTAACATCTCATGTAAGATCTCACTCTGCTTACCTGTGATTCCCTTGTGATTGAAAAGCTGCTGAATCAAATCCCTAAACTAGCTGAGAAAATTTTAGTAGATAAGTTAATAAAGGCTCTGTTTTCTTTTTTCTCCCCCCAGGTGGTAAACACCAACATGCTCACATGCTGACTGTGGCTTTCTACTGGGATTTCTAGGAAAAACATAAACAACTAACAACTTTTCCTGATTAACTCTCACACAGTCACGGAGACTTCTACTGAATTCTGGGCTGTGTGAGTGGAGAAAAACCAGCCGCCTGTCTAGCAGCACCTTCAGCACTACACTTTCTCTTTCCCTCACTCTCCTCATCCATCTTTCTCTCCTTTTCCACTTCAGTCTGACCAGTGAAAACGTTGAGGTCTGTGGGTACCGCATTGAGGCATTTGGTTTAATGATTTAATGCTACTTGCATTTACTGAGTTATACATTAGCAGCAGTAAGTCCTGCTATGTGATAGAAGACCCTAGTCAGCTCTGTTTTCATAGCTCACAAAAAGATGTTTAGCTGGTATGTAAGATATGTTGGAAAATAAAAGTACAAGTTATGGCTCTGACTATTAAATAACAATAAATACATCTGATACTTCCTACATAATTTATGTCTGGCTGTCTTGCTACATACCTTTCCATTTTAATGTGTTTTTCCTGCCATAGGTGGCCACTCGCTCCTGATTATTTTACTGTGGTATGAATCAAAACCTGACAAGGACAAAAAGTAAAGCAGTTGGGATGAATTAATGAACTCAAGGTAGTTTAAGTTTAACACTCATATCAAAAGAAATCTGTGCTAACACAGAAATGTGTTTAATTTAATAAAAATTGATGTACAATTACTTGAAATGTAGCAGTTAAAAGTTTCTTTTTATCAGCATACCCACCTTTCAGCAATTTACTGGTTTAACTGACAGAGGTATGGAACTTGGTAAAATGGATCAGATGTTTAAGAATTACTTAAATGTAACTAACAAGAGTGAAATAAAGTTAAACTGAGACAGAAAAGACCTTTCAGTAACAAGACATTGGTCTTAATCACATTTTGGCAATGAGAAAACAGCATTTCACTGGCTAAACTTTTTAAGAGAGGTGTAGAAAGTGGTCAAATGGACTGGATGGTTTATACTGCAGAGCACAGGGCAGGAAAAGTCCCTGACTCATTAGAACTTTCTTATTTTATATGTGGTCCTCATCAGTAGAGTAGACAGAAGCAGAATATCAGACACATAAAACATTTAAACGTAGGTAACCTTTACAAACATCAAGATACAATCATGTGCAGTATTTGAACAGTCTTCGTCCTCGTTTAATTTCATACAGGTTTTAATACAACACAGTTAAGACTGAACACTGATTTAAAGCATTTTACATGGCATCGAGTTCCTCTCATTGTTATTACGATTATTTAAGACGGTTTGATACCGACACAAGCAGCTGTAGTCGGAGATACACCGTCTTTGACGGGCTGTGCGCGCTCCCGCGGACTGTAATCAGTTTCTGGCAGACTATCACTTTTTGGCACGACGCCTAATTTAAGGTGGAATTCATCTCCCTGTCTTCCTTAATTTAAAAACAATAACACACCAGTGACATGAGCTTCATTTTACAGGCTAAGAACTTAACGAATTTGTGTCCAGCTTTATATTTTCCTCAAACAGGTTTCACTAATCTCTGGTAACTGCTGGCTGTACTGTAAGTGTTGTAGCGCATACAAAAAGCTCCTTACATGTTTTAAGTACTTAAGTCTTTTACAAAAAGCTCGACAACAAAAAATATTTTATTTTTCTATGAAATTCACCTTTTTAACGTCGGCGCTGAAGGTATCGGAAAACGACAATGAGACTGTTCCCATGTGTTTTAATAGCTCGGTTATGAATGACAGTGAATGCAGCTTACCTTTCACTTTGACTCATCGTGGGCTCCCTGCAGATGTAACTTGCCTGGTGGCACACAGAGGCAGAGATGGTGCAGATTCAGGGCAGCTCACCATCAGGAGGTCTGGACTGATGTAGCACTGTGAACAGTGGCAAGTTACAGGTCTAACTCAGACCAATAGGGGTGCTGTGAACAGAACAGTCACTAAAAAAACATAGCAATAAATAGCTCTTAAAATAGGAGTGCGTCCCTCTCTGTCTGAAAAGTGGCTGCCATAATATATTAACTTTTAATAACTTTTTATAACGTTTTTTACATGAGTTTGTGTCCCATGTGTAGAGATTTTTCTGCTCAAAAAACACCCATTAAAATGGGATTTACAGGTGGCCCAGGCCAGATGAAATAAATACATACACTTCATTTAAAAGAAGTGTAAATCAAACTATTGCCATAGCTTTTCATCGCATGGTTAGAAATTATTATGACAATTTATATTATGTTTTTTCTTTCTTTAAGATCCTGATTGAACTGTGTCTACATGTAGCATCTTGGGGATTCACAGAACAATACTGATAATAATAATAATGACACAAAGGCAAACAACTTGGCTACTTACCCAGCATTTAATTTTCAAGTTTGCAGCATTTACTGTCGTTCATTGATGTGTTGGTAAACAAAGCATGGCTGCCATCTAGTGGCAGATGGTTCTTTAAACTAAAGATTGAGCTGAATTCAGTTTGCATTTGTCCCATATGAAGCATTAACTTAGGTCTTTGTTTATCTCTTCATTTACCTTTTTCAGTTTAAATGGCACGAATATAAATACATTTCTCAGTCTGGAGTAAATATGTACTAGAAAGAAATGTCACAACTAATGGGTCACAGAGCCAGGTTATTTTAAATGCACACACCTGAGTTTTGCATACAACCAAAAGAGTTAGGTTCCATTCAGTGAGACTTTGTGACATTGTACAGGTATGATTTAAGAAGACCAGTGTGAGCTACAGTTAGTTGTAAGTTAGTTGTAGGCAAATTACTATTGAAGCATTTACTTTTCTTATGTATCATTTTATAAAACATTAAATAATGAAATCTTAAAAGTGCTTTTCCTAAAAACCTTCCTAAAGTAGCTAACATGTTAGCTAACTTAGAGAACTTATAGTTAGCTTGGATTGAAGTTATAATGACTATAATTACCTGTGAATTGTAGTGAAGCAGAATACTTAAGTAACATTAAAAAAGTAAAGTACTTGTACTTGAGTACTTGAATAATTATTTTTTATAAATACTATGTTTTGTTTGTTGTTTCTATTTTCGCAGCACTGATGCAGAGATTTCCCGCGCTTCGGTAATTCACTATCAGCCAATCGAAAGCACGCATTTACTTTCCTGGGTCGATACCATCCAACCGACGTTGAGAATCCGTCTGAGCCAATTGGGAGGCTGTGCTGCTGCTCTTTCGTCCAATGAGCTGCAAGTAGGATCGGTAAAACCAGCCAATGGGGGTCGAGTATCACTGTGTGACCGAAGCAGGGTCTTGCCGGGCTCATTTCGCCGCTTCTCCACCCGGCTGCTCTTTTTGGATCTCACTGCAATGGCGGAACAGCAGCAGTTCTACCTCTTGCTGGGTAACCTCATGAGCCCTGACAACAACGTCAGGAAACAGTCAGAGGTAAGACGAGAAAACGTGGCTGACAAGTTCGGCTACTGTAGGACACAGTGTGACGGGGTTAGTTGGGGCTAACCGCCCGTTAGCTAGCCAGCCTGGCCGCGCGCGCAGCGAGCTTTCACGTCAGGCTCCGTAGCCCACGTGCAGTGTGAAGCCGACAGCGAGTACTAGTCAGCTAACGCTAACTACCTTCACCATGCTGCGTAGTTACGTGGACATCATGTAGATCATGCACATACGAGCCCACTTGTGTCGTGTCTGTTCGTGTGTGTCTGTGTGAAGCCCAGGCGCGTTGATTTAACGTGAAATGTTCCCGTTGCTGGGTACCAATCCCATTTTCTCCAGCTGGTAGTGTAGCTTGTGGAGTGCAGGAAGTAGCATGAAGCTAACGGTGGCTAAGCTAACAGGCTAGCAGTAGACTTCTTGGACTACTTCAACATTAACCGTGGGAGTCCAGAGATTAAACGTAGACATATACGCCACTGTGTAGTTGCGGCGACACTCAACGAAACCCCCTGATAAATATGTTTTAGCTGAAGTTTAAAGGGGCAACCCATTCAGAGGACGAGCCCGGTTAGCAGTTGCGTACGTAAGGCAATGGCCTTCTGTCACTTCATATGTGAAAATCAGTCTAACAGAACACTTTAAAACATGCTCTCTCTCATCTCTTGTATAGTTTAATGCTATCCGTGAAGCAAATTATCTCGGTTTCCGCCACGTCATTAGAAAGACACTGGCCATCCACTCTCACTGGATTAGCTTCTGAGGATTTGTTTGGGCTCAGTCTAGCTGCCCTATTCACTTCCCCCCCACCACGATTAGCCTCTCGTTGAGGCAATGCATTGTTACCCTCTTCAATACCCCGACTTTTGGATGAGGTGATTGAATCTTATCACACAACCCCCACTGGCAGTCAGCGTTTCTCTTTATAAAACGCAGACTGTCGGCCGCGATGCTAAGCTCATTGGAATCCATCCTTTATAGGAGCTCTCTCTGCCTTACACTCACATAATAGGAATAGATCTGTCTATAAAGGACTTTAAACCCGTATTCATACAGCCAGTGACTTCCACTAATACACATTTGTAGGTGAGGGTGATGGTAATCAGTGAAGTTAGAACATGTATATGTTATAGGAAGCCAAAGTGGAAGTTGAAGTTAAAATGGGGGTGTGGTGGTTTTCTTCTAGTATTGGGGATGGATTGCTACAGCTAGTGGCATCTATTTAACCAAGACCAGTCTATTGTTTGACATCATGTTAAGGAGAAGCCAGTTGTGGTTTATTGCCATATAATTGGCTAGTTTTTACTTGTTATGCAAATGTTTCTACTTAAAAATCCATTCGAGTGTTTTTCACCTTTGCCCAATGGTGTTAGCTGGATTTTGGTCCTTCAACCTTACAAGACTGAATAGTTTTGTTTACCATTAGTACAACTTGTGCATGATCAGTGATCATCTTCTCAGAAAACACACCCATGGGTCACAACATCCCCACAGAGCCTCCTGTGTGCTTGCATTTCTCATGGGACCTTAATGAACCACCTTAAGATCAACAGAAACCAAAACAAATGGGCAGAATATAGTGTGCATCTGAACGACCAGTCTTGTTTATGTTAAATTGGCCCTTTAGTGGAAAAACATATCCCATGATGTAAATTGGGGATCTTTGTATTTTCATAATGACATAATAGAATAAATTTGAGTAGTCATTGTTGATACATGGTGTGTGCTTCATTTCTTTCATTTTTTTCCCCCCTTCCAAATCCCAACCCAGTGAGTCATTCATTACAAATATCTTTTTTTTTTTTTATTTTTTATTTTTTTATTTATTTTTTTTTAATCTATATACAGCTTCCAAGTTCACATATTGTGCACATTATTCTTTCAACACTGAACAACATGCTTACATTTTTCAATTCAGCCATGTTATACAGATAAAATGTAAAAAAATCCAGCTGATAAAAACCTTTTTGATGGTCACGCCCATGTTTGTCCAGCCATAGTTTCTAGTTAAACATGTCAAAGCGTAGAATTACAAACGTGTGCGAAATGCCATTTGGGACTGTAGTAAAGTTGGCATGATGTTCCTTTACTAGTAGAAATTAGTCTTCCATGAGACTAAGTGTGCCAATGTGATGCATACACCAAATGGTATGTGTCATCCTTACCACTGTCCATTCATTTTCTTTACAGGAGACGTATGACACTATCCCAGGACAGAATAAGATCACGTTCTTGCTGCAGGCCATCAGAGATGCAGCTGCTGCAGAGGAGGTTCGTATATGGACTTCTAAGGCTTCACATGTTTTACGACAAGGCTATGGGACTTTTTTTTTTTTTTTTTTTGTTTATTTATTTTTTTAAACCTATTTTGTTGTCCATTTGTCCCATGTTAGACTTTAGTATACTCTTGTGTGATTTGACAGCAGTGGTTAAATCAGTGCTTGCAGTTGTCTGATATTCAAATTTATTAGTCAATTATAAACAGACTTTTCTGGCCTTGGTACCAAGTCTTGGAAAGTCAAAGTTCATGTGATGTAACATCTCCAGTGACGATCCTTTCTGCATAAAGCAATATATTAACTTTAAAAAGTGCATGTTGAAGGCATTTTGAGAATGTAGTCTGGTCGTCACATGTGGGCCGTCACTATAGCCTGACGCGAAGACTTGTAGTGAGTCACAGTTTTGGCATTTGAGCAGTAATGTTTACTCTGAATCCACCAGCTGCTTGGTCCCTCATGCTTCCTCTCCATGGCTTTACCTCGAGGCTGATATTTTTAGTCTTGAAATGGGAGCAGGCAGAGAGGTACTTGGCCCAGGGAGAGTGACTCTGCCTTTCTGCGATGCTGCAGGTCTTCTCGCGGTTGTTATTTTAAAAATTATAATTGTTAATGATCGTCACTATCCACTCTAAAAACTTCAGCTTATACCCTGTACATGATCTGACAGCTACAAACATGTTTTCTCGCCTGTGACACTTACATTTAACAACTTTGTCAGGTCTGATGTGATTATGGTTAAAACACCTGTGTTTCATCTGCTCAGGTCAAACAGATGGCAGCAGTGCTGCTGCGGCGACTGCTGTCTTCCTCCTTTGAGGAGATCTACCCAAGCCTGACCATAGAGATGCAGACGGCCATCAAGACAGAGCTGCTGACCAGCATCCAACAAGAAACCTCGCCAAACATCCGCAAGAAGGTCTGCGACATTGCTGCTGAGCTCTCACGCAACCTCATCGGTAATGATCTTCTAGCATTTTTCTCAACCTCCTTAAGCTGTTTACTGATTATGTAGGTATTTTCCGTGTTCTAGGAACTTAGAACAGTGGCCAGGTGAGAATGAAATATAAAGGTTAACAGTGACTGAATATATCTCGTTTGCTCTCTCCGATTTTATACTTTTTTTTTTTTTTTTTTTTTTTTTTGAGTGTTAGTTATTCATATAATGCCTTAGTCATTAAACAACGTTGTAGTTATTGCTCTTAAGATGAATCTGATTTTTGGTTTATTTCATTTAGATGATGATGGGAATAACCAGTGGCCAGAGGTACTGAAGTTTCTGTTTGACTCTGTCAATTCTGACAATGTTGGCCTACGAGAAGCTGCCCTGCACATATTCTGGTGGGTTCCTTTTTATTTATGAAAAGTGTTTACATGATCAACAGGCAAACTACTGACATTAGGGCTGTTGTGTGCTTTATTTACCACGTTGTGTCTTGGCCTTTTTCTAGGAACTTTCCAGGAATCTTTGGCAACCAGCAGCAGCACTACATGGAAGTTATCAAGCGCATGCTGGTCCAGTGCATGCAAGACCAAGCAAATCCACAGGTGAGCTTTCAGCACTGTTCAGTTTAGGCAGTTGACTACTCGACTACTTAATTCATATGCCTGTATATTTAATTTATTTAAATATCCTTCAGATTCGAACCCTGGCAGCTAGGGCTGCAGCATCTTTTGTTTTATCCAACGAAAGCAACACGGCACTGCTGAAACATTTTGCTGACCTGCTGCCGGGAATCCTGCAGGTAAGAAACTCATTCACACACGATGTGCTCACAGCCTACAGAACAGATGGTTGTTGTCCCAGGAGTGATTATATAACTCTTTAGTTAAAATATATTCATATTATATTCATATTATATTCATAATTTTTCATTTTTTTTTTTTTTTTTAGTAAGTAGTATATTAACATTGTCACTCCACATCAGCTATCAATGTTTAAAATTCCTTACTAAGCAGTCTGACTTGGGATGACAGAGGTGGTAGTTAAGCCACAAATTCAACATTGTCTGCAAACCACTGCCAGGTGGAGCTACAACACTAACCTTGACTTTGGTTTCGATTAGGCCATCAACGAGTCCTGCTACCAGGGAGATGATTCTGTGCTCAAGTCTTTAGTGGAAATTGCAGACACGGCTCCCAAATACCTAAGGCCCAACCTAGAGGCCACTCTGCAGCTCTGTCTGAAGGTGAGACAGCAAGTATCACTTTACTGCCATTAAAGTACATAAGCTTAGTGGTGTCTGCATGGTCAGCTTTATTTGAAACGTTTCACCAAAGTGTTGCCTTGTCTCTTCAGCTATGTGCCGACACCAACCTAACAAACATGCAGAGGCAGTTGGCTTTGGAGGTCATTGTCACCTTATCTGAGACGGCAGCAGCCATGCTGAGGAAACACACCACTATTGTGGCTCAGAGTGGTGAGGATTTGAATCGTCAAAACGTATTTGCTGTTGCCTAGCTTAGATTTGCTAACCTAAAAGATGTCTGGAATACCTTTAGACAGTAGCATTCTTTGTGTGCTCAGTGCCCCAGATGTTGGCAATGATGGTGGACCTTGAGGATGATGATGAGTGGGCTATGGCTGATGAGCTGGAGGACGATGACTTTGACAGGTACGGCCTGGTATACAAAGACAATTCAAAGGATTAGACATTACGTCACAGTCAACATGTTTTGATTGTTGGTTAATGACCTCATAGAACAGAACTGTCAGCATTATCACAACTGTTAGGATAAAAACTTTGTAGGACCTTTGATCTATTTTTGCCAATTTCTTAAACTTGAAACATCACTTGTTCCTTTTTAATATATTAATGTTTATATTGGGGTATGTTTCTTGCCACTTACCAGTAATGCAGTGGCTGGGGAGAGCGCTCTGGACAGAATCGCATGTGGTTTGGGAGGAAAGATAATTTTACCCATGATCAAACAGCACATCATGCAGATGCTGCAGAACCGTAAGTGAAACCACTGAAAATTCAACACAAAATGTCACAATAAGTTTGAGAACTAGAAAATGATATGAACACGGTTTGTCTCTAGCTGACTGGAAGTACCGCCATGCTGGACTGATGGCGCTGTCAGCCATTGGTGAGGGCTGTCATCAGCAGATGGAGGCCATCCTCCAAGAGATCGTCAGCTTTGTCCTCCTCTTCTGCTCCGACCCTGTAAGCAAAACATATTCAAACTCGAGTCTTTTAGACAAAGATAAACCACCCAGCAACCTTACGTCAGCTTAGGGTGACGTGTGAAGTACATTAGTTAATGTATGAATAGATGATCAGGTTTTCTTGTTTTGGCAAAATATTTGGTTACCGACCTGGTTACACAGCAGGTGCTATGTTGTAAGGTGGTTTTGAGTTTGGCTTCCTTTTCCTTCCTCAGCACCCGAGGGTGCGTTATGCTGCCTGTAACGCTATTGGACAGATGGCCACAGACTTTGCTCCAACTTTCCAGAAGAAATTCCATGACAAGGTAACTAAAGTGATATGTAGTGAATTATAGGTTTAGTAAAGCTGTAATCTCTTCTAACAAGGTGTGCAAAGAAAAGTCTTCACAAAGTTGTCAAGAAGGAGGAAGAAGGTTACAGTTCCAAGTCAAGACTCTGAGCCTCCATCCTCTGTCCTTTTCAGGTGATTTCAGCTCTGCTTCAAACCATGGAGGACCAGAGTAACCCTAGGGTGCAGGCGCACGCTGCTGCCGCCTTAATAAACTTTACAGAGGACTGCCCCAAATCACTGCTCATTCCTTATCTGGACAGTTTGGTTCAGCACCTTCATGTCATTATGGTTGCCAAGCTGCAAGAGGTACAAATATTCCTTAATTTTAAGAAAAATTTAAAGAGAAATTTGGTTGTTTCTTTGAAACCTGCCATTTTAGATCCTGCTGCCAAAATGTTCAACAAATGTCGGCTTCTGCCTTTTCAGCTGATCCAGAAGGGCACCAAACTGGTCTTGGAGCAGGTAGTGACGTCCATTGCCTCAGTGGCTGACACAGCTGAGGAGAAGTTTGTGCCATATTATGACCTGTTCATGCCCTCACTGAAACACATCGTAGAAAACGCAGTGCAGAAGGAGCTCCGGCTGCTGCGTGGCAAGACTATAGAGTGCATCAGTCTAATTGGCCTGGCTGTTGGCAAAGAGAAGGTATGTGCAGCCACTGTAATCAAACTATCCACTTTTGACAGGTTTCACTGCTTGTTTGTGCTTCAGATGTCTTCATAGCTGTTCTCTTATTTCTGTCCTAGTTCATGCCAGATGCATCTGCTGTCATGCAGCTGCTCCTTAAAACCCAGACAGACTTCAATGACCTGGAGGATGACGATCCTCAGGTATGAAAACTTGGCTCTCTATATCTCTCATGATCCTTTTTTTTTTTATTTCTGTTGCTGTGTAGTAAATGTGTCACGTTGTATGGTTTTTAGATCTCCTACATGATCTCAGCCTGGGCCAGAATGTGTAAGATCTTGGGGAAGGAGTTTCAACAGTACCTGCCTGTGGTGATGGGCCCCCTGATGAAGACTGCCTCCATCAAGCCTGAGGTGGCCCTCCTTGACAGTAAGTAGCACAATGTATTTCAACCATATACTGTGGAGGTTTATAAAGAGTGGCATTCGCAGATACACATTTAGGTATCTGTGCTGAAAGCTTTGAACATCTAAGACAAGTTTCACTTTGTTTTCAGTGTAACTTTATACTTCTCTATCTACAGCTGTTCTGCTTTTCAGACAGTATTTGAAAATGTGCATTTGTGTCTTCAGCCCAGGACATGGAGAACATATCAGAGGATGATGGCTGGGAGTTCGTAAACTTGGGAGACCAACAGAGTTTTGGCATCAAGACAGCCGGCCTGGAGGAGAAGGCCACCGCCTGCCAGATGTTGGTGAGCTGAGAGATGCAAAATGCACAAATTCTCAGCATCCTTAAAACCCAGGTCATTGTTTGTTGATTAAAAAAAATGTTTTGTTTTTTTAATTTATTTTCCAGGTTTGTTACGCCAAAGAGTTGAAGGAGGGTTTTGTCGAGTACACAGAGCAGGTGGTGAAGCTGATGGTTCCACTACTCAAGTTCTACTTCCATGATGATATCCTTTTTGTTTCATTAGACATTCTCACTCATTTTAGTTTCGTACTTGATGAATTACAAAACATTTAGCTAGGTTTTTGGTTTGGTTTCCTTGACTGTCTCACGCGTGCGGGTCGCAGCAGCTGAATCTATGCCCCTGCTGCTGGAGTGTGCACGTGTCCGAGGGCCAGAGTACCTCACCCAGATGTGGCATTTCATGTGCGACGCCCTGATCAAGGCCATCGGCACCGAGCCAGACTCAGATGTTCTCTCGGAAATCATGCACGCTTTTGCCAAGGTAACATCAGAGGGACGGTTGTTGTTGTTTTCCTTTGTCCCAGAAAATTTGAATGCATTAGGAACCAGGTCCACTTCTTTGATCTGACTGGAGCTTGTTTACAGTGTGTTGAGTTGATGGGAGACGGCTGCCTGAACAACGAGCATTTTGAGGAGCTGGGCGGCATCCTAAAAGGAAAGTTGGAGGAGCATTTTAAAAACCAGGAGCTCAGACAGGGTGAGTCTGCTGTTTAACAATGCAAACTGTTATGCAAATCAACTTGTTGGGGACAGAAGCTGAAGGCTCAAATTATAGACATGAGTCATGCTTGCAGCATTTTTTTTCTCTTCCTGTACTACAACTGTACTAGTTGTTAATGACATTTTTTTAAGTAATCCTTAAACACACTCATTCACAGCCAAGAGACAGGATGAAGACTATGATGAGCAGGTAGAGGAAACCTTACAAGATGAGGTAAGTGTGGTTACAAACACCTGGAAATTTTGCCATTTCATGCTATGTCTTACACACAATCTTTACTCTGGGATGTAGGACTGTGCTGTCTTTCCTTCAATGTGCTCATCTCTCCTCTTGTGTTTTTTTTTTTTTTTTTTTTTTTTTTTCTCCCTCATCCAAACAGGATGAGAATGACGTGTACATCCTGACCAAAGTGTCGGACATCCTGCACTCTGTGTTCAGTAGCTACAAAGAGAAGGTGCTGCCATGGTTTGAACAGCTGCTGCAGCTCATCGTACAGCTAATAGTAAGTACCCCATACCTGATTGGGAACAGCACCTCCATTACTTGTAAATTATGCTGCACATCACACACTGAGAATTCAACAGTAACTAAACTGTCTTGCAACTGTTCCAGTGTCCCAACAGGCCGTGGGCGGACCGGCAGTGGGGTCTGTGCATCTTTGATGATGTGGTGGAGCACTGTAGCCCATCCTCTTTCAAATATGCAGAGTATTTCCTGCGGCCAATGTTGCAGTCACTGTGTGACTCGAGCCCAGAGGTTCGACAGGCCGCAGCCTATGGGGTCGGCGTCATGGCTCAGTATGGAGGAGAGAATTATCGCCCGTTCTGTACAGGTACAATGCGACTCTGGCGTTATGACGCTATTGGCAGCATATTGCTTTTAGCTGACAATTAATGTCTTTGCATCTTTGCTTGGTTCAGAGGCCATTCCCCTGTTGGTCAGAGTCATCCAGGCAGCCGACTCACGCTCCAAAGAGAATGTCAATGCCACAGAAAACTGCATCTCTGCTGTTGGAAAGGTCATGAGGTTTCGGCCAGAGTGCGTCAATGTCAATGAGATTCTTCCCCATTGGCTCAGTTGGCTCCCACTCAATGAGGACAAAGAGGAGGCTGTCCACACGTTTGACTTTCTGTGCGACCTCATTGAAAGGTAGGACAGCCACCTTCTAGTTTTCCCCATTAATTGCTCAGATGATGATGCATCAAATCTTTAGAAATGTAGATTTTTGTTTTCAGTTTTTTTTCCTTATTTATCTCTCCACAGCAACAACCCCATTGTCCTCGGCCCAGACAACTCCAACCTTCCTAAAATTTTCCTCATCATCGCAGATGGAGTTGCAAACGAATCTGTCAAGAGTGAAGATGCTTGCAGCAAAAGACTTGCAAATGTCATACGTCAAGTACAGGTACTTCTTAGAAACAAGTTTGGAAACGGAGTACACTTGGCTTGAAGTTTCCATGTCAATAAGGAAATCGTAGTAAAGCTTAAGAATCTAACAACTTAACGTTTTAACATCCAAAGTTGTAGAGCTCAGTCACAATTGATATGGGCATTATTCGACATCCATATGTCAGTTCAGAGATTGACCACTTTTTGTTGTGTGCTCCAGGTGTCAGCAGGGTTATGGACACAGTGTGTATCAACGCTGAACGAGACGCAGCAGAAAGCCATACAGGACCTACTGAATACTGCCTGAGCCTGAATCCCCCGTCACCTCCCCGCTCTTGAAAAAGCCAGTGAAGAAAAGTTGAGCTCCTGGATTTCTTCCATACACCTTCTTCCTCCTGCTCTGATCTGTAGTGTGTATGGACGCTGGCTTCATCACCACCCCCACCTTACTATTGTATAACTCTACCTACATTAAGCCAACTGGGGAGCAGGTTGGACATTTGACAGAGGACATTGGCCATCCACATTAGAGCCATACACCCCGTGCCCAAGGAAATGGGAACGAGTGTCTATCGGTAATCCCTGGGTCATCACGGTTAAGTCTTCTATCTGGACGTTTTGTTTCCAACCATTCCCTGACGTTTGACTTGTCTCGCTGTGCCCTGATGGACTTGTTCTCTACATTGGCCAACACAACTCATTGGACAGTAAGGCTCAGAATGGCCATAGTGGGGGAGGGGGAATTGGGGACAGGACACTCGAATGGACTGAGCAATTGAATGGGGTGAAAATGCACACTGGGCAATCACTGCCTGTCTCCTGTGAATTTTTTTTTTTTTGTATTTTTATTTTATTACTTGTTCCATGTCCCCAGTGTTACCTGGGGAGGGAAACTGCCTCTGTCTGCCACAGCTCCAGAGAGCATGTTTCAACAGTATCGGCATGTTTAAGTGGCTAACTCTAGAAAATATAAATAGTTAGGAAATTTACATCATTGTCTGGAAGAATTAACATTGATTTATGCAGCTCTCCTCCATAGCCTTCCAGACAGCTGTTCACAGGAAATGAATTGAGACTGAAGATTAAATGTTTGCTGAATTCAACTCATTAAACATAGCAGTTTAAGAAGAGTAAGGGGTTCTAAGAAGTCGGTAACCTGTAACGTTAGTTGGTCATGGCCACAAAGTGGTACAAGCTGGAGGAACTTGAATAGTAGAGTATTTGTAATCTGCGTGCTAACATTACCATATTCTTAACTTTATGGTTTTGACCCTTTGCAGTCCTGCAGGTTTGTGATGGAATTCCAGAACATACCAACAATAAAATAACATTTGAGAAGTCAGAGAAATTAGTCTGTTACTTACCTAAAATACATCTAGTTTTCTTGCAGAGGTGGATTAACTAGCTTCAAGTTGAAACCTGTTGGCTTACTAAAAGCTGGCACTAGGATAAATTACTGTGAAGACAGGCAGTCTTATCTGGGTCAGGTGCTGGACTATCCATACGACTATTGGGTAACTAAAAGTAAAGAAACGGTCTTCAAAAGAGGCTACTTCACATTTTTTGTTAAATGTGATGTTTGTCAGAAAGTTATAATTTACATTTTTTAAAGTTGTCAACAGTTCGTAGTTTCTGTTCTCTAAACTAAGTTAACAAATTGCTTGTTTAGTTTTTTTCCTCATTAATTGTTGACATGGAGGTGTTGAAGTGTGTTCTCTCACCAATCAGTCATGCTACATGCTATCGTACTATATTTTGGCAGTTACGTCTCATAAACTGGTCACAAAACTGACCCTTGCATGTTCAGAGATGTCACAATTTTCCCACAACATCTGAAGTGAATTCATATTTAGTCAAAGTGGCTGCATAAATCTTTCAGGAGTAAAACATTTGCTTAAAGTAAACTAAAGCAGAATGAGTTTTGTCATGTTAACTGTATCCTTATAAATGCAAACCCAAGACATCAGGCATTTGTTGACAGAAGTCTGTTTCAACAGAGCAGCCATGCTTTATTCAAACACCTAGACCAACAACAAAAAAAAATTAAAGCTTTCAACCAAACTACATTAATGGATGGTGACCTGGTGTCTTCTGTAGACAGCTGGAATTGTTTTTCAAAATATACATTGTACAGCTTGCAGTAAGACATGCAGTTTGTTAGGTAGATAAAGGTAATGCAACAGTCCTGCAACAAATCCTCCATTTACAGAGGCTTTATATATATATATTTTTTTTTTACTGGACTGGTAACGATTTACTGTCATGGTCAGTTGGAGGCTAGTTTGTGCTGTTTAAATTCTGGTGTTACACTTATAAACAAAATACTCTAAACACCCTCAGTATTACACAACACACCCAGCAGCGCAAACCTCCACATTATCTTCATAAAATAGTTTATTGCAGGGCTGCTGTATTAGCCTTTAGCTAAATATAATTTATTAGCAACACGCAGTAATGTTGTTCCACTGGAGAATGTTGCTGGAGAATGTTTGTTTGTGCAGGGAAAATAATGAGTTTGTTCACTTTAAACTTTACTGGGGTTATTTTTTTTTTTTACAATTGAACTTGGAAGTTTACATCCCCAGACCAGCTGGGAAAACGGGGCTAGGGCAAATGAAGGTCTGTCACTTCCTGTCTGCACCGTTCTTGTGTGAAAGACATTTCTGAACCATAACACAGGACTAGTATCTGCTGTAAGGCAAAATGCAGTTTTCTTTGCTAGAACCAGATTTAAGATGTCAGTTCTTAAAATCTCTTCTGAAGCACAAACAGTACTGGTTGGATTTAAAGTAACAATGCTGGTCTTTTAGCTTAGACATGATCAAGAGCATGTTGTAAATGAAACCTTCAGTGGCCAGCTGGATGCAAAAGGGGATCAATTCATCAATTCTAGTGAGGTACAGTTTAAAAAAAAAAAAAAGTTCTTGAATAGCATGGCTGTTAAAGTGACAGGAAACCCCATGATGATTCTGATTAAAGACTGATGAGCAGAAAATAAAGATTCAGTTTACCACTACCAGAGCAGGGAGGAGAGAGTGTGCCAGAGTCAGGAGAAAATACAGTATTTATAGTGAGGAGGACGATCTGTACAAGCTGGTAAGCAAAATGAGCGTGTGGAACAGGAAGGTGTCAGAAATGAAGTGCTCCACATTGAAACGTGATTTAGTCAGTGATTCTCACAGGATAAATAATGACATCCTCCAGTCAGCTTCTCTCACTCTTCTTCCCTCCTTCATTTAGTCTTTTTTCACAGGTAGTCCTTGTCTCCTTTTAGCGCTCACTCCTCCACTACTGGAGCATGTCCACAAAAGCATCAAACTCATCTATGTTTTTCTCATACACGGCCAGTTTCTCTGGCAGCGAGTCCTGCAGAGAAAAAGGGCAAAAATTACTTATTTGACTTCATGTTTTTCCCTGAACCACACCATGAAAACAAAGACATCAACAATAAAAAGAACAGGCACTTAACCAGGTCATCAGCCATGGACTGGGAGCTGATGTGCAGTGAGAGACTGGCCAGTTGTGGAGGGTTTTGAAACTCTCTGTAGAAGGTGCCCAGGTCCATTGGCAATAAGTCGTCTTTAGAGAACGCCGGCCGCTACAGACAGATGAAGAGACACGTGGAGTTCACAATGAGTACTGATAACAACATTCACAGTTCAACACAATATCTGATCTTGTTGCACCTCTAGTTTCAAGCCTGGGTTGTAGAAAATGGGATAATAGTTACGTACAAAGTCGACCATGACGAAATCATCTTGCTGCCCAGATCCCTCTGAGCCCTCGGAGTGAAGGCTGGCCTGCAGGGGGGATGGGCAGGGAGGAGACTCTGGAGGTTGCACCTGAACACAAACAATATTAGCTAGGAAATTTTATGTAATCTTTAAGATTCAAACATCTCCATTTTAAAATATTAATGAGAGGACTTCATGAGGATCGTCATCAAAATTAAATCTACACTTACCATGGGATCGTTCTCCTCTGAGTCCAGGCCTCGAGGAGCAAATGCAGCAAATGGCAGATCCAGACTGGCTGCTGTTATCTACAAATAACACACAGTCTAGTCTTCAGCAAAGACAATTCTGACACTGTGTTAATGAACAGTTACACAATGTAGGGAATTAACACAACTCCGTTTGATTTACCTGTGTGCTGGGTTTATTGACAAAGGCTCCAACTTTCCTTGTGAAAGCATTGAGAGACTCAACGGGATCAGAGGGAGAAACACTCCTCCTTCCTTCTCCACTCTGTGACAGGCCGTCGTCATCGCCACTGAGGAGAGAGATCAGACACTGTTACAGCGGGTTCACACTAAGACTGAAATATCACATCTCAGAAATAGAAATGCTGAGTTCAGGAGATGCCAGGAGAGAGGTACCTGCTGCCAGGTGTGTTGAGAGCGTGCTCTACTGTCACATGGACATCAGGAGGCTGAGCAGGAACCAACACAACCCCACCCTCCTTCCCAGCTTGCAACACCTGAAGAGGAAGAACAGTGCTTTTTGTTATTTATACCAAGATGCTTGCTTTTTCTTTAGATATATTAGTCAGGGTTCAGTTAGCGTCTGATGGATTATCCCAAAACTTACTTAATAAATTGATTATCCCATAAAAACTGATATAAAGTCACATGTACAACAATCAAGCTAAAGTGTTTTAGCACCTAAAAAAAAAAAAGTATGGTAATGTATCAGAGTCTACTATTATATTAAAATTAATTAATGACTGAATGATTATGCATCACCTGGTTTGGATTGGCAGCAGGGTGGCAAAGCTCAGCAGCTCCTCCTAGAGCTGGAGGTTGGTAGGACAACCTAGAAGCATACAGCTAGAGAGAACGGAACAGACAGAAACAAGAAGTATGAGTCAAACAACAGCTCTCGACATGGATGAAGGATGAGTGAGGCGTACTACTGCGCATGGAGATGATAAAACAGGTCTAATTAACAGCAGCATTCGCAACAAACTGAAGCTACAACACTATAAGCTCTGTGCTGAAGTAAGTGATGGAAGTTTGAACACAGTCAAAAAGGATGATGGTTAAAAAAAAGTTTCTGATGCAACCCTGACACACCAAAGAGCAGCACACATCCCAAAACAAATGAGAAATAATTTCCAGTTTCAGGGTGTCTCGCACACAGTCACACTCTCATTGTGGCCAGAATAGACTCACAGTGTGAGTGACAAGTCCAGGAGCCAATGGAAGCTGCAGACTGTCCAGGGGAAGGGGCTTAGACAGTTTAGAGGGAGACGGACTCAGTGTACACACACACTGAGGGAACGCAGGCACACACACACACACACACACACACATAGACACACATGCGGATAAACACACAATAAAAAGACAACAGGAAAGAGAAGAGAGAAAGAGAGGGAGAAAGTGAAGTAAAAACAGGAATGAAAATGAAGAGAAGTCACCATTTGATAAAGAACGACACAGTACAGAGGAGTAATGGAGCATGTTGACCTACCTGAGAAGGAGGGGAGGTGGAGAAGGACGTGGTGCAGACCTCTTGTGAATCTTGAGCTCCTGCAAATGGTCCTCCATCTTCCTCGTCTGGGGCTCTAGATACGCATATTATAATTTATGTGAGGACATTGTTTTATATGGAAGAATCAACTCCAAAAAACAAAACAAAAAGGAAAACGTGTTTTTATAATATGACATATTTATATGGACATATATTTATAGTTTTAAAACTAAAATCCCTTCATAAAAAAGCTGTTGTTGTATTCTGTTGGTCCAGTTGAGTCACATGTTAAAATATTAAATAAGAGTCCAATAGACATAAGTGAGAAAGACCTGATGTGACCTCCAAAGGATGCATTACATCACCTATAAGCTCTCTGTTGTTTGTGGTTGTTTAAACTTGAGTGGCGTTTTGTCCAGATGATATCAGCATTTCAAAATCAACAGTTACGTGCTTTGCAGAGCTACCTGTAGTTGCAGGGCTGTCCCATGTTTGCAGGACGCTGGCTGCTGCAGGGAGGATCCACAAAATGATCCACAATGATCCCCATGATAGGAGCTGACCGCTCAAACTGCCTGCAGAGGACGACGTTTAAAAAGCAGATAAATTATGCTAATTTTCACAAGTCAAGACAATCAAATAAACAATAACTTTCTTTGTGAGAGAGCTGTTTTGGTTTAGCAGCGGTGTATAAGTTACCTGTTAGACATAAATGCCAAGTTGGTGCGGTAGGCACAAGAAAGTGTGACTGTGCCAACAGGCGTACCAACAACACCGACACGCACCGTCTGAAAACCTTTAAAACAAACATCAACAAACCTGAGTAAACTAGTTAGAGACATCAATGTGTTATCCTAAACACTGACTTCACTAGGTAACCACATCTAATAAGTTAATTTACTTCTGAAATATTCAGAAATGTTAATAAGTTCTGAAGTCACACGAGGCTGCAAAGACTCTTAAATGTGAGTCTTGTTTCAGTGACTTAAGACAGTAAAGCTGAGTTTACAGTTACCTTCTCCTAATCCAGTCAGCTGGACTTCTCCAAAGTATATCCTAAACAGAAGAAGAGCAGCAGAAATAAGAGAAACCCTCTATGTTTAAATGACATTACTAAGCAGAAGCAGTGGAACCAGAAAGTTAGATTAAAACCAGTGTGATTGCAAATCTACTGTTTAACGAGGCAATTAACAGTCCACACACCTGTACAGTATGACATAGTCGTGTCCCTGCTTTCTGGACAGTTTATATGCAGGTGTTACTCTGGTGATGGCCAGCAGAGACTTAAGAAGGACAGACAGACGATTGTAGACTGTATATGACACCTTGATGTCTTTATCACACCTGCAGCAAGGACAGACAATACACGGACTTGTTACAATACAGCAGCTTGGTGGTATTTAACTAAATGTCAGCTTCATATTTAAAAAATATCTGCAGTTTGTCAATAAGAATATTTTTATGGACATTGTAGTTTGCTTGTTGTCCTATTGTTATCATTAAAAGCTTCTTTCCATTAAGAAGAAAAATTTATTGCATATGATCTCAATAGTTCCTAGTCCTAAAATACTTTTTTAAAATCAGTAATCCTTCACATTTTTTGCAGAAGCAGTAACTAAAGACATCCTGACAATTCTGTTGCCCGAGATACATTATTTTATCAAATATGACTTAAATTCATTGTTTTTTTCCTGTTAGAATACATGCATACAACACTATTTTATTTCAATTTGCTAATCTAACATTAAGAAATTTCCTTAATAGGCTAGGTATAGATATAGTTTTCCTTAAGTGTCTTTGTTAACTCATGCACGGTCAGTGGGGACCTGTTGTGGCACAAGGTTTGGACAGGATGTCTCGCCTTCACTAAAACTGCATTTTTCAAACAGCAGCACTTTAGATGTGATAAAATTACAAAGTGTCACTGAAATAGAGACAAAGTGAACCATTTATAGCTCAGTGAAGCTGATGGTGAAAATGCTGGCTGTGATGTATTTTTATGCCTCTCCACAATCCACTCACAAAGCTTTATGTCCAATACAGGTGACAGACTGTTGTGTTTTAGTTGTTTGAAAAACCAAGCAGAGAGAGTGCTGCGCATGACAAAACAATCATCAGAACTTGAACTCTATTACCACAGATACGAATGCATTGTCTTCCAGACTAATCCTGTTGGTTAGGTTACATGTAGACGGTGCAGATAGATCTTGTGTTTCATTAAAGATTCCCCCAGTTGAACATTTAAAAACCAATGTGAAAGCAAAACCCAACTTACTTTTCATTCATCTCCAGGCACCAAGTCTCCAACTCCATGGAGTCACCCTGAGTCAGTCAGAGAAAGACAAATGAACAAAGGAGCATGACATTGAGACAAAAAAAATATTGTAAATAATTTTCTGTTTTTTTAAACACACAGAGTAGATGAGTCCATTGATGTCAATTCGTAAAATAATGATCATATTTCTATGAACTTCTTTTATACAAACACGTTTGGTGTTATGGTTTATTCACCTGATCTCACGTTATGTTGAAATCACGAGATAAGCAGAATATGAGGCAAGGTTGCCCCAGATAGGGAGGTTTTTACCTCTGACGTTTTCAGGGAGATCTCGACACACATGGACCGTCCGATACCTGGAAGCTGGCCAGCCAGTGCCTTCTTGGCTTCATGAGTCACCTCCGGGATGTCTTTTATAGCCAAATTAAACTATAGAAAATGAAGAAGATAAGATTTCTACTGATCATAGAGGGGAGACACAGGTTGCAACAGAACAGAAAAAAGCTAGGATGTAAGAAAAGAGATCCACTGAATATAAAACTAACCTAATTTTACTTTTACAAGGCATAACAAACAAGCAATCAAAACTGTGTGCATGTATGTTAATCTATAGCAAACTATGTGATATAATTTGTCATCAGTTGTTACAAAACATGAACAGAGAAGGACTACATTATTTTACCCAATCAGAGCCAGTAGGCGATGATGAAGATCGAGTGCAGATCTTCTCTCCAAGACGAGCCTGGACAATCACCTGGACAGTCTGCAAATACATAACAGGATATGAAAAACCAAACAGCTGCCACAAAATTTACCTGGACGAACATGGATACTGTTGTGTTGTGCAAAGGTAAAATGTTGCTCAATAGTTCAAACTGTATTTTTTAACGGTGTCAGCACCAGAAATAAAATATACTGTATGTCTATTATATTAACATGAAGAAAGGGATTACAAGATTCGAGTAATTAATTATTAAGCCCCTTTAGAATTGAGGGAAACTTAAGGCAACTAGAAAGCCCTGTTGGGTTCAGCAAGTCCCCTCAGTAACCTTTTATCATTGACATTATTCAGCAGACGCATGTGACTATCGTATCAGCCTTTTACCTTCAAGGCAAAGAACTTTATGAACTTGTCCAAGTCTTTCTTATCCTGGGGGCTCAGGTCACTGTCCATGTTGACAAAACCCTGCAATCAAACAAGACGACCAATGACAGAGATAGTTTGTAGAAAATATACAGCTTCAAATTAACTGCACAAGCTATTATTTACATGTATCGAAAATTGTGTTTACTGAACTGAGATGGATAAATACAAATATTTGCAGAATAGGGTGAATGTTAACTACCATATCTGTAAATATTTAAAATTAAATAAATGAATAAAAAATTAATTTGCTCCTCTAACATTACAGTCAAGTAACATTTAGGTTAGAACAAAATAGCCTATGTATACTGGTATTTTAACTGAATTAAGGGTGATAAATACCTACAATTTAGCTAACACAGTTCTCCTGTTAACCCTCCATTCAGCATCTGTCTATAACAAGCTAGCAAGCGAGGCCTCCACGTCCACATGAAACTGTTCGTTAACGTTAAGATTTGGAGGTCACGGTAGACTACAGAACACTGACGGTCACCTTACACGACACACTACATCCCCTCACAAATTAAAATAATGCATCTGGATAATTTCATTTAATATTAATCGACATTTACGTGTCATAAAGGCGACACTGGATAGGTGAGTCGCTGGGCAACTAACGTTAGCCTACGGCTAAGCTAACTAGCTAACTGGCTGAACACGACGCACTCTAAGTTTATCGTAAAATAGCACAACACTTACATTAGCTTTTTCCTTCACAATGCAGTTTCAATGCTCTACAACTGAAGTCGACACAGGTGATGGTCAACCATACGCCCCACAAACAATTATTTACACAATGCCGATGTAAACAACATCAACAGCGGCTGTGCTACTTTTCTGTTTATCTTCTCCATGTCGACGTGTTTGGATAGCGGCACGTTCACAGAAGCACTTTCCTACAAGTCGTGTAAACGTCTTTAACACGTACAGCCCGGAACCCACACATGCACAATAAAAACAAGACTAATCTTATACAAATAAAATGACAATTCCTACTTTACAACTCTCGTCTTTGTGGAAACACAATAGTCCTCTCTGTGTGTCGAATCTGCGAATTTGAGCCGCAAGCTGGGTTCGTGCGGCTTGTTTTGGTTCATAACTCTTCGTACAGGTAAGCTGGGCTTTCGATTAATGCACATAATCATGTTTTCTGTTTTTATTTATAGATGTAAGCCTAAATATATATGCAGATATGTTCAGTAACTACCACAAGCACGCAAAGCGGCAATTAGGATAGCGTTAGCTAAAATACACCTAGCTAGCTAGCTAGTTAGCACTCTGGGTTGCGTTGAATCAGTTATGTTGTAGTAGCTAACATTTAGGTTGATTGTTTACTGATAGTAAGTCTTAAACAATGGGCACATTGCTTCATAATTTTAAAACACCATTAATTTATAAGTAACAGCCCACAATGAACAAAATAAATATGTCTGAATTAAACAGAAAGGACTGTTTATCTCATGACTGTGTCTCATTCAGTAGAATACATACTGCAGACTCATACCTTCACATGTATTCAGCCTGCAGAGGTTATAATGGCACAATAATAGCAGGAAACTAAATAAAAGTGTGATATAATGTGGAAAATATACTGCACAAAATGGCTATTTTTATATGGTAGTTGTTCTACATTGTATGTAGATGTATATGTGTAAACAAACTGCAGCCTTAGCCCATAGTTAGATAATATCAGTGGTTTGAATGAATGTGTATAGTCACAAAATGTAAATATAAACATGTGAATGTAAAACAAAATCATAATATTATGAAATAATGTATTTATGTGAATTACCTCCAGTATGGCAATCCCCATAGCCATTTTGGATTGTGATCTCCTCTTACATGGTCGAGGTCATAAGACCTTGGACCGCTTTGACCTGGACTCTGTCTCAGACACCTTCCTCCTCACACAATTTGGCTTCCCCAGGGAGTTTATTCTGTATCTGGTCGAATTACTCAGAGAGGTGAGTATGTCCCTGTCCTCAGTTTTCAATACACACATTCAATTGAAAACGTTTCCAATTCCTTCCTCAAAATCTGTATACAACTATGTCAAGTTTAATGTGGTTATGTTGTTTATTATTTCTGTGTGTTAGGCTCTTTGTAGACGCACCCAGAGGTCTAGAGCCATCAGTCCTGAGGTCCAGGTGTTGGCGGCTTTGGGCTTCTACACATCGGGCTCATTCCAGACGTCTATGGGAGACACTATAGGGATCAGCCAGGCTTCCATGTCAAGATGTGTGTCCAATGTGACCAGAGCGTTGGTGGAGAAAGCGCCTCAGTTCATCACATTCAACAGGTGTGATATATGCTAGCAATTTTGTGGTTACACAAAGAAGAACCAGTGATGAGAAAAACAGCACTTCAGTGGCTTACTAGTTAACAACCCACAGTCTGATTCATGCTTGTGAATGAGCATGAACATCATTACCTTTACAGAAAGACAAAGACAACAGATGCAATAACACTGTTTTCCAAACAGAGATCCCTCCAGCAGAGAGCAGTCCTTCCAGGAATTTCAGAGGGTTGCAGGATTTCCAGGAGTTCTGGGGGTGCTGGACTGTGTTCAGGTTTATTATATTATATTATATTATATTATATTATATTATATTATATTATATTATATTATATTATATTATATTATATTATATTATATTACTTTTCTAGTCACCACATTTGCAGATGACAGCATGAGGGGGAAAATGCTTAACAGCTTAACAATGTTTTGTTTATCTTTCCTCTCCAGGTTGCCATCAAAGCTCCAAACAGTGAGGACTCATCTTATGTGAACAAGAAGGGGTTTCACTCTGTGGGCTGTCAGCTGGTTTGTGATTCGCGAGGATTGTTGCTCAGTGCAGAAACCCACTGGCCAGGTGGGCTCAAAGACACTGATGTTCTGCAGAGATCTGCTCTTTGCAAACAGCTGCAGGACACAGAGGAGGGCTGGCTGCTGGGTGAGACACAGATTTTAAACTTCACTCTGTAAAGTGTTAAAAGGACCCAGCACACAGTAGATGTTGGACCTTGTTACAGAGATCAGAATTTTAAGGTTTTTCTATTTCCTAGGTGACCGCCGTTACCCTCTAAAGAAGTGGTTGATGACGCCGGTTGACTGTCCTGAATCACCTGCAGAGTTTCGATATAATCTAGCCCACACTGCTACACATGAGATAGTGGACAGAACCTTCAGAGCCATCCAGACCAGATTCAAATGTTTAGATGGCACCAAAGGATACTTACAGGTACACTACTCTGCTCTCTACAGTACTGTTCATTCTATTTTTTGTATTCTATGTTGCTTTATCATTATCACTTAATCAAAAAAAAAAAAAGAGTTAATGACTAGTATTAAACTGAGCAGTGTTGTATATGTATTAAAGCCTTTATGGTCATCTCTTTCTTCATGTCTGCAGTATTCTCCAGAGAGGAGTTCGTCCATCCTGCTGGCCTGCTGTGTCCTGCACAACGCCTCACTACAGTCTGGATTAGACGCCTGGACTCTGGAGAGGACTGACCCTCTAGAGCAACCTGAGAGCCTGGAACAGAGACCTGAGGACCGCGACAGCCAGGCAGAGGACCTCAGAACACAGCTCATTCTTAAACACTTCAGCTAAACTTAGCTGAACTCTGAAGTTTGAAGGAGATAAAGACTGATTGTATTTTATTAGCCAAAGAAATGATTCTGAAGTTATATTTAAAGCAAGAAAAGTCCACAGACACAGAGTTGCTGATGCAGTTTTTTAATATTTTGCTGGTTTCTACTCTACTGACTACACTAAGATAACATAGTTTTATATGGAGGAACATGCAGGATGCTATACAACAAACCAAGACAACATCATATCCAAACACATTTCAAATAACTGAAGTCCTTGGGAAGTGCTGGATTATTCTCTCTGGACATTCAAACCTTTTCCAAATAATCAAGGAGAGGTTAGAATAACCAAGCACTTCCTGGTGTTTTATAACTACTCGAACTGTGTGTAGCTACTGTGTCGTCCAGGTTTCAAGTGGGAAAAGTCACATTCCTTGTTATTTCTTTTGTCCCTCCCCAATTTTTTCCCCAAAACAACCACTAATTACTTTTCTTATTCTCCCCGTTCCCACGTAGTTCCACAGGTTACAATCTTGGACCATATCACAATACAAAAACAAGGCCCTTATTTACAACATCTGCACATTAAGTTGTCATTATTTATGTACACTGGTGCTCTGAGACTGTTAAGTGTGAGAATGACAGGATGTTTGCGCAACAGGCTGCAGTCACATGATTGTTTTGTGTATTTTTAGCATGAGGGACAAAAAAGGAAACAAATGCAGGAAAGAAAAAACAGAAAAGTGTAGTTAATTGAAATGTTTTGGAGATTAAAATAGTATATATGGGTGTTTTATTGTCAGAACCTATAATTATTTCTTCCAGGATTTTGACTGTGACAGTGAAATGTTGGTTTTAGTAAGTTTTAATTTGAAGGAAAACCATGACATTTTTGGGAGCATCCTTGTTTTTCTGACTAGTGGTGATGACATAAAGATTTATTTTAAATGTCGTGGTCTTCCTTCAAACTGTGCAGAGAACAAAGCTAGTGGTGTTTCACTTTCTGGAATGTATTAGTCCCCTGATTGGCTTCATCAATATATACACACTTTCTACAAACAGGAATAAATACAACATACACTGCTGTCGCATGAGCACATTTAGCATCCATGTTCAAAAGTTTTCTCTTCTGTTTGGGTGTGTAATTATTTATTTTTAGCAGAAAATTTAATTAAAGCATTATTGTCAATGTTCATTTTTTAAAGTCTACAGTTGGTTTATTATTTTTTTGTGCTTTTTGGGTCAAGAGACAGTTCAGATTCAGAGACAAAAATTTATTTTTGTGGTTTATTATGTGATCTATGGACATTTTGAAATTATGAGGGGACAAAATCCGAGATTTTCATGCGACAGCAGTGAAACATAAACACTGTATTACAGTTAAGACAAACAGATCATGTCAAAGCTTTATACGTCATGAAACAGCATGTAAACAACACACCATCATGTAAAACCTCACATCATCCTAAATGCCAAATCACAACAGACAATTTCTTCTTTTTTTTTTTGCATAAAATAAATATGCTCTTTTTTGATGCTCAGAATATATTATGAGTTGTATTTTTGTTAGTTTTTTTCATGAACATTATTTAGAAAAATGAGACAATAATATAAACTAACGTTAAAAACAAAATTCAGTATTTATTTTTTTGTTGCATAAATTAAATATGCTCTTTTTTTGATGCTGCAAATATATTACATATACAAAATTAAATTCCATAAAAATACTTTGTTTCCCAACCTCTGTCAGAACCCCTTTAATGAAATATGGTTTCCCCTAAAAAATATGAGTTTTGAATTTTTTAAAAACTACCTTTAACTTTAGAGATGGAATAAAAAATGTAAGATGGCAACGGAAACAATGGCCCCAAATACACCCAGGTCAATCCTGAACATTAATCCAGTTTAAGATTAGTTAAAAGATACAAGAAGTGGTGAAATGAAGCTGAGGCCAGCTCTGATTGATACACTGAGTGAACTAGTTGGAGTTAAAGTTTCCAGGTTTAGCTCATGTTAAGGCCAAGTTAGTCGTGTGTGACTGAAGTGAAGGCACTTTAACATTGGCACAGTGACGTGTTTGTGCTAAACACACCAACATGTCTCGATGTGTAATGTGCTTACTGCAACACATAATGATTTTATGTTTACTGTTAAAAACACAGAGGTGGAATGGTTATTTGATGCTGTAGCATTTCATATGAGAGGATTTGCTGTTTTCCTGTGGTTAATATCCATGTAACTGGTGTTTGGACAAAACACAAACAGCAGATGATTTGTCCTCGGCTTTGGAAACTATGACGGGCCTTTTTCGCTGTCTCTGCCTTTTTGGTTTTGGACTTTTAGCAATTAATTTATCAAAACAATAACAGATGACTCATTAATCACAAGAATCATTAGTTGCAGCCCTTTGTCAACATATGGTGTGTGATTGGTTGTACATTGCATTGATCACCTAGCCAGCCCATGGAAGTTTTCCATGTACACAATATATTTCATATATGACGCCACATAAAAATCCCATAAAACTCTTTTCTAAAAGGCAAAAGTGGCCGTGGTCCATAATCATTATAGATCTGTCATGACATGATCACATAATACTCTTTATGTGATGTTTTGTAATAGTTAATGTGAACATGCTAGAAATTTCAATATATTCTTTAATTAATTAGGTTAAATGAATTAAAATTGTCTTTGTGGTTGTTAAAACTGAATATTTTGGTGGGATATTTAGAACTTTAAATATGTAACAATGGACATTCTGCTAATAGGGCCCATATAAAATCAAGTATATTCAGGTGTAGCGGAGTCGTGAAGCACAACGTACAAGCTGGCTGAGGACAACGGGAGGACTGCGTCTCGAAGCTCACTGAAGGGGACGATGAAATACGTAGATACAGGCAGGTTTTGGTTGAGTTAGATGAAGATGTGAAGAGTCCAGGAATGAGAAGGTTTTGGTCCTTGTAGGGGTCAGAGGTGAGAAGTCATGTGAGATGGAGTCAGGCTGTCTGTTAGAAGAACTCTGAGACTCCTTCTGGTTTGGTTTCTCTGAAGACAGAGAGACGAAAGCTTGTTAATGTTGTTTGACATGTAACATACAAAGATAACTTAACAACTAACATTATTCAGGTGGATTCTGACCTCCAATCTGAATTGGGCCCAGTTGTCTGGTTGCTCTGGGCGTCTGCTGTGTATCGGCTCGTCTGGATGTGGGAGCGGGCTTCTGACTGCAGCCTCTCCCCTTCTGACGTCACCGAACTCTCCTCCAGCGGAGCTCCTTCATTGTAGAAGAGCAGGCTGCGAGAACGCACTGCAACACACAGACACACCAGTTTTATCATCACTGATTTGAAATCCCTTTTTTGTTTGTTTGCTTTTGATATTAGGGTTAGATAGACATGTTTCATCTGTCTGTGAAGGACTGTGGATCAGGCCAAAGTTTCCTTTTGAGTGACATTTTGTGACACGACAAAGTCCTCTGACAACTGAACTCTAAAATGAGCTGCTAATTTAAAGATGAATCCCTTTAAACGCTTTTTACATGAAAAAGATCACAATCTAAATGGGTTTGCTAACAAATGTATTTTATCAGTTGTATTTAGCTTTTAATGAACTTTGAGTTTTTATCCCCAGATAGTTACGGGGCAGATTTTTAGAATCGGGTACAGCCCCGTTCCCTCAGCACTCAGAGGTTGGTTCCTGGCAGAAAGCAGTGGCACTTAACATGATGACAGGCTGATTTCTGGTTTTAAAAGGGGGTTTCCCCAAGGGCGAGTGGTCAAAAGAAAATGAAACGCAGCGAGGAAAGAAAGTTGATATTTGTGTGACATGACCACATGAGAAGTTCAGATGCACAGCTGCTTATTTTCCCTGACAGATTGTTGCGCTGTTGCTTTTCTGTTTGTCTGGCCTGGTCAGTCAGGTCACTATGTGAAACATTCTTACTTTGAAACTAAACTTCTGGGATCTTTATGAATCCTCATCTTTATGTACTTTTATTTAAGAATCATAGTGTTGTTTTTAGATATTAGAACACGGACAAGAACAGACTTATGATATAAATCTGATTGCAAAATAACTCGACTAGTGTGTGAGTAAGTGTTTAGATAATGATGATGAAATTGAGACAGTTATACAGTAAAAAATGTTATTTCCTGTAAAGTTGTCTCATCCCTGCTTAACAAAAATGCACCATCAATATTAAAACCAACAAAAGCACTGGAAAAGATATATTAACACTAAAATGAAGACTTTTGAACAGAAAGATGCATTTTCTGTTTCTTTTCTAACATGTCTGTCATCAGTTTAATTAAAACTAGATGCATTAAAATAATAACTCCTTAAGAACACAGACCAGTTGGAGTTTATACTGTGCACTATAATGGTGCATGTTAAAGAAGTCTGTGGACCCACCCTGACTTGTGGTGTAGAGGTCCGCTGATGGAACAGGAGGAGAGGAGGGGGACTGAGAGGAAGAGGAGGAGGATGATAAAGAGGAGGTGTGTGTGAGGAAGGAGGACAGGGGAGAGAGGCAGGGGGAGAAGGAGCCCAACACCAGGACAAAACACACAGCCATCATCTGCAACAAAGAGAAGACAACTCACGTTAATGCTTTGTCATAACATGAAAAAACTCAGCATGAAAAAGACGATTCAAAACATCAAAAGACAAATATATTTGACTTTATTTAGGACAATATATTTAAAAGATTATGGATATAAACAGTTTAGGAATTTAGGAGAATCTGGACAGAGATGTTATTCTGTCAGATTCTGAATAGAAGCCTGAATTCTGATTAATTTAAAGACAAAACTAACCACAGCTGCCTTCTGCATTTAAAAACTATAACACACTAGTTACTTCATAAATACACATTTGTGCATAATCATGTCAGAGGGTGAAACAAAAAACACTTCAACAATGTTCAAATGAGCAGTAAGTGTATTTATTTTCTGTGTATGTGTGTGAAGAGCTTTAGAGCTACGACAGTATTTACCATGAGGCACGTCCCTGTTTGAGTTGAGGCCATTTTACAAGAACGGGGAACAACTTTCCCTGAAATCAATGATTGAAGCTTCTGCAGCTGCTGTAAGAGAGACCTAGAGAAACAAACAGAAATGATTCAACATTATTGGATAACTAAAGTACAGACTAATATAAAAAAGCTGGAGTTACAAGTATTGATCCTCACATGCTCTCAGAGCTATCCTGATTATATCGGTTTCCCAGAAAACAACTGGAAAACTAGAGCCAAGGACTTTTAATCCACAAGGAGGAACTCAACCAAGTTCCACCAGTTAAATCCTTATTTCCATATTGGTTTGCTGCTGATCAAAGTTTGGATAAGTGCCTTTGTTGGGATTTGAGTCTAATGATTTGTTTAGACCCTAAACTCTTTTAATGAATATCTTTTTTTATGTCCACGGCACGTGCGTTCACACATGACTTAAATCTCCACCCACCACAAAGTACAGTATACACGCAACCTGTAAATCCATTGGAAACCACAAAAAGAGTCATACAGACGCTGAGACATACAGTTTATTTCACCTAAACGCCCACAATGTTCCCCCAGGTTGTTTTTTTTTTCACTGTCTGGTCCTCAGTACTAGGCTGTTTGTACTTCAAAGTTAACTTTAACCGCCTGATTTACTGTTGTTTTGTCATTTAGCCAAAGTAAGTACAGAGTACAGTAAAGCTGGACAGAGTATACAAGTAAAACCACAACAATAAAGTGGATCAGTGGGATCAGGAGAGCAGGGTTCTGATGGTATGAGCTGTCAGTGGCTGTGAGGAAACACTCTGACCACTAAGTGGAGACAGAGATCCAGTTACTGCTGAAGGCGCTGTCACTTTAACAAATTAGAAACTAAACCTGACCATGAACTGGTCAACCAGTCTGTGACACAGTCAGCAAGCAAACTAAAGAGTGCGTAAAGCGAGTCGCCGAGTCTGTCTGTATTTGTGATGTTCCAAATTCCCATGCTGGTGTCTGTCACGTGCATAGTGTGCAGCAAATTGCCAGCTGCAATAACCTGATATGGGATGATACTGCCCAGCATCACTCACACAAGGCTTTGATGCAAAACCACAGTGATTTACAGCTAAAGTTAGAGCTGCTTAAAATATAAGGCTTCCAAAAGTCATGTTGGTTGACTGGGTGAATGAATGCGTGTGTAAATATTCAGCAAAAGAATGGAAAGTTTGAAATTGATGGATTAAATTAACATGAAACTATGCTTGGAGTTGTTATGAGGTGTACTTTCAGAGGAACTAGGCCAGCAGCTCCCCCTTGGCGAAACACATTGTGACTGTACTTGTAGTTGGACACTAAGAGGTGAAATTAATATCAATTTTCTTGTCTGATTCTGGCTGAGTCAGCACATAAACATCTCTAAATGTTCCTTTTTATGTGTGGTCAAACTGAATGGATGTGTGCGAGCCAAATTTAGGACGTTCAAAATAAAAGTTTAATGCTACATGAAGGTGGAGTTGAGACTATTCTTGTGCAGCTAATGAACCAGAACTGCATGAATCAGAGTGGACATGCAACACAGACAAAACACAGCGAGGAGAACAAAATGACCACTAATAACTGCATGTGCTGCATTTTTAGGAACTAGGAACTTAAATGTAGTTCATTTGTTTTAGAACTTTTTTTAGACCTGCACATGCTCTGGACTTTATGTGAGAGTGTGCGTGCTGACTCATGTTTCCCACTTTGTGCCAACTCATTGTTCCTCTGTGTGGTGGTTTAACATATTCATCGGTGCTCGTGTGTGTGTGTGTGTGTGTGTGTGTGTGTGTGTGGTGGGGAGGGAGGGGGCTGCCTTCCATGATGAAAGCTACTGTTAACTCACAGCTTTAATGACAGACTGAGGCTGCCACAGACAGACAGACAGACTTAACAGAGACTATCCCCCCCCCCCCCAAACCCTCAATCATCTAACCTACCACACCCACCCACCCATCTATACACCCTTGCCAAGATAATAGCAGATTGGTTTCATATTGTTATAATAACAGAGGAGACAAATGGAGCTGGGTCAATCCACGCTTTGCTTATGGAGAGGATACATTTCTGTTTAGACTCCTATAAATGTAAATCGATGCACATCTACTGCAGGCAACACATGTTTAATACACACAGAGCATGAATACTAGCATGTATAACTACAGTAAAGTGCTAATTCCTTTGAAGACCACATGACGGGGCCTCAGTCATAGTTTGCTGCCTGCAGATATTATGATCTCTACCAAAGATTAAGAAATGTAACCCCGCTTTCCGAACACAGATCATTAAACTCTCAGCTTATCAGGCTGCATTCTTTGCTGACTTGTTGCTGCTTTCAGTGATATTAATGCAAACATCAGCTGATGACTGTTCAGAGGCAGCACACAGCAACTTCCCTCTGTCCAGTGTGTGTTTCTGTGAAGCCTCACCTGTTGGCTGTCTCCAGGTTTTCTACTTTTCTCCACAGGTCGCTGTTTTCTGACGTGTAGTTCTCCACCCTGACACACAGACAGATATTTTTGTCATCATCTTCACTCTGTTACCCACATCAGAAATATTATCATATTCACATCATGCCCCACTGTCAAACCGGTTTTATGCCAAAGGTTTGAAGCTAAAGTGAATAAAGAATTATTTAGACACATTTTTAGCCACACGATCATTTGGGATCTGTCTTATTAAATGTCATTAAGTCCTGGGAGATGGCCTTAAAAGATGTTGGAGATGTTAATAATAAGGCTGGAGGACTGATTCTTTACAGATATTTAAGTTTTACTTACAGGCAAAAACAAAAATGATGGCACATGGAGGAAGAGAGACCCTCTCCTTCTCCTCATACCTTCTCCCTTTTCTATCTCCAGCTAATCCTTATAATCTCTATTATCAGTTCAACATTTTACAAATCTCCTGCTCAGCCCTCCTGATCTCCTCCCATGCCTGGCTTGAATAAAGCTCATTCATACACAGTCTTTTCAGCATCAGCCCTGCTGTTTTCTCCCTCAGTGAATCATCACACAAACACAAAGAAGATATAAAAAGAAAAGGATTTCTGTTTTTAAACACTAGCACTGGGACACAGCTCGCAGTTCACTCTGATGGGATTAATAAGGACAATTTGTTACCGTTAACACCTGTATGAACTAATCTTCGTACTGAGATGCACTAATAAACCTTTTGTCATGAATGTGATTTGAAAACAAGCCCACATGTTCATCTGTATTTCACTCTCCCTGTCAGAGACTCTCCCATGTGTTCAGCAGGTTATTGGAGTCCTGCCATACCAAAGAATGGTCAGAATAACAAAACGAAGCAGAGAGAAAGTCGTTTCTGTTCACTTTTGACCATTCAATGAATGGACAGATGGAGAAAATGTGAGCACCGATGGGATACACCCTAACCACAAAAAGTGGTTGGGTGGTCCCCTGCTGGGCGCTCGCTTCCGTTACCACACCTTGAACTACAAAACCTTCAACTGCCAAGTCCACTTAAACATTACACCACTTTATCTTTTCTTTCCTTTTCTCCAGCTGCATTTTTCTTTCTTTATATACTAGTCTTACACATAAAGAGCACACAATTATGTATAAAAATGTCTATGTTTTGATTGACCTCAGGGAAAACCTCACTGACCGACATGGCTGCCTTCTGGAACAAATACAGTGCTCCTAACTACATTAGACAGCTCGGAGAAAAAGAAAAAAAAATCCTCATTCACTGCACAGACGTTGCTGCATTGCTGTTCAAGCTTTTCCAAAAGTTGGAGTGGCAGCAACTTATTCAGTTCACTCTGTGATTTCGTTCTGAGTCAGTGGGAAACTGCTTGTAAATAACATCCAGGTTCACAGGAACATGTTGAGGCTACATGAAGAGTGCATCAAAGATTTTTGAGGCTCGGAAAAGTATTTTGATTTGAAACATCCCATCATCAAGCTTGAAAGATGAGTCAGCAAATTTCCAAAAGAGAGAAAAAGCAAGGCTAAAATTATCCTACTAACAAGTGAAGCCTGATATATCAGATTCATCTGTGCAACAGAGCTCCGTTCCCTTCATTGCAATGAACGAGGATGCAGCAATTTATTTAGCATTAATTTTGCAACATATGTGTATCAATCCGCATCTTAAAATAGTCCCCGGTAAATACACTCAAATAAAATGATTGGAGACTCGACTCAATAGATGCTCAATAAATAGTCAAAGAATGCTGGACAAAGGGTAGGTTTCTTGTATGTTCATATGCACGGCAACAAAAGAGAAGCTGAATTTTGGATGACAAGCACACAGAGACCTTAACACTGTCGACTTTAGTCCACCCAATGAATTCCTTAACAATACGAAGTATAGAATAACATCAGTCACTAAGCTACTAACAGAAGGGTAAAGTCAGAGGTTAGACTGTAGAGTTTGTCCATTGCAAGAACTGTAATTAAATTGCATTAAACAAAGAATTCAGGAACAACAGTGGAACAACTACTGTAAATATTCTGATTCATTTGAATTTCACACTTTAGATGTGTGTCCACCAATATACTGCGCTTTCATAGGGAAAAAGTGTTTGAAGGCTGCAAATGATGGATGCAAAGGTAAAGCAAAGGGAGAGGTAAAGGAATGGAAAAATAAGGACAAAGATTTTTTCCAAGTCTTACTTTTTCTCCAGACATTCCACGTACTCTTTCTTCTTTCTCCGACTCTCCTGAGCTGAGATCTGCGTAGAAAAACAGACAACATGTCAGGTTCTGCTGTGCAGCCCCTCAGTTTAGAGAGGATCTTGCTGCTTTGATGCTTCAATGAATAATATGATTCAGTAATATGACTTTTTAAAATAAATTACACGTGTGTTTTCAGGTAAAAGTTTGATGTTATGATACTATTTTTGCGTCTCTTTATGTTTCAGCACTTGATTTCTGACGTCAGAGAAATGCCACCACTGAACTGAACATTTTCAGCTCGACTTCTCTCCGCTCTCAGAATAAACGTCAGTCCAAGTCACTGACTCTGTAAATAGCTGTAAATGTTTTTTGGTCTGTCAGATTTTCAGCTCTGCTGTGAGAACGGTGCAGTGTTTACCTTATTCTTAATTTTCCGTCTGACTCTCTTCAGTGCCTTCTCTTCACTCTTTGTAAGAGGAAGTTTGTTGGGTACTGGGTAACCCTCAGCAACCAGGGTCCTCTTCTCCTCTTCTGTCAACATGAGGGGTCCCGAACCCTGCAGCTTCTGCACAAACAAACAAGTGCTTCATCAGTGTATTTGTCAAAACACACATTGAACTGATTACCCATGTCAGCATCCTTTCAAACATCTTAGCTCTAAGAAAAGAGGTTGCTGAGGAAAATACTGTAACCTGGTGTTTTCCTTCAGCTCATTATATTTACATTTAGTCATTTATTAGATGCTTTTCTATAAAGCGACTTACAAGTGAGGTACAAAGCAAGAAAATATCTAAAGTGCTGTAAAGTGCTCTAGGAAGAGCTGCTTCAGTTTCATGGGGTATAAGTAAGTGGGCAGGTTGTTCCACCATCGTAGAACCACTGAGCTAAAAAGTTTTGCCTGGGATCTTTTAAGGTGAGGTGAGGGGACCACAAAAACGTTGCTCCCTTGCAGAGGGCAGTGGGCAAGAGGGATTATAGACCTGGATGAGTGAGTTCAGTTAAGCCGGTGCTGTTGAGTTGACCACTTTGTAGGCAAAGGTCAGGGCTTTGAACATGTGCAGCAGCTGCAGGAAGCCAGTGCAGAGATCTGAAAAGTGATGTAATGTGTCCTTTTTGACGTGCTTCTGCATTTTGGATCATCTGGAGGGGTTTGATGGAGCAGCTGGTAGCACCGTCAGTAAGACATTGCAGTAGACAAGCCGAGATATTAACAGAGCCTCCACAATGGGATGTGTTGTACAACGGTGGGGTCTGATCTTTCTGATATTGAAAAGAGTAAATCTGCATTCCCTTGAGACAGAGATGTGGTCAGTAAAGTTTATTTGATCATCAATGACCACCCCCAGGTTTCTGGCAGACTTAGTGTAATTTCTGGCTGGGAAGACAAGACCCTCTGTCTTGAAGAGGTTGAGCTGGAAATGCCTCTGTTTTATCCAAGCAGTGATGTCGGTGAGGCGTGCAGAGATGCGTAGTGAGACAATGGAGTCATCAGGAAAGACAGGAAAACCAGTGTGTCATCAGCATAACAATGCGACTGGATAATGAAACCTAGGGATGTAGTATAGATGGAAAACAATAGAAGACCAGGAACTGAGTCGAGAGGAAGTGAGGGTTAGAAACCTGCCCCTGCTAACATACCTTGAAGGTACATCCAGAAAGGTAGGACTTAAATCAGCCCGAGCTGTATATATACAGCAGCTATTACAGGGTGATGTGTCATTTGCAGTTCAGACACTTCACTGCCAACCCTTTTATTTTGCAGGCATACTTGGATCTCATCAAGTATGTAAAATTCAATAAAATCTAGATTTCTTCATCTCTCAGTTACTATAAAGTTATTGTAAACAACAAATGAGGCGCGGCATTTACAAAAGATCCCAGTGCTTCTCCATTTGTGAACTGTGAACCACTAAATGAATGGTTGTTACCAGTTTTACTCAACAGGCACCACAGGCTGTAGGTTTGTGAGTGCTGAAGGTTTTCAGCTTCTCCCTTTTATAGATCAGGTTGGTTTGTGATGAACAGTCATTATTTCATGGGTTACCACTGTATGATACATTTAACTTTGCTGTAGTTCTGTTATGTTATGTTGAAATTACATCCTCGATCACACTGAGATCAATTTGCAACTTTTACGATCCATGTAGCACATATTAGATACAAACAGTATGTTTTTATAATACATTACACCATGAAATATGAGAAATATGAATATATTTTAGGCATGTTTTCTATACACTGTAAGCCATAGTGCATGTCTCTCATTGCATTTTTGGATTTCTCTCTTTTGTATATTATAACTAGAACACAATAAAGAGGTCAGAAAGCAGAGAGATGTGCAGAGATGTTGTGTTACTCACATGTGGTGCAGTGAGGAGAGGTGAGGAGGAGATGGCCGTGGATGACGATGAGGAGGAGGAGGAGGCTCGACCTCCTGGCCTCTGTTGGGGCTGAGGGGAAGATGGTGGCAGAGCGAGATGTGGGGAGGACGGAGGGAGCGAGCCGTCACTGTCGCCATGGTTACTGCTGGGAGGGGTAGGTGGAAGCTGGAGAGCGTCGTCTGTGGAAGATGAGAGGAGGTGCTGAATGGGTGCTGCTACTTTAAACAACAGTAGGGCTTCCTCAGTCTTATTAATTAGTGTATCAGTGGTAACTGACACTATTTCCTACATGTTGTGACATGTGTTGCTAAAACAAAAAAACAGCTCCACTGAAAACAGAGTATTCTTTTAAATATCAGGACATAAAGGGAAGAGAAACAACCAGGAAGTTGTTTCCAGAGTTTCCTTAGATGGTCATCCATTTCACCCTGAATTCTGCCTGACAGGCCAGTGCACATTGCTCTATTAATACTTTTAAGACAGATTTTTTTAGGCTGAGTCTTGATTCTACTTGATTTGGTCTTACAACACATGTTTTATTTTAGGTGGAGAAGGGCAATCCAAATTAGACAGAAAAATCCATGCTCTACAGGACTCGATTAATTTGAGTCATTTCCTCAAGGTGTTTACTTTTGCTAAAACGAACTGTGTGAACTGTGATATCTCTGTAACACGTGGGTGTGTTTGTGCTGTATGTACCACTGGGCGGACTGAGGTACTGTCCAAACTCTCTGGGTTCGTCTTTTATGGCTACGGGTTTCACATCGTCTTGACTGTGCTCCTACAGAAACAACAAACATGTGGACAACAATGTAGATGAATACATCTTCAAACTGAAAATCAATAACATAAGTTGTTGTATTTACAAATTGTGTTATTGGTCTGATGGATGCTAACCGTGTGTTTCCACGATGATCCTCTGTGTGGGGGGGCAGGGCTTAATATGAGAGGTGGGCCTTCCAGAGGTTGAGGATCTAACCTTTGACCCACATCAGGCTCCTCTTGTTTCACCAAGATGGCCGACAGATCCTGACTGAAGCTCCATTCGAACTCTGAGAAAAAGACACAATGCAGTTCACATATTAACAAACACTTTGTCCACTGTTGATTCCGTTGACAGAAGGTTTGTAGAAAACTAATAATCCCCTGTTAGTTGTTGCACGTGTCACTTTGAGGAGTATGTGCAACACAAAACAATCCCACCTCAAGGTCCACTATGTTTTCACAGACGTCACACACGTGTGCTGGTGTTGAAAGCTCTGGAAAAACTAGCGACCAGATCAGGAGTTGGCTTATTTTTGGCAAACAACTGTTTCCAAGGTCACAAATGAACCTTGATGCTTTGATAATAAAACTGTCACTTTATTTTATTATAAATCACTACGTTAATGTTAATGTGAAGCTTCTTTGTACCTAACATCCAAAATGGTGATGAAAAAAATGTGATTGCACAATTCAAACACCTTAACTCCAGCTTAGAGCGCCAGTTTACATCAACTACATGTCTCTTCAGGGAGCTTTGCTGTAGGTCCTCCATTGGGAAATAAGTGGTAGCTTATAAATCCCACTTTCAAAGAGCTTCCCCAAAACATTTGAGCACTTCCTGACAAAGCTGGTTATTATGGACTGTTGGACGACGTCGCTCTGGCAACTGTGGTGCATAATTTGTCTCTAGTGAGTGTGTACCTTCCCTGAAATAAAAGATGGGCTGAACCAGCAACTCATCTTCAATATCCTTCCTTCCTTGGGAAAGAAAAAGTTGCAGCCTTTAAACACCAGAAAATATGCATAATCTCATGATTGAGATTACAATTTGAAAGGAGGTTCCCCCCAAACACATTGACGAATTATGTCTAAAAGCATCTCACAGGTAGGTCATTATTTAGTCTACAGTGAGCTGCAGAAAGTATTTTTAGGGACATAAATGCCCCTGCAGGGCTGCAGAACAGCTAGTTACTTTCACTCCTGGTATATTTGAAGGAGTTAAAGTTGTCCCTGGAGGAACCAGTCAAAACGTTCAAGTGGGATAACCATCTAATTTTAAAGGCAAAAATCAGGAGCAGACTCTGGTCAACTGTTCCAAATAAACAACACACTAATGTCACATCTAAATATATCACTGTCCAGTCAACATTTTACAGAGCAGCCTTAACCTCCACACACTTCAGTAGCTTGAGTCAGAACCACTAGTGAACTCATATAATCCTGCTTCTGCAAGAGGGCCTGAAGAAAACCTTGTCACTGGGAAAAGAGAGTCATCTCTGAGGATGTCTCACACAACAGGATTACTGAATTAGCTGGATAACCACACTAGAACAGCTGTTTTTCTGTTCATGCTCCAGATTTGGTTGTTTCCAGATTTTGCTCTGCACACCATCCAGCTAATTCAATTCCTCTCTAAGAGACACAACCCAGATGTTGCAAACAACAGCATGATATATTGTAGGTTGCTTTTGTCTTATAGCTTAATTATGGTCTTTCCAACAGGTTTTGACATAGTGGTGGCTCTAAAGGAGCATTCCGCTACTTTAACATGTGATAATCGTGTACACCTTTCATGTGGACAGTTATTGCACCCATAAAGTCTGAAAATAATAAATAAAAGTTGAGCTGCACTATGGAGGTTGTAGGATTAATACACATATTAATTTACATTTTGTAATCAGACAAAGACATATTCTTATGTGTCTTTGAACCGTGTGTATCCACACAGCATGATGAGCTTCAGATGGACACACTGATGGGTCTGCAAGACTTGAAGGTTAACGACGTATGCTTTCAATTAAAGGCCTTTCAAAGGTGGGCTGATTAAGAACTATTCCACATGAACCTCATTAGGCAAAACCCCAACTAACAGCTGATATAAACTTTCAGAAGTGAAACCGTAATAAATAGAAACTAAAATGTAACTGCATTGAGGAGGAGGAGGAGTGTGAGATGTTTTATAAAGTCAGCGTTATTTTATTATGAAATAAGACACGAGCACGAGGCCGCACGCTTTGATTTAGTCACAACACACACACACCAATAAGTCTCCTATGGTGTATGGAAACAGCAGTAGCCTTTTAACAGGATGGGAGCTGCTGTGTGTGTGTGTGTGTGTGTGTGTGTGTGTGTGTGTGTGTGTGTGTGTGTGTGTGTGTGTGTGTGTGTGTGTGTTGGGAGTGAACGTCAGTTTAATCACCTCCTGGTTTCCTAGCAACATTCTGCTGCTATAACGCTCTGAAGTTTACAATCTGTGTGTGTGTGTGTGTGTGTGTGTGTAGTGTGTGTGTTGGGTAGAAGCAGAGGGGGGTGGAGGTGTGTGCACCCGTCAGAGAGCTGCAACAGTAGCTCGTCTTGTTATCCTGTCCATCAGCGCAGAGAGAAGCCGTCCTAAAAACAAACCCTGTGGCTTCTCTCTGCTGGTTTAGACACACTTAAAGTCAACACTGTGGTGTCAATATCAGACATAAACACTGACCTCAAAGCTGTCAAACATAACTGTTTGTGGTCATGGGAGAAGTCCACATTTCATTTGCAAGCTCAGTGCTGGAGCTGGTTGAGCCACTTATTAGTATCAGATGTATTGATTCCAGTCCAGTTCTCCTGTTTGGTTTATTTTACCGATGGTGGCAGGTGGTAAACTGTCATTTCATGTTAATCTCCTCATTAGTCAACACAGATATTCTGGCTCACTGTAGCAGGAAAAGGACAGGTGTAATTATTAACATAACCTCAAAACATCCTGCACGTGCCCATTTCCATTTAAGCGAGGTACTGTACTTTCATAGTGCTGACTCAGTGTCACAACTTACTAGGACAACTGACTGTAACAGCTCAGTCATGTTAACATTACAACACCAGAGTTAAAGGTAAACTGGAGCACAGGGCTGCAAGCTACAGTCTACAGATAATTTTTTAGTTAACTGATCAACAGAATACTGACAAATGACCATTAGAGTTTCCAAAAGCACAAGGTCACATGTTTAAATGTCTTGTTTTGCCCATGGCCCTCATTGAAGAACGATATATGTACAATTCAGCATTCAGCACCCACAAACAGCACAGTATAAACTTCCTTAAAAGTTTTATAATAGTTGAATACAAATCTTTCCACAAAGTTAGATTTGACCAGAGAATGTGTTTTTGAGTAAATCCACCACATGTGAACATGTGAATATAGTTTTTAGGTGGATCCACTACCTTTTTTCCTCTATCCTCTCTATAAATAAGACCCTCAGAAGTCGGTCCTAATGAGACCGGTCCTGCTTCTAGTCTGAGCCTCGTTAAGCCTCCTGGTCTCGTTAAGCTAAGGTTTGATTGGACACTATTTTTAATGAACACCAGAAACTGTTAGTCAATGTATAGGTACTTTTGTGTACATCTGTGAGTCGTCTGGAAGTTTGAGCAAAGAACAGTGTTTTTTTTTTTATTAAAAATAATTTAATACGTTTTTATTTATAAAAAGTAGAAACGTGGCTTATGGCATATTTGTCATATTGCACATAAATGCTGTGGAAGGTTAGATTTGTAAGGCAATAATGTGCATTTACTATTCTTTTCATACACTAATCACAAGGAGCTGATGGTGTTTAGACATATTTTCAGACATACTCTTTCGGTAGCATTATCCACTGTCAAATAAAGAGGCTGTGGAATTATGAAAGTTAACCCTGATCCTCTCAGTTACCATTTAATGGCATCATTTAGGATGCTGTTAATAAAAGAAAAGCCTGCCTGTGTGGGTAAAATGCTGTAAACACAGGTAAAAATCCTGTCACGGAGCCACAGCTAACGACTAAAGCCTCCTGGCAGTCGTCACAGGGGGTTGATGAAGGAGAGGTGGTGACTGTGTTTGATCTCAGTGGGACAGCAGCAGCATTAAAACAATAGATGGAGCAGCGCAGTAGGAGCTGCAGTAAAACACAGCTTCTCTTTTGACTGAGCAACGAGACCTCAGACGGAGAGGGAGACAGGAAACACACCAACAAACACATTTAAAAATGGCAATAAATGACTTCAAAACTCTACGCTACTGTGAAAAGCTGATCAGCGTGTTGTTGGTCAACAACAACACAGGTGACAAGTTACATTAGACAAATATCAATATTCAAAGTCTTATTTTCTAGTATGTAAGTACCAATCTCATAGCAAATAAGTCAAATAAAATCAGCCATTATTCGTTTGGAAGAGGTGGCAGCTTTTGTAAGGTCTCTTATCTGGCAACTTCCTATAAAACCAGTGATCAGTGTCTTCTGCGTCTATTCAGAACACAGCAAACTCCACAGATTTAGTCAGAGCACGCTGGGTTTCTGAGAGGTCAACAACTTCCAACATCCCTAGTTAACCTGACTCATCATGGCAAACAAACTGCTGCTCCTGCTCTGGTCCTCCCACTGGACACAGAAGAGGCCTGTGAAAAGGCAGCGTGAACAATGATCCCTGGCATAGAGTATTGGTGAGTCAAGCCTGCGCTGAACCTTGCTGGAGAATACTGGAACTTAGATATCAGTATTTATGCGTTAATCTCCCCAGAAGCCACTGCTGTTTCTGGGAAAAATGCCTGTGAGAATCCAGGATTTTTCAGCATGTGTGTTTGTGTTCATGTATATTATACCACACAGCACCACACAACTATGGAACTACATGATAAAGTCCAACCTTGAAATGTCATTATTACGGTTCAAGTTCTCAGCTGCAGCAGTCTCGTCAAAACTGTTTTGAAGCCAAAACGTAGAGTTCAGCTGTGCCACAAAAAAATTGTGATCTCCCAATTCAATTTAGGGAGTAGAGCTGCATTCAACATCAAGTGCAGAAAATAACTCTAATAATACCAATAAAGTCCTGTAACAGGGCTCCTCAAAGCACCAAAACAACAGAAAACGGCTGAATGCAACTGGATATGCCATAAAAACCTTTGGCCTTTTAAATAAATTCACACAGCGTATATGTTTATATCAAACTGCAGTCAGACAAGGTTGTTACGACACAATCAAATATTATTGCTCCAAACTGAGTCAATGTATGAATTAGTTCCTCTTAAAACTGTGAAAATGTTCTGTGAAATAAAACTGTGCATTATTGTCTTCAAAAGTGAATAATAAATCTGACTCGTAAAACTAAATGTTAGTTCAAATATATAATGGTCCGTTTGTGCAGTCCATATAGAGTAAAGCAGAGTTAAAGTCAGTGGAAAATCTCACAGCGTGCTCAGGCTTTATAGAGCACATGCAGGTTGTAAAATGCATTTTGGATAAAGTTCAATATCAAACTGCTGCAATAGATTCAAATACATATGATGTGTCTGTGTGTGTGTGTGTGTGTGTGTGTGTGTGTGTGTGTGTGCGTTCCACATGTGAGTTGACAGTTACGCAACTACAGATGGAAACACTGATGAAGAAAAATATACTGCATATAAGCCAGCTTGAAATCATAGCTGTGTAAATGTTTTTCATATATTAAGTCGATGGTTAGTGGTTTAATATGTCATTTTAATTTTTGCAGCTTTTGGTATCTGGTATCTACAGTGGCAAGAAAAATGTTTCTGTATTAATTTGTTATAAATTGTGATCTGATCTTAATCTAAGTCAAGATTATTAACATATATAATGTGTCTAAAATAATAACACAAAAAACTGTCTTTATTGAGAACAACCCTAAAAACCTCATAGTGGCAGTGGAAAAAGTATGTGAACCCTTGGAATTAATTACGGGTTGACCCCCCCCCTCCTTGGCAGCAATAACCTCAACCAGGCGCTTCCTGTATCTGTGGATCAGACCTGCACATCATTCAGGAGGAATTTTAGCCCATTCTTCCTGCAGAACTCCTGCTCTGCTCTGTCATATTCTTTGGACGTCTCATGTGTGTGACTCTCTTCAAGTCATTCCATAGCATCTCTGTTGGGCTGAGGTCTGGGCTCTGACTTGGAAACTCCAAAAGGAGGATTTGTTTTTCTGAAGCCATTCTGTTGTGTGTTTTGGGTCATTGTCCTGTTGCATCACACAGCCTCTACAAAGTTTCAGCTGATGTACAGACGTACTCACATTAGGCTGAAGAACTTTTTGATACACTTGGGAATTCATCTCCTCCCAATCACTGCAAGCTGGCCAGGCCCTAATGCAGCAAAGCAGGCCCAAATCATGATGCTTCCTCCCCCATACTTTAGAGTTGTAATGATGCTTTTATGATGATATGCAGTGACCTTTTTACGTCAAATGTAGTGCTGTGTGTTCTTTCCAAATAGTTTAATATAGTTTAATTAGACCACAAAACATTTGCCAGTACGGCTGTGGAGTGTCAAGGCAAACTTCAGCGATGTTCTTTATAGTAAGCAGCAGCTTCCTTCGCGGTGTCCTGCCATAGACACCCTGCTTGTTCAATGTTTTACATACTGTAGACTCATGAACACAGATGTTAGCCAGTTCCAATGATGCCTTCAAATCTTTGGCTGTCACTGGTGGTTGTTTCTTTACCTCACTGATGTGTGTTCGTTGTACTCTTGAGGTCATTTTGACTGTTTTGCCAACTGTTGACTGGTGAAAGTCTTTGAAATCACTTTGTAACCCTTTCCAGCTTTATGTAAATCAACAATTCGTGATCGTAGATACTCTGAAAGCTTCTTTTGGCGAGGCATGGCTCACATTAGTGTATAAGTTTGAGTGGTTAGTCAAAGTAGCTCTAGTCCACACCTCCAAACAAATTTTCTTAACACCTAACACTCCAATTGACAACTGACTCCAATTAGCTTTTTTTTAGGTCGTTATTCAAAGAGTTCACATACTTTTGTTTTTAAAAGAAAGACATAAATTTTTTGTGTTATTATTTTAAGGCACATTGTATTTGTTGACTCATATGAAGATCAGATCACATTTTATGACAAATTAATGCAGAAAATAAAAGAATTCTTGCCACTGTATCTAAACAAGACTGAACTGGTTCTAACTATCTTACACTGACTTGTGTTTTTAAATACAGTCTGGAATTTAATATAAGGTGATGGCAAATTATCTTTTGCACAAATATTGTCAAGTTAACATATATACAAAGTTGAAGTGCATGACTCAGACTGTCGTTAACCCAGACTCTTTGCTCACTGTGGTGTTTTGGCAACGCAGGTAATCTGATATTCATACAAAAAAGCGGATTTAATTGGATTAAGGGAGAGAAAGAAAGAGAAAAAGATAGAAAACAGGAAAGTCAGAGAGAGAGAGAGAGAGAGATAACCTGACAGAAAAGAGAAAGAGTTTCCACTGGCTTCAGCTAAAGCTGCAGACTCAAAACCATATGCTTGTCATAACGTTGTGTGAGTCTCTGTGTGTGTGTGTGTGTGTGTGTGTGTGTGTGTGTGTGTGTGTGTGTGTTAGGTGGGCAGGGCTTAGCTGGAGGAAAACTGCTCAGACTGGGATCCTGCTGCTCAGACGGCAGGATCCCCGGGACAAACGGAGAAAAGACATCAAGCAGACAGATGGACTGAGTGAAGAAGACAGGTAGAGGGAGAGAAAGACAGGAGCACACGAGGAGATGAAGGGGAAGATGAGTTATAAAGAAAGCCAGACAAAGTACACCTGAAATATGCAGAACCTTCACAGCCAACTGAACCGATGAGTTGCCTTTCGACACGAACAGATAACACAAAGATTCAACAGATTAAACCAATCGTCACGTGGGTTTTTGACAGATGACTCAGCCAGTCTGAGTTGATGAGGTCCAACTGTTTGTTAATAACCAGGTCAGCAACGACTCAGACTAAACATCAGCAGCAAAGCTTTGGTTGGTTGCACATTTTTTCCAAGAAGCATAAGCTCAGAAATCTAAGGAGGAAAAAGAATAAGAAAATATCAGAGTCAGTGACCTACCAGACTCATGGTCCATTTTGATTGACAGGGCTGGGCTTTGTGGGGCAGAGTCTTCACTCAAAGAGTAGCTGTGCTCTGCTTGAATATCTGTTAAAAAAAAGGTTAAAAAACAGTATTTTAATATTTGTTACTACTTCATCCATTAAGTCAGGGCTTCTTCTCAATCAGTGTCCACTGTGTTTTTGTTCCCTTCATGATGAGACGACGCCACAACTCTTTAAGATATATTTTGCTTTAAAAGCTTCGTTAGTGATCTTTGTGAGTCTGAATGCAGAGAGTGAATGCCCTGATATAGTTTCTCATCTATTTAATGTTACTGGCATGGAAAATCAGTTCCATTTGTTATGATGACCGACAGCGCACAAGCATAGCATAACAAGATATTGACAACTGCACACATGCTCTCTGTAAATGTTTTCCTGAATTAGTCTCTGATGAATTTAAAGTAGACTTTTGTGGTTGTATAAATGCAGCTGCACTAGTGACTAGTTTGACAGGGACACAAATTCATCTTTAGTGATTGTTCTCACATGTGCTGACACGCTGAGAAAACCTAGCAAGGTCCATTTGTGCAGCTCAGATGGTTTATTTTGCCTGAACCACAATCCGCAGACACAGCACCTGCTACTGTAGGTAGAAGCCCAGCGAGTTTCCTCCTGGTTAACAGACAGGAGTTTTGGAAGTCCTAGACTCTGGCAGCAGAAGCTGGCTCTCAGATGATGGAATCTGACTCTCCATGAAGGGTCGAGCCATGAGTTTATGTCATTTAGTGAGCACTTTCAGCTTGATACGAGTGGTCTCTATGCACAGAAAATGTTGGCTTTTAAACAAAGCCAAATAATGGGATTGGGGGCTTCTCTACCAAAACATTGGCCGAGGAGTGCAGCAACTGGCTGCAGCACTTTTGGAGTTTAATCAATAAGAAGGTCGTTGAAATGTGAGTATGAGTGAAGAGGAGAAAAGCACTGCAAAGCAAGCATCAGTGGTTGGGACTGGATTCCACCGACCAACTTCATTTACCTGCTATGACATTTTAATCATTACATTGGAAACAACTAAGAATTCTGCAGAAATGCTACTGGAAGGAACATCCACTAAAACATTTGTATTGGCCTGCAGAACTGACCTGGGCTGCTCTCCATGTCCATGTCCATGTCCATGTGTAGAAGTGAAGGTCTGTCTGCCAGCAGGGGTCGCTCCAATATGTGGTCGTCAAAGAAACTGTTGAATAATTCACTGCTGAAGTCGTCCATCTGCTCACCTGAGAAAGGCTGGACCACACGCAGGGAGACATGGAGACAGAAATAAGTTTTATAGTCGGTTTTCATGGGAAATTATTTTCATTAGTCAGCCGCCATTCCAAATAATGATATACATCTGCTGTTACTTTGCACTGTGCAAGCAAGAAGACCTAAAGAGATTTCAGGGGACCTGGAGCAATGTATCAGGGAGCTACTCAGAGAGCTTAAAAGGTATTCTCATCAGATTAAAGATCACAGTATGCTAACAGATAGCATTTATGGAGATTAAATACCATAATAAAAGTTGATGTGACTGTTTATATGAGTCCCTCTGCCCAGGAAATGGATACTTTGCAGTTGCAACGTATAATTATTTTTATTACAGGATAATCTGCTGCTGATCTTCTATGTCCTGTTAATGTATCTGTTGTGTTGCTCATATAAATGTCAGAAAATAAAAAGTGAAATTACAGTATCCCTGAACCTAGGGTGACCTCTTCAAATCCTGTTTTGTCTCACTTTTCAGCTGAATCTTCACATGCAAGATGTGTTTTTGCTTGAAAAATGACACATCAGGTATTGTGAGCTGATTAATCAAATAATCAACTAAACCTCTGCGAGTCAGACAATCTAGACTGTGTTGATGTCACTGAGAATCAGCCAGTGGGGAAACAGCGTTGATAAATTCATCCTCGCTCTGGATGAATGAGTCACTGAGCTGAGAGATGTTGTTCTGGAAGCCTGGGACAGCATGGTGCTCTGATTTCACTGGTTTACACACAAACACACACATACACACACTCAATATGAGTCACCCTAGTCTTACAAAAGCATACACACTTACACAGATGGGTTCGTTGGAAACCATTACTACAGTCAACTCTGGTTGGAGGCTCCTCAGACAGACAGAAATAACTTGATTTGATTAGCAACAAACACAAAAATAATTCCTGGAAATTACCTCTACATATGCCAGACGTGTCACAGTAGACAAAATGAATCCAGTAGCAACAATAAAGACATATCTAGTGTATTAAATACAAATTTTACTTTTCCAACTAACAATTCTGCAGCTTCCCTCAGCTCTACAAAGCATTTTAGCCTCTTTTGTGTCATTGTTTTACTTTTTAATCCCACATACAGTCTCATCAAGCAGCAGGCAGCTCAGATAAACACACTGCACACTACCTATCTAATAGTGTTCATTTTAAGCTGCAAAAGCAGTTTTGATTGCACATTTCATGTGCATCCTTTTATTTTAATAGGCAAATGTGAGCATTTTTTGAGTGGTACTGTTGTAGCCACAAGCTTTCTGCAGGGAGCCAAGACTTAACATACTTTAGGGATGTTTTTTCAGGTGGTACTTGCACCTATGGATATAGAGATAGGACTGGACTTGCTATAAAGGTTTATTTGGCATTGATTTTCTTGGCTTCATTTTTAAATTAGATGCACGCATCAGAGCTTCAGGAGAGTCTGTTGCTGCAGGTAGAGAGGTGTGTGGTGACATGGTAAAGACAGTGATTTGAAGGTTTGTGCAGAGCAACAGTATATGTACACGTAATGGGCACAGGCCATGAGAAATACTGCTGTTACGTATAGTTTGTATAATTGTAAATAAAATTGTGTTTAAATATAAGTAGTTCACGTCTTCACACATGCTCAGAGTAAGTGTTTATTTGTGACTGTGCTTAGGAGGAGGAGGAGTGTGTCGGTGGTGTAACTCTGGGACACATGCAGCTGTCTAATAAAACCACACACACACACACACACACACACACACACACACACAGCAGGCAGAGATATGGATGGTGGGTAAAATAACAAGACACAGAGAACTGAGTATTGAGTTTGTGTAGTTTGTTTGAGTTATAAATAGTGGGCTGAGGTGGAAAGTCTGGGATTTGAGGGGTGCTGTAGATTTTATCATTAAGCTGTATTATTAGCATTAAAGATGGCTTCGCTCCATGTAGGTGCTCCAGCTCCAGCTCCAGCTATTCCTGAGTCAAGAAAAGTCCAGCACACAACTTCCAAATAAATCATAAACTTCTGCCGGTATTTTTATTCTACATACAACGATCTTTCATACCTGGCTCTCTGTCCTGCACAAGTCTTGCGGGGCTGTAGCCAAGATCTGCAAACTTAGCTAAAATATTACTCACTCCACAACAAGTGATTTTTCATTTTTGCTACAATTAGATATATGTTAATTTCAAAGTCAGTCAAAGAACCTTTCAAAACATAATCAAACACAGCTACACACTGGAGTAGTGACAGAGCTGCCCTGTTCCCTGCTGCACCTCCAGTTGGAAGTTGGAACAATATCCCTTTAAATAGCCTCAACACTGCCCTGATTATTCTGCCCCATTAGGGAATATATATCACATTTAAATGGGCTACTCAAAAATAAACAGTGAAAACTTTCCTAGATCTTGGTGAAATTGGTTTAATGACAGGAGAGCCGTAATTTATTCAATTATAATCTCAAATGAGCTGCATTAAGCAGGAGTCCTTTCATGTTTATTAAGCTACATTCACAGTACCAGGTTAACGTTTTTTAATCCACTTCTTTGCTCCCAACACATCTGGAGCCTATGTTACCTGCCCTCCTGATAAATCCCATAGCACGTTTTGCTTTTTCTAAACCCAGGCAGATGTGTTAGACTATTCTGGCTGATATGTGCTCTCAGGGCACGTACAGACCTTTTCGTTAATATCTCCCGATGATCCCTCACTCTCCTGTTAAGCAGAAATTATGCTAATTCCCAGATTGATGCATGTGGCCGTTTCTTAAAGGCACAAAGCCTGTAGGTGCATTTCCACTGTGAGAAGATGGATGAATGATGGAGTGCATCAAACCAAACTGGGCTCTGACATGATGCAGCCAAGAGAAATTATTAAAACTATCAGAAGCTTTGCAGTTGTTTGATTTCTCTTATTGAGGTAAGCACAGTGCTAAACATACAGAGAAGCTGTTATTGGTGTTATTAGGGCAGGAAGCTATATGAGCCCACAGTGGCTCAGTGTTGATGCTGTGAACAGCTGCAGTCAGAGGTCTGGACCTTTCATTACCTGAAACACTTCCCTCTCTCTACTGGGAAAAGAATCACACAAGGAAGGAAACCTTGTTAAAAAGCAGTTGACAGTTTTTATAGTTTATTTCAGTGCTGCTGTGTCATTAGGGGGGATGGGGCAGAGATGTAAACCACACAGGGGAAGAGTCTGAGAAGACAGACGAAAGGAGTAATTATAAACACACAGAGCGACTCTGTTGTGCCTGTAATTAACAGTGTTGACTTTCAACACATCTCTCTCCTCTCCTCTCATTTGGATATCTCACTGAAAAAGACCAAATCACCAACAATGATCTGCATGTGAAGTCAGAACGATGGTCAGAATCGGAGCTCAGGGATCACACAGCGAATCAAACATGTTCACAAACTGTGACAGAGTACTTCCCAGGGTCCTTGGCCAGACCAAAAAGTGTATGTCATCATGGCAGGAATACTGCAACGGAAACAATCGTAAACTCTTCAGAACATCATGAGCCAAAAGGAAAATACGCGGAAAACACACCATAAAAGATGTTCTCAACAAAAGACTGTGTTATTTATGTACTATTAGTTTTGAAACAGAGAAAATTTCTGCCATATTTTTTTGACACAGACCATCATATAACTGTTAATTTTACTCTCTTTTGATTAATAAATGAAACACTGCAGACTTGAACTTGTTCCATCACGATTATATTTATTAACATGCACCGATTTGATTTTAATACTATAAACAGTCTGAAACCGACGACTGCCCAAAAGGTAGACACACTTTGAATAGAGGATTAATCAGTAGGGGTGGAGGTAATGAGCCATACATTATGTGTTCTGAAGAGCTGTAGAAAATTATTACAATCATTAACTTTTTTTTTTTTTTTTTTTTTACACTTTATAGACAAAATGATGAATAATCTAATTTATTGTTAATGAAAATAACCATTAGCTGATTTCCTGCATCTGATCACTGCAAATGCAGCAGTTTGCATTTAAAAAAAGATGAAGCAAACGCACACGGTGAAGATGGAGATTTTGTTTTTACAGTGTAAAACAAAACTGCAATTTTGAGACATGTGAAAACATCATGTCATTATCCTATAACTCTGGCAGCCACAGATAAGAGAACCGTAATGTTCTCCCCTGTGTTTGGCTTCACTAGAATTATATTTAAGAGAGAAGGAAGACAAAGTGTGTGTGTGTGTGTGTGTGTGTTAAGACAGAAAACTTTAAACAGTTGAGTATTTTTCCTTCTCTCACACACACACACACACACACACACACACACACACACACACACACACACGCTGCATGCCTGCACACATTCCTTCTGAAAGCTCAGCGGCCAATCGGCAGTAACTATGCAAATGAGGTGGGTGTGTCCTTTTAAAGCTGGAGTACAGGGTCTGAACGGAGAGTAGAATAAAATAGAATAGAATAGAATAGAATAGGATAGAATAGAATAGACTAGGGATGGAGAGTGCATTAGAAAAAAAGTACCAAAAGGTCATATTGAAATACGTAACATGGACTAAGGACTGAATTTAATCAGTTTGGTTTTGGTACAAATGTAAAATAGAATCAAATAGAAAACACTTAAACTGGAACTACAGCTTTAATTTACACACCAAAACCAAACACCATGAGGACTGAATTAGGAATTAGTAAGTTAATTAATCAGCAGAACATTATTGGCAGCTACCTTAAGAATGTAAAGAATAAGAATTTGTCGCTTCTTAAAATGTGAGAATTTCTGTTCTCATGTAGCAACAAGTGAGTTTTCTTTGTCCCATTTTGACAAAGAAAACTCACTTGAAGATGTTGCTTATATAAAAAAAAAAAAACATCCAGCTTTTTTCACACCATTGATTGATTAATTGAGAAAATACCACTCTTGCCCCCACATGACGTTATACTCAATAGATTCCAGCTCAGCGCCTGTATTATTGCCTGATTTGACTGTTTCAGTCAAACTTTCCTAAAACAGGACATTAGTCTTTTCTAGAGCCCAAAGTATTATTTATTTTAATAACTTAATTTTCCTTAAAAACATTTTAAGCTTTAACAATTAATTTGACTAAATCTCGGGAAAATCTGGATTTTTTCTATTTTTTCATTTTCCATAGACCGAATAATTAAAAGATTAATGGACCATGAATTTAATCATCAGTTGCAGCCCTACTCTTTTCTCCTCCAGCGTTTAGGAGAGGCTGCATGCAGAGAAGTTGTAGCCCATTAGAAGATCTCAGTAGGTGGTAAACAATGTTTTCCATGCATGATGCTTGATATTGTGGTGTAATGCTCAGGTGCACATGACGCAAAGATGCAGCTGGATCATGAGAACAGATCAGCACCAGAGCCAGTTGTTATTAATGAGCTTCGAAAAATCTGTTCGGCCAAGGCATGTCCACATTCGATAGGAATTGCACATAAAAATAACAATAAAACGGCACTTAGAGTCTACTCCATGGTCACGTTGTTGGAAGCTTCAGGGAGTGCATCTTGAGGTTGTTTTGTTCCTTGTGCGATTTCGCAGCAGGTGAAGAGTTCAGTAACTGGATCATTTAGATGTTTGTGATGTTTACACACAACTGGAAACTGGATCGTTCTTTATGCTCAGAGCTTAGGCTGCGTTCACATCGGATCCTTTTGCTCCCAATTGAATTGGATCGTTTGTTTTTTTACTGAACCAATCTGACTATGTCTATGTACCTGTTGTCATCATTCAGAGTTGGTCTCTCACAGTCTGGTAAAAACAAACACGGAGGAGAACAACATCAGAGCTGCAGGTGGATGATGAGATGAAGAAGTTTAAGCAAGTTTACTGCAGCAGCAATCACACCAGAGCTGGATACATGTCACTGACCAACATGAACGTGAACCATCAACATAAAAAGATCAGCTATGACTAAAAAAATATGTTCTGCATCCTCCCACTCCTACTCTTATCTACACTGAGTCCTTCCTCCTGTTTAACTCCAGGACAGACACGGTAGTGAAGGAGGTAAACAAAAGCTGGTACTGCACCACTGAGGACACCTTATTAAAAACCAATGAGCTGACATTGGTAATGATCAACCTCATTCACCAAATTTAGTTTAAACAGCACATTTTACCCAGTATTACTCATTCACAGCTGTAGCACTGTCTGAATGGGCAAAACTGCAGCTGCCACCGCATTCATGTTCACGTGTTCTCTATCTGAAGCGGTTATTAGTGTGTTTTAATATGAACAATGGAAGAAAACTGTTGTTATTAATGGGAAATAGAGACAGAATGTGGACTGTGCAGTTCCTCGCATCTCTATGGTGCACTTTAGCTTCAGCTCATTGTTTTGGTTTATGCACACAACTTAAATGTTATATTCAATTCATTCATTGCTCTCATTAGTTTTGTTTCTAGATATAGAGGCAGTTTTTCAGTTTGACATAAACCTATCCAACACCAAAGAGCACCAATAGACAAAGTTGGCAACTACTTTATGAACATAATGACTCCCAATTAGTTTTTATTGCTATTTTTCAGCTGGACACATAAGAGGAAACTACTGTCTAACAAGTTCCACTGTCCTAAAGTGGCTAAAAATTGGTTCATGCAGGTTTAAACAAGTAACATTGATGTGTACATACAGTACATGTTAACGACAGACCAAGATAGAAGTGTCATTTTACCGCATCGTCTGCCGTTCATGAGTTGTGCACTGCTGAGAGCTAATACCTACTACCATGCTCACATCAACACCTCATCCATCTCTATGCACCATCATGGAGCAAATATCCTCTATAACAGAGAATATTCTGATTCAGTTCATGTCCATCAGTGGAATCTGGGTGCTGCGATTCACGATCACCACTTGTCTATAGCAAGAGCAGATTATAGGTTAAGTGTGTGTGCCATCTTGCAGTACAGCTAATCAGCTGTCCTTTCCCATGTCCTTAGTGGTACAGCCCAGCCTGGTGGCTTCACAGCAGAGTGGACTACTTTATTTAGAACAGAGACAGGGGGGAATAAACCGCAAGCAGACGGCTCGGCTGACTCATAGACTAGAATAGAGGCCTGCTTTAAAAACCTGAGCTGTTAAAAAAGACAAAAGGGAGAGTGACACAGTGGAATAAAAAAGTCAGAGAAGGGAAATAAAGTGGGTGCTTCCAGCTAATATGGTTACTGATACTGTGAAATTCATCGTTAACCTTTCAGCGTGCAGTGGTGAAATGTTTCTCAGCCTGTCTGTGAATTATGAGTGCAGAGCTCGGTCAGGGGAGGCGTGCACAGAGGGCAGGGTGGTGTCACTGGGCATTTTGTGGGCAGAGGTTCACTAACAGTTCACTTGAAAACGAGGCAGGATGGGGAGGAATACATTTTCACCAGTCCTTTTTTGCCCCTTAGACATAATTATATGAGCAGCATTTTTGCCCAAACTGGCACAAAACAACCCCCCCCCCCCATATTGATCCTTTAGCATTTATGGAGAAGTTTGCAGGCTACTTTTTCTTCCGTAGTTGCTTCCTGTTGCACAACATTTATATTGATTAACAGGAGAGATTCAGCTCTACCACATCCTGTTGTTCGTCACAGCCACAGTTCATCCTCTGCTGTAATTAAAGATGCAATGTCAGGTGCTGCAGGAGGTGATGCACGCAGCTGTAGTCCTGGTAACCTGCTGTTACTGGACGCGGATATGGAGAGAGGATTGGGAGGAACAGGTGGTTTTTGAGGGGGATTAGTGATGTAGAGAGGAGAGATTTAATTCCCCTCTGGTTTTTCATTAACAGGCTGAATTGTGTGTGGACCTGCATCTTTACACAGTCACCTCAGGAGATTTTTATCACAACACTGTGAGTGTTATGTGATTGAGGTGCAGCAGCTGTAGTTTAGTGTGATTTGATAGAGTATTAGTAGCTGGATATCAATAAGAGTTAACTAATAGTTAGTCTTTTCATTGATTAATAATAATCATATTTAATAACTACAATAGAGGCAATTAAAGGGCAACTTCCCCCATTTTCAACTTGCTTTATACACTCTCTAGTGCGTGTGGTTCTAGTATGAATTGTGTGAAACCTTCTGCTGTCTCTATATTAAAACATCTTTCTGGTTCTATCTAACTCCACTACATGACATCATCTGAGCTGAAACCTTCTCCAGATGATGGCATCTGGAGGACTTTTCCCCTTAGAACCATAGGAAGCAAGTAGAAACTTGGTGAAGTTAACTTTTAAGGCAGACGCTTCAATTATTTCCTTTATTAATTGGTTAAAATGCTAATTTCATACTCCCAGATCCACGGAGAACATTAAATATATTGTTTTATCAACCCAAATCATCTAAAACCAAAAAACTCAGGCAATTAGATAAAAACATTTTTAACTTATTATTATTGATTTTAAAATGATAATCACAATAGTTGGTCTATCAGAGCCAGTTGTTTCAGCTGTAATAATATTTAAGACTCACACACACACACACACAAGCTGTGCACAAGCCAGATTTCGTTCAGGGCATGCCCATTGACACACACACACACACATACACTCACACACCTTCATATTAATCATCAGGTGAGCTGCTGAGGAGGGCAACACCTGCCAGCTGAAACACACACACACACACACACACACACACACACACACACAAGTTAACCAGTAACCTGCCAGCCTGTGCCTGCTCTCCCAGTCTCACATGTTGATTCACACTATTATACACACACACACACACACACACACACACACACACACACACACACACACACACACACACACACAGTGTATGGGCCCCGGATGTCAGTCAGGATCTAATAACTGCACCGCCCTCCCGAGGTCCGGCTCCGGGCGGAACAGGCAGCAGGGGTGCGCTTGATTTAAGGGACTTCAAATGCAGGCAGCAGAAAGATGCAGCACGACCGGAGTTTGAATGCATCACTGTGCAATAAAGAGCAGCTAAAGAAAGGAAAGTGACAAAGTGATAAATGCAATCAGCACGAAAACTCACCACATTAGTGAGGAAATCTCCGTCGCTGAGTTCCTCCAGGTCCAACAGGTTGGTCCCTCCGGACGGGTAGAGTTTCTCTGCTGTTAAACTGTCTAGGATAGACTCCATCATGTCTGTGTGTGTGTGTCTGACGGTCAGTAGCTCTGTGGACTGGTCGTGAAGGCAACAAACCTTAAAGTCAACTCATTAAAAACGAAGCGCGTTTGTTTTTAAGCGGTGGTGTGTTCAGTGTCCTGTCGTTATTCACACCACCCCGGTGAACACACGGAGCCTGGAGCGGAGTCCAGCTGCGGCTGTGATTCAGTGACAAACCTGAAAAATATCGAGGTTTCGCATCGTTGTGCTGCTGTTTCGGACACGTCGCTCTCCATCCAGCTGTGTGTGAGTGTGTGTGCAGCTGTCTCCCACCTCCACACAAACACACACACTCACTCTCTCTCTCTCACACACACACACACGCCAGTGAATAGTCAGTCAACCCCGCCCCGTGGCGTCAAATAACGAGCACGCCCCGCGCACACGCTTCAAATATAAATTCTCTGTCGACTCACATCATTATAACAAACCTTTAAAAAGTGTCAGCGATGGAAAATAAATAATTTAAGTCGATACAAAGGATTTAATTTAATTAAATTATTTTTTCTCTACCGTCTTTAAAGTTTCCACACAAACACTTAAAATACTCCTGTTCACTGACCCATTTGACTATTACCTGCTGAACTTTTGATGGAAATCCACCAATAAAGTGTTTAGTAATAAAAATAAACTGAATATTAATACACAACATTTTCTTTAACAGTTTTTTTATTTTATTTATCTTTTTACCTGGAGTCTTCTTCTTTCTCCATGATGTAGTTTCTGACCAGGATGCCGATTCACCAATAACTGTATCTTCCAGATACATGTGTATTTGTACTACAATACTCAAAACACATTCACTGCAATATTATCATTCAGTAATATCATGTACACTAAAGTACAACACACTGATTAGGTCCATTTTGCACTGATTAGTGTGCAGTTTGATTCTTGCTGAGAGAATATGGTGGAAATAAGACTTTTAAAATGTGAATACTACTGTCAAGTATGGAATAAACTATCTGACAAATATTATTTTAACATGCTTACATTAACAGTTGTGTGTTTTCATCACAGTGCTGTAGTGTGTGAGGTGTGTGTACTTCCCTGCTAGTTTGTCCTGAGCCCTTTAGACCCTTTTCATGTTTTTGCATATGGAGGCTTCCTGTGAGAGAAAAGGAACAGCGTCCTCATTAATGTTATTAGTTCCACCTGGGCCATGCGTGCTATAACAAGTCCAAATGTCAGCTATGTAAAGGTCAGTGCAGTGCAGATGGCAAGAAAAGATTTCTCCACAGTGCACTGGGTGTCATATCGCCCCCTACAGGTCAGAGGGGGTCATTGCTATTTGAGTAATTAGAATATTTGTACCACAATATTATAAATAAGAATTGAATCAGAACCTGTAGATTCAGCATCAACAACCACATTTAGTGCCGATTATTTATGATTCTAACTATTTTTATTTTATCATTTTATTAAATTTGTTTGTGTTAACTACTAATACTTAGGTTGAGTGTGTAATGTGCCTGCGCTCACATTCGGTTCTCGAAAAATATTCTCTCAAATGAAAAAGCTGAAGAATAAGTATCTGTGTGTGAAAGAGAAGAGACAAAGACAAATGACCTTTCTGACACAATGCCATACTCCCTCCAGCTACTACACACACACACACACACACACACACAGGAGAAAGTGGGAATGAAACAGATATTTCTTTCTCGTGCACGAGTGCTCAGGTTTTCCTGTCTCATTCCTCTCCTCTCATTCCGCCCCAGATGATTGTTTCTTCTCTGAGAGACTGAAAGATTGAAATACCTGCTCAGCAGAGGGAGAGAAATCACGTCCATTGTGTTGCAGGTATCAGGGATGGGTGTGCGACTCTGACCTGTTACACAATCTGGGTGGATTTCAGTGACAGATGCATGTATTTGTTTTTTTATTTTAAGCTACACTGCTGATGCAGTTCGAGGGCCGATGCTGCTACTTACATTTAGCATTGTAACACTACACAGAGACAGTAAATAGGACAAACTTTATAAAAACATCACCATACTAACATGCTGATGTTAGCGATGCTGCACCTTAAGACTCACCATTCTTGTTGAAACAGTGAATAATTGTAATAACATTTCTCATTTCTCTAACACGGCTTTTATGCAAATAACACTGCTGGAAAATGTTCATCACTTCAGGACTTTCCTTGTTTCGCTTCAGACTTTTTTTTGGCATCACAGAAATCTGAAAAGAATTCCAAGTTTGTCCTTAACACCAGCAACTCAGGATTTGATTTGGACTTGGGTTTTATGACTTGAACGAATTAATTTCAGCCACAAATCCAAAGAGAATAATATTGTTTTATAACAGGACAGACGTTCAGGACAGTATCCAAACTCTAGGTCTCTGGCTGTATTGTTCGCATCGAGGTCACTGCAGAAGGTGCAGCAGAAACAGATCTCCTTTGTCATAAGTGTCGGTGAAGATTCTCAGTCGTCCAGGTGAAGTTATCTGGAAGTTTAGTCATGGCAACTGGACTTCCTTTAGTTAGGTGAAACGTTTCGCTACTCATCCAAGTAGCTTCTTCAGTCTTTTGTCATAAGTGACTACAATCAGGTGTTTGTGTGTATGTTTTATGTTCTCATTCAAACCATTAAATTACCATTATGTAACAAGCTCCTGTTACTTTTTTAATTTTTCTTTGTTCGGCCCTTTTCTTATCAATCATTTTTCATCTCTCTGCTTCCACCACTCCTCTTTATATCAGTTTACTGAAGTGTCCCTCCCCATGTGTCAGATTATCTCTGTTTCTCTCACACACATCAATGTTTTGTAAGTGTGGTGACTTTCCACCAACGGCAGTCATTCTCTGAGGGAGGGATGCTAAAAAGCAGCACATTTAGATGACACATATACATTTAGTCCATTGTGATGTAAATACACTACAAGCGCAGCTAAAGTAGTGTAACACAGTTACAGAACACACCTATTCATGTCAGCTCTGGCACTGATCAGCAGGTATAAACATCAGTCAGCCCTAATAGAAAGTAAATATCCACCTCCTGGACACAGCACAGTGCAGAATGTAGAGCAGGACCAAAAACTGTGTAGAGAATTAACCTTTATATATAAATGACAAACACCACCTCAGGTAGATTTAGAGTGATAAATGTCATTAATATCTTTATCAAAATCTCATTTGTACTAACTTGTATTATTGTCTGTTTAAATGCAGCAGCTCTCTGATTGGTTGCTGTCTGTTGATGTGTGTGTGCTGTGACAGGCCGCTCTCTGATTGGCTGTCAGAGTGATGATGCAGGTATGACTCATCTTCTATTCTGAGCCGAAGAGGTGACACAGGGCTCTGACCTTTTGTCTCCTTGGTGCCCGGTGTGATGTCATCACCTCTCGTCTTCACTGTCGCCATCCTCTCGCGTCTCTCAGGTTCGTTGGCAGCACAGTTAAGAGGAGCAGGAACTTCAAAGTACTGAGGTGGAAAACACACTGTCAGTGTGTGTGTGTGTGTGTGTGTGTGTGTGTGTGTGTGTGTGTGTGTGTGTGTGAGTCATGTTCTCTCCACCACTCCATCGCCATCAGACAGTTACTATTAGTCCTAACATCGTCTCTAATTTGCACTCTCTGCACTGACCCTGTTAACAAGCTTCTGTCTATTCACTGTAGCAGCCATCCATGGCGATGAATATAAATTAACGACTTTAGTTTAATTACTCGTATTTCCATGCAGTCTGATGAAGAATAAATGAGTAATCAGGGCTGGCACAAGATGTTTTGGGGCTCCGGTTAGGCAGGAATCGCTGTGACCACGACAAACCAAATCATTTTTATACACACATTTAAACAAACCTTAATTATGGTGCTTTTCAGGTGTTTTATTGGTGCGACTGTGATTATTGTAAACTTTAGAAGACAAATTAGGTTGTCCTGCTGATACAAATGAAAAATCAGATGTATTGGCACTATTATTTTCTAACCTTATTGATCCACCTCTCAGTCTCCTTACAAGTGGTTGGAGATGGAGCAGTCTGTATAAACAGTGTGGACACATTTAGTGTGGCTAAAAGCAAACAGCCTTTTTGTGCTTGTTACAGACAAATAAGATGCCAAAAAAAATCTTTCCATGTTTTCCTTCCATGTAATACTCTGTCTTATTTTCTGTTGCTGTTTTTTTTTTTTTTTTTTTACCCATTTGTCTCTCGATGATCATAAAGTTCAGAAGTTCGGAGTGAGCACTGAGGAGAACTGAGTTGAAATATGCCAAAACTGTAATAAAAAACAGCCGTGTACTTTACACACTGTTACATCATCTCTACTCGTACAACACGGGCAAGTTTGATTGTTTTACTCACAGACTGGTGGCATTTAGTGGCTGGATCAGTGATTGACTCGCGTGATTTTTGTGTTATAGTATAAACATCAAAGGGACAAATCATGTTCATAAATCTGCCTCTCTGACCCATCCTGTCTTCTGGGAGGATTTTACAGGGGGTTAAAGGGGTTCGGGGTTCTGTGAACTTCTTCCACAGCAACCGAGACAGAGTTCTACTGTATTTTATGCACATAACTTGAGTCACAGTGTATTTGACTATGAGACTGAAATGATTGTACTGCCCTCTACTGGAGAATGAAAACCACACACAACTCCTGTGGATGCAAATAACTGCTAATTTAAAAAACGACATGCAACAAACTGTAATAAGAGGCACATATTTTAATTGTGCTTCAAGTTGTCTTACTGTATTTCTACCTGAATGGCACAGATGTTATTGACTTTTGAAATAACTTTGTGTGGTTATTTAACATTAAACTTCAAAAGTTATATCATCTGTCCTTGGGTCTTCTAAACCCAAGGACTTTTGCTCTTTCCACAAAAGAAAAGTAGTTTTCACCTCTGATTAATTTCCCCTGAAAATATTTCCAGGTCTATTTAACAGTCTGCTGCTTTTAAAGAGGATGAGGGGAGCTGCTGTGATAGGGAACGTTACTGAAGCTTGCCCCAACTCTTAACCTTAACACATTATTTCACCCTCTAACACCGTATTCATCCTGAGCCAGCCTGTTTCCAGATCGCTTGTTTGTCACAATCATGTCTTGATTACTAAACGGGCCAACCAGGCACAGGTCGAGCAGCCCCAGTAACACAGATAAGAGATATGTGACAAACATTAATGGAAAAAAAAATGACCGCTAACCATCGAAAAGAGACCAAAAAGAAACATGAGTACGATAGATTTGGACAAAATGGCAATATATACCAAACATTAACAATAAAGGACACACTGAAACCACAAATAGACTCAAAATGGCCACAAATTAAAGCAAAAAATATTTCATAAAACTTTGTGACAGCCTCATTTGTTGTCATTTTGTCTCAGTGTGCACAAAAAATCCATCTTATCGTTTTCTATTTTTACTGATTTGCTTTACGTAGCAAAACATTAGGCTCTGGTGATTTGTGTGCCATTTCTCCTTTGTTAAACCAACAACCTGTGAATCCAGAAGCTGCTGACTGACTGAGTGCCGAGCAACTCTAAAACAGTACACAACCACAGTACAACATACACAGTAGATTCATTAGACACAGTACAAACTACAGTTTGAACCTTGTACCTTGATGAGGTTCCTTTTTTCTGGTGCCCCCCATACATGCTGAGTGACAGAAAGAAGATTCGACAAACACCATCTTTAAATTTCAGTGTTGTCTGTTATGAGACCAGTCAACAGAAACTATTTTAAATGTCCCACAGTAATAATAATCTGGTGAATTGTTTGTTTGCTGCAGTCACCACTGCATGGTCTTAGATCGCGTCAGTTTCCGGGTCAGAGCGTGGCGAACGCTCAGCATGTAGGAGCGGCGGTCAGGTAGAGGACGCTGCTGGTCCAACACCATCCTGTGAGACGGGAAACAAAACTTCAACATCATTTTGTGGCTGCTTTGTGGGACACATGCTTCCATCAACAGCACAAATAGTATGAGTATGTAGAATATGTTGCACATTGTTTATCACATGTATATTCTTGACATTAAAGAAAAGAAATTAACTAATAAATAATGGAGTTTGTGGTGTTGGGTATTCAAAACTGCGTGAAGTTGAATGTACTACAGTTAAAACACACCTGATGAGCTGAAACACTGCTGATTCCACAGCTAAAACAGTTTCCGCCACAGACAGCTCCCTGAAACCACACCTACACAGATATGGTGAATGTTACCCTGGATATTTAAATATCACATAATTATCAAACACCATCTTCTATGAGCTGATTTTTGATAAATGAAACTTTATATACAGTTCTACTCTAGATTGAGCAGAAGCTAATTACTGTAGATCCATAATTAGTCCATGACATCATCATCATCTTCTTCTTTCCATGGTATTATTATAACAGTAATAAAACAAACGCTATTTAATTTATATAAATATTCACATAAACAAATTAGATTACCTCAAATTTATGGAATCCACACACAAACCTTAAATCTTTGGCCAGTCTCTGTCCTTCCTCTGTTGTCACCTCCCTCCCTATTTCCAAGTCGGCCTTATTGGCGACCAGCACTGTGGGAACAACTTAAACACACACATACAAGAAACCAAAACTGTGATGCTATTTGTGTTCTAACACATTACCTACAGAGCACAGGACAGTGTGTGTGTGTGTGTGTGTGTGTGTGTGTGTGTGTGTGTGTGTGTTTGAAAGTGACAGAGAGTCAGAACAGACAGTCTGTTGTCAGACTGAGTCAGAACAGAAACTCACTACACGTGAAGACGAATACCGTGAACACACTGTTCCTCTGGAGATCATGGTGCTGCTTCAGCCACTGCAGTGTGTTGTAACTACTGTTTCATATGTTTTTACACTGGTATTATATTTTCATTATAGTGACATTTGAAACTTTTGACCAGCAACTACTAGTAGTAAAATAAAAAATATACTCTCGTCAGTCAGAGGAGAGAAACATGCTTCCACTTTTCTTTCAGATTCAGATATTTCAGATAATCAGTGACTTAGATTCCTACCTAGACTCTGTTTGGTTTGCTCGATGAGTTTCTTCAGTCGTGGCACCTCCAGAAAGGTGAAGCGTTGTGTGATGGAGTACAGCAGCAGGAAACCATCAGCCCAGCGGATCGATGACTCCAGAGAGGCCACAGAGCTTTCCTGGAGGAGATAATGTCACATCATCTAATCTTTCATGAAAAACCTCAAACGTATTGGTTTATTAAATGCACTTAAGGTGCAGTTGCTACCAGGCAGATAATCCCAGCAACTGATTTTTTTTTTTTAAGGCAAAAATATTAGTTTTATTATTTTAGAATACACCATTTTCAATTCAATTTTATTCAAGTTTATTTGTATAGTGCCAAATCACAACAAAAGTCATCTCAAGGCACTTTTCAGTGTTTAAGGTTTAAGAACTTAAAATATTACTGTAAACAGAATTATATTAAAACCCAACAACCCCACTTGAGCAGCTGTAGGAGACAGTGGAGAGGAAAAACTCTCTTTAGAGGAAGAAACCTCGAGCAAATCCAGGCTGAGGGTGGGTGGCCATCTGCCTCGACCGGTTGGAGTGAGTGGAAAGAGGTGAGGGAAAAGAACAGCAGGCAACAAAAAACAACAACAAGCAATAAAATCACTGGACAGGCGGGTAGGAGGTAACTGCACTCTGGAGATACTTTGCTCCAAGGAGGAGGATACCTGCAGAGGAGAACAGAGAGGAGGAAACACAACTACGGCACAGAGAAGATACAAAGTTGATGACATGCAATGGTGGCATTATGAATGGATAGAGGAAAGGAGAGAGGAGAGAGGAGAGGAGCTCAGTATACCAGTAAAGGTCCCCCAGCAGACTAATTACAGCAGCATGACTAAGAGATGGTCCAGAGTCATCTGAGCTATCTTTAACCATAAGCTTTATTTTTTAAAAAAGGTACGTTTTAAGTCTAGTCTTAAATGTAGAGAGGGTGTCTGCCTCCTGAACCTGAATTGGGAGCTGGTTCCACAGGAGGAGAGGAGAGGAGAGGAGAGGAGAGGACAGAGGAGCTTGACAGCGAAAGGCTCTGCCTTTAAATTTGGAAACTGAAGGAAACACTCATTGATTAGTTTCTTCAGGTTTCATAGATAAATATAGGAGGGTACGAGTGCTTCCTAATAATAGGGGGGGGCATATACAGAGTGAAAAGAACCGTCCCAAGCACATACCCTTGTGGAACTCCGTAGCTAACTTTTGTTTGCATGGAAGACTCATTATTAACATGCACATACTGGAATCCATCAGATTATCTAATAGTTATGATTTTATTTGTAAAGAAATTCATAAAGTCATTGCTGCTGAGTTAAGGGGATACTAGGCTCAACAGAGCTATGACTCTTTGTCAGCCTGGCAACAGCGCTGAAAAGAAACCTGGGGGGATTAAATGATCAATTTCAACACTGCAGATCAAGGGTGTGATTAAAACAGCGAGTGGGTTTATTTACATTTCGAGTCAATGAAGTCTAATAGTGAATGAAATGCAGTGTTGAGGCAGTTATCATCAACATCTACATGGATATTAAAGTGACCCACTATAATGACTTTATCTGCACTAAGAACTAAATCAGATAGAAAGGGACTAGAGGAGCTTAGCTTAGCACAAACACTGGAAGTTATTGGAAACTGTCAGCTTTCATTATCATTATCAGATGTCTTCATGCTGATGCCACTGAAACATGTTCTGTATAGTGTGACATCACTGTATTTACCTTATTAGCTATGTCCAAAATCTCCAGATCAACAGTTTCCTGATCTATCACCCGACTGCATCTGTAGGTGACTTCTGTCTTATGGAAAGACAAACAGGTTTTAGTTATTTATTTCAGTCAGAGATAGAAAGATGGTTTAATATCAGTAATGGATGATATTATGTTTCCATGTCAGTGGTTCAACTGCAGCCTTACCCTTTTTATGGTCATATTCACCAATGAAGCGCTTGGTTATGAAGCGAACACACAGTGCTGGAGACACAGAACAGACACGGTCACCAGAGAGTGAGCAGACATGAACTAATTCATATTTTGCTTCACAAACATGAAGTCTGCATCTGGTCTGCGGCCGACTGCACGCTCACGTTTTCCTCCTGGTAAAGCTACCTGCCTTCCTCAGACAAATGCTCTGCTGCGTTGAGTGTTTGTGTGAAGGAGTCTGGATCAGTTCAGGCTTGTTTGACTTCTGTGTCGCCTGTTTGAAGGCTCACTCTATTTCCTTTACGCAAGACGCATTAAAATGTTGTTTAAACTTATTTGAGAAGTTATAAAGTTCACAGATGAATTTTAATTAAATCTATCTTTATCCCATGTGGGTAGTTTTAGTGTGGATATTTTTAAGGCTGTACTTTGTTTTAATATGAGATATTTGCTGACACCGCCAATATAGTTTAGGTGAATGGAAGTTAATTTGTGATTAAAAACATGTAGTTTATCTGGGTTCTCTTGACTAAGGACTGTGGAAAAACAGAAAGCTTCAATTGTTTTACTTTGGAATCAGGATCTTAACAGAGTAGGTATTCGCACATATTAACCTGTGTAAAATAAATCTGCTTGTCGTGCTGTTGTGCAGGTGTTCTGACTTAACGTCTTAGAGGACTTGTTGCTACCTTCTGCTAATTTGTGTCTCTCATTTTATGGTAGAGATGCAACCTAATAAGTCACCCAGATCATATAGTTCTCAATAAAATATGCAAAATGCAACAAATTAAAATAAAAAAAAAAAGTTCTTTACATGAAAAGCACAAAACATCCAACAGCAATTTCTGTTTTCCCTCCATTAAAGGACACAATTGGAGACAGGTAACAGTGATTACAGAGAAGGATGGAGACAGTTACACATCAGCTCAGAAAGAAGGGTCAACTTTAGACCTGTGTAATGTTTCCATATTTAGCAAAACCTTTTCAACCATGACCACAATGTAACCCATAACATAACCTTTAATATTTTCACAGTTAGATAATCCTAAAAATGTGCTCACACATTTCCATCCCGTCTCTCACTTGTATTTCTGTGTGTAGCTCACCTGTTTTTCCAGTGTTCTGCGCTCCCAAAATGAGGAGTTTAACTGGAACCATTTCCCTGATGGACCTGCTCCTCAGTCCTGCTGTTTGTCCCCAACAAAGAAGAGCTGATGCTGACAAACAACATGCAATACCTGGAAGAAACAATTCATACTTCATGCAACCTTTATGTGTAAAAATGCAAATGTATCACGAATGAGCCAAAAACTCTGCCTGGTGTTGCCTTCATACTCACCTTTAAATAGAAATAAGCTCCAGATATTGAGAGGAGTAAAATAACACAGTCATTGTGCTCAGTCTCATGTGCAGACAGGGAATGAAGAGATGGGACTGTCTTCTCTCTTTTTGTAAGTGAGCCACTCTCTGCTTGCGTCCTGTTTTAAGAGCTGTCTCTCTCTATTAGGGAACTGTCGATGACGAGAACCATTTGTCTGGAGGGACTGTGTCCAAGTCCACACACCAATAAACTATTCTAGACCCATTCTAGACACAAATAAACACCCGTTTTAAGGACTTTACTGCAATGGTTTTGAAATGAGAGTCTCTGAAAGTTCATACACAGTTCAGCCTCAACATGTCAGTGAACTGGAACAAAGCTTTAGAATATGGGGGGGCGCTGTTGTATACTCAAAATCAAGCAGCAGTTAAAATAATTTGTGTGCACGATGGGGATCTGTCCTGTCAGCTAACCAACTGGTGAAGCCTTGTTTCTTACAAACAGCTCAACAAAAGTCCTCCGCCTCACTCACACAACAGCCTCGACGTCACATCAGGACGCATTTGGCAAATGCTGCATAAATTTCATGTAATGCAACTTTTCAAAACCCAAAAGGACATAGGGGCATTTACAAAATTATCATGTTATTAAAGTGGGCTCCGTGTGTTCTGACCAGTGAAGTGTGTCTGCACCTGAGGCCATGTGACTAACAGGAAAATTAGGTTTCATTCAGACGTGCGCCTCGCTGTCTTTATTATTTTCAACATTTCAATGGCCATGAAAGAACAGAGCCAACATCACCTGAACTGAACTCACTCTTCATTATTACTCCCCTCATACTTATTCACAAAAACAGTGTTTGGCACCTCTTATCACATTTGTATGCCTGCAAGATAAATGCATGCGTAAAATAGAGACATTTAAACATTACAATCCCGAGCTGATGATGACTCATGACTGTATCATAAGCAACACCTCACAGTGAAAACACTCAAACTGGGATAAAGACAGTAAAGATTTTATTCATATTTTACGTTTTTCTTTATGCAACAAAGCTCGTTCTCAGGAGTGAAAACGATTCAACTGTTTACAACAAGCTCTGGGGACAAATTTAAGTTAAGGAGCGGCGAAGTGCGTTGGTTCTGTAGAGAGAGAGAGTGTTCAACAAATCGAAGGCTCTTCAACTGCAGCGGCTCCTTCGGTCACAGCCTTGACGCATTTGGCCATCGTCTGGGAAGCCCGGCTGATGGAGTCTGAAAACAGAAGGGGAGTGAGTCCAGGGAGATTATCTTGTATTTGTATATCAAGCTTGTTTATCTACTAATAAAAAATTCACACACCTGTCATATAGAAATCCTTTATTGTAAGTTGAGGTGGTACCAGAGGAGCTGCTAAGAGGTCCTGTTTTACAGCCTGATAAAACAGAGTGAAACACAATTAACAAAAAAACTCACAACATCAGCAAAAAGATATTTTTAAGAGAGATGAGGGATGGAGAAACAACTCCAGATATACCTTGGAAAGTTCATTGGCTTGTTTGAAGTAGTTTGCCTCCTCTACGTCATCATAACGGACCAGATTAGGAGACACCTCAGCTAGTCTTGATCGGATCTCTTCCAGTGAGTCGTAGGGCAGCGGCACACCAACCAGCTGCAAACGCAACAGCGTCTTTAAATAACTGAGCTTCTGGTCAAATTAAATGTTAATTAGAAGTATGAGCATTTTATGTGATATGTGAAGAACTTCCTGCTCACTTCAGATAGAGCTCTGATGATCTTCCAGTCCTCTCGGGCCATTCCAGGAGCAGTGATGGCCACCCGTGTGTGCTGGCTCCTGCCTTCGGTGTTCACATAGGTGGCGTTCTTCTCTGTGTACGCAGCACCAGGTAGGATGATGTCTGCCATAGTAGCTCCCACATCACCATGGTGACCTGAAAGGGATGAAACCACATGTTATCATATTTTCAGAAATGACTAACAATGCCTTTTGATTTTCTCTCTGATTGGGAGTATGCTGTGTAGCATGTGTGTACCCTGGTAGATGACGAGGCTGTCTTTAGGCAGGTCAGCTCTGGTGATGCAGCCGGCATCAGCTCCCAGCAGGAACAGGACTTTGGGTGGATTCTTCCTGATGGCATCCACACCAGCCTTGTAGCCCAAATCCAACGCAGCTACCTGACTGGCCACTCTAGTAACAGACACACATATACAATGTTTGAGCAGGAGGAATCTTCACTCACGGAGGCTGTGAACTAGGACTTGTTACTCCATGTGTGTCAGAATTAAATCCACAGAAACACCAACTGCTGAATCCAATAATTCGCACTTTAAAAGAATCTGAAGCTGCACCTGTGCAGTACGTTGAGGACTTTCCAACCCTCCTCCACTCCACTGCTGGTTCTGGCGTTCTGAGCAATGGTAGAAACGGTGCTCAAAATGGCAGCTCCATCTTGTCTCTGCAGAGCACTGCTGCCCACAATCACCACTGGACGCTTAGCAGCTGAAAGGACCTGGAGAAACGCAAAGGAAATTAGACATTTAAGTAACCAAAGCTCAATATTCAGATAAAAAAAAGACCACATCAGTTCATTATTCAGCACTCAATTCCTTGCATGATCTGTGCACCACTTACCTGACAGAAGGGGTGTGTGCCATTAGCCAGCTCCTTCAGTACTGAAGTATCTTCTCCCAGGTGGTCATAACTATAACTGAGGTCAACACCGTGACCCACCATGGCAACACGCAGCTCATTATGGAGCCAGCTGACCGAAGAGGACAGTGGGAGGTTAGTTTATGTATAAACAATCAAATGACAAACTGACCATAATGAAAACAAATTACTGAGTAGTGCAACTGAAAAGACTAAAGGAACAACTCCATCACATCACTTTCTTACATCAACATCAGGTTTTAAAAAAGAAAAGCATTTAAAGATGTTGGTGTTTATTAGTGAGTGAGAAGATACTAACTAAGCAATGACTGGAAAGTGTGATGTACACATTTACCTCTTGCGGATTCGGGCGTTGAACAACGGGGCTTCGTAGCGTGGGTTGGTTCCAATGAGCAGCAACAGGTCACAGTTCTCAATACCAGCGATGCGGGAATTCAGCAGGTAGTTGGAGCGGAGGTCGGTGCTACAGAGACAAGAAAAAAAAAAAAAAACAAACATACTCACGACATGCTCCACAGCAGAAGACACATCTGGTACATCGCACACATTTGTTTACTTCTTGAATTGTTTAAGCTCAAAGCCATTACAGGACAGGAACACACTTACCCTGCTCCCGCCATAGGGAAGACCTCCTCAGTGCAGAGATCTTCTGAGTTTAGTCTGTTGAAGAGGTCTTTAAGGGCAACAAGAGCTTCAGCGTCGGCCATCCCTCCTGCTATGGCTGCTATGCCACCACCCTGCACGCCCTGGAGCTACACAAACAAACACACACGTATTCATACAGGATCAAATACAATAATAATAATAATAATAATAATAATAATAATAATAATAATAATACAATTACACAATTCCTCAGCTGTCATAAAAATTACCTCTAATAACTGACAGATATATATTTGGCTGCATGAATAACGTAAAGCATATAGACATCATGTCTCCCAGTAACACTTACTACTCCTGCAACACGGGTGAGAGCGTCCTCCCAGGTGGTTGGGATCAGCTGACCTGAATCATCCTTCACCATTGGCTGAGTCAACCTCTGCCTCTTCAGACCATCATATGCAAACCTGAGACACACAGTTCGGATCTCTTTACCCTAATTATCAACACATATAGCTTTTAAAAGTGGAATAAACCTAATGTCTTTAAGGAGCCTCAATCATTCAAATCACAGACTCTCTTGTAAGACAGAGTTAATGCTTTTATCCAGTTCGAAACATCTTCATGTTTGGTGTCCTACCTGGTCTTGTCAGAGATCCACTCTTCATTGACATCCTCATTCATTCTGGGAAGCACCCTCATCACCTCACCTCCTCTTGTGCTCACCACGATGTTACTGCCGACAGCGTCCAACACATCAATAGACTCTGTTTTTCTGCAAAAAGAATCAGACACCAAAATGAAAATGCTGTCTAAGCTAAGTTCAAGAAGACCTCTTTAAACCTAAGCAACAAACATTTAGTCTGAATATATAAGAAGGAGTACCAAACCCTTTCCCACCTGGTCTCCCATGGTCGTGCAGTAAAAGCATAGGGTTTGGAAGTGAGTGCTCCAACAGGACAAACATCAATAACATTGCCCGACAGCTCTGACATGAACATCTTTTCCACATATGTCCCGATCTGCAGGTCGTTTCCTCTGCCTGTTGTTCCCAGGTCTTCAACTCCTGCAATCTCACTTGCAAACCTTCAAATACACACACAGAAATGCAAGAATATTCTGTTAGAGGACCTGAAATAAGATTGCAACACGTGGTTTATTACATTTTTCTCCAATTGATATAAATAAGGATGCTAATGATGCCCTTACCGGACGCAACGTGTGCACTGAATGCAGCGGGTCATGATGGTTTTGATGAGTGGCCCCAGGTTCTTGTCCTCCACCGCTCTCTTTCCTTCTGTGAAACGACTGCGATCTGAACCAAACTGCATGGACTGATCCTGAGAACAGGAGCAGGCAGAATGTAGGAGGAGACAAATATGTGAAAACCGTCCACTAACTGATTTTTATTTGCTTGCACTGTATTAAGGTTGATGTCTCAGCAGCAGATATCTCTGTCCGCATGGTGAGATACAACGAGGGATAAATGGAAGTATGTTTTTGTGCATGAACCAACCATTTAACCTCCATAAATATGTGTTGTTTTTACCTGTAGGTCACACTCTCCTCCTTGATCACAAATGGGACAGTCCAGCGGGTGGTTGGCCAACAGGAACTCCATCACTCCCTCTCTAATGACATAAACACACAGAGATTCATTGAGCCTGATTAAAATAACTTTGGTCAAGTTTCAGTCATACTGTGATGAACCCACAGACGTTTGTACCTGGCTTTACGTGTCTTCTCTGAGTTGGTGAGGATATTCCAACCCTTCATAACAGGCATGGCACAGGCGGCTACAGGCTGACAGCGGAGACACATATCAGTTAGACATTATTACTCAAGTGTTTAGTTTTATTTCAGTGTTTGTTGGTTAATTTGATGAGGGGCTACTAAAGAAGCCTATCTGTTACCTTTGGAGCCTTTTCAATCTCAACAAGACACATGCGGCAGTTTCCTGCCACAGAAAGACGTTCATGGTAACAGAACCTGGGGATCTGGATTCCTGCCTTCTCACAGGCCTGATGTTGGAAGAAAATCAACAACTTAGTGGAACTAATCTCTCACTAATCTGTGGTTATGTGGCAAATTAGAGTTTCTCATAAATCATGGTTACACTGATTATTATTCAGATTTCTGAACTACATAAACTGTTGTTCTGCTGTCTGTGCATGACACAAGTTAAAATAAACTTCCCTAACATAAAGATCACATCATTTTAACACCAAAGATAGTAATGTTGATTCATGTTAATAACGATTTAACAAGTAAGATGTTTGAATAATGTATGAATGTCAAAAAAATTACTTACTTACTATAAACTTAATTACTCACAGGACAACACAAAAAACAGAGAGCTGTTGCTGAACAAACATAAATAGAAGAATCTGTAGTACATGCAGTAAAATGACCTGTTTCTTACCTGCAGCACAGTTGTTCCAGGCTCCACTTCCACTGGTTTCCCATCCACAAACACTTCAACCATGTTGCTGGCAGCACGCACTGGAGTACGCACTGGAGTACACGCTGAAAGACACCAAGACCTAACTTACTGAAATAACCAAAAACACTTCATTCAACAAAATACACTGGAATACATGAAAAATTCACCATGGGAAGGCACCTCAATACAGAGACATACCTGATTGAAAAATAAAAATAAAATAAATACAATGAACAAATACATGATTTACATAAAAAATAACTACAATAGAACAACTAAAATAACTCACTCACAAAGAGTGAAGGAGAATAACTGTTGTTAGGCCGCCTTGTCTCTTTCTCTCTCTCTCTCTCTCTCTCACACACACACACACACACACACACACACACACACACACACACACACACACACACACACACACCTTACCAGCGCTTGAAGAGGCCTTGGCAGCTCCGGCTAGAGCTCGGCCGACGGTCGGCAGTCGCAACATGATGCTGTGATAGGTGAAAAGAAAGCAAATGAGCAAACATAATGATGTACCACACACCAAACTATGAACTATAAAAATCAGCGTGTATCTAATAACAAAACTGAACTGAATAAAGTAAAAGAAATAACTAATTATTAATTAGTCTGGCAAATGTTTTCTTGATAAATCCATTATTTCACTAGTCTCTTACTTTAAGTGCCAAAAGTTAAATACATAAAAAAATAGAAAGATTAAGCACTAAAGTTCCTTATAAACAATCGTGTATATTTACTATCATAGAGGACCAAAGAAAGTCAAGATTTCAAAAAAGTGAAAAACTCCCTAAATAAGAAACTGAAAATTGAAATAATTGATTTTTTCTGTCAGTTTAATAACAAATTGTCTGAAAACTGTCTCAATGTTACACATACTGCAATTACATGTTGAACCGTTTGTTTATTTATAGGTTAAGAGAGTCATGTTCATATATTTTTTTGTCTGTTATGCATTATTAAATATTTTCTGTTTTACTAAAGTAAAAAACATGAAGATGTTCAACCCCAACATACAAAAACAAATGATATAACTATGTGTCTTTAACATGCACATTTACTATTTCATGCTAACTATTAAACCCAAAAATGCTGACAGCAAATGCTACAAGATCCTTAATTAATTTTAAGGTGTAGAAAACATGAAAAATCATGTATTACTATGTGAATTAAGTTATTTTGGATTTCATACCGCTATCTGATTAAATACAGGGGCACAACTAGAGCTGTGCTAGCTGTTAGTGCTAACTAGCTTACTTGCGGTCAGTGACAACAGTAACACTTCAACGTAACGTTTCAAAAAGATAATACCCAGAGAACATGGGCAAACTTTAAAAAACACGCCAATAAAATGAACATATTAGGCTCGAAAACCAACTTGAACTGTGACTGACTTCTTGCTTGCAGGCTAACAGCGCTAGCTAACAGTACCACTCAAGGACACGGGCACTGCAACGTTGTAACGGGGTTGAGGTCAAACACGTTATTGTGCACTGTTCTTGCATTGAAACCACGTATGTATTTAAACGTTTATTGGTGCATAATGTGGTTATGGCACTTACCTTTCGCTATTTGGCCTTCTTGACCAGAACAGCGGTGATCTGGGTTCACTACCAATAAAAATGCTATGGCGTTGTTAGCGGAAGTACAATAGGTTCTCCTTCCGTTTGAAATGAGGTTCGAGATTTCATAATAAAAGCACAATTTCTAGAAAACATAAACAAAACAACCCAGCTGCATGAATACTTGAATAATATTAAATAATAGAAAATAAACATTTTGGTTCAATAAATGTCTTTAAAATATGGTTATTTTATATTAGTTTACACATGAGTTTACACTCTCCATGACATCACCCTCGACTACATTTCCCATGATGGATCGGGTGTTCCCCGGATGTGGCTACGTGTTCGGTTTCGCGACAGTTCAGGAAGTGTCTATAAACAGCTACAGAAACGAGCAAGAGTTGGTGCTTTCTCCTGTGAAGGAGTACAGCACAACAGGTAAACAGTCTTCAAGATATAGACATGTCGTTTATATGTATTTTTAAATTGTTAGGATTGTGTTAAAACCTACAAGTAAGATTAACCAGTCGTCTCAATAAACTAGCTAGTTAGGAACATGCTAACTGTGTCTGCTAGCAAGAGCAGCTTCAAGTAACGAGGAAATAAAAGTTATAATAATGTTATTTAGTATCTGTCGGTGTTGAAAGTGATAACACACAGTATGTAGAATATGTAATTGGTTTATGTAGTAATTGCTTGGTGTTTTCGTCCCAATTTGGTCAGTGTGTAACATTTAGCTTTGTAGCTAGCACCCTCGGTTTCTGTGTTGTCATTTTTAGCAGTTTCTGCCCATCAGCAGTGTTTTAGACTGATCCGTGACAGTATGCTTACTATATAAAGTAGATATTACAAGTTTAAAATGGGGTGTTTTAAGTTTAGGAAACACACGACTGCGTGTGTTGTTGTCAACATGTTGTAACTAAGCTACACAGTAGTAGTGTGTGCGCCAGTAACTCCTCTTGTCCAGTGGCCTTTTTTAAAAACACTGAATGTGTCAGCTCCATATGTGATCCATGGAACTGTGGTTAAAAGTCTGAAAATGTATGGCAAAATAATATGGCACTAATAAAACTTGCAGAAGTGATGGAAAAAGAATTGCTTTGCTTTCCTGGATGACATAATCTCCATATTACCTGTGATTTATATTTGTCACTGTAAAATTAAGGTTCTTGTTCTTGATGTACAGAGTAAGTCAAGATAACCTATAGAACAAATCAAAACATTTAAAGGATCATACAATTTAGACAACATTTGTAAAAATGTCAGAAAAAGTCAGAAATGCTTATTTCATGCTCAAGTTGGACAGCTTTAGTCTAATGTTGGTGTTGAATTTCATGACGATGTACAAAGCATTTTCACCTTGTTCTTTTTCTTTGAAGTTCTATCCATCCCCTGTTTGTACTTACCTCCCTCATTCCTTGTGAACTTGTAATCTATTTTTCAGCACCATGTTGCCGACCACCTCCCCACACGGCAACGGCACTCTCGGTTCCAGGGATGCCGCACGCCACACAGCAGGTGCAAAACGATACAAATACATGCGGAGGCTGCTGCATTTCAGGCAGATGGACTTTGAATTTGCTCTGTGGCAGATGCTTTACTTGTTCACGTCACCACAGAGGGTCTACCGTAACTTTCACTACAGGAAACAGACCAAGGACCAGTGGGCCAGGGATGATCCTGCTTTTCTGGTTCTCCTCAGCATCTGGCTCTGTGGTGAGTCTGTTGTTATTATCTGTCATGCTTTTTTATTAACCTGGCGGTGTCTATTAACAGTCTGGATTATAGTATTGGCCTCCTGGTTTACATGTCTCTTTTCAGGGTTCATCTCTGTACAGTTTTCACAGTTTGAATATATTTTAAGAAATGCTGGTGCATTGTAGTTTGTTTTAACTTGACTTAATGCATCACTGTATTCAATTGCAGTTTCGACAATAGGCTTTGGTCTAGTGCTGGACATGGGTGTCCTAGAGACTCTAAAGCTGCTTCTATGGGTGGTTTTTGTTGACTGCATAGGAGTCGGTCTGCTTATATCAACACTCATGTGGTGAGTAGAAAGTTTAAATAGTTTAGTTTATTAAATAAATTGGAAATACTGATTTCCTTCAGTTACATTAACTGAGACTTGTTTTCAGTTTCTTATTATTGGCACAACAAACACTGACTTTTGTAACCCTGTGCTGTAGGTAAAAATATCATATCATATATTGTCTTTTCAGGGTGATCAGCAACAAATACCTGCTAAAACATCCCAGCAGAGATTTTGATGTTGAGTGGGGCTATGCATTTGATGTTCACCTCAATGCTTTTTACCCACTTCTAGTCATCCTGCATTTTCTGCAGCTCTTCTTCATCAACCGTGAGTAAATTGTGTCTCTGGAAATTGTATTGGCTTTTATAATTTTATTATTATTCAAGCCACTAAGTGGTCTTCATTACACTAAATTCACATTTAAAAATCACAAATCAGTTTCTTAAGACATGTTTCTCGTGGCTGGCGTGTAATAATGTTCTCTCCAGTGAATAATTCAACCCTTGACACCAACATACTAATAAAAGGATCAGTAAGTTTTGGATATAAAAATATTGAATATGTTTTTTTTTTTTTTGTCTTTCAGATATTGTTGTGATAAGCTCAGACTGGTTCCTAGGATACTTTGTTGGAAACACTTTGTGGTTGATTGCCATCGGCTATTATCTCTACATCACCTTCTTAGGGTACAACGGTGAGTCCTCTGCACTTTAAAATACATTGAGTGTCTGAGTTTACTCAAAAAAAAAAAAAAAATGACAGCATTGCTTTAAACAAACGATCACACAGTGACAAAACAAATGTGATGTGGCTACATATGGGAGGGGTTCTTTTATTGGGTGCAGTGTTTATGTAGTTCTACCAACCACACATTTTACATGCAGTAGTTTTATTTCAGTGGGACTTTATAGAGCTGCACTGTTTACAGTGTCTGCTGTCTGTAAACCATCGTCTTTGGTTCTTCCCACAGCTCTACCGTTCCTGAAAAACACAGTGGTGCTGCTCTACCCCTTCGCTCTGCTTGGCCTCATTTACGTCCTCTCTGTCTCTCTGGGCTGGAACTTCACTAGGGGTCTCTGCTGGTTTTACAAGTACAGAGTCCAGTAGAGCAACAAAACAACAACTCCACCTCCAGCTGCTGTCAGTCAACATGTGGTTGAGAGGAACTTGACTTCTGATTGACTCTTAGTAAACTGGGACCCCGCGTTGATTGACACTAAGCTGGTTGACTCTTCACTGATTTTCTGTTTGGCTCTGACGTGGGAGCTGGAGCTCCAGTGATTAGTGCGATCCAGTGTGTTTGGACTAGTTTCAGAAACAGGGGGACAGATGAGATGCAGCTTTTATTCCCGTTCTTTTTGTATGATTTGTAAATAGGACTCTGGGAGGTTGAGTTGTAATATATGTGCAAATGATTGTTTCTGAAAAGGAATACATTTTCTTTGTTTGTTTGAGTTTTCTCAAAAAAGACTGAAAAGATTAAAACCTGGTTAGAAAGTGGAGAATCGTGGGATGTAAACGTTTTTTCTCTCTCTCTTTTTTTAAAGGTTACATTCCAAAGCACTTTCAATAAAAGGTTTAATTAACTTAAGTTGTCTTTGTTTTAGTCTCTAGAGAAATATATAATTGTTCACATTTTGGAACCAGCAATCAAACCAGTTTGGGGTTTGTAGTTGATTGCTCTACCAACTGCTGCCTGGCAGAAACCTATGCAAGTACATCACTCACATTAACAGCAAGCAGTCACAACATGTAAAATCCTGAAGATAATTGTTAAAGTGGAAATGTTTCTGCAATAATTAAGGGATCAAGTGTAGTATACACCTTTAACTGGAATTTTTCTTAGCCTTTCTAAAGACCTGTCAAATGTGAAGACTCCTGGGGCAGCATGTTAGTGGAATGGTTTGCAGCAAGTCACGTAACAGCAGCTGCACTGGTGCGAGTACAGCCGAGGACCTTTTCTGCATGTTAGACACAACTCTCTCCTCCCATGTTTCTAGTTAGTTTGTCCCCTTCGTTCCATTACTTACAAACCTGACTGTACAGTAGTACCACATAGTACTCTTATGTTCTGCTACTTCTTTATGCTCTCAGTGTTTTTCCTCCACATCCTTTTTCACATTGACATGTTTGGAAATAAACATTGTGTTAAATCAAATTACTGCTCTCACTTCTACTTGAATTTTTATGTGGATGACTAAAGTTTGGTTGTATGATTTTAATAATAATGGTAAGTAATTAATTTTATGAGAACATTAGAAAGACCAGAGTTTGAAGTTTGTTTTGTCCATTCATGCTCACTTGCTTGAAAACAAGAAAATATTGTAAACAAATATATTTATCAGCTTTATTTGTGTTTTATTTTAACAGTCAATCAACATAATCTTCCAGCGGATTTTGCTTTTTCATGTCTTCACATGGACGTTAAACATTCCAGTGTTTGATGTTTGATTTATATTTGCACAACTGCATACTCTCATCTCTTAACTTTCTATTTCATTGAATTCATGAGCATTTGCTTGAACATCTCCAAGTCAATTTTCTTTATGATGAAGGCCTTGTGACTCTTCTTCAGCTGCTCCATGTAGTCCAGCACCATCATGCCTCGAGTGTAGGTCCCCTGCAGCTCCACTGTCACTGCAACCTGCAGGCGGAAGTTATTAGAAAATGAATAAAAGCGCAATGAGTTGTATTTAAAACACATAAAAACTACAGTTCATCACCTGTTCGCTCTGTGTAATCAGTGAGTCATTGATGGCTGCAGCTACAGCGTAGCTGTCACAGGAATTGAACCCTTGTCCTTCTGTGGACTCCTTTTTATAGTCTGCTGACTGAGCTTTCTGCAGAAACAATACAAATTAAAGAAATGTAACATGTTGACAGAAGATCAGGCCAGAGGATGCCCAACACAGACTGGACTGCTGCCTGTCCACAAACACTGATGAATGTGGGGTTGGTTTAGTTCTTTTTATATTTGCTCTTGTGAGTTTTTACACTTCGTCCACACTACACTGGCTCTATATGCCAACCTCCCCCGTTGTCTTATTAAAATCTTTGCGCTCTTACCTTAAAGGAAAACTCTGAAATCTTTTTCATGAAGGCAGCCTTCTCAGTCTTTTGGGCCAAAATCTCATCACAGAAACTCTGAAGCAGAAGAACAGAGACGCACCAAACTACTAATCTGCAGGCTGTGTTAACTGTTTATGAAGTTATTTAGAGCACATGAATCGCTTTTTGTAGTCTCACCCACGGCAGGCTGTTCCTGCAGCTGAACTCCCAGGTGGCGATGTAGGTGGGACAGGTGTAGCGGTTCAACACAATGTGGGCAGCTTCAGGGTCAGCGACGAAGTTAAACTCTCCACACATTGTGGTGTTGCCTCTTGCTACACACACACACACACACACACACACACACACACACACACACACACACACATCGTGATTCAGAGAAGGAAGTCATGTGAAGAGTTAAGATATATGACAGATAACTTACATTCAGTGTTTCCTCCCATGATGTAGAGCGCCTTCAGCTTTTTAGGAAGGGAAGGGTCCAGCTGTACTGCGACAGCGAGGTTAGTGAGGGGGGCCACGGCCACTAGAGTCACCTGAAGTCAACAACAGCAAAGCAACACACAGTTTGTACCTTTTCTTAATTCCCCTGGTTTGAAAGTGGTCAGCAGCTGAACAGATTTTGTGAATATAGTTTATGTTAATAAAAATGAACCCCCCCGTTTGTCTCACCTCTCCTTGATTCTCATTAACAATCTTAATCATGGCCTGTGCAGCTTTATTCTTCTGCAGCAGCTCCAGGCCTGGAGCGCTTGGATCTGGGACGTCACCCAGCCCGTCCTTTCCATGGTAATCTCCTGCATGTTGTTTAGAAGCCACAAGAGGCATTTTGCAGCCACGATACACTGGAATCTGTAGATTATGATAAGTTATGTTTTATAAAACATCAACAATGGTTTAATCCCCTAATACAAGCAGCTAATCTCAATAAAGCACTTGGCACACCCATGTGCTGCAGCTTGTCGTCTGTAACACTTACATCCAGCTTGTTGCAGACTTTCAGGACACGCAGAGTGTTTTTGAGGACATTCTCCAGAGTTGTGTTGCCGTGGCAGCATGTGATCCCCAAAATGTCCACATTGGGATCTGCGAGGGCCACCATGATGGCCTGGGCATCATCCACCCCTGTGTCTGTGTCGATGATCAACTTTTTCTTCATTCTACGTTCAGGAGCAAGAAAAAGTGTAGTTTTATAATTTACAGTGGCTCACAGAGCTTCCCTCTGTCAGTGTGGGTTTCTCTCTCTCTTTTCTCGAGTATAAGGTGTAAAAGAAATACTGAATAATGCCCATCTGTGCTACAGGTCATATGATCAATTTACCATCAGGTGTGGCAGCGTCGGGGACTTTTGTTTGTTAGTCAGAAGAACATTAAAATTAAAAATCCCAAACACGAGTCTCAGACAAATATTTGAAACGTACTGACACTTTTCTGTAGATGAAATAATACAGCACCAATGTTTCAAGAGAAATGTTTTAAATGATTAAATGCTATTTTAGTGTGACCCCCAACTCATACATAATGTCCACGGCTGGTTTAAATATTTATCTAAAATTAGAACAAATATAAATTCCTCACCTGTTGAGTGGATTGTGACAGATGTTCACTGCTTCAGAGTGGAGACGACTGACTGACCTAACCTGACACTCTGCCTTTTAAAAGCAGAAACGTACAGAGAGGTGTTGCACTGCATGCCGCTCGCCTCGGGGATGTTTTACTTACACAACATAACATGACAAGCTTTTAGTTTTTGAATGGTTTGATTTGATTTTACTTGGCATGTTACATCTCTTCACGGGGCACCTTCTCACTTTTCATTAATGCATTTTCCTTGTTGTTGGGCTCATTAATGTCAAAAGAAAAAATGACCTAGCCATCAAATTATACAGAGCAACACCCACACAGTCATCACAAAAAGCTACTGGTGTGTAGAGTTAAGATCACATTTGTACAGAAAACCTGCATTTCCAGATTTTTAAGCTCATGAAACAACTGGATTTTCTGGTTAGAGCCAAAGATGACCAAACACAGGTAACGAGAGGAATGCCCCACAGGACAAACTTTAAATATATTATATAATGGACTTGTGCAACTTCTTCCAAACTAACTATAACTATCCAATAATGTCTAATGTCTAATAATGCTGCATTGAGTCAAAAGGAAAGTGAAATTAAACGTTTTAGTAGCCTTAAGAGAACTAACAAGCAGTTAAGTGTAGTGTAATGTGGGTAATTTGTGTTTTCTAATGTTATGTGAACGGGTGTGTTTTTGTTTTAGCTTTAAATGTCAACGTGTGCTGATTCAGACAGACTGGGAACATGGATTAAAGATTTGTAAGTTCATTTGACCTGTGGACTCATACTGCACGGAGTTAATAGACTTTTTCAAAGCTCCCAGTTGCATTTCAAATTCCACGATGGACCATCTGTCCAGATATCACAGCACATCTTAAATTCCTGTGTTTGACTGTGTGTCTCCTGCTCTGCTTCTTGTGTCAGAGATCCATATCTGTGATTAAGTGGCACATAGCACTAAACAGCAAAGATAACAGTGGAATTTGGTGTGCAAGTGTTGATTTTTCTCATAGGGTTTACATAAAAATAAAAGATTTAATACATATATAAAATTATAAATTGACTGCACTGATTTTCAGTGTATTTAAGTTAATTCAGATTTTTATTGAAAGTTTGTTTCAATATGCAGCTGATTGACCTTTTAATTCTTTCAGGAAACATAAAGCACTTTTCCTGTAGTACAAGTATTATTTTTATATTTAAATGATTTACACCTACTTTAACAATATAATGATATTGTGAGAAAAGCAAATGTACTTAATGTATTAATGAATAAACAGCCATTGGCAATGGTTTTAGCTTAGATTCTACATGTCAATGTCATATGGTTAAATAAAATTTAAAAAAAAATCAAAAGTAAATCTGACAAATGAATACAGCGGAAAAAACAATTCTTCCTTTGAATTTTAAAAGAAAATGGAAATTTCCAACACCTGAACTCAAAAACAGCATCACAGTTAATTTTATCCCACCACTGTTGGGCTACATACGTATATTATATAATCATATCATTTATAGTCTATATAATAATTCATGTGATTAATATGATGGTAACACCACGTCACATACGTCACTCTGGAGCCTGCTATGTCGTCATCCTTCTGATAGTAATGACGTGACAGTGACGCTGCAGCACCTCCTCCTCCACTTCTACTGAGCATCTCCATCCGCGGACAGTCCGGGTCTGCAGCGGGTTTGTTGAGGACTTAACTCCGGTAAGTTGTCCTGTAAAGTACCGTAGACTAGTTATAGGAGCACGGTCACGTTTCGGCATGTGTACTTTTTAGATAACTGCGCTGATTTCAGAGTCATGTTTGTGAGATAAATGTCTGAGACGTTAATTGAAGGAGGATAATTAACGGGAAAGTTAATTGAAAGACATCAGATTCATGACAGCACAGGTCAGTTTAATAAGCAGCTGTAACATTTGAAGACAACAGAGGCTGGTTTCAGTATAATCTACTATACTGCTGCAAGTGTTTGTACCGCTGGGGTCGTTCTATAAATAGGCATTTTAATTATTTAGGCCGTTTTAATTATTCTGTAGTGGCAGAGATTTGAAGCACCGTTTGATCTTTTGATCTTTGAAAGAGTGCACCATGTAATTAAACGTAGTCTACTATACCCACACATACTGCTGCTTAGGATTGTTATATTGAGTGTTCATGGTGACTTTGTGGGACATCACTTTGCACCTTAACAAACACATTTTTAATTCCTGAATGTTACTATACACATTCAGGTTTTACGTCAATATATGTGCAGATTATAGAATATGATGCATCATTTTCAACCAGATGAAACATATAAACACTGCATATAACAATCAAATAAATCAAATTCTATTAACATAACACAGAGAGGATCCATTATGTTGCAGGTTTAACACCTTTTATACTTCAGGTACATTTCGCTTCATACTTTAATAACTTATTTTAGTTTATAATGAAGTAAACTAAAGCACATGATTAGAGCTCTGCTGCAGGTTGCAATGCAAGTAGTTCTTCATAAAAATGAGGTAGGTGTTAAATCAGAGTCTCTGTTTGTTGTGACCTTTTTTTTTACACCTACTATACAATGCCTTCAAAACGTCAAACATTTTATGAGATGCACAGCTCAGCTGAGACCTCATAAAACCATACAGTCATGTAGTGACTCACATAGAGATGCTTTGCACTGTGTGTGTGAGTACAGAGGGGGGTCTGGACTCCAGCTGGTTAACTCTGCCTAAATATTTAAGCTATGATACACGGTAAAACAATCCCCCATCACTCACAACAACACTGTAGTCTAATTCTTCGGTTGCAGTCGAGTGTCTGTACCTCAGCACAGAATCAAAAACAAAAGCAGTTGTGTGACAGAAGTTAAGCTGCTGCTACGTGTGTCTGGTCGATAGAGCTGAGCTGCTGGAGATCGGCTGAACTTCAAAGACAACCCTGGTGGCCTAAACCTTCAGAGACTAGCACGGAGCAATTATCCTTTATCTGAGGAATTCAATAGTTCACATTTGACATGTATTTGTACTACTTATTTCAGCCCTAATGACTGTGAGAGTGTAGTAGTTGGACTTACAGCACCTTGTGACTACTGTAGTCATTTTAAACATTCGGTTTTAGCATTGGGAGGTTTTTTTTCTGCACATTTAACTGGTTTGAATCTGTACAAATATCTTGTCTAACTAATATCAACTGGATGAATTTGGTAAAAATAAATCAGTAAGCATTTTTAATGACACACATCTTTGTGTCATTAAGACATAAATATTTCTGTGACAGTTTTTAAAAGCCAACACTGACTTGAGTTACATGTGTCTGGTTGTCATCATACATACTACAAATTTTGCACATAGTCTCTGAACTTTTCATGATGGATTTAGAGGAAGAGGCTCGGCAGATAAAACCAAACTCATCTCTGTTATGAAGAGGTTTATTTTTTTTAATGAGAAGTCTTTGTTTTTAAAATTTGGAGGAGAGAACATGAATAAACTGTGTTACACTGACACTGGTTACTGTATGCACGAAATAACCAAAACTACAACAGTACTAGCTGCATCCTACAGTATCTCACTAATAATATCACAGTGACCAAGAAGCTGCACAGTTCAGGACCCCTCATCGACTTTTACACTGTTGTCAGGGGAGACCGGAGGATTTAAAACGCGCTCTCCTTCAGATTCTCTCAGCCCTCCGTAGCCTTTTTACTGGGACCTGAAGGAGAGGGTCGGTGTTGATTGAAGCCTGAGTGATATAAAAACCTCTCCATCTCCATCCCTCTCCAGTCGTAACAGGCATCTATTGTACCTAATCCTCACTCTCCTGCCTCCTCCTCTCAGACCTCGACCAAATTTTACTCCAGGCAACGCAGAGCATCTGTCAGACAGCTGAAAGTTGGAGAGCTAATCTCAACTTTCCCTTTCAGCACATAGCATATCATTAGAGCTATACAGTAGTACTAGAGCTCAGAGCCGTTTAATCAGACTGAATTACTTCTCTTCTATTAGTCAAAGTAGTATTGTATTATGTAGTCAAGCTGTTTCCAGAACAGCTCGACTTTTTAGTGCTGGCTAGTTTTAATTAGAAGTGATGCAAAGATAGAAACTGAGCTACAGATGAGATCTGACTGGGTTCATTAGTATCTAAAGACATGCAAATCTAGAGAGGAGGCCTTTATTATTTTAATAGCACAAAATCCATTTAAACAAACTAGCACTGAAATAAACAGTGTTACTAAAATCAAAGATTGACTACAGTAAAGCACGGTGTGGTTCTTTCTGCAGCAAAGATGTGCATCAGTTTTACTGGGGCATAGATAATGCAAAGAAAACAAGCATTTGCAACCACACAGCAAGAACCATGCCTGAGGATAAAACCCATGAAACACAGTCGAAGGCATCTGAACTCAGAGCTGATCTTAAGCACTTGTACTCGTCCGAGTGCAGAACCAGGTCATCTGGTATTTAATTCATTGACTGACATTTCAGTGAATCCAATGGCACATTTGGTGCGAGTGTCCTAGGATGAGTAGTTTGTGATGTCAAAGAAATTAACCCAAACCCAGCTTTATTCTATAGTTATGTTACTTTAACAGATGATGCTCTCTTACTGAGAGTTACTGAGCATGATAAGATTTTGAATTGTACTATATAAAACTGAATACATCCAATAATATATAATAATGGAAACTATGGCTGAAATATGTTGATATATGCATCAATATTCATAGAAAACTAACATTTTTCTTGGATATAAATGGTGCTTTTAACCACTTAATACTGTATTGTCGGACTTATTTAGACGTCCCACAAATAAGTCCTGTAATGTAATGGCCAGCATGATAATCTTTGCCGCAATAATTGAGCGGCTGTCTTCCTGTTTGAAGCAAAGAGCTTTCAGATACTCTGAATGTGGTTCAAGCCTGGAGGCAACAGAGAGATGTTCATGCTGGGGAGTTATTCTATGTCCATAACTGGCCTGTCAGTCAGTATCAAAATAAGGCATGCTGTGATTATTAAATGGTCTCATATGTTGTGTACATTACACATAACAGCTTTTCTTATTTTAGTTAATAATCTTGAAAATAACATTTGATTTGACCAAAATTCAGTGTATTAAAAAGGTGAACGTAGCAAACAGCATGTTGACATTGTCATTGCTTTAAACATGCATTTAGTTACTGTAATTAAGTTTCTCCCGAATTAACAGCATTAGTAAAAATTTATCAACAATTATGAAGTGGGGTCAAAGTTTTAGCAGGTATTAAAATATGAAATATCACATCTTACATACATTGAATTGTTCACACAGTCATGTAACAACTTGTGGTGTAGTTAATATTACCAATTATTAATCCAATACAATACAACACAGTTCAGGTTTTTAAAGGCCAAATAGACTTCCTATGTTCCAGTAAATAAAATAAATTAAAACACTCTCTTTGCTGTATTACAGTGACATTTCTATAAGAAAAAGATAAAAAGATGAAACGAGTTCACAGCATGAGCAGCACACAAACCGGTTTCTTTTGTTAGATTTCAGCATCACCTTTCTTTCTTGAAGCCTCCTGTTATATTTGTTTTCAGAAATAATGATTTAACCTACAGCAGGTTTATTTTTTTTAAAAGACATTTTATAACACGCAGGTGAACAATGAACTGCATTTCAAGTTTATTTCCAGCTCTTTACATCCTGTACTTTCATTCACAAATGATCAGGTCCTGAGCTCCTTGCCTCTTCTCCTTGATGGTGTTCCCGTCTCTCGTTCACTCTCTCTGTGTTCAACAGGTGCATGAAGATACCTGGGGCCCATGATGGAGGCATGGCCAACAGTGGCTTGGGTCCTGCTGCTAACCACCATTGCTGACTGGCTGAACACTGCTCAGTCAAGGGACTTCACCATGAAGGACATAATACTGCTACATCCATCAAGTAGGAGCATAATAATACTGCAAATGAGAGAATATAGTCACATCATGTCTATCCCACAGTGTAATAAGGTTTGTGTCCGTGCTCCACAGCTACACCTCACCCTGGTGCCTTCAAGTGCTTCACATGTGAAGATGCTGCAGATAACTACGAGTGTAACCGCTGGGCACCAGATGTGTACTGTCCAAGAGGTACATGTTCAGTATCATCTGTATAAAACTGGTATGGCTCAGTTTTTCTCACTTGCAGCTGATCTTAACGTGCTGTGTTTTCCAGGAACTAGATACTGTTACACGCGCCACATGATGGATAATCAAGGAGACAGTGTTTCTGTGACCAAGCGCTGTGTCTCCATGGAGCACTGTCTGTTGACAGGCTGTGATGATGTTCCTTCTAATGGAAATCGGGTGTGTGTGTGTGGACCCTCTGGGCTAAATTGATATATTTGTACATTCAGTACATCTTCTCAACAGTTACATCTCATCCGTCAGGTGTGCTCGTCCTGCTGTGAGGGAAACATCTGTAATGTGATGGTGCCGAGGAACGAGAGTAGCGCAGTTTTCTCCTCAACTTCTCCTCTGATCAGCTCGAGCAAGAAGCTTCATCCTGCAGCACTGAGCTTCATCATCAGCATCTTCACAGCTGCACGTGTTTGAAGGGAAACTCAGCATCTGTAGTGTAGTAAAAAAAAAAAAAAAAAAAACACTAACTAAAGGCACTAAAAGCACTGATGTTTCAGGAAGTTAGTGTCCAGGCTACTACTGCAGCATAGTCCCTTCAAATGTGTTTTCCAATATGTACATTTTCTTTGAACTAATTGATAATTTATTTATGTCCAGTTGTAACAGTATTACTGTAACCATGCCAGTCAGTATTTTTTACAGGTTCTATTAATATTAAATTGCTTGTTTTTGTATGTAATTATTATGAGTGCTTTGTTAGTGTCTCCACGACCAAGAACCATAAACTATTATAAAAACATGCACAATGACAAAAATACACATAATAACCACAACGCATAATAAACAAAACAGAACCCACAGAAACATACAAATACAGGTAAAGATTCGCGTGTGTAGAACATTATGGCGTTCCACAGGTGTGTTCTGGAGTTCTGGTTCCTTATGATGAATTCTGTTCTATGGTCGCTCTGATCTCAGCACAGACACAGAGTAAACAGATCTCCTCAGAGAAAGCTACGGAGAAATACCAAACATAGAGAACATCCTGGATAGTGATTCAGACAATAAATCATGTGTCGACCCAGAAGATGAATATTTCCAGGTTATATCAGATGAACTGGGAGAAATGAGGTGTAGTGATCTGGACGTGCCTCTGTTCACATCACAGGTCTTCGAACCAGTCATCAAATCATTTCTACCCAACATCACAAATGAGTAAGTCACAAGTCATTGAGTAAACCAGCAGCATAAATCACAAACAATAGTCCAAAGGTGTGTTCTCTTACTATTTCCTAACCTTTTCTCCCAGGCAGTGGACGTCCTTGACAGATGGACACACTGACACGCAGACGGCCATTCTTCTATCCAACGTTTGTGATCAGATTGTAGATTTAATCAGCGGCTTGGTCCTGGAGGTTGTGTCTCCCCAAGTTATTGCCAAGATGCACAGCCAGTTTGACCTGGACGGTGCCAGCAGCTCCTCAGACACTTCCACCAGAATGTAAGTTAAACGTATGCACAGACAAACACTCACGTCTTCTTCTCAAACACACATAGAAGGTTATTTGACTGATGTGTGATTGTGTCTTTTTAAGAGACAGAAACTTTTACAGAGTGACAGAGGAGGACATGCAAGCCAGCCTTGGAAACTCATTTCGCCTCTGCTTTGGCGCAGCGTTGGGTGTCACACAGCAGAAGTCGTACGACTCTGAGAGGCTGGTTGAGATGTTAGCAGCAGATGTGAAGATGAGGGTGAACCAATCACTGGCTCTAATCAGTGAACCAGCCTCTATCACACAGCTGGATGGGGCTGCTGCTGAATTGGAAAGATATACGTCTGACGCTGAGGATATGGTTTTTCACATCGTCCATATATTGAGAAGATGCGAAATAGCACAAAGGTTTGAGATGAGTTGCAAAGATTGCCCGGACAGCGATTATTCAGACTGTTCCTGGTCAGATGAGGTGACAGACGAAGAGGAGTTCTACTTTGCAGATTCAGAAAGAGTCAGCACTGAAGAGGAGTTGTCACAGCAAGACACCGCTTTTCTCACTGCGTTTCTTAAAAAGCTGATAGACCACATTACTAACACCAAGACATCCAGACTCAACCTGGACTTAGATAGGATGTTGTCATGTCTCAGAGAGAAGGCTGTGGGAGAATTAAGTTACAATCTCCCAACAACTGTTGGAAACATCCACATCCCCGTCTGTAAAAAGCTTACTCAGCAGTTTGGATCTGCAAAGCTGCTGCAAGCTGCCATGATGTCAAATGAGGGGACGTTTGAAGAAGCTGTTGTCAAGATTTTAAAAGCACAGCTGCAGAAGACAGAAGAAAATGTCAGCTTTTTGAAGAAAGTGAGGCGGTCTTTCTGTAAGAGGATCAGCAAAGTTGCTCCACTCTGTGAAGAGAACATATCAGTGTCTCCCAGTGAAGCCATCAACCAGGACAAAGAGCCGACGCTCACGAAGAAGAAATGCCCTGCTGTCATCAAGATGCTCCCACCTGTCGCCAGGACTTTGATACAGACGTTAACCTGCTGTATCAGCAATGGATCAAAAGATCACTAGGACACAGAGGTGTTCTCCAAACCTGCATGTTTCTCTCAGCATCTTCTGTTTTGTACTCATCTTGAAAAAAAACAAAACAATAATTTGATCTTTTTCAAGATGAATACACACTTGGAAATAAAATTACAGTGATTAGCCCTCTTCTTTTATTTATTTTTTTGAGATTTATCAAGTTTAGATTCAAATGAGTCGCTTGTGTGCAGTAAATGTAATGCTAATTAAATACCAGATGGTGAAAGATAACATCACTCTCATACACACAAGATGAATCTACAGGGCTCACAGACCAAATAATAGATTACAAGATTCTGGTGTTTTTAACCAAAGCATAAAATGAAAAATACAGTACTGAAGAGAAATTTGGGTCATTAACTTCCAAACTGATTAAAGACTGTGTTTATTAAATACATTTTTAACGCACCTTGGTCTTGGTCACTCACACTGACATACATACAACTTTAAAAATCCATAACTATTTGCAACAAGAGATGGTCTGAAAATGTTGCCTGAATCTGTTTGCATCTGCTGCTGCTACCCAACATGTTAGTTGGTTAAATTATTACATTTAGGATGTTTTTAAGATTAAGTTCAGTCATAACCATGTTAAGAAAACTGTAAAAATTTCATTTGTAGAACTCAGATAACCCCCAGAAAAAAAAACTTCATCACATGACAAGTCACTTTATTAGTTCAGCAGCTCGGACAAGTGTAGTGCTTCAACTGAAACAGTTTCAACTCTTCTTCAGATCCTGTGCAACAGATAAACACTGTTTACGGAAAGTGTCGATAGGTGTTTTCACATTACTCGCAGCTGGCTGAGTATGTCTGAAGGGTTTCTATTTCATATCCGTCATTTTAACATCATAAAACACGGATAATGTGAACCTCCAAGACTTCTCAAATGGGAAAGACGTATAAATATATAATTTATACGTATAAACTTGACCAATCAGAGACAGCACAGAAGTCTGTATTAGTCTCTCAGTCAAGTTCTTAATTATACTAACTGTGTCTCGCTGCTGTGTGCGGCAGTAAGACAAACTCTGCACAATCTTCCACTGATACAAACCATGTACCAACAATAGCCGACATTAGCTTGCCAGCATCTTCAAATCATAAATAAAGGCCCTGTGTTTGGATTTAGCTCCATATACATACAATTTAAATAAAAGCCTATTCCTCATCATCAAGTATGTTTGAAAGTCCTTGTAGCCTGGCAATGGCAGCACTGTGAGTAGGTGCGTTGGTAAAAACCGTCCCTACAAACAAGGGCGTTCCTTTCAGGACATGTTGAATAACTGTGCAGGAGGCCGACACCTCGATGTGAAAGCCTAAATGTCTTAGCTCCTCATCTGTTTGCAGCGTGGTCTGACTGGATGGAGATGCAAAGAACTGTGGAGCACAAGTAAAAATAAACAACTATTATATTAATTAAATATTAATGTTGCACATCTGTAACAAAGTTCTATATTAGTCTAGATCCTCTGTGTTTACTCAGTGTATTGTACAATACATACATTTCAATACCACTGACTCTCAAAACAAACTTAATACAGTGCATCCAGTATTCACACTTAATTTCTTCTACATTGTTATGTTATAGCCTTTTTCCAAAATAGACTGAATTCATTGCTTTCCTCAAAAAACCACAACAACATAATGTTAACGTGAAAACTCAACATTGTTTTTGAAAAATAAAAAAACAATCAGATATACATAATTATTCACAGTCTTTGCTCAATATTTTGTTGAAGCACCTTTAGCATCAATTACATCCTCAAGTCTTTTTTAAGTATGATACAAGCTTGGCACATCAATTTTTTTGGACAGTTTTTCTCATTCTTCTTTGCAGCACCTCTCAGGCTACATCAGGTTTGATGGGGCGCATCGGTACAAAGGCATTTTCAGATCTCTCCAGAGATGTTCAATAATCGGGTTTAAGTCTAGGCTCTGCCTGGACCCCTCGATTACATTCTCAGTACCGTAGTAACGCCTTTGTTATCTTGGCATTCAGTGAGGACTGGTTTCCGCCTGGCCACTACCATACAGGCCTTACTGGTGGAGTGCTGCAGTGATTGTTGTTCTTCTGAAACGTTCTCCCCTCTCCACAGAGAAACGCTGGATCTCTTTCATACTGACCATCGGGTTTTTGGTCTCCTCCCTGACTAAGGCTCTTCTTTCCCAATCGCTCAGTTTGGCCGGATGGCCCACTCTAGGAAGAGTCCTGGTGGTTCCAAGATTCTTCCATTTACGGATGATGGAGGCAACTGTGCTCATTGGGATCTTCTGCTGCAGTAATTTTTCTGTACCCTTCCCCACATCTGTGCCTCAATACAATCTGGCAATTTCTGAGACTTCATGGTGTAGTTTATGCTCTGCACTGTTAACTGTGGGACCTTATATAGACAGGTGTATGCCTTTCCAAATCATGTTCAATCAAACCAAACAAATTGTCGAAACATCTCAAGGATGATAAGTGGGATCAGGATGCACCAGAGTTCAATTTTGAGACTGTGAATTTTTTTTTTTTTTTAATTAAAAAAGAAAAAAAATAATAATTTCACTTTAACATTATGGGGTGTTTTCTTCTAGAATTTTGAGGAAAATTATGAATTTAATCAATTTTGGAATAAGGCTGTAACATAACAAAATGTGGAAAAAGTCGCTGTGAAAACTTTCTGTATGCACTGTATCTCACTCAGGTTAAAACAACAGTTTTTACATTTTCAAGATCATTTTTGTAGCAGATTTCTGTATACTAAAAAAAATCAAAGAAAATCTATAACAAATGAATCCCAATTGCTAGAAATCCTGAGGATCCTCACAGAGTGACACATTCACATGGAGAATCCAGACAGAATTTAAGGAAGCTTTTTTTTATCAAGGACAAAAAAAGTTCCTTTAGAAATTTAAATTGTGAGCAGCAGAGCAATGAGTATGACATGACTGAGGTACACATGTATCCTCACCTTCTTAACCCTTTTAATTTTAATACCTTTTTCTTTTTGGTTGCAATGCATTGTAGTTATGCTTCGAGACCACTGAGTCAAATGTTGAAATACCAGAACTAACATTCCCCTGTGTTTTCTGTTAATACCTCACTAACACAACACTACTGAAGACAAATGAACTCACAGGTGCGCCTGTTGTTGGGTCAATGAAGTCTGCCCAGTATCCTGCAGTCCACAGAGCGAAACACATCTCCTTAGCACCACTCATAAACTGTAGTTGGGAAGAAACAAAACAGCAGCCGCTTCAAGTTTATGCTGCTCACAAACATTGAATGTTAACGTAAAAATATCACAGGACTGACTTTATGAAGCAGCTGATCTCCGTCCTGCTCAGCTGTCTCCTCACGCCGATTGCTTCTCTGTGTAACTGTCACAACTGTGATGGAAGTTGTGGGCGCCGTGGGGAACAACACCTCCAGATCTGACAAACATTTGTATTATTAATGGTAATGACTCACAGTATAAGATGATTCTACTGACAGGAGTTATTACTGAATCCCCATTACTTACCCTTTCTTAACAGCTCAGGGCAGGAATTTATGGAGCACTCTGTGTCTTTTTGATTAAAGTACTGCTCAGCTTTCTGAACTCTTGCAGATATAGGACCAAGTTTTCCCTGGGGAAAACACAAAAGCACAGGTTTCAGCCACATATTTAGTTACAACAGTGTCCACTGGAAAAGTAGTCTTGTTAGTCAGTTATTCTATTCCTTTCTAAACATTTTTATTTTTTATATTACGACACAAAATCAAATCCCAGTATTACTACTAAAGATATAGCAGTTTCTTAAACATCGCCAACTATTACAGGTGATTATGAAATGTGTCACTGATTTGCTTTTGTTTACTCTTAAAAAATACATTCTGGGGAAGAAATGCTAAAACTTATATTGATTTATGCCCTATAAGTGTCATACAGATATCCACACCAGTCTGCTTAAACTCTTGCATTTTTAAATAATAATTAAAATAATAATATTAATAAAATTTCAAAATAAAAACTAAGGACAGGCCTTGCCCTGATATTTATTTAATAACTAATAAATGGTTCAAAAACTTACGTTGAACTCATTGACAAACTGTGCCAGTATAAATTGGTGTCTCTCTGTGCTGCTTGGAGTCGTCAGTACGTCAGGCACCATAGTGCGAACTAGAGGTTTCTTTTGGTCTGCCATGCCTTCCAGGTGGCAGTCAAACCCAACATTGCCTGGTAACTGAAAGCGCTGGTCCTGAGGTCCAAATGGTCCCATGTTCTCATCAGGCCACACAGTCCTGGGGCCTGCGGGGGACATGACAGGCAAACTGAGGGCTCTTTGCCGTCTTACGTTTAGTTTTGCTTGATGTTGAAAAGCATATCCACACACTGCCTGTCTCACCATCCCGTCTCTACATGTAACTTTGGAAACAATTCTGGAGAAAGTAGGAGGAAGCAACCAACTAAAACTAAGTTGTATGAACTCTTCTTAGACATCAAATACAATAATAAATGTACACTATGGTTATATTCATTAGTAACTTGTGACTAATTTACTCCTCGACTCACCTGAATGTGTGGGGGATACAGCTATGTAAGGCTCATCTGAGCTTGCAGCAGAAAAGTTCCTGGTTTTACAGACCCTGAGAGCTCCTAAGGCTTGGCGTCCAGCGGTACGAGATAGGACCAGCCTGCCTCGACTACACAGCACCTGAAGAGTGAAAACACCGTCTGTTTATCTCCAGCATCATTTTAAGATAAACCACATGAATGAGGCACAGGAGTAATTTCCTTGCCCTTGAGCCTTTCTGCTATATACTCCTGTATTTGTGCACCACCATATTAATAGCCAACAGACAGTTATTTACCTGAATAAATATTTTTTTTTTAGAACTGAGCAAGTGACAGTAACATTTTATATTCTGTGTGCAGTGTTTTAATGATAATATATTGTGAAACCTGTCGTAATTTTAATTGACACTTTTACAAAAGAGTGTTGATTTGAGAAGGAGATGTCACTTACGCCGCTGGACATTGTAGTCGCTCTTCTGTTTTGTACTTGTAACCTGTTGGGTAAAAATACGTCAACTATTGAAAAAAAAAAGACGCCTCATACTGTACTTTACACTGAAACAACATGCTGCAGCTGTCTATACGACTAGCAGCTAAGGTTACAGTTCATGCTAGTTACTCTAACATGCAAACATGATGCAATGGCTGTGTTATCTTTCAGGAGGCAGAAAAGGCAGCAAGAGACAAAGATATTGTTTAGTTTCTTCATAATTAACAAGAGCAGTGAACCTTTACATATATGAATTTACACATCAGAGAGGTTCAACACAAACAAAATAGCTAACTAACCTAGCTGCTACCGTTAGCACGTTGTTAGCTAGCGTTAGCTGACATTGTAGGTCAGCTGATATGTTGTTTTGACTCTTCCAATGTGAAATTAGACAAAATAGCATACATCCTAAGTTTACTCTTAAATTAAAGACTTACTATTGCTAATACAACACATATACATAATTCTGTTAATGTGATTACACTATAAAAAGTACATGTTGTTCTTACCTGTCAAGCTGCACGTCTACAACTTTTCGCTTTCGCAAAACAACTACGGGAAGTGACGAGGGACAAATGGCTCATGCGCAGATTGAATAACAATTGCGTCAACAAATGATCTACAATTGTAAAAAAGATGAAGTGATGTGAGCGTCAATATGTGTTTTAAAATGTATTTAACGATCCACCAATCACTGTATGTAATATTTGGTTATTATTAGTTGATAAAACACCAGACTTTTAGTGCTTCGAGACGCACATGTCACACATTAGGTACTAATAACTGTGTTTTTCCGTATCTACACAAGATGGCAGCAAATTAACACTAAACAGCACAAATAATTTGATGGTGACATCAGTACCTCCCGTTTATCTTCACACTGTGTCCAGGATGCTATTTGGCTTTCCTGATTATTTAAAGTTTTCATTGTGTTAAATTATTTTCCATAAACAGGAGACAGAAAATCTATTTTTCATGAATAAGCTCAGTAATAAAAAAAACATCTTTTGATATTTATGGAAACCAGCATGATGCCAAAGCAGCCAAACAACCCTCCAACAATAAGGATCAAGTAGAATAAAGCTCAGACACATCATTAGCAGATCCATTAATAATTAGAACATACAATGTAAAGATGGAAAAGTCCAACCTTTTATTTTGACTTTAAAACTCCCAAGAGCTGGTAGAGCTGAAACAACAATTACCACCAGGTGTTCCAGCTGATTTCAAGTTAATTAACCTGGTGACATCCTTATGGACTGATTATACTTTTGTATTTGCATTTCCAAGAGTTAACACCTGATTCTGCATTTATTTATATTTCATATTTTAAATTATTGTTTTTATGTTATGGTTTGTAATGCTTGCTGACTGAATAGAACAATCTTCAGAATATAATTTGTGTTTTGTTTTTTTTGCTTGATTTTTTTCTGTTGATTTGAGAATCTTATGGACATGCTGTAAAAGTTCTGGTCCTAATGGCACAATGAATATGAAGTAAAGTGTACTACATTTGCAGTTCAAAGGCTGGTCATATTAAAAAGATTAGTGTACAGTTATCTGTATTATTTCTTGTACAAAAAAAATACACAGCTGTGTCTAATGCTTTTACTGTTGTGTACATAACTTCAGTGGACACATGAGCCTATCTTATGGCAATGACTTTTGACTAGTTTCTATATTTTTCTTATTGTCAGCAAATCCCCTAAAGAGATGTTGTCATAGACCTCTATAGTTATGAGCTGATGCAATTCATCATTGGTGTTTTTGTCTCTACGTGATTTGTTAACAATAACACAAATACTGAAAATCACAGGCCTTATCTTTTAACTTCTTGGAATTTTTATTAAGGTGAACATCACCTTAGCTAACATCTGAGTCCAGAATCAAAGACTGAGCGTGTACAGGGAACCTGTGGAGGAATGGTACCCATGCTCAGCACAATCCCCTCCCTTGATCAATAAGGTTTAAAAACCAGGACAGAGGAACTGTCCTGGCAAGAACAGTGTTTATGTGCTGTCAGACGTCATGAAGGACAAGGGCAGCTAGTAAAGTACATTTTGCTGGCGTTGACACAACTCTTTAGCTGATTTGGACAAGCTGATTGACACTTTCTCTGAGCTGACAGGATATGCAGTGGGAGTTTACCCTGGGACCAACATGCTTCAATCACCATGGGCAACTGCAGCAATGTGATGTGTGCGAGTGGAGCTGCACACAGTTTGGCTGTCAGTGAGTCTCCCACGGGATCATTTGTACCAGTAAGGCAGCATCCACCTAAGATGGAGCCCCTGTGGGACACAGACACACACAAACACACAAACATGCACCCTGAAAGAAGCAGCAAATGAGTTCTTCACCTCAGGCTCTCTCCGACACCGAATAAATGAAGATGAGCTGACTCTCGTGGAAAATAAACTTTCTTGTGAAGTGATATATACCTGCAATAATCAAAAGCCCCACAAACTTTCTTAAATGTTAAATCAATCTATCAGTGTAAACAACTTTTACTGCTCTCCTTTCTCTATGTTAAAGTTAAAGTTATGTTGAGATGTCGAGTTGCTTAGCTCTCTGGTTTTAAGGCTGTTCACAGTCAGGTCATATCTATTTATCAGCTAAGAAGATGTCAAAGTATTCCTTCAACAATTAAACACATTCAAATCTAAATGGGCACATACAGTAGATACAATTTATTGTGTATATCTGTGGTCAGGGAGCCTCTGTTGTATCAACAAGGACCTGCCCCGCACCCAGCGTAAGATAACAGTCCATTAACAGTAATTGTTTCTGTGTGGGGCGTTGTGAGAGGGATTCCAGAGTGCAGTAAAGCCTTGAGACCTTTAGACAAAGCTATGAGTCAGTAGAGGTCTTTTTATTGCTGCACTGTGAGGCCGCACTGTATCTTGTCTGGAATCAGCACTTTTCTTTTGCCATTTCATCCTCTGTCAAAGAACATATTTCAGTCTCCGATATTTGGAGCTACCTGCCTGTGTCAGCACACCATTAACGGCAGTCTGTCGTTAACTAAAGACTTGGTAAGTGCCATTAAAGGTCAATTTCCCGTCTCCTGAGCTTGTAGGAAAGAGAAACCATGAGTCATCAGGATGAGTTACAGGTTTTGGTCATGTTTCCCACCCACCACCACCTCCACCTTGTTTACCCGTGCTTTCTTGTGCTGAATTTAAAGTGCTAGTGCTCATGTGTAAGGTTTTAAATCCTACACCACTGACATTTATATCACTACTACTTAGTTTCAAGCTTGCAATAGCAAACTTAAACCAGTCAGGACAAAGCATTAATACGATACAAAAAGTATTTACATAAGAATGTGACAAAGGAATTTATATTTATTTTTTTCCTGCTGAGAATTAGATAAAAATATATGTGGGTTTAATCTGTCATCTTAAAGATTGCTGTATTTATCATTAGGACTGGAAGCAGAAAACAAACAGGCTAGACAACAAAAGTCCACTGACTACCACCTCTAGGGCTCACTAAACAACATAATATACAATAGTGTGTTAATTTAAGAAGTACATTTGTTTCCTGGGCTGTGGCGGGTTGACAAACTCATGTTAATAAAAAGATACCAAACTAAACAGGTGAACGATCTGACTCACCTGTCAGGCCAACAGTGCACTCACATTACAGTGAATGGATATTGAGTGACAGTAACTTGTTTATTTATACTCTCGAACGTTTGAGAAATAAATAAACTTAATAGCTGTTTTGCTATGACGATATATACTGTTGATGCTGCTGAAGTAAATAAACAAAACTACTAGTTACTAATATTAATTATCATGACATACTTGATTGATTTCTTTGGGAAAATTGTAAGAGAGTTAGAGTTCCTTGTCCAACAAAACTCCTGAAATCAGCAATCAATCCACTGATCCTAGGGTTTATAGATGAATTCTCTACCACCTCAGCACCCTAAGTCTGACTCTGGTGAACCCACAACATTTGAATCACATCTCAAGTGCTTAACTTGAAGTCTGATGTGCTAACCATCGCACCACAGATCCAGCTGCTGCTAGAGGTGTTTATCATGACGTGAATATAATGATGATATGTGATAAGCTGGAGACAATAAAAGTCTAACTATAAATCAAACTGATTTGAGAGAGCTAGAGTCTGCAAGCAGCAGGAACAGCATCTACAGTCTGCTATGACCCTGGTGCACAAACATATGTGGTGAAACGCCCCAACATGATGTTTTCTAGGATGTTTTTTGTGTGCAGGTTGCAGTTTGACTTGTACTCTGTACATGTACAGTAGGTAAGTCAGATTAGGTCAAGTCTACAGGTTTGTTGTACTTAGCGACCAATCGCAGTGCGTATAGTTAAATGTTGTCACTGGTGCTCAACAGATCATGTCTACTTCCTGTAGCCAGTGAGAACCAGTGCAGAGCATGTTCAGAATGAACTTACAAAAGTACCACTCAGACTCTTTTTAAAATGTCTTTAATCATTCAAATGGTCAGACAAGTTGCCACATGAATTAGTGATCACCCACTACTGTCTACAGAGTCTCATCACCATCTGGCTACGGACTGCCTGCTAACACCGCAGTGGATGCTTTCCCAGCTGGCTGACAGAAAAGAAACATAATGTGTCCTGATTTTTTTTTTCTCCAATCTTCTCTGTGCCAGTCGTGTTGGTGTTTTTTTGTATGTGTGATCTGTTTTTCACTAGATTTTTTTTACATGAATTTGAATTTTTCCTTTAAAACATACACAGTGTTTTAGGGCAGAGCAGGAGGGTTTGGGGTATAGTTTAGTACAACAGTCTGATTCCATGGACAGGAAACTGTTGTCAAATTAAGTTTGGACAAGTTGGTTTTAACAGACCACTCATCCCAACCGGTCAATTGATTAATTGATCTCTCCAGGTCTCCAGCTCTAATTTCTTATGAACTAAACTTACTGGATTATGTTTTGTTGCTTTTTCATCAGTGGTTTAAACAACTCAGTGTGTTAATCTACATCTTTGTTATTATTTCAACTCCTCTACTATAATACTATAATTTATATATGAGCTGATTCCACCGATGAGGTTAATCTTAATTTTTTATCCATTTTGTCACTTTTGTCACTGATATTTTATCTTTTTGAAATAACTGTGAACATGGTCATAATTGGCACCGATGCAAAATGCATGAATAGCCCCTCCTGAAATATACATATTTGTATGAGTACAGAATTTGAGCACACACACAGTGGTACTTCATTAGTGGCTGTGAAACCCAGACTTGCACTTGGGAAATAATTCAGCAGCCCTACTGACAACGCTCTGAGCGTTTTGGAGCACATTTTAACATAAAATCAGCAGGTGCAGGTATGGAGGACAGTACATTTTATGATAATATCTTAAGAAATTTACACAGAGGGTCAAGCAAGTGCCACAAACCACTGCAGAGATTTATTTTAGTTTAAGGTTCTTCACAGCAGTCAAATAAGACTCGACAGCTGATTATTAATGGTGGCCTGACGAGAATCTGGAGCCACTCTAGATGCTCTGTAAGTGCATTTCTACTCACCTATTTTTAATGCACATTTTTAATTTGCACATAAGAAACCTTAGTGGAAACTGAAAAAACATGTTGTAGATAGTTACTGATAAAAAAAGTAGAAAATGCAAAAGGTGCGAAGGAAATTGACTTTGTATCAAATGGAGGAATTATAAATTGAAAGTGTGTCAGTTTCTTCACTGTGATTTATTGTCTGCATAATAAGAAAACTAATTACTGGTGAGTCATAGTATTGACTTGACCACAGCCTGGACTCTGCACACTATAAAAATCAAGTTAGGTTAGCATAGGAGCTTGGATTGCTGAGTGCACTTGGCACACGCTGGCACTGTCATCCACACAGCTAGCACAGATAAAAACCATAGATAAACATACTACAGTGTAGCATAACAGTATAACAGCATGTTTACAAATCAACAGCTGAAGAATATTTAAGACATTTAATTTGTCTTGTGCACAGTGACATGTGAAACCTAACAGGTCCAACTTTTTGGCTTGTTCAGCCTCAGTGAGCTTTTCTTTGTCCATCTGTGCTCCACAAAGTTCGAGAGACTTACTGTGAGCTTAACTCGGCGTTAACAACTGTGACAGGAAGGGACAGAAATAACAGAATATTACTGTAGGTGCTTGCACCTGATGCTCATTTGTCAGAGTCTGTTCCAAAATGCTCTGAGCGCTGTCAGTGCTGCTGAACTGTGCAATTAGACCTTTCCTCAGTTGTAAGCCTCAGGGCTGCAGTCACTAATGAGGTAACAGTGGGTGTGTGTGGTGTTATAGAGTGTGCATAAAATTATGTATATGTGTGGAGGACCCCTGGGTGCAGCTGCACCGCTAGCACCAACTGATGCTCAACTAGTGACTAGTAGTAGTTCAAGACAGCTGCTCGTGTGCTGGCAAACCTCCTGCAGAGCTGAGATCCCAGATCACGGTTTGTTGAGTTTTACTTTGTTCAGTAACACCCACGTCATACCTGGGTACAGCTTCTTCATGCAGCAAAAGCTTCATTAAAATTCAGGGAAGTAGCAATTATGAGGAAGATAATTACCACCAGTTTGTATATGAGAACACTCAGGCGTGTAGCACCCTAATCATTTATGCTTTTTTTACGTATCTTTACATGTTATGAATGCAAGCACCCCTATCAGGCTCAGACAGGGGTTTAATAGTAGGTTATTCAGTTTTAAATGATTTTTATTTCTTGCACAAGCTCTGTGTGCCAAAATCATACAGCTGGTAGCACTGAGAGACCTGGAATTTCCATTAACCATGGGAATATACCTGTAGAGATGTTGACAATCTTGTCAGTTTTTACTCATCTTCCTATGAAATTTGAGCATACAGTACATCTTTATCGAAGTGAGGAGGCGTCCAAGATTTTATCATCTCTAGTTAATTAATGTTAACTAATGTTAACATTTTAAACAACAAAAACTCTGTAACCTGGTCTTAAATGTAAACTTGATAGAGACTAAAACTAAAAGCTTCATGTCACCAGGCAAAAAGTCAACATACTGACAACAAATAAATAATCTCACATCCTAGATGTAGCATTGTTGTACAGTATTGTAAGAAACAGATCAATAAAAATTGTATAATAGCACATTGTTTAAAGAAAAAATTAATGTTATTTATGTTTTTTAATACTGTTTGGATTGTCACTACAAAACACAATGTACCCATATCTAACAAAATAGAAATAACTCAGACAAACACCTTCTTTACTTATATTTTTGGTATCCTAGGTGTTGTTCGTTCTAGAGCTCAGCGTAACCAGCTTTAGATTCTTGACAGATTTAGCAAAATGTCATTTGGCTGAGTCAACTGGCTCATCAGCCTACATGGCCCAGGATTAATTTGGAAAGGCTGCAACAATACAGAAAACCCGCCTTTCTTTATGGTTATTATCATTATTAACAGTTCCAGTTAGAAGACGATTTTAGATTTTTCCACCTCTGGATCTGCAGAACCTGAAATTTGATGTTTACGTAGCTAAAATTTCAGTCTTCCTGTGCATCCGCATGACATCTGTGCATGAGTTTGTGTCTGTGCTCATCATCTTCCAGGGACCAGAGGCAACGTAGGGTGACATTTTTGAAGGCTCGTAAAACCTTGCCACTGTCTCACAGCACTGTCGGTTTGGATTATAGCTGCACTATATATGGTGCTGACAGGGAAATCTTTCTGAAAGTGTGTGAAAATATCCAACTTCTGTCATGTGTGATGCACAGAGAGTGAAAATAGACAACAGAACTGCAGTGAGTATTAAAAATAGCTGACAAATACCAGATTATGTTAAAATGTTTAAGTGTTACACACAGGAAAACAGACTGAATAATAATGAAGTGATGAGCCACAGTTTGACGAATTTCCTACACATTTAACTGTAATTCTTGGAATAAAAAGTCAGGATCAGTTCACCTACTGTAAATTTTATAACTTGATCCTCGTGCAGACTCTTTTTAAAATTATGTATTTAATTAACCGACAAAATTACTTAATGTTTTTACTACAGTGTAGTATTTTGTTATACAAAATAAAATTTTCACAATAAAGTTAGATTGAAAGGTGGTTTAATATGGTAAAATAGTAGTATTTCAAGAATAGTCACAGTTGTGTGTTACAAAAAGGTCAAATGAAAACAGTGTCTTAGTATTACCAGAAGAATGCACCTTTTGTAGATTAATTGGAAACAAACGAAATACATGCTTTTATTATCAAAATATTAAAACTTTACTTTCAAAATATTGCAAATAATAATATTTCACGTACAAAATACCACATTATTCCTAAATTATCATGAATCAGTATCATTGGAAGTGAATTTCTCTGCACAGCGTCTCCCCACAATAAGTTTTAATATAGTTTTTTTTAATTAATTGATTTAAATATGCATTCAGTAGCTTTATTGATGCTATCTGAATGAACAGTATACACAAACAAGCATGCAGTATTGTTTCAGTGTGATCGACCACGATCTTTTCTCCCAGCAGCTTGACCAGACGCCTGTGAGAAACTTCTCTACAGCTTCAGGCTGAATGACACAAGCCGGCATTGTGATGACTCTGTGGTGTACAGAGGGTGTGGAGGGGGCTCGGCGGTGTCATGGCACATAATGCCCTGCTAACCTGTGCTTTCAGATTCCATTCAAAGCAACAGAGGATCATAGTCTTTGTCAGATGTAAGAGGAAACCACAGAAGAGATGGGTTTTTCCTCTCATGCCTAGCAGTTATGTATGAACTAATAACAGTGTACAATGCTGCTGTTTGTGAACTAAAACAGTTCCTTCAAGAAATAGAAATGCCTCATGGATTTGAGACGTAAAAACGTACTTCTCCAGATGTTGATATCACAAAAAGGACATCTTACAAATTGGGCAGATCTGATTGGCGCATACATTTCTGCAAAAAGTTACCATGTTCATGATGTAAAGCCTAATGTGTATTGAAGTGTTCATGTCAGTTGTCTGTTTGTCTTCATCACTCACTCTGCTGCCTGAGACCCACCTACACAGACCACATGAAGGTTTGAGACAATAGTGAACATGTGTCCACATGTAGGAGGATGTGGTAAGATGAAAGGCTGGAAGGAAGCTGGCGTCACTACAGTATATCAACACTGAACCATTTTTGATAAATAATTCTTAGCTGAGTCAAGCTCTCAGCTAAGAATTTCTACTGACTCTATGAAATGTATAATTTGCTCTCACACCACCCAGGTAGTGCTAAAACAATTAAATGTGAAAATTACCCTGCAGAAAAATGTCCACCTTCACTAAACAGGACAGTAGCTAATGTTAGCAGACAGCTGGAGGTGCTCTAGTGAGTTCATCGCACGTCAGACGCCTCAGGGCTGATTTACTCTTCATGGTTGGATTACATACACCAGCATGATACTGTGCCACAGGGCAAAACACCTTTGAGAAACATAACCTCATTTTGTCTGGGCCATTGGAAAATCTCGAAAAGGTCAAGGGTTGTTAGGAGCGAACAGTTTTCTAAATATGTTTGTCATTTCAAGTCAAATAAAAGGCTACGTGAATTATGTGTGTGTGAATTATGCAGTATTAGTATACTAGTTGTACACTATTTTATTTACTAGATATAAAGCTAATGTGTTCTCATGTTATATTGCTTCCTTGATAAGTTTCAGGGTCTTAGTATTTAGGATTAGGATACGGGTATTCAGATAAATGTGTAATTCTTGATTCAGACACAAAGTTTTAATTTCCATGTTCAGAATTGCACATCACTGTTATCTTAGTCATTTTTGTCACCTCCTATAAGTGGCAGCAGACTGTAGTTGTTAGTTATCCAAAATACTGTATGAATGAAATGGAGGTATTTTTACAGTCAATAAATTCTATGAAAAAAAAATATCATAGCAGGTTTGTTGGGGACTATTTGCAGCAGTGGATTAATACACATTTAGCGGTATTAGGAGTACATGGGGGTTGTTGCACGACATTGATAAAATCAACTAGATTCTGTTTCTATCTATCTAGATTCTAGGTTTATGGTAGACCTGTATGGCACAGAGGGCGTCAGCATAGTATAACATATCATACAACTACAGAAGACTGAAACAATGAGCTGAAAGACAAAACAGATCCACAGAGGTCAGGTAAACTGTAGTAGCCATTTGGCCCATGTTGACATGAAGATACTGTAACCTGTAACCGTTGCAGCACCACTGAATAAAAGCCTTGTGATATGTCAGAGTGTGCACGTCCCTTCCTCTTTTAATGACTCACACTCTATAAACCAGAATACCACCAGCGGTACAGTGGTGAGCACTGAAGCGAGACCATATTGCACCACTTTTACAGTTTTTGTCTCCTGGCTCTGTGCCTGTGTGCTGTGCAGGAATGTCTGTATGTGTGATGTGCCAGACAAGGTGAGACTACTGACCTGTCTCAGTCAGTAAAGGGCAATAATCCGGCGAACACTGACCTAATTCGGTGGGGTATCCATGATCCGGTCATGTTACCGTCAGAAACCTGCGCTCCGCTCACAACCCCTGCAGCTGTTAGTCTTGACAGGTGGAGAGAAACCAGTGGAAGTGATGGTGTGTTTGGTGATCCAGGTCTGTGTTGTAGTTATTGTTGTTGTGTGAAGACATTGTAGTGTATTTGTTAGCCAACATTTCATTTATATATTCCACAAGTCCCTGTTCGGTTAGTGAAAGACTCTAACACAAAACAATATGCACATTAAGTCATGTTATGTGCAGATACTTTTATGCTATAGAAAGACTACATTAGGCTAATGTACAGTAATAAATGCAGGGACAGTTCGTCCAATCTTTCCCTTATGAAAGCATCCATTGTATCTATTTTGGTATTGATTAGCCCGTCATTCCAAAAGGTCAAAATCAAATCTACAAGGACCAGGGGTCTGAACAAATTAACTTGACTAAACAGAAAAACGTATGTGTGGAGGCATCCGTCTATTTTTTGGTATGTAACCAAATTAACATCAGGAACAGATATTAATTGAGGCATTGAGCTAGATGCCTCGGTAAAAACACATTTACTATTAAAATTATGAAACAGACCAAATGAAACTACACTAGAGGACATTTTGGGACCAGTCCCCTTCTTCTATTTTACTTCTCCAACTGGATTAAGGTAATCAATTCACCCGGTGCAGTTCGAGGTCAGAAATTGGCTGTTTGCCCAATCAATGACCACCTTACTGCTGTCTGTCTGCCAATCAATAGACCCACCTGCTTTTAAATTTCCCACAGCACCTCCACAACATTCAGCCTAGTGTCTATCGATGTGTCTCTATATGGTCCTACATCTTCTCCAGCAGTAAAAAACCCATAAGGGAGCACAAACTGGTCTGGATCCCCTGAGGAAAGAAATCCAGATCAATAATAAGAGAAAGAGAAGCTGAGATGTAGCACACAGGTATTGTTATGTTAAGTTGTTGTTCGTCGTAGAAAACCAACAGTGGAGAGATCCAGGTTCTACCTACCTGCAGCAGGTAAACACACAATCAAATGTTTTACTTTGACATGTTACAAAACAGTAGACGTTTACTTAAAGCCATCGTTGTTTAAAGATTTTAATGATGACTAGACGAGATAAGCAGTGAATAAAGACAGTAACCAGGATGTTGGGCAGTCGTACACTCAAAGGTTAGATAAACTGGTTTGGGAGCGCAAGGTCTCCTTAGATCCCAGGAGGATAGGGGGAGTAAAAAGCCCCTTTAAAATGTGATCAATGAGGTTCCTGCTATTTCCCAACAGGAAGACAGAAGCTGCAGTAAAGATTAGTTTGGCCACTAATGCTGAAAATCTGTGTTCAACTTAGTACATACCACATCAGTATCGTCTTTACCAGCAACAATGGAGTGAAAAGAAGAAGAAAAGGAGCATTTTGTGGATCATCACACAGTAAGAGGCAGTGACAGATCACCCACAGCCCATCACCCCTACTGTGCTCTCATGGTGGGGCAGGGCCAGATGAAGGAGGGAAATAGGTTTTGACAGCGCATTGCAAAGCCTCTCGGCTGGGCTGGATAGAAGCATTGTGTGTTTCAGAGGCTGCTGAAGGACGCACAACACGCAGTAGTATATAGTAGACAACAATATTTACATTCAGGTTTGCTCTATTTTAGATGTGGTGTAGGCAGGTATAGGTGAGATATGGACCGTTCACAATGGTGCACATGAAGATAAGATGCTGAACCACCTTCCTAAAAGCTCATTAAGATGTTTGTATCTCTTTTATTCAGTTGTATTTACAGATTCTGGTTAGATGTCGAAATACAACATATTTTATTCTCTAAAGCTCAAGATACAAATAAATACTTTTTGCTTACAAGGCTATTTAAGCTAACCACCTCTTGGCTTTATATTTAGCAGATAAACATCATAAATCAACTTGTTTTACTCTCAGAAAAAGCAAATATGTTTAATTTATATTTGGGTACATACTATTACCAAAATGTTATAGAAACCAAAATGCAGGCTACTTCATTATGTAAGAGTTAAGATGCAGATCCTTATGTAATTTTATTCCAGCAAAAAAATTGTCATCACAATTTACACAATGGAAATCAGCTCAAATCACTTGCTTTATTCAATACATGAGGAAACACAGTAAATTTGACAGATATTTGCCCACTTACTTTGTCAAGGTCACAACAACAGCCTCCCCTGCTCGAGGCGAATTAGGGTAAAACATCTGGTTGTGCAGGGACATGTGGAATCTCTGCAATTATTTTCTGCTCTCAGGAACCTTGAATAATTGTTGGTATGAATGCTATAATGCTGCACTCCCCCATTTTCTATTGAGTGTCTCTGAACCAACCAGGATTCAGCTGTTTTTTACCCCCAAGGTTAAAAAATACTCTACCCTTTACCTCTGCACACACAATGTCAACCTCCATTGCTTATTCATACAAACACACACACACACACACACACACACACACACACACACACTGGCAGCAGAAGATGAGGGTCAAGGACATGTAGGACCTGAGAGAGACATTGTTGAAAGCTGATGGCCTTTCCAAAACAAGCACAGAGGCTGGGATGCAGAGAGAGAGAGAGAGCGGTAAATGAAAGAAAGCTATCAGAAGTAGCAGCTGGATTGGTTGTGACAAGGCACTGATGGGATAGAGAGGCTCCACCAATATAGAAAGCCCTGCCATCAGCAGTTCTGTGCCTCCAGGTAATGGGCAAATAACATGAATTCACTACCTTGTGGATGCACTCACTGCATCAGTGTGGCACTTTGATTCCTGGGAGAGTGCTTTCCTTTGTCGCCCTGCGAAGCAACAAGGGTCGTGGGAGAGGCAGCCCATCTGGTCACACCGTTCCTCCTCCAGCAGATAAACGTCCGTCTTTGTCTTCCAGACTGTTGCTGCTGCCTTGCATGTTTCTGCTGAGCATCCAAAATGAAAAAGAGAAACAGTCATTTCAAGCAGCTTCTGTTCCCTGCTACACAAAACCAGCTCTGATTCACTTTACCCCGACAGATGGAGGTGACGCGCCTGTTCCGAGTTGCAGCCACCAGCCGGGCTTCACTCAATTACCCAGTGGCGTTTTAGTGACCTTGCACAAGATAGTAATGCCCTCTCATTCCTGCTGAGCTCTTCCTTTATATATTTTTCTTTTTTTTTCACGGGACAGCGAGTCTTCCATCACAGCATGAGCTGATTGATGTCATAGGTGTCGAACCTCATGTTAAACATGAGGATGACAGGAAATCCATTCTCAAGTTTCTATTCCAAAACCCAATTATTTTCCTAGGGGGATTTTCATGTTCTTATTTTATTTTAAAGACTTTTCACATCTAGAGTTGGCTGAATTTAGAATAAATTATACATTTCCTGTTAAACATTAACCAAACCACACACAGATTCCAGATGTACTCCCTCTGAATCCCTCTGCATGAATAATCAGAAACACAAGAAGGACCCTATGTGCTGCTTTCCAAATGATGACATGAGAACTGTTCTGCTCAAATGTTGTTTTACAATAAATAAAACTGAGTTTAAAACATGCTGGAAGCAATAACCACACATGAAACAATAACAGAGAGCTGCAGACAGGATCGTTTAAACATGCTAAATGCAAAATCTGTCAGATCCAAGAAAAAACATTTTATCCTGTTTCACAGTCAAACTGATGGTACAAAGTGAACAGAACCTCATATACAAGTGCAGTTATTATGCACATTAGCACCATGCATGTATGATTCTTATTCACAATAGCTTGCTGAATGTATATTTTATTAGCAAAGCAGATTTTCTGGCAAAACATTCAGTTAAATTTAACATTTCTTCTTCAAAAAAAAAAAAAGAAAGAAAAGGAAATAAGTCACACATCATACTTCCTACAACATCCTAATAAGATTAACACACACAAAATAAATCACATTTTCATCTTTCATAATCTCCTTATTATACAAATCAGCTCTGTTTCAAGTGAAACACTGTCCTACTTAACAGAGGAAAACACGAACAGTTGAAATCCTCAAGCTTCTGTGGAGAATAATTTGGGAACAAAAAGGAAGAAGTGCTTGACCTTTGACCTTGATTGTGACGCATCAGAGTTTTTCTTGTTCACGCTGCTGGACGAGGAGATGATCAGTCAGGGGAGATGATGCATGAGCATGATAAGGTCAGATGATGATTAATCCGAGCCAAACAAAGAGATAACAAACAGGACAGTAAGGCTGGATGCTGAGGCCACAAGCGCCACAGACGATCTGTAGTATAAACTGGAAGAATCTAATTAGGAGAACGGGGGGCAGCAGGTAAAGTGAGAACATAGAGGTGCTTCTAGAGATGGTGTGATGCTGTGTCCTAATGCTACAGAATCAAATACAGTAAATCTTCATAGTTTACTCATTTCATCATTTGTCTACAAGAAATAATAGTTTTATATAAGCAAATAATTATATTCTGGATGTCACTCAACTGTGAAATTTGCAGTTTTAACTAAACAAAAGAAAGTGAAATGTTTTCCCCCAAAATATTAAATGAAGAGTTGAATTTCAATTCTGCAGCTGGTTCGTTATAATTTGTTTGGATGTATTCAGCTGCGAGCAGCTCCTCGAGTCGTCCTCGGTGCAGTGCGTTGTGGAACAATATCCACAGCACATCCAAAAACAAGCCTTTTCTAGTATGCACGCTGTCTGTTTATACTGTACATGCTTTATTTTGCTAATGTTTTGCTCCTAATTGAATTTTTTCCTGGAATAATTAGTGAAAACAGAATTTTCACTTCCACAGTCATTTTTGTAAAATGACTGTTCAGAAAACTTTAGATTTAGATGATGACACTTTTGTTTATAGTCACTATAATTGACTAAATGAGCTTTCTCAGTCAGAGTAGTACATTAATGCTGTTAGATGCACTTCATTACTACCTCATCCTCCTCACATTACTGCACACAAACAGCTTCAAGCTGCACCAGCATTAAACTAGAATGCCTCCAGGAGACTGTGAGTAAAACACACACTCAACACACACCTCGCTGTTGACGAGCAGTGATTTGAGCAGTGACAGTCACCGCTTTGTGCTGTCTAATGAAGTACAGCGGCCTGGCTCCATATTTAACGTGTCACTTGCTTGTGTGTCATTCTGGGACTGAAGTGTTGTGACTGAATATGAAGCTTTGATGCACACAGTAGCTTTTGTTCAGCAGTGATGTACTGACACCCCGAGGCCTCTGTGCCGCTCCTCCATGTGTCACGACGATGATGAAGTTGTTCACAGACCTATTTGCACCTTTTGTTCATAAACAAGTGTGTTTGGTTGTTTTAAGTATTGAGAGAGCAGAATGTGTTTGCAGTGACAAACAAATAATGTGGTGCAATAAAGAAGTACATGCAGTAAATTTAATCTGAACTGGTGAAACAAATTAGTTTAAAGGCAATAAATGGTCTTATCAACATTTTACAGAGTCTGCAGAACATTGGCTCAGTGAGATATCATTTTCAGCTTCCTGGGGGAATGTGCCAGTGTTCATTTAATCTGTGGCTCCCTGCGACACTTCCCTGAAAGTGGCGAAAAACAAAGGAGGCGGAGAGAAAGGAAAACACAACTCGTATTTCATTAAATCAGTAGGAAACCAGAAAGCAATCAATGCACAACACGACTTTGCCATTTTCTTACTGACTCAGAAATGAAAGGATAGAGATCTTGTAATTTAAAAGCTAAATATTAATTCTGTTTGCGTGATGGCGGCTGTAGTTTGTATGTATTTATAAGTATATCGATGCATGTGCAAGTGAAAGTGCACTCACCGCAACATTGTGACTATATTGGTTATTCATTACAAACTTCTCCACATTTAGAGAGTGTACACACACTGTCATATTGATTTAAAGCCACATCAGTGTACGGAAACAGTTTTTCTAAGCACCATAATTTTCAGCTGTAACTGGATATAAAATAAAGTAGGAGGTGATGAGATGTACAATTTCCCCAAGGGTACCAAAGTGGGAGCTTCTGTATAGTATCAGCTGCAAGAAACAAGTGGAAATAACTACATAGAAATATCTATTTCTGTTATTTTAGTGCATACGTATAATATTTCAAACAAATTTCTTCTTTGCAGCATCCACTGAGTGTCACAGGATGTGACAGAAGGCTGAGGACAGCACCGTGCTCTGCAGTGACACTCTGTCCGCTTGCATTAACAGTACTGTCCCCCACAGCGGCCCGTTGCTGTTCTGCCCCTGTAACCACCTGCTCAAGGGGGAAATACAGCAGCAACACCTGCCCACATCTGGCGGCTCTGCTGCCACCCAGTCACTGTTTTTATGGGTCACAGGATGATAGCTGGTCATTTTTCTGATGACCGGGTACAAAACGCTGGCAGGCTACCGAAGCAGCACAATAGTTGGTTTTACTGCATTGTAAAGGAAAGATTCAGTGGAAATAGTTTAATTTTAAAACAAGTTTTTATTATGATTTATTATGATTATTATGATTTAACCCTTAAAGATACATTCTGTGATTCATCCCCTCACTTCTTTTATCTACACCCCCTAAAATTGATGCATGTTTATTTGCACTATATGAAATTTATGCACGCTCACTATGTTCGCTAAAGCTGCTACAGTGGTAACAGGAACATTAGCTCCACACTCCACTCCTGTATCTAACAAAATAACAACAATAACAATGCACATTTGCAAACAAGCACGTTCGCTGAGTGGCATTTGCAGCAGCCAGTGCTCAAGCATGAATGAGTCCGTCTGGGCCTCTTGGTTAAAGGACTTTGTCATGTTGGAGTCTGTATCCAGGCCCTATAATACATCCAATGATGCTAAAATTTGTAGACAGACAATCTGTATTATTTTAGGACTAAGTTGTTTGTCGTTATCTTATCTTATTTTTGCACATCTGGTTTAAACAACTAAACACATTTACCAACAGACACAGAACTCCTCGATATTGCCCGATAAGCCCTTTTGCTTCTGTGTGAAGTCTGCAGCGTGTGACGCTGATTAAATTACAGCAGTTATCTTAATCATCGTCACAGTTGGGGTCTGCATTTATCAGAAGATTAAATAAATTCAAATGCAAACTGCTCTAACTGCGGAGAGATCAGTCTGCCATGTTGTGAGACAGAGATGAAAACCGTAAAATGAGCTGAATTACTTTATAATGAACTGGGACATCTGCAGGAACTGTTCAGAAAAATACCAGAAGGGAACAAAAAACAACTGTATGTGCATATTTGTTGTTTGCAGTCTGTGTTTCATGTGGTTTTCATACTGTCACAGCCACAGAGATCACTGTTTGCCCAAAAAGGAAGTGCAGTAAAGCATCAATAGATGGTTTTTAATTGCAGTTACAGATGGGGTTTGTATGTATTAGGTTTAGGGAACATAGTTTTTGTTTTAGAAAGAAGGACTCAGGTAGCTAAAAGTTTCTGATGTACAAGTTATGAAAAGAAGTTTCAGTATGAAAACTGGCACTGGGCTGTAAGAAAAGTCATATTCATATACACAAAGCCTGAAAGCTGTAAAGGCTTTTTCATTGCTTTTGTAATATTACTGGGAAAACGGAGCAATCTAGAATAAAGAAGAGGAACAATATCCTGTACAGTGTCTCATAATCAGAAAAGTCTCGAGCAAACACTGCCGTCGTATATTTAATTTAAAACTTTTCCATTTGCAGAATGTGAGTGCAAACACTGAGTAAGAGCTTTTGGAGGCAGGTGAACCAGGCGAGACAAGAAAGAAGTCGTAGCGGTTAACACATTTTTAATGCTCATGCTCGGCTTCACTGTTGTCTTGGTAGGATTGAGTCGGCAGTGGTCGTGCAGCAAAGCCACCTTTTAATTAACACACTGTATTTGCTCATCTAGCTTGAAACCACTTCAGCTTCTGGCAGCTCTTCCAGTAAATATTACAATTATAAGAGAGCGAGCAACTGGGGGTTCTTCATTTCAGTTTCTGCAGTTTCACACATTATTCGTTTGAAAAAGAAATTCATGAAATCTAATTTTCAAATCTAATTTCCCTCACAACGCTCAGCTCCCCCGGTGACAAGAACAGATTAAACTGAGCCAAACCAGATGTGCAACAATAACCAGTTTATTAAATTTCCCCTTGAAGTTCCTCAGCAGCAAATTACTTTTTAGGCTGTAACAATTTTAACTAAATGTAATTGCTGCAAACACTCCAGAAGTTACCTGTTTAACTGCAACTTTGATTTCCAGTTATGCTAATAATAAACTGATTTCACTAAAAAGTTTTCTTTATTGTGAATTCAAATTGTGATTTGATTTTCAAATTTTGGAGAAATATTCATTTTTATTTATTTATAACATCACAATACATTGTCAGTTACTGGAAACGTCTATGTGTTACACAAACCTGGTCAAAACAAACACTCTCTTTTAAAACATGAACAAATATGCAAACTGGCTGCAATTTATATATGAAATAAGATTAATATTGAGTCCAGAACAGGTTGGTGAATGTTTATTTTTTCTAATAACGTATAAAACCATCCTTCCAAGACTTCATGGTCAGCAAACAGCTCAGTGTTCACTCTGACCTCCACTTACAGCCAACTCCTCGATGGCAGCACTGTGGTGTGGCCTTCTGTCGTTTCTCTGTTGCCATCCCCTCAAGACCAGTAATGACTTTGTTATTAAAAGACCAGTCGCTTCTTCATGTGCAGCCTTTCTGCTCAGTGGGACGTACACGAACCAAGAGACAGCCGCCTGCTGCCTCCACAGAGCTGGAGGAGAGAGAGAGCTCAGCGTTACACAGCAGCAGAAAATAATCTCCATGATTTAGTTCGACAAAGCTAAAATGTCAGGACACTTCAGCAGTGAAAAGGTCTTCTAGGATTAGACGACTGCAGCTGCTGCACATTTCTCTGTGGTTTTTACTTTTACATTATGTTTATCTGTGTGTATAAGTTCTATTTTATCCCCCAGATGCCGAAACACTGGAGGTGAAAAGCACCAAAACATGTAAATCTGTATGATTATGAACTCCCACTCAGCACCTGTTCTTCCTGTCTGTGACTCAGCCAATCTGCTGGCTCAGTTACTAACATCTCTGTCTGTAAAGGTATGTGTGCCCCATACGCACACGTGCATGCTCAACACACAGAGCAACGCGAACCGTGTCTCTCGCTTCATCCTGATTCGTCTTCCAAGCCGTTCTGACGACTCTTCAAGTGTATCTGCATATGAGAGATATGCAGCTTGCTTTTGTTAAACCGCCATTCTCTGCCTGGAAGAGAAAAACTCCCCTTTTTTCACTGCTTGAAAATACTAAACAAAACATACAAAAGAAAACCACAAAGAGCCAAGAGCATCCGTTTGGTTGCTTTTATCATGAAAAGGCAGCAGTTGGACTTGCGGGCTTATTGGAGAAGGAGAAGTCGTGCATGCACTTATTATGGATGACAATACCGATAAAGTACAAGCTTTGTGTGCCTCTTTACAGCAGTGCCACATCTTAATTTTGTCCTTGGGTCATGAGTTATAGTTAACTGCTCTGTCTGGTTTTTCACCGCCAGTCTGTGCCACCATGTCCGCAAAGTAATCCCATCAATTCTGCTTCAGTTTTCTATTGATGTTGGCCTTTTGTTCGGCTTCTGAGTTTAATGTGCTTAGAAACTTTTGAGTAAGTGCCAAAATGTATGTGTCATGGCTGCAGTCCAAAAGACACCACTTCTGCTGGACTATTTGCTAAAGGAAGTAGATACTTCAGTGGGGCTTTCCGTCATTGTTTTTGTCCACATAAGCTTGAAATAATCAAATCAGATCAAAATCATTTACCAAAAGATATTACACTGCATCATAACAGAGCCTAGGAGATAGGATTTAGCAATCCCTCCCTGCAGGCCAGCAAGCATCAACAACAAAACACATTTACTGTAAATGTTACATTTGGTGCTAATGGATTATGAAACAGTGATCCCCACGGGTGCAGCCGCATGCATCGCTCTCAGTCATTATGTGCCTTTTGCTGCTGGTTAACGATCACACTAAAGTTTTGTGCTGAAAACAGATCCCAGACTTGAACAGTTTGTTCACGTAGAGATGAAGAGAGGCTGGATAAATCTCTGCTGCCACAGCAGATGTATTTTGACACATCTCCTATATGCATGTTATATTTATTTTCAACAAATCCCAGAAGTCAACTCTCAACACTTTGTAACTTGCTGAACTTGTCTCTCATGCTCAGGCTCACTCGTCTGTACTAAAGATGTAAAACTTATAAAAAAAAGGGGGTCACGAATATATAATTTTAGTTTTTCAAAAACATTATTTCCCATGACTGCAGGTCGCTGTAGATTTTACCAAACGATACTCAGACAGGAGTAAACAATGCAGCTGTTGAGGACGGTTTTCAGCAGTGGATTGATGCTCATTTGTTTGAAAAAATATTTTTGGCAACAGGACAGTGTATGTGGAGTACCTCAAATACTTATTATGCTACAATGCCTTCTTCTAATCGATCATACTGTATGAATTTGTATTCACAACAGTGGAAATTAGGTTTCAAACAGGCTCTGAGTTACCTGTTTTTACACTGAAAACATTATCATCTCAAATGCATGAAAACACGCTTTCAGTGACATAGTCTAATAACCAAAGGGCAGTTTGTGTGTGTGTGTGTGTGTGTGTGTGTGTGTGTGTGTGTGTGAGGAAGATGTCATATTTACACAATCTGACAAGCAAATCTATTGTGGAGGAAAAATGCTCAGCCACTGGAATAAAACTTTGCAGCTACAGAATTTGAAAAGATAAGTCTTCTATAAAACGCATCACAGATATGACAGATCTGGGTCTGCACCAGCGTAGAAAAATTGTCTCAGACTCGTGCATGTAAAGTCACAACAATTTGCTGTCATATTTCCGCTCCGTGCTGGCGTCAGTGAGTCAGCTGTGTTCAGGATTTCAGGCTTAAATTAGTCAGGCTGCTCCTGCTGTGTCAGATGATTCACAAATATAAATTATATCTACCCAGTTACTAAGCACAGTGTACAGCATGCTACTGTATCTCCAGTTTATAAAAGCCTCCACAACTTCTTTTAGTAAAGTAACAACATTTACGACTGCTTCAAGGGTGGAAAAAGCCCAACTCTGTGTATGTAGTGTAGAGATGAACACACACATACACACACACTTGTGTTATCAATGGGATCCTGCACTGTGCGCCCCTGGCATCCGGCTGTCACTTGGGCAATAGGGTGTGTGCGCGTTTCTGTGGAGCCAGTGTCCTCATAAGGAAAAGACCAGGAAACGATGACATATTTGGGTTATATGGGATGTGGATTTGGGTTTAAAATCAAAGCTGGAAACGAGATTTAAAGGCCAATTTTAACCCTGTTTTGGACATGGTTTAGAGGATCTGTGCTGCAGGCTGAGAAATAGAGCAGGTCACTGGCAGTCAGTGCTTATGTTGAGTTTATGGTGAACACAACGCGTCTGTTTGCTTCAGTAATTGGCCAAAATTTGGAGAAGTTAAATTAAAATTCTGCTGGAGAAACAACCTGTAAACTGAGGGTTTCACACAACCTGAACTTTGAAGAACCTCACTAGATTTCTGCTGTGTATTTAACACCAATGCATTTAATTTCTATTCTCTTTTTACTATGTATGGATGTAGCATATGTGATGTTAGATGGAGATGCTGAAAGTCTCGACTAAGCCTCTAGATTCCCACTGCCATTCTCTGGCATTCACATCCACACAGAGAGAGTGCTTTACCGCTTTAACGGTGCATAGGAAGCGTGTGAAAAACACAGAGTAGATAATAACTAACGTGTCAAACCTGGAGCGAGATCAAAGCAGCCCTGTAGCCAACACAGCAACGGTGGGTTGGGAGAGGAGGAGGGATTTACATGTTACGCAACATGGTAGCTGTCGTATTACTGCTCAGAAACATGCGCAAAAGTTCTAAATGAGATTCTGTTTCACGTTGCACTGAACCTGGCAGCCCTAAAGTCATTCCACAATCAGAAAAACAAAAACTGAAGGCCACTTGTCTCTTGCAACTCTATTATGGGATATGATTTGCAAATGGCACTTGCAGCAGTGCAAGAGTTTGGTTTTAATTGATCTTCTGTGGCGGTGCAGACGGATCCCTAAAAGCAATTAAATGCTTTTCAGTTCTTTTCTCTGCAACTGACGACTAATTGTGTTTTCATCAGAGGCAGGAGAAGAGCTGAGATACACCTGCAGCGTTTTTTAATTAGTCGGTCTTCTGAGGCGGCATTAGAGAGTCTAATCTGTGGAGAGATGCTGGAGTCTCTTGATGTTTACCTCGCTCCTCACTCCCACATGGGTTTATACACAAAACATGAGGATAATTAAGTGTACAAAACATGCAGAGGGATGGAGGAATGACAGTACGCCAAATCTATTTTTCTTTATTTTGGCAGATATCACATCAGTCCCTCTTCATCTGAGTAAAGTTTTCCTGTGACAGTTCCAAATGCACCCTTGAAAACTATACAAAGTTGAATATCTCATGTGCTGCTTCAAACTTTTTTCCAAAAACTTTCAATACCCAAATGCATGGTGTTGTTTTATTTAAACTTTTGCCATTTATTATTAATCGTTTATACAATTCTGTCAATGAATTCGTAATAATTTAGCGATAGTTATACAGTTGTGACCTCTTTTAGTAGCAGAAATCTTTGGTAATATTGGATGTTGTTACTTTTTCAAAGTCTACAGTCACTGATTTATAAACTAGAACTGACAAAAGACATTTTGCATATAGGTGCATTAGAGGTTCATAATTATAGGGACTGTCTCTCAGCTGTGAAGAGGAGATTTCCTTTTGTTTGACCCAGTTAATCCAATAAAGTTTGGGGTCTTTGAACGACATGTGTGTTAACTGTTTAAAAATTAAAAAGAAGTGTGAAACTAATGGAGAAGCATTAACGTATATACAAGAGAAGACGTGTGCTGTGCTAAAAAGCTGATGATGAAGATCAAGTGTTTACAGGGTTCATGAAGTGAATCTTAGCAATTAAGAAAAGCTGTGAACAAAATAAGAGTTACGTATGTTATGGACACTATCGCTTCTTTGAATGATATTCACACTTTATATTCACAAATAAAGACAAATACACAAAAGATATTACTGTATAAAGAAAGAAAGTGTTTAATCAATGCAAATACAAAACCCTTGCGACACAGAGACAAGTCATTATTTGAGCACACAACTGGGTCTGAAGGTATTTAAGTTAGAAACTTGAGTCAGATATATTTTAAAGGGAAGTGATCCACCAGGATGTTTAAGGAGACCAGCCCCCATCCTCCTCCTCCTCCTCTCTCCATTTCTTCCTCTGTTTCCACTTTGAACTCCACCAGCTTCAGCCCCAGCTGAGAGGAAGGAAAGACAAAGAGAGAGAAGAGGAAATAGGAGCGCTCAGGAGGAGGTGGATGGGTGGGGAGGGGGACACTTACAGCGAACCCTCCATGAGTTAAGAATTTGAGAGGAGATGAGCTAGTTCACACAGAACGAGCTCCTCCACACACATCGTGCTGCAAAGTCCAATTACACACAAGGTCAGAGTGTAGAGAAACACATTTCTGTGTCTGTAACAAGGGTCTTAAAGTTGTGCATCCAGTTTGTAGGAGATTGACCCGTTGACCTGGTGAGTAATGACAGGGAGGATGTGTTCAAGGTCACATGCACAGTACATTATACCTACAGGACGAGACAGGAAACAGGATCACTTGTGGGAAAATAATCAGTAATTTGAACAGCTAAATTAAAATAAAGTTTTAGCTTGTTCTTGTTTTTACAGCTTTTCCAGGCAACAAAAAAATTAAATTTATATTTTACTGAGTGGTAGTTTAAAGGTTTTTGTGTGAATTATTTCTGACTGTATCCACATGTACAATAGCTAATGTCATTAACAACAAATGCTTTAATGATGATGGACAATGTGATGAAAGAATTATACTTAAAGTAATGACATACATTAAAGTCTATGTTCTTTTTTCTCCATTGAACAAATATTGATCACACATGTCTGCAGGAGATAAAATGAGTCTGGGCAGGATGTGGTGAAACTGCTGTCATCTGATCCTGGAGGTTGCAGGAAGTAGCCTCATTGATTCCTGTGTGTGTTTCTCCAAGTGGTCTCTCTACAACACAACCGAGTAGCTTTATACAAAATTAATGAGTTACTGGATGGTGCTATTAGACCTTCTTCCTTTGAGACTAAGCAATTAAATTTAACAAATAAACTTACGGTAAATTAGACTGAATTAAAATAAAAGTGACAGGAAATGTAACGGGATTATTTTAATAAATACTTTTCTTGTGTTTGCTTCAGTTTTGAATAGTCAAAACAAACCAAGCAAATATATATTGATTACTTTGTAAAAACACATTTTGATTTCAGTTCAACTTAAATTCTGCAAATTTAACCCCTAGATGAAGGTTGAATATCAGATAATGCTTTTTTTTCCATTAAACAAGGTCATGTCATCAGTGCTCCCCAGATTTTTCACCCCGATCAATGCAACATGGATGACTGCCTGGTTACATGGTCTCCTTTGATCAATTATTAATAATGCTGACGTGTTGCTTTTTGTTGTGTGTGGGTCCTCAGAGGAATCTTGGTCCATACAGCATATATTACTGGTAGCAGCTACAAGAGATTGTTTTTGGCAAACCTCCTGGAAAAAAGTTTTTAGTGCCATAATGTGGCTGTTGATTAATGTTGCAGCCATTCATCAGTATCAGTGTTGTCATCCTCCTACTCACGTTAAACCAGGAGCTGCAAGAAAAGTATTTGTCGTTTTGTGTCATCATGATAATTTAATTCTCAGCACAATTTAGAGAGTTATTACTCTTTAGCTTTTTCAAGCTCTCCTCTTCTGAATCAGTCTGAGCTGTTTAATGTAAAACGCACTCACTACCAACCCTCTTCAAAGTAAAAGCCTTGACTCCACGCTGAGATAAATCAAAGCTCCTCTTATGCTGAATCACAGGAAGATGAGTTGCTATTAAAACATGACACCGGTGTGACTTCTCCTGTAGATGAGAAATAGTTTGAGGCCTTTGAATCCAACTACCTGACACAGATGTAATGACAAAAAGTTCATTCTCTTGTCGAAACGAGTCAAAGAAGCAGGTAAACACAAGCAGATGAAGCAATCTTTTGGGTAAACAATGGCCAAAGATTAGCTCTGTGTCTGCAGACGTCTAAACCAGACCTCTCTGTCTCTCTGGTGCAAATGGAGAGAACAACAAAAAGCTTGGTTTTAAATATGCACTTGATGGAAACACACTGCACAGTAAATTATGTTGTGCTGAAAGAGGTCAAAGCTGCGAGTCCCAGTCAAAAAGACACAAATTATGTATGTTGTATTACAGGGTGAAGTTCCCTACCCTAATACAGTATTATATTACAATAAAAAAAACTTTAATTATGTGTTATTTTGTTCTTTATGTGGGTTTGGATGCTGATATACGTAGCTTGATTCATGCTTTGTATTTTGAAACATGTTTCACCTAGGCCTTAATCATACTTTCATTTTGAATCACTTTAAGCTGTGATATGCTAAACACACCGACTGCCAGACCTCTTCAAAGTCTTTATGTGGATGGCACTGTAGCAAATTAGCGTGGTGACTGCCAGAACACCAGAATAATTCATGGATATCATCAGCAAATAGCAGTGTAGACAACATTTAGCAACTATATTAGCTTCATTTGCTGATTAAAATTACAAACATTACATTGTTTGTCACTAGTGGATCCTAATATGGATAAAAGTTGGATTCTTCAGTTATTTGTTCATTTATTTACTGTAATATTAATAATGTAGGCTTATAAACTTAATATTTATGAACCAGGGCCTCCAGTGTTTGGATCAAGCAGAAAAATAGGGTGTGTCACATTACCTAACATACAGTTGGTCTGTATGTGTGACAGAAACATATTATTAAATAGTTGCTTTAAGGAAAAATAATTATCAGAGCAGACTCAGTAAGGACACGGTTATTGTTTGTACCCTAAAACAACCTTTTTACCATTAAACTAATTTACTCCAGTGAGTCCAGTATGCAGTTAATATATCCAAGGCTGCAACAGTTGCTGCTTCGTGTTTATTACTGCTAGTGGTGGTTAGATTAGAAAAAAAAGTTTTTGTGAAGAAAATGATGGAGTTTTGATTTAAAAAACATGGGAATATGCTCATTCCTGACACAGTGTGAGGCACACATTAAACAACAATACAAGCATTCAGCCAGGGACACAAGGTAACAACACAGAAAAGGCTTTTTTTATTTAGAGGGACTATTAAGGGATCTCTTAAGGGGCCTCTTTGAATGTCTGACATTAAAGCAACTTGAAGCAATTTCACATACTGGCAGCTGCAAATGGAGGCAAAAGATAAGTGCTTGAAATGTAATGGGTTTGGTTGTGAGAAATCACAGTGTGACTTAAGTAAACTGCGTTTTATATGCACATGTTAACAAATGCAGGACTGAAGCACATTTAAGAAACAAACTAGGCAAAAGGTCACATGAAAGGAAGGAATGTTTTACAGTATATTTCATTTTTGAGGTGGGTGGAGACCTTTTCCTGTCAAAATCAAATTCCACCACTCTTCATTTAATAATAACAAATGTCCTTAGCGTCTTTTTTTTTAACACGGCCCATACATCTCAGTTTTGAAAACACCTGATTAGATGATGCAGGATGTTCTAAAAAGTCCTTCAGGATTTTTCCTTGGGTGATTTCTTAATTTTCCAGATGGTGGGGAAATCCCAAGAGTTCGCCTTGAAATATGCAGAATGACAGCGGAGGTACAGTTTTCCCCCTGTTTAATTGAGTTTCGGTTTTTGGGCCCCCACCTCACAGGGATTCTGAGGCATCCATAAACTCACTGTGGTTTAATTGCTTTTGGCTGTGGAGCACCTCGGGTAGAAAATTGGCAGCTGTACAGGATTCCTGTGTTAGGAGGTACTCAGACACACTTTCACTGCACTAAAAAGCTTCAGTAGTCATCATACAGGGCATTTTTCAACTTTTAAACAAAGACTATCATGGATACACCAGCATTGAGGTGTTGTCGTCCTGCTAGTAATGGTTTTCTCATGTTAGTGTAAAACCCCGCCTCTCCGTCTGTCCTCCGCTGATCACTATGACAAATTAACAACATAATTATCTTACATTTTCAACCCACATAATCCGTCATGATTAAACAGCTGACAGGCTGTTCAGTCGCCTTGTGTTGTCTTAAACATGTTGTCTTTACTCACAAATTCACCATCTCTTCCTTTGAATTGCAGCTTTTAAAAAAAAAGGAGCTTCATAAAGGGGCTCAGTTTTTTATTTCTACTGGTTGTCCCACTCTTTCATGCACTGATGCTGTCATCAGAGGTATCTCCTTGAACACACAAAGGAGTATCACTGTTTGCTTAATTCACCTTGATTCTAATGATCACATTCACCAAACAGAGAAAGCAAAGATGCACTCTCTCACGGCTCAGCAATCTACTGGCTGCTCTCTATTAGCATGCATGTGAATGTTTTTCAAAGGCTTTCTAATAATAGTGTTGCTGTGGTTTCTTCCATCTGTGATCCATCCACAATCTTTGGCTTTGCTCAGAGATGACTGATAGGTGAAGAGTCAGTAGGCTGCACACAGCTGATAAGACAAGTCTACACAATCCTATGGACTCACCTCTAATCTCAACACACAGTTTGATGCCAGAGGTTTATGTGTGTGTGTGAGTGTGTGTGTGTGTGTGTGTGTGTGTGTGGTGTGTGTTTGTGTGTGTGTGTGTGTCTTGGGCCACCTAACCTTGACAGTTTCATTTAGTGATTCTGGCTCCAGAGATTTTATCTTTCAGGCTTAAAGTAGAAAAGTAAAGACTGGGCAACTTGGTTTTTAACACTTTACACAAAACTGCACTGACCTCACACACAAACATCTTTAATGCTGATTAGAAAGTGAAGAATTGTTTGTTATTTTGGAAAAGTTGTGGAAAATATACAAAAATATAAAATAATGCACCGGGTAGTCCTTGAGAATTTGGCATTAACTAGCACTAAACACAAAATACATCTGAGGTCGATGGGAATGTCATTAGTTTGCAGCTATTTAGTCATGAATAGTTTCATATCAGATTATAGCACTAGATTAAAATCACATTAAAAAGTTATTACACTTAATCCTGTTGGACATCAATGTCTGGTCCAAACTTTCTGACATTGTTGGAATATTCCAGTCTGGTGGTGGACTGGATGGACCGACTGACAGAGCAGCTCAGAAGCATGAAGGCCAGTTCATACTTTGCACGTCTGGTATGTGATGTCTGTGACGAGCCAGATGGACTGTCTACAGATGTCTGCACAGACTGTCTGCAGTGCCAGAAAGGTAAACTAGCAGCTTATTTCATACATTGGCTGTATGTAACATTTATTTATGTTCAGGTGAAACACATGCAGCAGTTAGTATTTTAATTTGTTTCCCCTTTTTCCAATGTGCATTTGCTACTGTCCACAGATGTCATCAAGTTCCATAAGGCTGCAGAAGAAACGGGACGTTCAGAGGTGGAAAGTAAACTTCACGTATATTTCCTAAAAAAACGACAACACAACAGTAACAGGAACTTGCATCATTGCAGATGATGACAATCAAAAACTTCTTTGAGCTGTTTACTTCCAGTGGCTGTTCAGTGCTAACATCAGCATGTTAACAAACTTTATTCCAACTCCAGGCTTTTTAAGAAAATAAAACATTTGGAGACTGACACCTGATTAGTCCTTAGCTGACCCTGAGAGGAGGCTTTGATTACAGTTATGCTAATCATGCTTGCACCTCCACCCACTGCTCCATCAGCACATGAAGGATCCCAGAGGAGGAGCTCCTCCCTGCTTCCTCCCTGCTGAGACACTTTAGAGTCATATAGAGATGCTGTTACTTGTATTTGCATTTTTTACCCATTTATCAACCATTAAAATTAATCACATGTTTTTTAACAAACATTATTGTGCAGAGTTCACAGAAAATTCACTCACACTCTTCCTCTTTGTTTCTTTCTTCCTTCTGGGTGAGCTCCTTCGCCTCTCATTCAAAAGTATGTGAGAGGCTCTCTGCTGAGCTAATGCATCTGAATACATTACAGTCCATTAACAAACAGCCGCAGCAGGAATGTAATTGTGATTTAATAGCCTGAGACAGGAGAGGCACCAAATGGATAAGACGGGATTGATTTAAGAAGGCGATCATTAAGTGTGAACCATTCTTCATATGCGCATAGATTGTTAAGGTGAAATTTAGCTATAGCATAACCTTGATCTCACTCAGCATGTTTCTCCAATCTGATTAAAGCCTGATGTTCATTTCTGTGCACAGCACACACTTGAACTGACAAATATAAACATGCACCATATCTTTGAGGCAGAAAAATAATCCTCTGACAATAACACTCGTCATAGCTTTCTTTTCGGTAGCAAAATGCGATCTCAAGACATTCAGGGCTCATCAAAAGAAAACAATAGCCATCAGCAACGATGAGATTTTTAGTCAAATTGAGTTACAGCTCAGCAAAACAAACGCACCGCAGGGTTTCAGCAGCTCGCCAGGAGTGGCTGACAACTGATAAGCGTCTCTGGCACAATGACACATCAGTGGCACAGTGGGGGGTTTGAGTGTGTGTTGGGGTGTTGATGGGTGGTGGGCATGCCATGGACTAATCCAGAGCTGATTCATGTTAATCAGGGCAGGTGGGAGTCCTGGGTGCTTTTTGTTATTAGTAAAGTAAACACAGTCATTGGGGGTGGATGCAGTCCCTCTGTTTCACTCTCTTTCTCTCTCTCACACACACACATACAGTGATTTTTGTCTCATCTTTAGAGGGGGCCTCAGCTCATGGAGACACTGTAAATTAACCAATAAACAAACACACACTCACAGGCGTTAATGCCTCATTGAGAAGGGATAGAATTTGCATTAGAAGTGACCCAAGTGTGTAGGTGTGTGTCGGCCAAGTCCGTGTCTGCTGGACAGGAATTAGTGAGGTTAACAAGGTTAGAGCCTCAAGGAGATGCTGCTGAGACGAGCCAGGAAAAAAGCTAATAGGGCTCCGCTGCTGTGCGACATAGCAACATGTGATTTGTATGAGAAGAAAGTTTGTACTGAAAATGTTTTTACGATATATCACAACATATAATTTGTTGTAATCAGTTCTTGTTGAGCTGGATAGTCACTAAGAGAAAAACTAAATGTGATGCACGGTGGTGAAGTGGTTAACACAGCTTCCTCCCACAGTCCAAAGACATGCACTAATTGTTGACTCTAAATGTGAGTGTATGTTTGTCTGTCTCTGTTCATCAGACCTGTCGCTGGTGACCTTTCAAGGGTGTACCCCGCCTCTGCCCCAATGACAGCTGGGATAGGCTCCAGCACTCCCGCGACCCTTAAGAGGACAAGAGGTTAAGATGATGGATGGATGAATTCCTCTACTACTACATTTGATTTGTCTTTGTCTTTGTGTTGAGATCCTTTAGGTTTTAGTCTTGAAGTTATTTTGAAAAACACATGGGAATCTTGTAGATTTCTAACATTTTCTCACTGATGAGATAAACTGGGAAATGTAAATGTTTAATAACTAATGACTAATAAATATTACCAGACAAGAACGTCTGCAACTGGATGATTCTACAAAACCCTGGATTTATGTACATGCATACACATCAGATGGTGCGAGGGGTACAAATGCACCCAGGTCTGATGCATCATCGTACAATATTGTTAAATAATGTTTGTTAAGAGGCTAATTACTAGTTACTATTAGGGTTAATGCATTACACCTGTACATGGACAATGGTTGGATCATGTTAATGCATTACTGTTTAAATGCACCGAGGACAAACTTACTGTAATTGACTCTTGTTTGCACAGATATAATTATAAAAATGTGTTGAGGCTGGTGTCACGAGGCTCTAAAGCAAGGATTTCGGGATAGAGGAGAAACGGTCCTTGTTTGTAATGTTACATGTTAAAACAACACAGAAACAAAGTCCTCCATGTTTCCCCAGCTGATCCTTGGCTCTATCCCACATAATGTTAACTAATATGTTTGCTAAAAAGCAGATACATTCAGAGCCCAAGCAGCCGATAGGGACTTTCTCCTGACAACATGCTCAGACATGTGTTGAGTCAGTCAACATTTGGCCCCTGACCAAAAAGGCCAAGCCGGGGAGCAGATGGCAAGGAGAGGAGAGATGTAGGAGGTGAGTGGTGTGGTTGTAGCCCACAGTGAGGATCAAACATATGGCAAACCGGATCGGAGAAGAGAGCATGTTGGAGAACGATGAGGGAATCCAGTTTGCCAGGATATAAAAATCTGTTGTATGCAAAGTTCAATATTTAAATGCAGCTTAATGTCAAGTGTAAATGTCAAAATAGCTCCGAGCTTTGTAGTCAAAGCTCAAATTGTTCCAAAATCTACGGCAAGACTTGGCACTAGTTAACTTATTGGCAAACTCTGTACCCAGCAACACATGGGTCAGGATCATTTCTGGTGCTTTGGAAGCCACTCAACAGTTCACCACAGAAACATTCCACCAAGAAGAATGAAAAGCTTTTCCTGTGGTTCCCACAGTCCTCCTCCAACACAATCCCACATTATATACAAATAAATGCTGGACTGTGTTAACAGTTATAATAACACGCAGCATTTGGCCCTTTTATCCAAAGAGAGTTACAAGGTACAAGACAAAGGTGGGGTAAGCATAAGGAGGTCTTACCTAAGGACCTCTACTGGACGTAGAGGATCTTAAAGTCCCTGAAAAGCTGTTTTCTCTATCAGTAAGACATGACCACAACATTTTCTGGGAAAGTCAGAATGATTTTAGAAGCCACAGCAGAACTGATGAAGCAGAGTTTAGGACAGTGAGTGTTAAAGTGAGACTGTTTAACTTCTGACACAGTCTCACAAATCTGTCTCAGATCAATACCCACACTAATAAATAGAAAGTTTATGAAATGTAGTTATATATATTGCAGATCTACACCACTACTGTATGCATTAACAACATATTGGAGGCATTTGGAGTATTCTGTTGACAAAACATGGCTTTATGTTATAGCAAGAAACAAAATCCCCACAATTAATTAAAATATGCAGCTGGACATGTGTCCTCGGGAGGGAATGAGATCGTATCTGTGTGGGAGAGTGAGCACGGATTATGAAACAAAGTAGGAAGCTTGAGTTTCCAACTTGGTCTTTTAGCAAAATCTTAAAATACTGATTCCCTCTCAACACTGAGATCTCAGTATTAAAAAGTGGATTCATGAGAACATTAATGTGCTGTAAATTGAATTTTGAACTTTGTGCTCTGCTTCAGTAAAAGATTCTTACTTTTTGCTTCATTTTTTATTTTTTATCTGAGTAAACCCACTCTTGCATGTGGAGGTTCTACATCTTTACTTGCCTACTCGTGTCAGCATTTTAGATTAAGCCACATTTTTCCCGTGTTGCACCAGTTCATTCATAATGAACTAAATGCTTGTCATTAAGCCCAAGCCGTCTGTGCGCCTCAGAGCCACAGGGAACACGTTTTTCTCTTCATCCTCTTTTCTCAAGACTTTCAGCTCGAGTCCAGCACAAGCTTTTTCTGTAAAAACACCCATTGTTTTGCTTTCAGACTGTCTCTATTTTACAGCTGTGCATGACTGATTGTCTGAGGCAGTAGGATTTGGGGTGGGCGGTGGGGGGCAATGCACCACAAGTTTAGACCTATTGATCTACACGCTCCCAGTCTGTGTCCGCCCCAGCTGGTCCTGCCGGAAAATAGGAAAACGGGGAGGTTGGGGGGTGGAGTCTAGCCGCTGGTCCCACACACAGTATCTTGGGGAAGCCAGCACATTTACATTCAGATAATTCAGCAGAGTGTGTGAGGATATTCTGTGGGCGATCAACGAGGGCTTCTGCTTTATCGAGCTGTTGTACGAGACATAACAGCTCACTTCCACTTCAGCCTTGACTTTACCAGGTTCAATATCAGACAGTCGATTGCACATAAAAAGTAATATGTGTGTGATAGATTATCATCTCTGCTCAATTGAGTTGTTGCTTTTGCCATAACAGTTCATCCAATTGTATTATAATCCAATTTTATTATTTAATCAGGATGAAAAAAGACCCTTTTTTACTTCTATGAAGATGGTGACGAATGCCGTCCCTCTCGCTCTAAGACTGTTATTCCACACAGATTAAGACATTTATTCTGTTTTGCTCTGGAGAACGGCAGGAAGATCTTTGGCTTAATATTGAAACGATTCATCAAATGTGTGCATGCGGGGAATCCTAACTGATGGTTTCAAATGGTATTTGGAAAGCTTACAGATTTGCCCTTTATGAATCAAACTCAAGCTTTTTATGCATTAATCCACTTATTTCTGCCAAACTAAGGAAAATGTCCAATGACGAATGGCATTTTGTAACAATTCAACACCTCGCAGCTACATTTCAAAGCACACAGTTTATCACCTGTCAGATTAATGGACTGGAAAGCAGGTATAAACAAAAGAATATGATGGCAAGATTCTCTAATCTCTTTTCTTCAAACAATCCCTGTCTTTTGGGACTCAGCTGCCAAAGGCTACAATAGAGCTCAACCTTTTCACATGAGCCAGATAGGAGTGCTCTGTTATCACTTTTAACACACATAAATGCCACTGCTGAATGTGTGTGTGTGTGTGTATATGAATCTATTCGTCAGTGGTTGCAACACTAAAGGCGTCTACAGCCACGCTTGCAGCTCTGTGATGCATCCAACCAAGCTGCCAGTGACAGTGCTAACATGTTGATGCATAGCAGTTGTAATGTTTTAACAATCTTAATTTAGCTTCTTAGCATTATAATGTTCGCTAATTATCTCTAAACACTGTATTGTACTGGGGACATTTTGGTAGTGGAAAGGTCAGGAGATAAGTAGCAGTCAGGTTAGGAATCGCCTAAAGAAATAAAACTTTGTTTGTATCAAATGATCCGTTATCATACAAAATTCACTAAAAACCATAGATTTCAACTTAGTTAGTGCCACACTAAGAAAAGTCAGGTGATCAGAAAAGTATTACACTGTCTGGAAACCATACACACACATTTTGTGCCAATCCATCTAATGAATGTTGAGATATGTCACTAGATAACCAGATAACATTGACCTGATGGTGACAGTAGGAATAATCCTCCGGGCACCGTGTATGTCTGCCAATAGTTGATGAGACAAAAAAACTCATCCTCCTGTTGGCAATAGGGGTGAAGTTATTCTGGAGGATCCACTCGCTGAGAAACCATGAATACTGTATAAGTACAAACTTTCATTGCCAGCCATCCAGTTGTGGTTGTAAATAGTCGTCGACCAAAGTGGTCAACCAACAAGCATCTAATGCCACGATCGTGACCAAAAGTAGTATCTGAACAGCTGCAAAGCATAAGAACGCAACCTTGGGAGCGGCGGAAATAACTTGCAGCACATCTGCAATCAATGCATTAGCTCACTTCACCTCCCCTACTTATACAACACGGCTGGGTCAAATGAGGCGGCGTGGGACACATGCGGTGCAGGACTGGGTGGACTGCAGACTTGTTAAAGGCAGTTTTTCTGCCAGTTCTGTCCACCCATAAGGAGTGCTCAGTGGTATTGCTTTCCTATTACAGTATCTAGGTCAGACTAAATACTATTACACGCTGGCCCCGGCTGTAGACTTAACGTTAAATGGCCTCATAGATGTTGTATTCACTGTAGGGGCAGTGGTCGGTTTTCCACAGCTATTGTGGCGATTTAGTTTCAAGGTGTAAATGTATAAAAGCGTAGCTGTGTCAAGTCAAGTCAAGTCAAGAAGCTTTATTGTCATTCCAACCACATATAGCTGAAGCAGTACATAGTGAAATGAGACAACGTTTCTCCAGAACCTTGGTGCTACATAAAACGGCAACAAGATAAACATGGAGCTGAGGACTGCTAAGTTGTCCTAGCAAAACACATAAAGTGCATCCTGTGCAACCTAGTGCAAACAGTGCAAGAACACAAAGAAAAGACAGACGTCTGAAGACAGTGCAAAAACAGAACACAAAACACAAAACAGCAGCGACCAATAGCGGAAATGAATACAATTTACATCTGAAAGATGGAAACGTGACAAATCTAGAGAGTGTGTATGTGTGCTCGGTTCAGTTTGTTGTGGTTGTGTTGAGGAGCCTGATGGCTTGGGGGAAGAAACTGTTCAAAAGTCTGGTTGTGAGGGCCCGAATGCTCCGGAACCTCTTCCCTGATGGCAGAACTGTGAAGATTGGGTGTGAGGGATGGGTGGGGTCGTCCACAATGCAGGTAGCCTTGCGGATGGTGGTGCTGGAGATGCTGTTCCCGATCCGGACTGACTGGGGTCTCCCAGTCAGGAAGTCCAGGATCCAGTTGCAGAGGGAGGTGGTCAGACCCAGTCGGCTCAGCTTCCCAATCAGCTGCTGGGGAATGATGGTGTTGAATGCTGAGCTGAAGTCTATGAACAGCATTCGAACATATGTGTCTTTGTTGTCCAGATGGCTGGGGGCCAGGTGGAGAGTAGTGGTGATGGCATCGTCCGTGGAACGGTTTGGACGATATGCAAACTATGTACTGGATTTCTTGCATGTGGACTGTTCTATCACCAGCTGCTGTAACTTTGCATTAGCAGGAAAACATTCCTGCACTATTTACATGATGTTAATATGTAAATGATCATTTTCATAGTAACTGTACAGACATGAGCATGGTTTCTATCTTCCTATGTAACTCTTTCTCTTACATTTCATTTACAGTTGGCTAAAATCTATTCCACATTTGTATTTAGGCTGTTAAATACAAATGTGGAATATTGTTGCTGCAGTTTGTCATAAGTCTTTAAAAGCTGGACTTAAATCTAACATTAAATTAGAGGCATGTTACTGAAAAAATGTTTCCGTGCAGGCAGAAGGAGTTGTGTGTCTTTCATTTTTCACATGACAGCCCCGTCCTCCTGCCCCTAATACAACTCACATTACTTGTACTCCACGTGATGAAGTCATTGCATGATATATAGGCTTGCTGTGTGAAGAAAAGCAGTTTGCATGCTCGGCAGCCCCAGGGAATTTACCACTGCCTGTACAACTCTGTCACTGCTTTCAGTGATACTATAGCTTTTCAAGTAGACAAGATGATGCAGTCTGACTCACAGAGAGCTTTTTGTTCCATTCCGTTGCTACAAAACCTGCTTTTCACTGAAATGTCAAGGCAGTCAAGGACTCAAGTCCAACTTGTTTTTCTGAAAGTTGAGACTGTTTTCATACAGCGAAGAGCTGAAGAGGTGAAAGTAATTGTATTGAGTAAATGCTTAAATCGTTCAGTGCGGTGATTCCTGATTTTTCTAGTATGTTCAGCAGGCACAGCACTTTTCATTTCATACTCTCCCGTATGTGTACTTTGTTCACTAGTATTGTTTCAAGCTTCAAACGGCTCAGCTGTAACTGGCATTAAAGTGTAAGACAAAAAGTAATGTAAGCAGTTTAATTTGTATTAAAATCACTTAAAACTCGTATCCAGTTTTTTTTCTTAGTCTTATATAGAAGGATTATTTTGCCTATTTTGTAACTTGTATTTGTCGCTGTTGCCAGCTTGCCCTTTTTAAGTGTACAAATTCTGTTTTAAAGCCCTTTGTTAATCATTTATACATATTTACCTGTTATTGTATAAGTTAAAAACAGATTTCAAGAATGTGCATGTGGAATCATAATTAAATGTGGTGTCATTTATATGTGACAATGACTTCCTGTGACTAGTGAACGTTATATATGCCTTAAAAACAAACAGGCAATAATAATAATCACCAGTGAAGTGAAGCCAAATCAGTTTTCCCTGTACGTACAAAGAGCAGGGCTCACTAAAGGATTTAGCATATTGTTGACACAACTAGGGCTCAGTCCCCACCTGGTTATCAACAAACCTCCCTGTCACAAGCCCACATCTCATCTCTATTAAACTGAGTCATTAAAAAAGAATTATCCTCCCCAGACAGCCTGGATCGGGGGGGTGGGGGGTGGGAGAGTAAACTTTGCATAATCCATCAAAGTAAATATAAATCCACTAGAAAAACAGACTAGATTTACGGTTTCTAGGAGATTTGACTCCGGGGATGTCTGTGTACTGTACATGTATAAAGCTTTTTGTTAGAGCGCACAAACACTGGGTAAAATCCACCGTCACTTTCCAGCTGCAGGGTTTTGTCTGCGGAAACAAACAAGTCTTTTATAGGCCGCACCTGTGCAATCACTACAATACATCACAGGTGTGCCCTCTGCTCACGCCAGTAAAATTGAAGGGATGTGGATGAAAACTAAATATTTCCTCAAACATGTAAATATGATCTGAGGTCAAACTCATTATATATATAATTTAGAGTTAGAAGCTGCACCTTTTACTTTTTAGTCTCTTCAACTGCTTTATATAAATGTTAAATACAACTGAACTGGTTTCACTTCTTCATGTCTCATATGTTCCTGTGCTGGTTGCAAAGCCCTTCACATAAACAGGTGTGTCTGAATTAAATTGTGTACACCACAGGTTTTTCCCTGATTTCTACATCTCTTTGTTTTACTGTTGAACTAACTTGGATTTGAGTGCGAGAGTCGAGTAGACAACCACACACTGAAATCACTAAGCTAATGGTTTCCATACTTGACTTGAAGGGGAAAAAGAAAGATCACTGACAGCAGCCTGAACTTGTGCAGCAATGCCTGCAGTTCCCCCGACTCGGAGGAAAGTGTGAGTCTTGGCAGGAAGCCACTGACGTAATGGTCAGAAAAATCTGCCAAATCTTATTTCACTGATATGTAATAAACAGATTCAGTGCATTTTGTCCCGGTTTGTTTGCACACGTATCTCAAGTAAGAGGTACGCGTATGTGTATTGTACATTTCTGACCTTGAAGTGAAGTAGTTTAACAAATTATTAGCTTTCTCTGAGCTTTTAACTTCAACTCACACAGATTTGTTTTGTCAAATAAATCAAACAAGTATCATAGAGAGTATACACTTGAGTTTATCCAAATTCAACTCTGTTTTAAGGCAATATGAACTTTTTACAACCAATAATACTTCTTGTGTGTTTGAAGACAACTGCTGCTTCCTTTAAATGATTTTGCTGAAGAAGAAAAAAATCTGACTGCCCCATTTCACTTATTTGTTTCTTTTAATAAACAGAAAACACACTGCTCTTCAATTTCAATTGCATTTATTCTAAAGGGAAAATATATAATTCAATAAATACTGTGGCAACAACATTGGCAAAGACATTTGAAGATGACATCAACATTCAAGAAGACATGATAATGTACACAGGGAAAAGACAACAGATTAGAAAATCAAGAGTTGGGTCGTTCAGCTGCGACGTGTGACAGCATTCGAACAAGCGAAGTGGGAAGTTTGACTGTTACGTTAAAAGTGCATCAATAGCTTTTGATGTTTAAACAGATTAATTCCTCCGTTGTTAGAGGAAAATCTAATCCGACAGACACTCATTCCTCGGTAGCATTGTGACATATTTAAAATAAGACCCACATGCCTTTGTAAACACTCAAATTAAACAATAAACACAAGAAAAACAAAATGATCCAATTTGAGCTAAGGCGTAGTCCCACCAGAAAGTGGCCCAGCAAAACTGAGCTGCGAGTCTTCATGAAATGTGTGGTCCAGAAGGAGTGGGTATCTGCTAACATGTTAACCAGCTGGACTAAAACTAGACTGATGGACTAGTTTGCTTTCTGTATTCTGTGCGTTTACTTCCTCTCTGCCACGTCGATTCATTCAACACAGACTTACTAAAACCTTCTACTTTACATTTAGTTAGCAAACTTGTTGCTAACGGAACCTTGTTGCTAATGTGCTCCATAAGTTCACACAGTTCATACAAGACGTATTATTACAAATGAATCCCATCTTGCAGCCATCTAAAAGCCATTATTCTTGTATGGACCCCAAAACACCTACAACTGCTTCCTCCAAATCCAAAACGTTGGTGCATAAACACCAAAGTTGCGTGAAAACATCTGCGCATCCATTCCAGTAAATCCACTAACAGCCATTAGAAATACTGGTGTGAGCAGGATTTCAGCCAACAGAACAGTCAGAGAACTCCAGTGAAAGCTTTCTGCTTTCATTTCCCCTTTCTCTCTCTCTAAAGTGCAGCGGGAAAGTGATTTACAGCTCAAACTGGCTGTAGGCCTGTTGGGACGTCCTCTTTTTACACAATTAGTCACATTTTCATTTGCTAAGTGTTGTTCAGCAAAACCTTTTTGGCCCATTAAGGATCCATTGCTGTTTAAATGCATTTGTTTATCACGTGAAGTGAGGGAGCTGTTTGCCAAATCTCAGTAGCCGACTCCAGTTTTGTCCCATTTAGCTTGTGACTCTGCAGTTTCGTACAAAAGACTCCATGAACCTGTCAGCGTGTAAAACAGTCGGGATGATTGGTCTTCTGAGAGTCTTTATGTATCTATAGCTGCTGAGGTGAAATAAACCAGCAAAATGGCTGTCTGACTGGAACAGACAGGCAGTGGCGATGAGAGAAATCATCCAGGTCCAAATTAAAATAAAACGATGACGCAGTTACACACCAATGATTTCACATACTGACAACATATCAGAGACAGGGCACACACACAGCATCAAGTTTCCTCTGCACAGAACAAAAAACAATCCTCTTCTGATCTCCGGTACACACAGACTAACAGTTACAGAAACAGGGGTGAGAGTGAATCAGTTCCAAACCACAGTGACGAGTTGTCGTATAAGCCCTCCGAGCAAAAAGTCTTTGATCCAGCACAAACAAGAGCAGCTCCTGTTTTTCCCCCAGGCAGCACCCCCCCCCAATCACCAGCTTTGGCTCTCATTCAAAAGATCACATGTTCTTACACTCTTCCACATAAATGAGCGTCTTCTCATGACATCACTCCTCCAGCTCATTTCCTGTTGGTGTGGAAAACCTTGACCATGTCCGCTAGCTCCTTCCTCCCAGAGGAAGCAGGTCAACCCCCCCTAAGCAGGTAGCCCGCTGACACATAGCTTCCTCATGTGGTGGGGTAGGGGGCCTCATGGATTGGGATGCTACTATGCATTGAGCTTTCATTGGTGCAGAGTATTCCTTTAACATGTACATGAATTTAAGCTTATAAACCCCCTTTCCAGACAAATAAGGGGTCTTTTGCATGCAGGAAAGAGTGTCGCCCCACAGCTTCCTGCTTTCACTGTGCTCCGTCCTCATTCTCCTCAGTCCAATCCCCCTCAGCCCGAACAGTCACATAACTGAGCAACTTTTGGCTTTGTCCTTCCGGAGGTCCGAGGTCACAGGCGTCAGGTCGGGTCTACCGGGCATGTGTGAAATCCTCTTGTTGGAGCGGGCGGTCTTACTGCGCTTGACGTTTTTGTTGTTTTTATTGATGCAAGCCAATGTGGCCACGTGGAAAATGTCTCTGACGCTGTTCTCTGACTGCTGAGCCGAGCACTCGATGTAGGGGGCCGAGATCTGCTTGGCCATGCTGGAACCCTGAGCAGGGAAGAGGTCAGATATGGTCACCACCGGAAGAAAAGGCTTGTGGGGCAGCTTAGTAAGGACTTAACACATTTCTAAGTAGTCGCGTCAACAATGACGAAAGGATTTTTGCTTTTGGGGTCAATTAACAGAGCACAATGAGCAATTATTCATCTGAGATTACAGACAAAATGCATTAAAATATCTGCTGATTAATGATTTAGAAATCATGAATACGTACCTGGTCATAAGAGACTGGCGTCTGTCTGTGGTTTGAAAGCTCCACCAGTGTGCTCAGATCAGTTCGGAGGTCTGATTTACAGCCGACCAACAGCATCTTAGTGTTGGGACAAAACTCTTGGATCTCCCCTTTCCACTGTGGAGAAGGACAGAATCTCTCAATCATTCATCATTAACAATCCCCCATCCTAATTTTCCTCCTTGCTATAACTACCACAGCTGCTGAAAAAAAAAAAACAGTATGATGATTTCACTGTGATGCTCAGATATGTGTTAAAGAATTCATATTTCCCAGAATGACCTGACACAAGATCCCATAAGTTCCACCCTGCATCACCCACCCTTAAAAAGGTTACAGCCACCACTTCCTGGAGCCCCTAACACTTTGACCCTGGAAAGGAACTACAAATAATCTCTATGTTTCCTCCCTGACAACAATAAATGCTCTGTGGTATTTCTCCAGGGGCTTTAATCGGAGGCTAATGTGCCTCTGGCTGGCGCTGAGCCTTGATCAGGGGATCAAGTTCATCGGCATCCAATGAGAAAACAGGATTGTACAATATGTCTATTATTTCCTGTCTATGCAAACACCACTTGACTAAAAGCATTGACCGATGCCAATTCAAATCTAGATGCTACACTGTCTGAAACACGACCTTGGCAGTTTCTACTTCGACCCTCACACACAGCTTGAGACAATTGGTTAACACATTCCTAATAACTTAGCTTATAGCTTTAGCCAGAGTGTGGTAAACAGAAGTCCAAGATGTTAAAGTGGTTGACTAGCTGACAGCTGAAGAGCTGCTAAAGAAGCGCACATCAGGTGAGTTTTTCCTGTAGAATCAAAGCATTGCATCAGTCAGATGACTGATACTGCCTGTTCTGCTTCATGTTCAATACATGCTCCGACATGTGGGAGTCACCCACATTCCACAGTCATCAGATGCTAACCACCAGCGGCTCCATGTGAGCATCTGGTGGCTCAGCCCTATCTCGGTAGATGCTTGAGAGCCACTCAGTGGAGAACGGCTTCCTTCTTCCTTCTTAACCCAATGACCTTCCAGTCATAATAGTTACAACATCACAAGATCTGACCCCAGCTACAAAATAAAAACCCTCTACAGACATAAACTGTACAAATTAATGCAGAAGGATTCAGTGAAGAGCAACAAACCTTTTTCAGGACACTGTCCAGTGTTTCAGGACGGCTGATGTCAAAACAGATGAGGACAGCGTCAGAGTCTGGGTAGGAGAGAGGCCTCACGTTGTCATAGTACGGAGACCCTGAAACAAAGGAAAAACAAGAAACTCAACAACATTCAAATTCAACTTGGCTGCTCTTCGGAGCGGTTACGCAAGGACTTGGACACACTAATCTGCCCACACCCAAGTTCATGCAACAGATTTGTGACCATATTTTCAGTTCATGCTTGTAAATTAAAGGACAGTCTGCAAAATGTAATGCAAGCGGCTTCATTTGCTCCTACACAGACTCAATTTGCTGTTGTATGCTATTCTGGGATCATTTAAACACAAACACAGATCCAGAAAAACATCGCTAGCTGTTCCACAGAAGATACTTTATTGGTTCAAGTCAATCAATCGGACCAAAAGAGTAGTTTTTAGGTGTTCCTAGTCAATATATAAGGGAAATGAAACCTGTCGCTTCAGTGGTGTTTTAAAGAAAACACTGAAAAGTAACTATGAACTTTAGGGCAGGACCTCAATTTGCAAAGAAATTCAAACATATTGTGTAATTTCCAATGTGCAGACATGACCACATCATCAGTTTAATCTCTAAAGCGTTTCTTACAGTTATTTTCTTACGACATGACATGCAGCTCAGCCATAATCCATAGCAACCAGGCAAAAAAACAAACTAATAATGCAGCATCAGTAGGAAAAATGTGCTGACTACAACAAGATAACTTGTTGAAGAAATCCTTTTAGAGAAACAGAACTTCAGAGCAGGGAAATGACTGCCTTCACTCGTTAAATTGAAACCATGTGTGAGGGAGACACCCATCTCTCCACCAGACTGAAACATCTCTGGAGGGGAGAAGGGGGAGAACATTTTTTAAGAAAATGTTAAAAAAGAGGGTGGCGTCATGTCAAGGTGAGTCAAGTTCACATGACAAGAAAAAAAAAAAGAAAAAAGCTGACCACACACACAACCAGCTGCCAAGAATGTGGGGAATTTTGTTTTTGGTAACTGAAGGTTCCCCTGGGAGGTCCTTTCTAAACACTGCTGTGGAGAAAAGCCAGCAACACATGGTCACACACACACACACACACACACACACACACACACACACACACACACACACACACACACACACACACAGATCTTGTGTTCCTAATCTAAACCGTCTGGACGGGAGACGAGACCATTTAAACAATCCGTGCTTCCTCGCAGGGCTGCGCCTCGCACAATAAAGCATGACGCTAGCTGATGTGATGTGTGCAATGAACGTACCACTCATGCATGCAAAAATCTGAACCATATCTATATCCCACATCATACGATTCCCAATGTTGCCCAAGGGTACGATAAACAATGGAGTAAGAACAGTACACCTTTTGAGCGCTTCATAAAACATCAGATATGAAAATATAAATATAATAAGTTACAGTATATAACACATACATCAACACCTTTTTAAAACGGTTCCAACAAGAACATCTTTAGAGGCGACAGAGGCTCTGTTGGTCGGGCAGCCTTTAATCTGGGTTAACTTAAAATAAATGTTGACAAAGTCTGTAAAACTTTAAAATGAGAAGGCTACGAACACGGAGCCTCCCCTTGGTTCTATCTGAAGTACTGTTGTAGGGGAATCTTTTATTGCTATGTCTAAATTCCACAGTGCACCATCACTTCCAAATGTTGATACATGACCCAGCTAATTTGTGTTTCTTAATTACCACTTCAAAAAGAGACAGTCAGCGGAGCGTGGATGCCAGAAACTACACAGAATATATTATTTAGATGTCTTGATCTACAGTAAATATAATGTGTTTCAGATGGGAATACACAGGCTTGTTATTTCCCAACGGCTTTGCTTTTCCACTCCCTCCCTAAGAATCCACTGAGAAGCCGTCCAACAGGTGACACCACCTGAACAAAGACTAAAAAGCCGTCACTGACACAGCACAGGAAGTGCAAGCCGAGGAGGAATGTGGAATCCTCCGCAGGGATTAATTTCCCATTTTTCATGGCTACCTCACAACAATCTCACATTGTTTGAAGGGTCTTTTCGTTTAGACTTTGCTGCCTGGAACCAATCACTGGAAGACTAAAACTCTGCAATTGCAGAGGTAAACTGCAGTGTGTGAGGTCTTCTTGTTGATATGTCTCAATGTCTTCACATATTCCTGCAAATTTACCTGGAGATTGAACTATTCATAGCTGCAAATCCTCTAAGTAAATCGTCGCAATCGTGCAAAACTGCACACAATAAACAGCGAAACGAACAGTAATCACGTCCATGGAGGATCAGCATTTGCATGTGGCATGTTAAAGTGAGTGTACACTACTGATAATGGTGTTCAGCAGACATTTACAGGGGACGTTTTCTTTCTTGTCTGCCGTTTATAGCGCACTCGTAACTGCCTGAAACCTGCATCTGAGACTAAGCTCCACTTTGAGGTCATCTTCCTGCCAACTGGAAAGATAAGAGAGAAGCCCACAGCTAACCTAACACACATACACACGTATACACACACAAAGACCTGGTGACTGTCATCTAATTAGCTCCTGTCATTGTTCTCCCACAGGATCTCTAAATCTGGAAGGCAGACACACACCCTGTCCTCCCTCTCTGTCCCTTAGACACACACTCTCCAGCCCCTCTCACCCACTCTTAAATCCATCCTCCCTTGTGTCGTGTTCCCACCAAATGAACACTATTGTGCACAGTGACGTGAGGATGCAGGACACTGTGAAACAATACCAAACCTCCACTGCGGTCTTGATGAAACGATTTTCCATGACTAAGTAGAAGGTTTCCCAACATGTAAAAGCGTTCTTCCTTAGTGGTTTGTTAATGTGCTTTTTCAGGCCGGTTTCCACAGAAACTGGGATCAAAAGCATCATTTGATGTAATAATTATACTTAAAATGAATTCCACTCTATTCCTGAAATGTGACCTAAATTCCCAGATGTTCCCCGATTTCCACAAACGCTTGAAATCTCCTAATGTTGCCTGATTGAAATACAGTTCTTAAATATTCCATGATGTTCAAGACACCCCACTTTCTGTAGGAAGCCTTTACAATAATGGCTTACTGACATGGAAACATACTCCATCTCACACTAACACACAGGCCCGAGGAAAGTCAGCTGCAAACTGACAGTCTGGAGGTATCGCAACAGGTCTGCAGGCCTGCTGATTTACTGCATAGCTAACATAGCTGAGCAGAACCGAGCTGAGGGGAGGTGAGCATGTGCGTGTGGAGAGACGTTAGGCCTTCAGGGGCACCTGTGGAAATAACAAACAGCGGCACGCGTGTTCAGTTCTCCCTCACCTTCAAGATTAAGTGTATAACCAGTCACCAATCAGGCACATCCAGTCAAGACAGAGAGCAATTTAAACTTAAGTGACCTAAACCAATATCAGCTGTTGTTGCTGTGGTTACCGAGATTATCTGTTGCAGCAAACACCGACATCAAAAAATCTAAAAAGGTTTTGTGGCATCATAATGTGACATTCAATACAGTGTGAGAAGCTGCAATATGACACATTAAGTTATAATACCTAACATTACAATCTGATACGTCCCAATGTTTTGATAAGTGATGTTACAATATCTCATGTTATGATAAGCTGATATGTTATTGTATGATATGATTCAATATGATATATGTTATAATAATAATTATAATCATGTGTTTTGATATAGTGTTCTATTACAATAACCACCACTTTAACCTATTACGATATGATCTGTTGATACATTGTGATATGCTGCACTATTATAATGGGAAAGTTTATCATTATTATGGTACAGTATTTTACTATACAGCGTGTATAGTAAGATGATGTGGTACGATACAGAATACCAAAAGCCATGTTATGATACTGTGTGTAAAAATGGAACAGGATACCACTTGACTTGGTACCAGTACATAATTGTGAAGTCCAACATTTATCTAACTAAATAAGCCAGCATTTCATTGGTTAATTCTAAAGGCGGGATAAAGTTAGGACACTGGCGACCAAGATTGGAAGGTGTTCAAGACCAGAAACACATTTTCATGTCAGGTTAACAGACAAGAAGTTTGTTAAATTCTTCCAGGACTCTGCTCTCCTTCAGTTCAGGTCCGCTATAATTCATTTTCTTCTTAGGAAAAGAGGGAGGGCTTTGCCCTGCTAAGGATCTGGGCCTGCTGGGTACAATAGGGGTCTTTGTCGCGGAGGATGTAGAAACCTTTAGTCTGAGGAATGCCAGACATGCGGTTCCAATTCGCTGAGCCCTGAAATGTGATCCAGTCCAACAATGGCTGCCGACAGAGGATTGGACAGTATGTGTGTGAGCAGCAGTTCATGAAAAAGTCCCACAGTTAAACTGTGCACAGTTACAGGGGAAGCAGCACATGCAACATGCTCTAAGGAGAAGGAAACGATGGTGACGGAAATGATAATCTGAGCTGCTCGAACAAAACTCAAACAAAACATTATGCATCTTCCCTTCTTCCTCCTTTATCTGAATTTCTTCCTGTTTTTTAAAGTAGGTCATGTTTTTCTGTGTGGAGTCGACAGCCAACAACTTGTTTCCCATAAGGAATCCTGGGATAAATATTATCAAATGACATCCAGGGGGTCCAACATGTGTCTCCTTGGGAGTCGTTTATCTGAAAATGTCCAAGTTCCTGTGGTTGTTGATTTTCTCCGATAAGATTTTACTGATGCTTTTATTTGTCCTACTGTAGCTTTGGGAAATAGGAATAGAGACTTTAACAAATACTGAGCTCCTTCCTGCAGCCCTGTGCATTCAAAAGTACATCTATGGATACATTATAAAACGGTGCAAAGGCTTCCATGAGCCTGGAATTAGCAATGAAATGACTGGTGATGGACATAAAAGCAAAAACATTAAAGCAGCTGTCTTTGTTTTATTTTAAACAATGAGTCATATCACTGTTCAATAGTTAAAGGTTTTCAAAAGTGAAACTTTGATGCTTGTGCACCAGTAAACTGTGACTGTCATCACAATCTAAACTGTCAATACCAGTAATTGCTGTTAGTTTCAGACCTGTCTGAGCTGCCGTCATAGTTCTGAGAACGTTTTGCTCATTTATACTGTGGAAAATGAGAAGAGGCCTCAGGCATGCAGGCACTGAGCCACAGGGGTTGCTCTGTTTACCTTCGCCGCCTTCCTATCCTCCTGTTTGACTCGCAACCAAACACCTTTGCGGCTCATTCAGACGTGCAAAGCAGACAGTAAACCGCTTCCTGCGCCCGTGAAAGAAGCGCAAAGCATCAAAGGCTGCAGCCTCGGCCCCAGCGGACCCCACCCTGAGGCCGGGAAGCAAAAACCAGCACAGACAAGCAGAGTGGGAGACAAATGGAAAGCACTACAACAGGCAGGCATTTACCTTAATGACCTGAATTACTCTCATCACCCTCTTTTAAACACACGCTCATTAAACCACTCATCACTACAGAACAAAGACCACCACAGTGTGTGTAGGTGTGTGTTAGTGAGGGAGAGGAATGGCAGGCCGGTGTTTGTCTTCACCCTAGCCTTTGTCCTGAGTGCATGCTGGGGTCACTCACACGCCCCTCCCCAGCACACCTCAGGAGATAAGGAATCAATTTGATTGGCCATGGCCAACAGGGCTTTCTACAAAGGAACCAGTCAAGCCGAAAGCTGTATCAATCAGTCACTGGGTGTGTGTGTGTGTGTGTGTGTGTGGATGCTTGTGTGTGAGCGGTGGGTGGGGGATAGGATTGAAGGTGGATGAGTGGGGGGTCTGGCTCCATCTCAGACCCACTGATCTAATAGGAACCGCGTCCCCCCTCGCTGTTTTATGAAGCAGAGAGAAAAAGAAAAATGGCTCCAGGCAACTGGCCAACACAGTGCAATAAAACAAAATCCTCACTCAGGCTGGCTTTCATTTCTTCGCCTTTCCACTTCCACAGTACACACACACACACACACACACACACACACATAGGGCTGAGGGAATCTGAAATTTGAGCTCCTGGTTTTTCTTGCTTGCAGTGTTGCCGAGCCTGGAACTGGGCATTATCTGCTGATACTTCTAGTTTCATTTCCTCTGGAGAATAAAAGTTAAAAAAAAAAAAAAAGGCCCTGAAACACACTTTAAATGTGCTGCAGGACTGGACTGGACTGAAACACGCTTCACGCTTGACATTCGAGTAAGTTACTCAAACACTGCTCAGGAATTCCAGGCCAGAGACCTGCAACAGCTGGCTGTCGGCTTGTCCCCGCCCATCACTCCCCTCCACCACATGCTCACACACACACACACACACACACACACACACACACACACACACACACACACACACACACACACACACACACACACACACACACACACACACACACACACACACACACACACACACCTCACTCATGCATGACTGTCGTGCCATTCACTGCTCAAGCATTGATGGATGGGATGGTGGGTTTGTTTACACACACGCAGGGGATGCAGCAGCTGGTTTGGACCCAAAGTCCAACCAGCAAGCAACAAAAGCAAGAGCCACGTACACATACACAACAACAACAACAAAAAAGAAGCAGAAGAAGAATTTCAAAGTGTGTTCTCCAGATGTACAAGCTCAGTCATTATCTTTCCCTTCCTGTTTCTGTTTCAGCTCTGCTCAGCTGGAAGGAATTCATAAATCACATCCACTCCTCTTTGGTAACGGCTGAACAGTTATATTAAACATTTCCATGTGGGTAAAAGGTGAGTGTTTCCTAATCTGAGGGCAAACATGTTCGGCTTGTAGGGACTCCAGACTATGAGAGAGGATTAACCCAGCTTTATTGATCAAAATGGGTCACAGATTCATTTCATTATTCAAAAAAAAAGTCCTTTTCCGTCTTTTAATCACACGACTGGGTGAAATACCTGAGCATTAGCGCATGAAGACAACGGCAAACATCTCCCAAAGTTGACAATAATCTACTTTCACATGAATCTAGTCAGCAGCGAGTAAGTCCAGATGGGGTCACGGGTGGTGGACTGCATGTTTGGACAAGTCTGGACGTTTCACCTGAGCTGATGTGGCATGACACACAACATGAAGCAGACACAAGAGAGACAGAGAGACAGAGAGAGGCCATGACGGTTACCTGAGGTGTCCCACAGACTGAGCTCAATCCTCTGAGTGTCGATTTCGAAACTGGCTGTGTAGTTTTCAAACACTGTGGGGACGTAACTCTACAGTAAAGACAGAAATAAAGTGCATATTAGAAAAGAAGCCTGGTGGAAAATGTGCTTTTATCTTCAACTTGGATGAAAACTCCCCTTATTAAGCTTATATGTAGGGAAATAATACTACTATTTGGACTTGTGACATTGTTATAACCTTTCCAACAAAAAACACTCAACTAGTTTTAAAGCTGTTCCCACTATTCCTGCTTTATTTACTTTAACATGATGCAAACATAGGTGGTTCATAAAGGCTGAGTAACGCACAAGACGGTTCCTTCATCAGATTTTACGCATGAACCAGTCAGCGACAGTCCTTCATTAACCCAGCAGTTATTCTGATTATCATACCACAGTGAGTTATTAAAAGGAGGCTAATTAACATCACAGTCAGTCTGCAGGGTTTGCAGGGTTTGCAGGGTCTCACCTCAGGGAAACAGTCCTTGGCAAACACGTGAAGCAGCGCAGTCTTCCCGCACTGGCTGTCCCCCACCACCACTATCTTACACTTCACACTCTGACTGGGATCCATGCCGGATTTCAGAGATAATTTCTGACACGACCGTCTCTCCCTCATTGATTTCAGTCGGGATTAAATGTAAAGAAATGAGTCCAATCCTGCAGGAGACGGAACCGTCGAAATGCGAAGCGACAGCTGCGGCCGGTGCGTCCTCCTCCACCCTCGGTGTCTCCGCCTGCTCTGAGCCGGTAAATGCCATTTGCTTGTATTTATAACGTCGCATGAGCCAATGGCAGCGGATCTTCTCCAGTCTGGACCAGGCTCGTCCCCCCCGTCAGCCTCCCACAGCAGCCTGCAGGGCCTGGCCTCCGTGATGGCGCCCCCTGTGGACCGAGCGCAACGTTTACACCGAAAGATCAGAAATAAATAAGAGACATTGGAACAAACAGTGGGAAACACAATGTTGTATATATGTATTTTATTTGTATAATACACAATTTGTACATGTTTTTTTTTTCGAGCATATGTAAACATGTCACACAGGATTTTTTTTGGATTGATGTGAAATATCAATTATTATTCAAACCTAGAGTTGGAAGGTAACTATGTAGGTTTCATTAACTTATTCCTTTTTGCTCCACTATACTATACTTCAGTTCTGCTTGATGAGTGCTTTTACTTTTCCTAATCTATTATTAGATAAGATTATTACTTGTTTGTTTGTAATGTTCACCAAGCATTACGTTAAACTGGTATGATTTGTGCCAGATGATGAAATACATCCTTAAATCACATTTAAACTCCTCTACTATCATTTTCCTCTTTGCCTGCTGCACATTCATAATGTATGTAGTACAAAAGGTACCTGTTTGGAGAACATTAAATTAATTATTACATTACATTAAATAAAAGCACATTGTCATTATTGTTATGAGTTGTGCTAGAACTGTACAACATGTTGTCTTGTGTAAAAAGTAAATGTTATATTGTCACCTACATTGTCTTTTTCTATTATTAATTATATTGTAAAATATTTTAAAGTTGAGATGCTTTACTTAAGTAAAGTTGTACAAGTAATAGTAAAAAAGTCGTCTCTATTAATGGTTAAGGCGACAAGTTAATGAGAGTACTTTCTTAAAGTACTTCAATTATTACAACTGGTATGATAATAATGAATATTTTAACCAGTTATTGATGTCGACTCCACTGTTTTCCATCTTTAGAGGAACATTAGAGCATAAAGTTGGAATATGGTTGTATTATATATACTAATGTCAATGTCGTCTTCACAGAAAAGTAATTAACAAGTCATTTTACTTATTTGACTCTGTAGTAATTCAGGTAATGATTAAGTTTCTCTCTCTCTCACACACACACACACACACACACACACACACACACACACACACACACACACACACACACACCGCTTTTTCTTTAACAACTCCAAAATTTCTGTCTCATGAAAAAAACAATAAACCCAGTGAAGCCAGTAACAGATGCTGCTTCTTTCCAGTGAGCAGAATTAGTGGTGTCCAGAGAGGATTCCCTCATTATCTGTGAATAATATATGTTCCTAACATGGAACAACCAGAAAAAAAAAACACATTTGCGTTGTCTCGGATGCTTATGGGGAGAAACACAGAAAAGGGTAGAATGGAAACTAAATTTCCCTGTGGGGGGGGGGGGGGGGGGGGGGTCCGTGACACCCACAATGGCATTTTACTATCTATTTCAGAGTGTGAACACGAACCCTTCTGGTCTCATCTCTCAGCCTTCAGGCTACGTCCCCAACATGGCATCGCCACTCATTTTTACAAAAATGGGAAAACAGCAGTGTTCTGCATCAGCTCTCCCCTGTGCGACAGAGTGATTGGACTCTGGGTGTTGCTGGCAGCATTTTTACAGTGAGGCAGCTCCACCCTGCAGGCTGTGTGGTGGGAGTCCCGTCTGTTGTGTGGAAGCTCTGCCTCCAGGACACAGCACTGCCAGGAGAGAAGGGACAGTGGGATTTTACACACTATAGCTCTGCTATTTGGCTTCTATCTTTGCACCATATGCGTTTGACCTCATTCAAATTCAGTCTGATTCAGATCTGTGCATTTTGTTTTGCGAATTTTGGTCATGAAAAAAAAAAAAAAAAAGATCCCCAAGCTCCCAGCTAATCCATTATCCTTCCTCTGATCTTTATCGTATCTTTATGTCCAAATAAATCCTGGCTGCTCAGACTGAAAGTGCCCTAGCAGAGGAGAAAATGAACAAAAATCACGTTAACGGAGGTGTTTACACATTATGCCCCTGTGCCCTTCTCCAGTCTGATTCAGGCTGACTGCCTGTGCGTGTGCTGCACAGCTATAGCCTGCAGCGTTGCCAGTCTCACTTGAGTGCAGCCTCACATTTGGGCCAGAGTGAGACTGTGCAGATTGACATCGTGTAGAAATCCCACCCCTTTATAAATCTAATATCATCAGTTTCTTACATCTGATGCATTCTGGGGTTAATTCAGTTTTTTATATGTGTTGCAGTAAACCAGAGATAAAGGACATAAACCTTTATTTTGTCTCTGAGAAACTGATTCCTCTTCTACAACAACCTCTTCTGCTTTTATTTATGCTAAAAGATGACACACAGTGGACATTAAGTTGGGCCTTTATGTTAATGGAGACTAGTACCGTTGTCCAAATACTGTACATGGCTCCCAGAATAGAAATGAGGGTACCACCTGTTTTTAGTCACATGGTGCTGTCAACATCCTGTAGGTCTTGTAAATTTCCATGAGGGCTAGCAGCCATCATATCTTCCACATCAGAGCTCATTTTATTGCACCAGCATTTTCCATCATATTAGACTTTTTTAACATTGAAGCAGAGCAGAGCTGCATAACAATGTTACACTGAGCATTTAAACTGTGATTCAGAGATGTTGAGGTATCGTGTTATGTAGCAACCTAATATCCTCACTGCCTTTTATACCTCTAATACAGGAATGTCCTTGGAAAGTGAGAGATTCCTGTTCTGCTCTGTGAATGTGTGCAACAACTGTAAAGCAACTCAGTGATCCAAAGCAAACAGAATTTGAGCATTAGACTGAATAATGTTGTCCAAAGTCAAGTTTGTATGCACAAAATAATGATAGACTGGACAATTTAATTAATACACTATAATAAAAGCTGACCTTGTGTGTATCTCATGATGCTTTATTGCACAACTAGGTCAGCACACATGCACCTTGCAGAATCTTTGAAGCTTTTCATTGTGAGTGTTGGCACAGTCAATGTGAAAAACAGAAAGCAACAGATATTTTTACAGCTATAAATAATCCAAATTATTCATACTGAAAATACCTTGGAGCAGCAATCCTGTAGTTTCCGATGATAAACTCACATTTGTGCGTGTTGTGCGAGAACCCGCTGGTATGTGATATCCAACACAGTTCATGTCTGGGTCACACTTGGGTACACATAATTCTTCCTGAGCGGGAGCGCTTCTCGGAGCACCAAATCAGGGGAATTACCACATTGCTGCAATGATTCCCATCAATGTTAGGCAACCGCAGGTAACAAGTTAAAAACAATGATGAAAAAGACAGTTAAACATGCCCCAACAGGTCACATGATGATTAAGAGTGAGTAACTAATAAGACCCAGGTTGGAAGTGGTTTGGTTTTAGGCAGTGGGCCAGCAGTGCTGGAGGTGTGTGACGAGTCTAGGTCACTGGGTCTCTCTCCCTCTCTGTCCTGACAGCGTGCTGCCCCACAGTTATCCCAGTGTGTCGACGTGCATTCAATCAGCGGAGCGCTGACATTTACTGCTGGGGCAAAAACAGCACACATTCACTTGTATCAGTCAGAGAGGGATTTCCTCCACTGTTAGTCACTGAGGCCGGGAAATTAAGGGCAGATTCAAAACAGTTCAAGGAGAAATAGCATTTTAGGTTATTCACAAGTTCAGCACCGTGGGATGAATTGTAGTGTCTTTTCTGTCATGGTTCTAAGATGTTCTCTAAATTCTAAGATGCGATAATGTTGAATTAAGTATATACAGCAAGTAAACAGCCTTCAGACCATCATTATCATTAACATAACATTTAAATTACTCGACTGTCCACTGTGTCGTGGCTCTGTGCTTTGTGCTAAACAGCTAAATAAAAATCTTCAAAGCACATCTGTAGAATAAAATAGCTTTAGTTAAACAGGAGATGTCAGAGAGTCGTTTAACTTTAGGCTCTCGCCTTGATCTCTGGCTGACAGCGACGTGGGGGCTGCAGTCTGAAAGTGCTCCAGTTTCAGAACAGGGGGGGGGGTGTTATTTCACACCAGCTGGGTCAGTGAGAGACCCTTAATGACACATGTTTTATCTTTGTGTGTGTGTGTGTTTCTGTGCATTCACACGCAGATTCATTTTTTTGATTGTGTGTGAAAGTCAATGCTGATGCAAATTTACTCTTCATGACATGATGGACCCCAGTCTATGGTGTGTACAAACACAAACACATGTTGGGGGCCTCAGTTTGGTAACATGCTAACAAAGACACCACCTTTCTAAGCTGAATTTCAAATGATTCAACATAACTTTTTGAAATTTCCCACTTTTAAGCCTGTTGCTGTGACGTCAGTGATATTTCTGTGACGTTATAGTGGAAGTAAGGGTAAATTTGAAGATATTACAGCTGATCAATTACTCACATCACCTATGACATCTTTGTGAAATCTTTGTAACTTTCACATTGTCACAGTGTTTTAGGGAATCAGATAAATATCAATGGAATGTGGATTCGTATCCTTCTGGGAAAAGTTTTTAAAATGTGTTGAGAAACAGTTCTTCCAGAAACTCATCATCTCATTCTTCTGTCAGCTCCTCGCGTAGTGACAGAAACTCGTACAAGCAGAGGAACGCACATGGAAATGTGTTTTCTGTGATGAAATCAGCGACTTCCTCTCATTGATTTTTGGGACCTTATCTAAAGTGAGGCTGGAGTACACAGCTTTTCCAAATACAGCATGAGTCATCTGCTAACTCCCAATATTACATCAGCTAAAATGTTGGTTTAAAGCACCAGAGCCAAATGTCTCCTCATCTACCAGGTACAGACTCACTCTGCTGGAACCCTTTAATGAATCCTAATAAGCTTCAGCTCCCTTTCACCCCCTTTGGCTTACTAACACATGACTTTTTCTTTTAATAAACCATTAGCTTAATATCCTCTGCTGAATGTACCGGTACTGTAGGGCAGCGAGGGCGCAGCACACACACTGTGATGGAGACACACACACAGACGTGCACACACAGAGCAGAAAGGCAATGACACATTAGACAGAATACAGTAAGACCGTCGAGTGTCTCCCGTCAGTCATTAGGTCTGTTCAGGCATGGATACACACACTGATGTAATGAGGCACAGTGAATGAGCCCAGTCTGTGTGTGTGTATGTGTTTAATAGACTGAAGGATGAATTTTTTCCAGGGATGACCTGATTCTTCAGGGGAGTCTGAGTGTGTGTGTGTGTGTGTGTGTGTGTGTGTGTGTGTGTGTGTGTGTGTGTGTGTGTGTGTGTGTGTGTGTGTGTGTGTGTGTGCATGTGTGGAGTTAATGGCGCATGAAATTATGTCTTCATTAGCATCTCCTCAAGATGAGCCACATGATGGGACAATAATCTTATCTGCCAGTTACAAGTCAGAAACAGAGGGTATTTGTGAGTCTAACGATCAAATGACAACAGTGAAAAGATCATTAAAACCTTTTATATCTGTTTTTATTTGTACCTGTTCTGGAATAAAGTGATTTAAACACAAAAAGCTGCTGTCTGAACATATCTCAACGTTGCTTTTCATACGGTAAATGTCTGCATCCTTGTTTTAATAGCCATTTTTAGCGTTTTTAGCTATTCTCTAGTCGGATTCCAAATAAATGGAATAATTATCTGTGTGCTATCTGTAGTTTTTGTTGTAGTGTACTTTTTCCAGTAATTATTTACTAAGATTAGACTTGTTTTTATTACAGCTTCTTGTCTGTTACTGCAGAAGCATTTTGTCAAAGAAAGAAATAATGTTGATGATTTAATTTAATAACTGAAAGTTGAAAAATATTTGTGTTAAACACTTCAACAAAATGCTGCCCTCTTCACCTTAGCTCTGACTACATCTTGCAGTCACCAGGGCTGAGATGTAAACCAGCTGCTGCGATTCCTCATAATCTTGGAAATGTGCGGCTGCTGTGCACGGATGTGGCTTTACTTTTATTGTGCAAGCGTGTGCCGACCTACCGCAGCCACTTCGGATTCAGAGTCAGATCGCATCATAGGGCAACCCAGGTCTGAGGCGGTGTGTATGTGTGCATCTGTATGTGAAGTGGAGAAGAGAATGACAGCCAGGAAACAGCCTCTGGTCTCATTCAGCTCTTCACCACAATAATGACAAATGAGAAGCTCCATATGTTGCAATGAGTTCTGTGTCAGGTCTGAAATGTTCAGATCAAAACAAAGAGAAAGCAACCTGCAGTCATCAACGTCCAGCTAATCAGGAGCTGTGAATCTTTCATTACCGTGATTGTTGTTGACGTGTTAGCACAGTTTTGATGTGCTCTTAGGGGGCGTTTAATGTGTCCTCTAGCTGTTATAGTAGAGATTCCCAGCTGTCAGTGACAGAAAACAACTGATTGGAGCTTTAAAACACAATGGATCCATGGACAATTTCAAACTGTGACACTTTAACTTCACTATTATTACTTCCTGATAGAACAAAACATGTGGTTACACTGGTATATTCTGTATGAATTCAGATTTTGTTTGTAGAAATACGTTGGCAGAGTCAACACATATTGTCACAGGCTTTCCTCTGTTTGAATACTTGTTTGCATACATCACGTATTAAAACACTATACACACATTAAGACCTTAACAAAACTAAAACCTGTTTGTTAAGTATGTTTATCTGTGGGCTATTATCACTTAGCTACTGAAATGTCCTGAGATTCTGCAGCACTGTCCCTGCTACGTGGATGTGCATATTAAAATGAAACCTGACATTCAGACACAAATCAGCCATGTGTGTCTGGCTATTTGCAAATGTTAAAGAAATAAATTGGGTAAAACGCTTATCAGCGCTTCCAGTCTTTATGCTAAGCAAAACTGGCTTCCGTCTGTGGCCGACTAGATATGAGAGTGAAATCAATCTTCGCTTGGCAGCAAATAAATGTAATTCAATCGAACAATTTCTTGTTAATGTTAAAATGTTAATCCAGTCCAATTAGTAATTACACTTGTCCCCTATTTATCATCCCACCTCTCCCCGATCAGTAACCAATCATAAATTCACGATGGTTTAATTTAAGTGATGCTGAACAGAAAAATGTAAAAAGCTGTTAGCAATGTGGTGCTAATTTGACTGTGACTGTATTTCTAACATTGGATATTACACATTTATGTGTAATAAAAGTGAGACTGTTTTCATGGTGTGTGTGTGTGTGTGTGTGTGTGTGTGTGAGTGTGTGTGGTGTGAAATCAATGACTCACACATGTGCAGGTACACTCCAAATGTTCTGTGAACCCTGTCCAAAGGTGGGTGGCTGAGGGAGGGTTAGGGAGTAGTACAGAAAAGAGATTCATGAATCCAAATGAAAACAAAAAATAATGTGCAAACACAATAAAAATGAATCTAAATGTTCATTATTTCTGTAATATATTGCATTATATTTAATTATTATTAACAGCAGTTGAAGAAAACATGGTTTTTGATGCCGTCTTTCACCAATGGCCTTGTTTTTGACACACTTTTTAGTTAGCGGTGTCACAATAAGCAAATATTTGATTAGAAATCCGCCCTCTAACTCTGTAAGTAAGGCTTCTGCATTCACACTAAAATAACCTCGGATATTTCTGGCTAAATATAGCGAACAACCAGGCCATCTCTCTGGCCCATATATGTGCTAACGCTGCAACAGACCTATATGAAAGTGGCAGACATGACTGCAGGGAGGTTTGACGGCCTGTATGGGCGATGATGTGCTGAAGTTCAGTGTGCCTTGTTAACTCTGAACAGTCTGATGAGCCCCTGCTGTAGAAAAATGTTTACACACTTTGCTTTTCTTTATTTTTTCAGCAGGCATTTAGAAAAAACGTGTTAATAATAAATTAATGTCAGTTATGTTTCATTTAGGATTCAGGTGTGTGGTGGATCACTGTCTTAATGCAACGCTAACTGCTCACAGCTAATCTTAGCACTTTATTTACAATTTCCAGTGACATAAAATATGAAACAAAGCAAGCTTTTGTGCTTAACTGATCAATTCATTTAAATGAATTATTTATTTTCTGGATGCACGAGCAGTCACAGCTCCAAATTTTAAAGCATGTTTGAGTAGATTGTTTAAAATATAACCGGCTTGGCCTAATGGAAATCAGTTATAATGACAATGAATTGATTCATCACTGGTCTTAAGTGAGATGATGCTACTAGAAAGCATAAAGCACAGCGTACAGCATCGTTGTCATCTCTCTGCCTCTCTGTGGTGGCCCACACAGTCAGATGAGAGCAACGCACTGAGTTTTTCTTTCTCGTTTTTTCTCTCAAAGTCTCTTTTTCTTTGTCAGCGCCCTGGTGATATTCATGTGATCTTAGGAGTGCTTCCAGAGCTCAGCCTGCACACCCCCCACACCCCTGCCTACTGGCAAGCCTCTGCAGCGTGGCTTGGAAATCAGCAGCAGACATAGCGAGGATGCACTGTGGCGAGCCAAACCATAATGCTGCCCAAACTGATGGAGATGAGCTGCAGAGGGGGGATGGGTGTAGAAAGAGGAGGTGTGACTGTGTCAGCATCTGTGAATGCGCATTTATCTACAGGAATATGGTAATCCAGCACACAGACATGAGAATATGTGGATATTTAATGTCTGTACGTACACAAAATAGCCACTGTTTAATAAAAACTGGGATATAAGGGGAGAGAACTGTAAAAAAAGACCTGTTCTTTAGGGTTACAGTGGGATTTTGAGGTTTTAGGAGGTGGGGGATTCTTTCCAACATTTCTTTGATCTCCTGAAGTGGCCTGAGGATTTTGCAGCCTGCTGTGAGTGGAGCGGCTGGGTGGAGGCTAAGTATATGGTGAGGTGTGTGTGTGCGTGTGTGTGTGTGTGTGTGTGTGTGTAATTGAACATATAAAACCAAGGTTACACATGAAAACATTACAGTGCATAACATCACACTGAAAGCTAATTGTTTTAATGAGAATATGTGTCAGGTGAGATTTATATGAGAGGCTGTGTAGTTCATAAATCATGCTTACACACATACACACGCCTTTGTCTCACACACACTATCATTCTCGCTCACACTCTCACATACACCATTAAAGCTTTAAGAGTCTTAATGAAAACAAACCTGCACTTGCTCCGAGTTGCTGCAAGCAAGGAACATTTAAATCAAGCCATGGTGCGTTTATGGACAATTTAAAATTCACCACATTTTGTTTTAATTAGAGCAAATTTACCAAGAGTTGTTCTCTTTATGTAGCTATCTGTCTTCTCCATGTATAAGATCTAAGCCAATCAGAAACCTGTACCTAATTTCACTACAATATACACTCATTCTCTGCCTTTTAAATTTCACACAACATATATAGTGTAATCTTATAATTAACATACACACAAATTGCCAAATTGTCGGCCAAGATGCTGAACACCTACTGCAACTAAATATGAGCATGCAGCAAAAACATACGCCTGCACATTCAGTGACAGTCCACTAAACGTAGTGTTAAGGTGCTGTGTGAAAGGTTTGGCCAATGTTGTGCTGCAGAGAAATGTTTAAAAGAGTGGGCTCTCATTTTTTGCTTGTGTGGCCAATCCTGCCACAGGTTTCACGCTAAGCTACCGATCAACAGTGGTGGTTCTGCACAAAGAAGTGCTGCCTTAAGGCACTGAATAAGATGATTGCAAGCTACCAAACACAGATGCAAATGTAGACTTTATAATATTAAAAATTTGAATTGCAAATGTTCAAGAGCCAGGAAATGTGTAATGCTGCAAGGGTACGCACAAAGCATTTTGGTGAGACACAATGAGCATTAACATAATTGTGTTTGTGTACAAGAAAACTACCATCATAGTGTCCAATTAGGGTGAAATACTGTGATGCTGTGTTCATAAAGATGTAAGATTTGTAATCTTGATGGCCTCCCATAGATTTACTGTACTTAATTTACTCTTATGTTGACTAATGTTTTGGTCCTCTGCGTGGTGAAACTCACTATTTGTCCTTCAAGTGAATGAATAAAAGCATGAAGATTACTGGATCTGTTAACCCAGGGCAAAGCACATGTGCACCTTATCTTGCGGAGGTGGTAAAGCACAGAGAAAGTATATTAGCGTGATATATGAGGAGGCAGCCTGAGCAAACAAACAGGAATTACCTGTTACACAAGGATGATATCACACAGAGTCCATGTGATACATTTGCAAATACAGCAGAGAGTTGGTGGGCTGAGAGTGTAGCTAACAGGAGGAAATGTCACTTGTCTCTCCCCGTTTTTGGTCTGTCTCCACTTATAAAACTCCCATAAAACCAATAATGTTGTGCAGATGTAGACATTTTGCCCCTGAGCTAACGATATAGCAGGCGCAGTATGCCGAGAATGCCTTTGATCAAGGTTTTATGAAGAAGAAGGCCTCTTTGATGATTTTGCTGACATTTCCAGGAGACTTTAAAGACTCGAGTCGGGCTAATCAAATCAGTGTGCATTTTCTCTCTTCGAGGTTAGGTGGCATGGATGCGGCCAGCCTCTAAGTAGCTCGGTTTTTTATGGCTTGAAGATGAGGAGACATTGTGTCTAAGTGCTTTCTGAATGAATGAAAAGACGTTTGGATTTTCTCTACAGATGCTTGTCCTTCAGCAGACCTCTTAATGTGAATGAAACGCACGTTTGCCTCCATGTAAGTGCTGAAAACACACATCCTTCAGCTTCCTTCACTTAACCACAGAGAAATATTGGTTATTTAATTCATCTGCATATTTAAACTTTATCTTAACATCTTCATGCTACTGTGTTGTTCATACAGTAGCATTTTATTGTCTTTACTCTGGAATAAAGTAGCTGTTACCCACTGACCTGGCGCAGTCGTGGTGTGTTGCTTTATAAATTCTGTTTACATTTATCTCTCTGGGGGACACAGGATGTGTCTCTGTCCTTTGTTTAAGCAGTGACCTTTTAAAAAGCCAATGCAACTTCACCCTGCAACTGATTTCTGATGCAAATGCACTCACACACTCACACAAACTTGCATATGAAAACACACCTGTACTGATATGTTCTGATCACTCAGACAAACCTAGAGCTCAGTACTGAATTACACAGGGATTCATTTTATGACTGCACAGACAGTAAAATGGCAAAGTGTCTCATTTTGGTGACAAATTATTGCAGGTCTTTACACAGTGTAATCAAACTCTCTGATTACATGATCTGAACCTCCACAGTGCCACTTTGTATTACTAATCCGGGGTCCTGTTGTGGTCACAGTGGCACAGAGTCCGTGAGATGCCATTTCTGTGGCGGCTTCAATTTTGAAAATGTCCAGGCCATTAAATCACCCAAGTGCTGTCGGACAAATCTGTCTGATCAGACCTATTTCTGCAGCATTTCTGCCACCTGAGAAACGTGGATCTCTCAGGTTTGGGGTATCTTTTGTCAGTAAATGGAGCTGAGACATAAGAGCTAAATGAGGCCCTCTTCCAGAAGGCAGCATTGTATTGTACTGTGGACCAGCTGCAGATCACAGCAGATAATACTCTATCATGCTAACATTGTATCATTCATCACTGTATCATTCAATTTCCTCACAATGACAACATTAGTTGGTACTAAAACTGTAGCTGACCAGCTATCTGCTAACATGCTAACCAGTAGTACTAGTCACATTTCCTTTGATTTGTTCTGCACTGGGCCATTAAAAGTGGACTCTGTCAAAATGACCATTAAAAAAAGGTCTGCTATTGTTTTTATATTTACACAACAGAGACTTTATACTGCTAGTTGCAGTAAACAGGCACGTCCTGTGTCTTTCAATAAACAAATGCAAGTTCTGAATTCAGGCGGGGGCCCACATGTGGCATCCGTGTGTTGCAGCCTGTGGTGTCAAGATTTAACAGGCAATCACATTTCTTCTTCACACCCCACTGACTGTGAGCTTTTTGAAATGGTCGGACGACAGACTGATAATTACATTGACACTTCCTGCATCGGCCCGTGAGTGATGTTGTACACGGGGGCGTTGTAAAGTAAATAAGAAAGAGGACACATCTGCAGTACAGGATTGAATTGTATATTATAACTGCTTCCGTACAGCTTGGATCTTATTTAGTTAGTTTTATTTTCTGTTGGTCATGACCACGGTCATGTAAACAAACCAACATTAATGTAAGGAGTATTGAATGGTTGACTGTATGTTGCTGATGGCCTGATACAGACAGAAGCTGAATTAAATTGATTAAACTGAGACATCATTACATTATGCGGCTATGAAAAGATCAGCTCCCTTTGGGGATGTCAGTGGATGTGATGTAGACAGAAACATGTCTCCAAATTAATGCTGATGTTCACCATCTGCTGCTAACAAGCTGGACATTATCTCATGATGTGTTCACAGCTTGTTTCTGCTGCCCCGAGTGGACAAAACATTTAGTTAAAGCTGCTTTAAGGTAATAGTAATATGTAATAAAAGTGATAGTAATAGTGTCGGCATTTTGGGAAATATACTCATTTACCAATGTTTTCAGCAAAACATCCAACATTTTATAAAATGTCGGAGGTAAAAGGTCATTTTTCTGTTTGGTAACTGGGGTAAAATACCTAAGTAGCACCACAATGAATGGGATCACTGGGGTGATACATGTCACACACTGACCATTAGTCACACTTAGGTTACATTTGCAAAATTCAAGGGGATTGGGTTTGTTTACCTTATGGGTCATATATTGTGAGACCAATTAAACCCCATTCATTCTTTTTCCACAGCTAACGCACACAGATAGTTTTCTTGGTCTGTTGCCCCCAATTTCCCCAACAAGGCTCTTCCATCACAACCCTCTAATACCCATACAACATGTAGGCAGAGCTGCAGGGGGGTGGGAGGGTAACAACTCATATCCCTCCCCACTTTCCCTCTCTCGGGCAGGGTGATGATCTGTAAAGAGAATCATTAAGACGCAATTTGTGACTGTGACGCACACACACACACACACAGGAACACACACACACACACACACGTTGCCTGGAGAAGGCTATCCATCACCAGCAGGCCCATCCCTCACTGTGAAAAAGATGCAGAGGTTTGCTGCGTGTCTGTCTGACCTGTGACCTCAAAGATGTATGTGTCTGAACAAGCATACACACTCAGAAATACAACAATATGTGGTACGGTGCTGACAAACACCTTCCAGTCCATGAGACAATGTGCCTTTGGGTCCAGGTATGTCCACACCAGGAACACACCCACACGACTGCAGACCAACTGCTCTGTAACTGTTTTGCGTCTCTTTGTGATTGTTTCAGTTCAAATTAAAAACATGTTGCTTCTCTTTGTTTTTTCCTTTTGTGTCTCTCTTGTGGTTGTTTTGCATGTTTACATTGGCATTCTTTGTGGTTATTTTGCCACCCATTACCACTATTTTGCTTGTCTTTGCCATTGTTTGCGTATTGAGTCTTTGTAATGATTTTGCCTTCATGTTAAATGTTTATTCCCAAACAGAGGCTCTGGCCCAGTAACCCTTTGACCCCTCAGGCTATCCAATAACCCACGTTTTGACCCCTAGCAGAGCCCGTCTCCTTTAAAAATGTCCTTGAGAGAGACACTCGAGTTCCTTTTCTGGCCTGCTGCTGTGTGTGACCTCCATCATGAAAGTCACACATATGTAATTTATGCAAAAACACAATTACCCAATTATATTTTTTGCATAATGAGAAGAAAGAATGAAAGAGGGGATATAATGGAGGACTCGTATTGAGGGGAAATAACTCCTGCTTTCTGCTTGTTGACCCTCCTGTCTCTTTGACCATAATAACTCCAGCCCTCATCCAAATAATGAGTAATTGTTGCAGACCTGCTATCAGAGGGGCCTGGGTGTTAACAGGCAGCATTCTTTCCCCTGCCTTTCTTTGATGAAGGGTTCTTCTGCTGGAAATCTAATTCTTCCATCCTGCAGGATGTTTTCATTGTATTTGAGAGCTTTCCCTTAACAACGCCCAGCGCTGGAGCTCGGCAACCTCTTCCACTAGGTTCCTATGGTAACAACCCAGTGTGTGTGTGTGTGTGTGTGTGTGTCTTTGAGATGAGCGATTGTCTATGTTTGTGTGCGTGTGTGTTCATTATGGCAGTGTGGCTTATTTTTACATAATGAATCAATTATCAAGGCTGCAGAGGGAGCTCATTTGAATAATCGCAGACAAAAACGCTCCACACAACATGATTGTACTGAGCATCTTCACATGATCAGTGTTTCCCTTGGAAAAGGTGCAACACTGTCTGTGTGTGTGTGTGTGTGTGTGTGTGTGTGAGGAGAGGGGAGTGTGTATAATGGGACATCCAACTGACATCATTTGTCTGCCAATCTGCCTCCTCCTTCCCAAACCCAGCCTCCATAATTGCCTCACTGAGTAGGACTATGACAGATACAGAGTCTCTATTTTTAAACAGTTCACCGTGTTGGAGAAAGAGTCACACTGCCCCCTGCTGTCCAGTGTTGGTGCACGATTCTGGCTACAGCAAGACTAAAGCTTAATGTAAAGCCATCATGGCATGTCAGTGAACAAGAATCTAATTTTAAAATCACTTTAAGTCTCTTAAACTGCGTATAAGCAGGTGTTTAAGCCTCTGTTGTGATTATTCTTCTCTTTTCAAACTTCTTTTACATTGATAAACTCTTACAAACTAATATGTGATTTTGTTATCTGTCATTTCTGTTTTTAATTAGCAGCGTCTTTTGTAATTAAGATCTAAGGAGGTTAATTAGGACTTATACCTACTGCTAAAAACACTTTTTGGATTGACACCTGCAGCTTTAAGGCCTTGTTATTAATACATGCACAAACAAAAGGAGAGCTTCACCTCAAAAACAAAAGCAAAAGCAATTAAATAACCAGATTTATTTTAAAATTTTCCTTATTTATTAAGAGCACAACAAGGGAAAACTAAGAAATACAGCATTATTATTCTCTGTAGCTCTAATAATGATAAAATTAAACATAATAAAAACATGCTGATTCACATTACTTAAACTGAGCTAAGCAGCAAGTAGCACAACTACACCACCCTGTGGTCTTTAATAGAAGTACATTCATTTACTTTTATTCCACTTTCATATTCACAGGGGTACAGGACGTTTTATATTTAGACTGCGTTCCAGTCTCTTATAGAACAGGAAACTAGATATTGAAGGGCCGACCACTTTTATGCTCGAGTCCTCAACAATGTAAAGAACATCATCGTACATATCTGCAAAATTCGCTTCTTTGCAGATCTGAATTAGTTTGTGTTTCGAATGCTCCCCCTTCTTATAGCAGACTTCATGAACTCTTAATGTCGACTGCTTATCCTCCACCAAAGTCTTCAGCTTTTCCAAGGCCCGTTGGACCCTGAAAGAACCCAGGGAAGGCTGCTTCTCAGTCAAACATATCCGCACAAGGTCGGATCCTTTGGCTTCTTCAACGGATGCATATAGACCGCTCAAGCATCTGTCGTACTCCTTCTTGTCTAGTTTTTCGATGTACCTGAATATGTTGGAGTCGACCCAGATGCATTCACCCTCTGGATCCTCCGAACATCCTGCCGACAGGTCTTCTGTTTCCCCAGCGCTGCTCTTCCAGGACAGAGAGACATCTTTAGGTTTGGTGTTAGTGACTGATGAGGTGCTCTGATACATTCCCTTCAGATAGTTAGAGTCTAAATGAGTGCTTCGTACGGTCTCTGCTGCTGACATCGTGTCTGTTCTGCTGTGTTTTTGTGAAATACCATCTACTTCTGGACCTGATGAGGAAGATCTAATCCCTGCATTCATCTCCTCCCTGGACAGTTGTCTGGTTTTGGCCTTTGCTCCCTCGGTGCTGTATTTTGTGATCAGTTTGAGCCTGGACCCAGCTTTCAGCTCTTCCTCTTCATCAGTGTCTGGGTCACAAAAGCTTTGTACGTTCTGACTGGCAGAGTTGTGAGTTTTTGCATTTGAGAGCAGGCTTTGGACTTCAGCTGCCTCACCTGTGCTCTGTTGGAGTGCTGATAAGCCGTTTGAGGCTGCTGGCTTCAGCTTAGCTTTAGAACCGCTGCAGCTTACAGAGTCGAGAAACTTGTGATGAGATATTACCGTTGGATTAGGAGGAGACTCTCTAAGTGTGATGGTACCAGTTGGGACTGTGGATTTAAGCTGGCTGGCCCTGTGGATGAGGTCCTCTCTCAGGGCCTTGATGGCAGCGAAAGGCCCCTCAATTGTGGCTTTCCTGTCGTGGGACAAAGGCTGGAAACGTATGGACCTGTGAGCTGCTCGCAGACTCTGAATCAACGATGCTTGATCACTGTTGAATAATGAAAGGTCGACCTGAGCCCTGGAGACATAGAAAAACACCTGCAGCACAAGAAACCATCTGAATCAGTACCTTACATCACTGGATATTTGAGTTCTGACGCAGAGGTGAACTTACTGAAGGTGGCGTATTAGCGATGGTCATACTTACATCTCTGGTGAAGGGGAACACGGTGAGAAGGTATTTTTCAGGAAACGTGCTGTCTTCCATGATCTGTTGCTCCTTTCTCGCCACCCTCTCTGCATCTGCCAAGAAACAGTTGTGCTGTGTTCTCCGCCCGTGTAAACATTACAAAGATACTTCATGAACCCATAAAGCCTAATGCCTCTGATGTTCTACCAGTGTATTGTTGGCTCGCTTACGACAAATTAAACCATTTATCAGCTGGGCGTACATTTAAGCGACATTTCATGTAAATAAATATTTGATTTATACTAAGCCTCTCTACATAATGCACAGTATACTGTGGCTGTGTTCGAAACCACAATTTATTCCCATGGGAACCAATTATAGCATATAACAGGAGCTTTGATGCATTCAAAAGCTCACTACTCTGTGGGGCGTTCAATGACTTGTCAGTGTTCCATTTTACAACATAAAGCTGGCAGCTGAAATGAGGGCAGATCTGACATTTTGAAAGTATTTTTCAGAGTATTTGACAGTTGCAGGTCTAGGTTTTTCTAAAATGCACGGGAACCCTGAATTTAATTTGCATCCACTGACGGCAGCGTCTGTTTGCGCCTCTCACAGATCTAATAATCATCCAATCTTCTGAGATACCCATCTGTTGCATGTAAACATTTGTGTTTCTTTAATACAGATATCTGGATATTACACACAAGAAAAATGTTGATACTTTTTATTTGACAGCATAAGATACTGGAACAAAGCCGAGTATATTCTGTTAAACTGATGTTTCACTGTGAACCTCCCTGTGCAGAATGACACACTGTTATTCTGTTGAACCAAACACGTCTGGTGTGTTTTCGTACAGCTGAAACCTCCAGAGTACACACTGTGGACTTTTCAGAGGAGGAGACGTCTTAATTTATGTAGTTGAAATGAGATTTCTTGCAGTATTAGAGATTATGGGTGGATGTGGGAGGAGGATAAATGTGTTTATTGTTAGCATCTAATCTGTTTTGTCCACTAACTACTACTCAAAGCAAAATGTTTGGATCTGTCTAAAAACTTGCCATCTTTGTTATTTCCTGTCATAATCTTTGTTTGAATCAGGACAAAGAGGCACAAGTTAAGAATCAGGTTAAAAATGTTTTATATCTGCAGCAGAGAAAATATTGTTTAAGCCAGAAGGTTAATTAACCTTTAAGGTTTCTGAACTCTTTCAGAACCTCAGTGAGGATTATAAAATGCCCCTTTCAAGGGTGGACATGTTTGATGTTAAGAACACCGGATGTTTAGCACTGTGACTTGAACGCAGCTTGTGTTACTGCTAATAAGACGGATTGAACGCACTCGCACATAAAAACTGCCAGTTTTTGAATGGAGTTTGGTGCATGAACAATAATCTATTTTAGCTTCTTTGCAGCTAACTTAATAAGGAACTACTTGAAACACCAACACGACACATTGTAGCCTGATTAGCATGTGTTCAGCTACAACCTGTCCATTTACCTTCGGCTCGGTCAAAAGTGACGAAGGCGACTCCCCCCATGCTGGTGGGGTAGGTGACCACCTCCACGTCTCCTCCGTGACTTCGCCTGCGGGTCTGGAAATGAATCGTGAGCTTGTCGCCCATCCTGCAGGCGGGCAACACGTCGGGAACACCGGACACAACCACAGTCCTGCTCTCGTCCGACAAATCTCTCTCCATTGCGGCTGCGGACATGAAATAGCGGCTTTACGCGCGTTTTGCATTCACCATAAACCAAACACACCCGTTGCCATACGCACAGTTATCGGTTGAAGTAGTTTCACTTTCACTCTGTGCAGCTCTACATGCAGCAGTGACAGCATCTGTCCACTGTGTGTCTCTGTTTCTCTACACTTGGGATGATGGTTTTACTCAAAATGGAAAATTAATGCAGCTGGAAATGAGGCTACTAAGCAGAGCAAATATCTCTGCAATGCCCTAAAGGCACAGATACAAACTACACGGCAACATTTTCCAAATAGTTGCCTCATTTGTTGCTCCCCCCTCCGTGCACACACACACACACACACACACACACCACCCTGCCACCTAGAAACATCTCACTTTATTCGACCCTGCATCTGCCGACTGTCGACGGTGCTTTAGAGTTTTTAGTTGGGGAAAAATCTCTGTCAACACATGTGGTGCAAACATTTATTAGAGTCAAACAAAAAAAGAAAGAAAGAAAAAGTCACACCAGACACAGAACACCTCTCATGATTCACACACAAGCAAACAAACAACAACAACAACAACAACAAAAAAAAAAGCCAAGTAGAGTGACAAACTCGATTGCATTTTTCTTGTGCATATAAACATTTTAATTAAATATAAAAGAAAGTGGCCTGGCTGAGTGCAACAATCAGGTATGAAGGGTTAAAAGAAAATCCAGGCCCTGTCCAATACCAATCAAATCTCCATCATGATCATCACTTCAGTGCAAATGCAACATTCACCGTGTATAAAAGTGACTTTAAATAATTCAGGTAGTACATCTACTATTCAGTGTTTATTATGTATGGGTGCTGCTGTGTGGTAGATTTCCTAACGAGACACAGATGCTGTTCAGTCCCATGAGTCAACCTGACAGAATAACTGATCACAGTTCAATAAAACGCTTGCTTTGATATGAATTTAAATGCTATAATATTGTCAAATTTTCAACAGTAGGCAAAAAAAAAAAAAAAAAAAAAAACATTCTCGAACTAGAAACGAGTAGATTATGTGTACGTTTCACTTGAAATGGTGCTCGCACTCATACACCTGCTATTAAAATAGCCACAGTGGAGACACTAAAATCTTAGCTTGCAAATAAATCCCCGAACTCTCCGAACACTTTTGAACAACAAGCTAGATTTTTAGAATAGAGGGGGGCCTTGAGTTGAGCTCAGCAGCCACAGACGCATTTTCACAAACCAAACCAAACCAAACCGGTAGGTGGTGCTCAGACCTGTTGGCAAAACAAAAAAACAAAAAAGGAGAAAGCAAACTAAAACAAAACCAAAAAGAAAAAAAAAGTGAACATTCACTCTTCAATAACGTTATACTGTTTTTGATTTGGACAGAGTCTGGGAGACAGTCCAGGCGGAGGCAACAGAGGCAGGTGGTTGGGAATGTGTTCATGTGGCGCTCCTCAGGTGCACCGAGATCTTAGCAGCTATGAGCCGACCTTGTCCGAGTTGCACAGCTCCCCTTTGTGCCTGGTACTAATTCGAAGTTTAAATGTGGCCTGGGGGCTGCTGTGGTGGAGCGCGGTGCTAGGAGCAGCCAATCTGCAGGGGAGCATGGCAAAGACAGAGTATGATGAGGCCAGGTCTCCGCTGGGAGCGTCTCTGGTTGTGTTGCAGAGCCGCCGCTGATGGTCAGACAGCCTCTGGATCAATTCGCCCCCTTTGCAGAGCCCTGCCAGGAGGTGGTGGGAGTCTGTACAGCTGATCCCCTCCGGAGGATCTGTCACTTCCAGGATCTGACTGCTCACTGCAGACACACAGACAGACACTGTGAGCAGCAGAGCCAGTAAATAAAACAACTGTCAAGGGTGAAGACAAAAATCAGACCTGCTCCATCGGGAGGCTTCAATAAACTGCTGCTGTCAGCTTTAAAGCTTTAAGGTGGAGGGACGGTCAAACCTCTTGCAGTATGCTAAAGCAAGATTATATAAAAACCAGAACCTCACCTGAATTTAGAGGTTTTTTATTTTTCAGAAATGCACACATCATCATTTTAACAAGTCTGCCTTTCTTCATTTTTCAAAAATAGGCACCAAGGTGATGCTGAACTTTCCACTGACACGAGGCTGAATAACCCCCCCCCCCCCCCCGATAGTATTCTAGTAGAACTGTTGACAAGAGCACCTAAATACAGCAAAAAAAAATCTCAGCGAGTGCAAAAATACGACGTGATATCTGAAACAATCAGCACATTTCTTCCGACACACACACCGCCGGGGCTGCAGGTAACACTGCCAGGTGTGGATTCTGCCTTGTCTGGAATTTATTCTGCTTACTTTCACAAACGTTCACTCTTCCTCGGCTACAGACCTGCATGTTTTTAGGAATTGCTTATTTTAACTTGCATACAAAACTCCACAGAAAACACTTCATACTATCCTAGAGTACCATTTAGAGAAGAGGTGAAATCAGTCAAAATGTCTGATAAGGTAAAAATGACGGCTGTTAACTCGAGGTCCCCTAAACTCAAGCCTCCCTCTGGACTTCCTATTACCTGCTTCACCTACACTGAGATCTGAAGACAGTGATTTTCTGCTGGCCTTCCTCCCATGACCGCCACGCCAAACCCCCATTGGACCCTGAGGAGACAAAGAAAACATTAATTTGTAAAAGCTGGATGAACTTTTTTTGATGCATTTATTAAATTTTGATTTAAAAAATACCAAAAAAATAAAAAAATAAAATGCTGACCTGGTGTTTGGCCACCATGGGGGCAGTGTGAATCAGCGGAGGTCTGATTGAGGGTTTGTACTGCAGAGGTTGGCCCAGTAGAGAGTAGTGTGCTTCACCTGGACGTCGCAACCAAAACACAAAGTTAGAAGAAATCCTAAACAGAACATCTTATTCGCAAATAGATTATTCCTGTTCATATAACATTTAATAATAATTATAATAGTAATGATTTAACAGCCACACAGTAGCATCATGTCCTAAGAAAGTAGTTAAGCAGTAGGATAGTTTGTTACATAGTTTACATTATATAAACCTTAAATAAAAAAATATTTATCTCTAGTTTACTAGTTTGCAGGCGTCTTGATAGAAAAATTCTGTAAAATAAGCAATATCCTAACAAGCTAAATATGAATGAGCTAAATCGAATTCGAAATATTTTGTTATGTTTAGTTAGCTGCTGTTAATGTGGCAGACGTCAGCTAAATACCTATGTACAGAGAAAGCTAAGATGTGCAAATTAAATAAAACATTTCATTAAGGTTCAGGGAACAAACTAAAACTGTAATTTAACTAGTTAAACATTTGTTTACTGTTGGTTAACCAGCAACAAACTAGGATTTTCGTATTCCCCTAATGGCAGATAATCTTTCACACATTTCACAGCAGAAAGTTCAGGGAAGTTAAACTACAAGTTATTAATGTACAACTATTTCAATATTAGCAAATAAACAAATTATGACAGGTCCTGTGACCATTTGGCTCCTGCACAAACTAATTTTTCACTGTTTAAAATGTCCCGTTGCAAACTTAGGATTAATGCACAAAAGTTATTTTGATTTCGCTGCCATGTTGGAAAGCGTTTCTTCTCTATAACACTAGTGTGTAAGTGAGCAACCACACATTGTCCATGTGTTGCTGACCTTGTCCATTGTGGCAGAAGGATGTAGGGAGCTGCGGGTGGTGGTGCGGGTGGTGGGCCATGACAGGGATGGGTGGGATGCCTGATGGGAGGCCCTTGACGGAAGGAGGCTGGCCTGGCGAGGGAGTGAGCGCCGGAGACGAGGGCAGGCTGCTCTACACACAACACACCAATGGTGCAGTAATTCATTCAGAGAAAGAAAGGAAAAGAAAAAAGCAACCTTGGCTTTATCTTCCTTCCACAAAGTCATTTTGTCGTTCAAGTTGCTGCTTTAATGTACCATTCTTACCACATTAGTGCCCCTAATGTACCATTACACCCTAATGCGGAGGACTATTTTCTCCTCATTTTCAGGTTACAGCAGCGTCAACTTAATTTGCAGAGACTATTTACTACAACATTTAACCTGCCTGGAGCTGCAGGGAAGGTGGTTTTGGCTAAAGGGGACAATTTTGATGTCACTGTCAGACTGAGACAACCAGACTAAATTGGCTTTCCAATTGCTTTCGTGTGACGGTTTTAACTTTGAGACATACACTGTATTTTCCTATGTAGCAAACACAACTTGAGTAGATTCATAATTTAAAATTATTTGGAAATTACTGTTGTGAACTTCAAACCTCTAGGCTACTGAGCTAATTACATGTTTTCAACCTCAATGAGGCTTTTAAAAAGGTTATGGAAACCAGATTCACACAAATTACTTTACCAACGACTTCTCCTAATCAATGCACTTGGGTAGTGTTTGTACCTGGGTGTTGTCAACAGGCACAGTGAGCTCCGCAGGCCTGTGGCTACGCTGGTGTTCAGGGCCTGGGTGTTTGTGGCTAGGCGGTTTCCGCTGGCACGGGGAGGGGGCCCGGGGCTGCTGGCAGGGGGGCGCTGTCATTTGCAGCATCACCATGCCGCTGCCAGGCGCCGGTGGCAACAACCCTGCACACACACACACACACACACACACACACACACACACACACACACACACACACACACACACACACACACACACACACACACACACACACACACACACACACACACACACACACACACACACACACACACAAAGACATTTAAAAAAAGGCCGAAACACAATGTTAGTATAGGGTTACGCTTGATAGGAGGCAAATCGGGTCAGTAAAGCTGTTTAATTCATCACATAAACTCATCATTGAAGTATCCGAGTAAACTGACAGACTAAATGAGTTTTCCCCAAATGTCGTCTTCAGCACTTTTGTTCAGCTACACACCTCATCAGTGAAAACGCCGCTCTCACACTGTTAGCTGCTGAACAATTAGGGTTTAAATGCCCTGATTATAAGGCCACGTCTGTAGTGGCAATAACCGAGTCCATTCTCTATTCCTGCTAAATCCTCTGATAATCCAGAGGATCCAATTATCTAATTAGTTTCTGACACAGTGATATATGCCAACATGACTGATCTGCAAAATATATCTAATTAATTATTGTTTACATAAAGCTTGCATTAGGTGGAAATCATATAGCTAGCTTTGCTCAGCCGACGCTCATGTTGATTTATGAAGTAATAAATAATAACAGTAGCAAGGACAATGGATATTTGGACTTAATCTGCAGATTATTTCTGGCCCCAGCCTAGCCAATTAAAATGTTTACTGGTGACGCTGTAGGTAGGGCCGCAGTGAGACCTTCATCTGACATCATTACTGACGGCCTGGAAATGACGACTCTGTCCATTGCTCTCTCTTAATAATCAGACATGAATAATAAAGGTCATTAGTAAGGAGTCTACCCCACCTGGGGCCTCAACGGCAATTCTGTGAGCCCTCAAAAGGCAATAGATGAAAAGAAAGGTTACGCTGTTTTGTAAAGCATTAGTCAATTTTATTTATGCTATTTTATGCACCCCACTTTATTACTTTCATTAATATAGCTCTCATTTTACCTAAATATCTGTTATGAACTAAGCTCAGCCTATTTTATGTTACTGCAGTTACCAGAGCATGACCAGTAACAGACTGTTATTATTATGATAAAGTGATACGAGTTGTTTGTGTTTGAGAAGGAAACTGTAATGGGAAATGTCATAGACACACATTTCACACACTGAACTAAATAAAATGCTCACTTTTTCTGCCACTTCAAAGCAAATTTCAAAAGATAAACGGATAATATGAAACTCTAGATGTCCTTGAAACAACATGGTAAGTGTTTTTTTTCTGCTCTCAGACTAGTTGAGTTATTCACTCATTGATTTTATCATTTATATTACAACAAAAAACACTTGTGAAAGGTGGAAAAAAAACTGTTACCTTAAATATACTGCAGCAGATTCAAACTATATGAAAACACTGTACATTCCAATATAATCAGCACTGTGAGATGCTAACACCTTCATCTGGGGAGTCATGACATTGGTGATTTCCTACATTAGGAGTTTTTTCACTAAAACAAACAAAATGTTGAGGACATTTTCATCTATATAAGATCTGCTGGACCTACTGGAGGTTTAATCTTAATCCAGCTCTAGTTGGGAAGAAGGGGACGACGTGAAAATAATTTTCACTTATCAAAACGCCAGGAAGCCGCCATCACCACGCCTCACTCTTTCTCATTTTCAAAAACCGGAGTGTAAATCTAATCATGATTCTGACACAATACAATGGCAAAGTAAACCCAGGGAAGATTATTTCATTATGAAGGGCGAGCCGAAGTTATGAAGGAACACACTCAGTTATTGACACTAAGAGATGGGGGAAAATAAAAAATGTCAGAGCGCTGGCTGTTTTAGGGAGTCTCCCAGGCGGCTAATGTCAGAGACTAAAGTGAAAAATACCCATTTACTGTGTGAGCGTACTGTAGATCAGTGTGTGTCTCAATCTGGTTTAGCGGTGAGCGTACCGGCAAAGTGTTGGCCTGGGTGCTGCTGGGAGATACAGGTGGACGAGGTCTGAGGAAACTGGAGCTGCTCCATCATGGGGGTGGGCAGGAAACTCACTGTAGAACTGTGAATGAAACACACACAAAGTATTCTTTATGAGGGTCTCTGCAGTGGTCCTCAAATATGAGAATGTGATGCTTCCATTTTGTTTTACATCACAGTAAATATTTTGGATTTTGAACTGTTGGTTAGCCAGTTTTCTGTTGCATAAACAGATAATTAATTAAAAAAAGCATGTGCGGATTAATCAAAAACATATTAGCAGCTAAAAACTGATGAATCATTACAAAAAAATAAAATAGAATGCTGCTAAATGTGTCAAAATAAGTTGGTTCTGCTACTCTCAAACCCAAAAAAGAAGAAGTCTAAAGTTATGCTCACACCTAAGTAGGTCTTTAAAGTGATCACATAAAAACCACCTCTAAACCTATACAGACGCAAATCTCCAAGAGCTCTGAGATCCTAACGCTGCAGCAGAGGTATTAAAGTTGTCCATCTGCAAAGTAGGTGCTCTGCTCTGTAAGGAACCTGCCTGCGGGGAATCATGTGCAGCTGGTGAAAAAGCAGACTGCAGGTGGACACTCAGTCCTCGTGGGAGAAGAATGAGCTGTTCGTACGCTGCCACATAAATCATTTCCACACTCACTGCCCTACTAAAGCAGCCTCATTTTACAGCTGGGACAATGAGAAAGTGACCTCTCCTTGCATGTGCATGTATCTTTGCATTATTCTTCTCCAGGTGATGACTGCGTACATGTCTGTGCTCATGTCTGGTGTTTGTTATGTGTACGTGCACAGTGGTCCCAGCAGGGTTTCACTCAGCAGCATCCAGATTGATTTGGTCCATGGAGGTAGAAACTAATTACATGTTTTGCTTTCTGTGAACTAGTTCTATCAATCAGTTATAATGAGAGGGACCACGGCGGCTCCACACTACTCCACATCAGCAGTAGTAGAGGAAAATGACTACAGCTCTTTGAGAGGGTGTCAGAGTAGACATTCATCAGCTAGACGCAGTTCACCAAAAGCACCATGGTAATAACTTCATTTTTTCTCCCTACAGTGAACACAGATGACCTTCGCACTCAGCTTCTTTGGGGGATTCACTCATCAGGCTCGTTAGGTCTATAAATAAGAGGCACCTTCAGCATAAAGTACCTGCAAATCGGTTTCTGGGACAAAAAACATCTATAGCTAAGCCAATAATTCAATCTTAACCTAAATCTGATTAAAACATCCTCAGCTATGAGAAACTGGGATAATAGGATGAGCATAAATCGGACCTTTAGCTGGGTTGATGAAGGAATCATGTTGATACAAAAACAGAAAATACCACCTTAAACTACATATACTACATAAGTATTCATATGCGTAAAACTGTTGTCTTCAGTAACACAACTGAATAATTTCTCAATGACTAAAGGCCCCTAAATGATTTACAAGGCTCAGTATTTCTCTGCAACGGTGGACATTCATTAAAAAAACACAACATATTTTTAATTTGACTGACTTTGTTAGTTGTTCTCCCTGAACAAGCTCTTCTTCTTCTTGTAATTATTAGTGTAACACCAGAATGAGAGAAGTATGTTGGTGTTAAATCTCAGGTCGTACCTCATGGTGGTGTGCTGGTTAGGGGGGAGCAGGCTGTAGCAGGGCTGCATGCCAGCAACAGCCACTGCCCCCTGTCCTGGCTGGCAGGACACAAACACTGGCGGCTGGTAGTTCTGCTGTGGCACAGAAACCTGCTACAGAGGGGAAAAAAGATTAGAAAACAGAAGGTAAAACCTCGAAATCCAACAAATAAACACTGAGAACTGTCTTTACTAGCTAAATACAGAACATTTAGATAAGTGATGTTTGCCAAATACATAAAATGCAAAAAGATTTTTATTTTGCCGCTTTGCCTTTTTCTGTGTCTGCACTTGCAAAAAACAGCTGAATTTTGTATTGATTTGTGTATTACTGGTTAGACATTTTAATATCTACACCTTCCATAATCTTAAGGACAAATACCTCAAAAGTCAACACTGGTATTTTCCATTCATATTAAGCTTATAATGTTTTTTTGTAGTTTCTGCTCCTTGAAAATGACAATGGCTTTAAGGACAGAACATTTAATTCAGAACAAAATTAACTTTTACTATTTTCAGACTGATATTAATAATCTATCTGACGCTCATAAGTAAAGCTCGCGGAAGCATCTCCTTATCACCAAAATACCTGATAAGACTGCATTGGAGGGTACTGGACCATCATGCCTTGCATCTGGTTGCCCATATTGCTTTGCTGGTTGCCAGTGAGAGCGAGGTTGGGTGTTGGCTGCACGCCCACTACGGTCTGGTAGCTGGACGCAGGGTTTGGCATCACGGCTTGGTGCACTGGGGCAAAATGAGAAAGGCACAAAACTGTGACGGAATGAAAAGAAACTCCTGATAGGAACATGGTGATAATAATACTACATAAAAACACTGCAATTAATATTCATGGTTCATCTGCAACACACTAACAGCTTTAAGAGAGGGGCTTAGTTTTTAGGATTTTATGGTGGTTATTATGTGAAATTTGCCTTTTAGAACAATCACAATTGAGAAAAACTAAAGCAACAACAGACAAAGCAGCAGACTGAACTATTTTGAAAGTCAGGACTCGACTTGGGGAGCCGAGCTGCTGCGGTCATGCAGGTTTGAGCTACTTGTAATAAACGAGAAAGTCAATATATTTGATTTAGCCTGTGGTGGCCTGAACCTAAAACCTGAGCGGGCAAGCCACTCCTCAGCTGGGGGAAGAAAAAACCTTCCTCTTCAATGAATGATTAAGTTCAGGGGGTGAACAGAAAATGGGATCACATTTCTACAGTACTTGTTAAAAACCCATTTAGAGAGTCCAAAGAAAATGACACACAAAAGACGATACAAAGTCACGTAGAGCCGGCCATTTTACAAAGGGTCTAAAATGGCGGTGCTTATTCCTAACTGGGTGTGGGTGGGGGGGGGGGGGGGGCAGACACCTAAATGTCAAGGTGACAAAAAGAGACATTTGAAAATACTGTCCCTTGTGACACACACGTGGTAATCCAAGTGACAAAGGAGAGGACGTCCTTTTGTGAAGGTGTCTTTACAGTCTGCCACCCTGGGAGAAGAGGAACTAGACAATGAAAGTGCTCCACCAGGAACAGAGGGGCGAGGACTATTTTTATCCACCCTCGCCTCCCACCTTCACTTACAAGCCAAGCATGAAATGACCAGAATATCAAATGCACATGATTTTATTCCATTTCAGCAGGCAGCAGATGAGGGACGACTGTGACTTCTTTACTTAGAAAATTCCTTCAGAGGTTGATCATGACCGGACAGCTGACCGTTCCGTTTTGTGCAGCTCCTGTAATAAAGTCATCCACTGAGGACAGGCGAAGAACAAATTTAGGGGAGTTTCTGCCTTTCATACACATTCCATCCTCTACTAAAAGCTAGTTTTACAGTTGCTCCTTCACCATAGTGATTAGTGTTTGTTGAATGTCTGGCCATGGTGAGGAGTGAGGGGCTGAAAAAGAGACCGGTTCACTGTGAGATTCATAGAGGCCTCTCAGACAGCGTCCCGGCCCCGCATCCCGCCTCTCAGACTCGAATAGCTTTCTTCGTATTGTATTAATCCTTTAGAGTTAGACCAAATGATCAACCAAGATTATTTTTGGAATTACCACATATATCAGTCTCAGAGTGAATTAACAAGTTGTCTCAGGATTTAAAGTGTTGGTAATGTTGCTTTAATCACAAGTACAGTTCACCAGTGATGTCTAGTTGGCTATCATGAGGATTTCTGCTCAATTTCTACAATAATAATAATCATCATGCAGAAGTACCAAGAAACTATAAAAAATGCTCGTTAGAATAGAAAGTCTATGAAAACACAATTTGAATATTTGGGTATAAAGATAAATATATTGTTTAATTATCACATATGATGAAGTTTTAGCATTTTTGCTCGAGAATGACGAAATGAAATAATAAAATAATTGATTATATAATAATAAACAAAATGTTCTTTAATCCTCAAAAGAATATATTCTTTTATTGTACTTCATTTTGTGGAGTAATTAGGTTACAGTTGAATGGAACATTTTAATAACCTCTAGCACCTTTTGGAGTAAAGCGTACTAAAGACAAAGCCTTCAGTCCTTTCACGTATATTATGAGATGCTTTCCCAGAATGACCATGACTGACACTGAAGCTCTATGGTGGAGGTGGTGGTGGCTGTCTGATGCAAGACAGTGGCAACATGCACAGGTTTCTCTGTGGACACCGACTGAGCCATCTGAGAATTTCCACTGATAACTTATTTATTTTGTGCAGTCCATGCTGCAGCATATTCACCTTAAGATGGGCTTATATGTGATTTTTAAAATGAATATAAAAACAGAAGGGAACAAGGAGCTGAAGTCATTCTTTGCCCTGTTTCCCTGAGAAATAATTGCTGTCCTTTGCCTTTGTAGGTCAGCTTCATTTGTCCGCTGTCTATTCCCCAGGTCCCCAGCAGGGAAGCTGCATTTGTAGCCTACAGATGACAGAATAGTGCCGCAGCCACTTACAGAGATGTGTGCGCCTGTGCAAGTGTACAAGTAACAGCTGTACCAAGATTACGTGCGTGTGTGTGTGTGCGTGTGTGTGTGTGAGAGAGAGAGAGACTGAACAGGAGCTAACAATCTAAACTCCTGTGGTGAAGGAAAAAAAAAAAGATTGAAAGAATAATCAAGTGGATGACTCCCGGGGAGACATCTGAACTCGCAAAAACAAACAGAAAGGAAGGGAGAAATATGTGTCCTTCACTAGAGTTGTTGGACTGCAAGTCCCTTGTGAAGAAATAAACAAGAACAACAACAAAATACTGTTTGAGAGCTCTTCAGTGGGAAGTTCACAAAATTCACTGACACAGCAGCAAGGCTGAGATTTGCTCTTGACAACTGGAAAACTACTTATTAAACGATGTTTGATCTGTGTTTAGATCATTCAGTTGTAGCTTTGGTTTAATCACAGTAAAATGAGAAACTGAAACTGGAGAAATTAAAAGAAGCTGACATTTTTTGGATCCAGGTGTGTTTAAGTTGAGTCCAATATTTGACATTTGTAAAAAAAAAACAAAAAACAAACAAAACATTTAAAATTCGCCATAATGACAATTACTTGTGTGAAAAGTGAAAACAATCTGGAGTAAATCCTAGTCACCATGAAACCTTCATAAAAAGGCTGGTTGTACCTTGTTGATGGGGCAGGTTTTGGTTCTGAGGGCAGTTATAGGGCAGCGCGTTGACAGGGGCCCGGTAGTGCTGCTGCTGCTGGCTGGAGCAGTGCGAGTGGTGGGCTGAAGAGCAGTAACACGTGGACATCTGTAAGAGAAACGCAGCACAAATTCAGGAACGGTGAAACAACTGCGTGAGTAACTCATGGTGACAAATGGAAATAATTAATATTTACAGCCTGCACTATATTAGATGTTCGCACCTGCTGAACAGGCTGCTGGATGTACGTGTGCTGCTGGAGTAAGGGCTGGTTCAGTGTGGAGCCAGGAAAAGCAGCAGGGCCTGGGGTGGAGCTGGGATATGCAGAGTTGGGGCCTGTGAGCGGGACAGGCTGGCCTTGCAGCACCCCTGGGTGTCCTCCTGATGGGCCTGCCACAACATAGCTAGCAACCTGCTGTGGAGGAGCTCCCTGCAGCACCATAGGAGAGGGGTGGTGGTGGTGGTATACAGTTGGATAATGGCGGGCATCTGAAACTGAAGCTCCACTCTCACTGGGCGGCTGCTGCGTCAGGGTCATGTGACTGAACTGGGTGTTGAGGGCATCAGGCTAGACAGATAATTCAGTGTTTAATCTTTGATACCATAAATCACATGCAACAACAAACACCACAAAGTACAATTAAATATAAAGCAACAATCAGAACTTGAGTCACGGTATGATTATGCCTATTAATCCTCATCAGACTACCAATCAAAACAGTTCAACCGACTTTCACTTGAAGGTTTAGAAAAATAGAGTTTAAATCTGACCCAGGTCTGCAGAGACCAGCTAACTCTGAAGTGAACTATTTAACTGTTTCACCAGGACATACCAGTCCAGGGCATTTCTGACATGTTGTTGGAAAAGTAGTGTTTTTAGTCATGGTTTATTCAGCGCTAACATCTGGTGATGAATTAAATATTAATGGAACTTTCCACCGGCATAATTAGCCACAGAGGCATGTCTTTCACTAAAACCAGGTCAAAAATGAGGTTAAGTGAATGCATGATCTATATATATATACATATATATATATGTGTGTGTGTGTAATGGCTCCGGCTGGATTTAGGTACACCTTTTCACCTAAAAAAAAAAAAAAGGCTCAAAGAAAAGTTGATTGTGGGAATAATAAGGTCTGACTTGAAGCTAAACAGACCTTTCTGAGCCAGATCACCAACAATGCAGACCAAAGAAGTGAATATACTGAATGTGGTTATTAATTCAACAATTTAAAAACCTCTTGTGGCAGTAAGAAATATAAAATAATTTATTATTACAGGAACTCAGTAACAGGCACACAGATACAGTCTAAAGAGAAACCAGAGCTCAGAACATTTCTCTAGTACAACACAACCTTTCTGGAAATCTAGCGCCACGGTGTAATTTATTAATTTATAATAGTCTAGAAATAAACTCTTCATTAGCCAGGTCTGACAGGAGACGGAGTGGGGAAAGAATATTAAAATGGAAGAAACAAGTGCTGTACCACAGTGTACTGTTGGTTAGGACAGACGGGCAGGAACTGAGAAGGAGGAAGAGGAGGAGGAAGAGGATAAGAGACCATTGGGTTGTGGACAGGCTCAGATGACGGCTGGAGAGGAGGACAGATCGGCTGAGGAGGGAAGGGAAGAAGAGATGGACAGAAGGAAAAGGAGATGAGACATGACAAAGGTTGCTAGTAAAATGAGGAATGCTTTAACTGACCATTGGCTAAATTTTTTTTCATTTTTTTAAATAAAGGATCCTTAATTTCAGACATTTATAGCGAAAATCCGTGTATTTTACAGGCTTAAGTAATGATAGATACAGACAGAGTTTATCATTATCTAGCTAATCTGTGAGTTGGTTGAAAATGTCTTCAGCTGTTATCTTTCTGGATCATTTGTTTTATATGAGAAACCCAAAATGGTCTCTGTTATGCACTTGTAGTCGTGCAGAGGAGTTAAAGTAACATTAAAGGGAAATAATAATTGAAATAATAAAGTGAAAGTACCTTAAAATGGAACTTGAGTAAATATACCACTGACAGCTACAGTTAAATCACATGTAGTTACAGGCAAAAATCAGCATCCACAGCAGTTCATAAACAGCTGGAGCTCATTTTTTCCTGCTAACATTAGCCTCTCTGCTATCTCTAGGACTCTCACACAGTGAATGTCCTATCACAAACATGATATTCATTAATTTAAAGATGTAAACTAATTCAGTATTCATGTACAAATAACTGATGTAGGTAAGAAGCTTCTATCTGGACATGCTAACAATTATAGCAGAACACATTTTAATACTTTTGCCAGTATCGCTGTTACTATAACCCCATGCACATTGCTTAAGCGTTGTGGGGAAATGCAACGTTTGACAGGCTTGCTGCAGTTATAGTAGGAGGTAACAGGAGTTAACAGTGAGAGTTGTACTGTGTATAACTCCTTCTATTCTACTATGAGCTCCCATTTCAACACTACAATGTAATGAGGTTAAGAAAAGGTCAGGACAAACCCCTCTTCAGTCCTTATTTGAAGTAAATATGAATGAGAAAAATAGCTAAAAAAAACTGACCTGGGTGTGGAGATGATTGGTTGGCTGTTGCTGACTTGTTCCAGAGATTGGCTGCTGTGTGGTTTTCCCCTGCTGTGGGTTCCTGCCAGCAGCGGGGACGATGCTGGCTGGGTTATAAACTACAGCGCTGCCATCAGGATGGATGAAAGGCTTGCCTGTCAAATTAAATTCATAAGAGACTAAAAACCATGGTGATGTGAACTGTACACACACTAATAATTCAGCATTATACAAGAGAAAACACTTGAATTATGCTCCTTGTGACAGGGAAGGACAAACCCAAACACGGTCCCGGAGAGTCAACAGGAATTAACAACCTTGGCAGCATTTTGTAGTTTGCAGCCCAAAAGTGCACAACTGTGTGTTAGGCCCATGATGAATATTTACTGATTTCTCCCATCTGTTTGATGCATTTTGATCAGCATGCTTTGGTCTGACAAACCGAGTATAGCCCCATGCCAACCTGTAATTCTGTCCCAGAGTCATAAATATTTATTAGGAGACCAGGAAATTACAGAACGAGGAACTCTGTTTTGGGACTGTGTTCTTTGATTTAATGCATTAGATTTACACTGGGTCAAAAACCTTGAACATTTCTTATTAATTTAATCTTCTATTATGGTTACTTATTGAAAAGGGGCTTTTAAATACAAACTAGCTTCTCATGTTCACCTGTATGTGGGTTAACCAGAACAGTGCCAGGTGGTATCCCTGAGGCTTCCAATGGCACCACATAATAGTTTGTAGTGTCTGTAGCTGGTGGTGGCTGTGGTGGGATGTTCTTGAGCATCTCAGGGTGTCCAGTGCCTTTAGTGTCAGCAGCCGGGTGGATTAAGGGCACGCTGGGGATGTTGGACCGGGACGAGGCAGAAACTGGGAGAGGCAGCTGGGGACGGGATAGCGAGCTGGATGAAGAACCGACACTACTACACGATTCTGAACCTGGGGAAAAGCAGAAAGAAGTGATTATTATCTCCTTTCTCAATTTTCCAGAATGACTTTAACACAGTCTCTGAACGGAGAAGAATGAACCTGCTACTTTCTGATTTTTACATGCATGGAAAAAGCTGGTGGTGATAATGACGCAGGGGAGAAAATTCACAGTTGTGCCTCTTGCTAATAACACAAGCTCTCTTGTGGCTGCTTTGCATTTTGGTGTCTGGAGGCAGCTGTTGATGGAGTCACTGGTGTCTGTGCACGCCTTTACTTTAAATGTGATGCAGACAACGATGGAAGGAGAATTCAATTCCCACACTATGCAGAGTTTGACACTAGAAAGGTGTTGTTATATTTATCTGCTAAAGGAAGGACTTCAGCATTAAATCACATTAAAACTCAGTTTAGCAGGTCGGTCAATGTCCAACATCTGTATGCATGAAACATGAAGTCTCTGGTGTACACAGACTAAGAATGGATTTTTCAGTGAGGCAGGAGATATAATGGTGTGATGTCTACAATACAATAAGAGCATATTCATAGACTGATTTTTTTATTAATAAAAAAGTTGAATATATATGTTTTTCTTAAGGTATTTTATGCTAAATCAAATGATTAGACAAATTATTATTCAAAGAGATGCCTTTAAGTGTCTGGAGGATTTTTTCGAGAAAGAATCTTCATGTCCTAACTGCAGCTAATGAGCAAATGTAGTTGTATAAATGTTAAGAAAAACAAAATCCTCCATTAATGCCTGTAGAGTTTGGAGAAATTGTAGGATCTCAAGCAGACTGTTGCAAGGAAAGGTTACTTGAGGGCTGAGAAGATGGCAAAATGCAAGAGAACATGGCAGCACAGGCAAGATGTCTCCTTGACTTATGCTCCCAAAACACAAAGTGAGGGCAGCCAGCCCCTTCAAAAACAACTTAAAGAACCACTCAGGCAAGAAGCTGCTGCTGCCTCACAAAACACACACACACACACACAGAAAAAAAAGAAAGAAACAGGAGATTGGAAAACAACAGAAAAATGCTAGAAAGCAACAGTGGTGATGACCAAAGGGTAGGGGGCACCTAAGGATTTTTATAGTGAGGAACTTCCATCCTGTGCGTATGTTACAGTGCAATCATATTATATTCTATATATATCAGTTGGGGGGCAGCCCCTAACATCACCTCTGTGAGATGTGTGGCACTTCCCAGCGCTTGGACTTTTACATCCTACAGTAACTCCACAGTAATTAGTTGTGTCAGCTGTCCAGCTTGAAGGCGGCTCCCAGACTTTATCGACCACAGCAGGACAACAAACATTTGTTCTGATAAGAACTCAGTTGCCCTGAACGCAATTATGCTTAAACCTCGATGCAAAATGAGTATTTCGGCACCATCTAATCAGTGAAACTTTTCCCTTTTCTTTCTGTAACAGAAAGTTTCCTCTCCCTTGTTTCAATGACTGAATTAATGAACAAGAAATCCCTTCATCTACATTCAGAGTTTTCTTTCACAAGGTAATATTAGGACAAGAGCCATAAATTAACTGAATCTGATCCAGAATGGCTCACCAAGGTATTTTTGAGTGATTTCATTTAAAACAAGAAAATGTGTTTAGCATTTAACAGCTAGTTCAGCTAGTTCATTCAGCTCTACTCCATCTGCCTCCATCCCAGCCGTTTTTCTCTTGCCTGTTTTGGAGAGCCTCCCGGTGCTCTTGCTGCTGGCTGTGCTGTCCCCTCGGATGAGGCCTGGGGAAATACCGCTGAAGCTGCTGGCCTTAGTCATGGCGGGCCGTGGGGCGAGCCGGTTGGAGCTGTCCGAGCTGTCGGTGCTGCTCCATGGCCGAGGCTCGCCATGCCGTGGCAGCGTTTCTGTCTCCGAGCTGCTCTGCCGGCTGGCACCTGACCGGCTGGCCCGTAACCTGAACAAAAGAGTATTTATTTACAAAAAAATAAAACTGTATGGTAAACATTTAAAACATTTAAATGAATACTAAAGACTGTGAATTGACAAAGGAATAACGATTTTTTGGCCACCAAATTGCACAGGCAGGGAAAAACACTGAACAAAAACTTTAAAAACAAAGATGCATTTTTATTAGGCAATTCATGACATCTTCAATGTGGCCTATAGACATCTTTGAAGCAAGACTGCATCTTCTTCCAGTAAACATTACATTAATTCTGATCAAAAAAGATGACTTAAAAAAAAAAAAGATTTCATGGTTTAATTGGTGAGCTTTGGCCTGAACAGCCTGTCTCACATGACGATGCCTGGGCTGAAAATCCTATTTAAGAGAAGCTCTTTTGAGCATCACAAACAAATCCTCAGATCAGCTCTCCTGTTTCAAACGAGCTGATTAAGACAGACGGCGATTCAAAGGGTTGGAAGCTGTCCTGCCTGCGGTTCAGTCTGTGAAAGGAGCTGAATAATGTGTGGCGGGGGTGGTCCTACCTGAACATTTGCCGCCTCTGTTGGGTGCTCATGCATGCATCTTCATCCTGAGCACTGAAGGGAGGAGAGAGGTATTACAGAACAGGCACTGACAAAATGAGATATCCACCATTTTTAAAACATGACAGAGCTGACTCTAATTGCTGCTCTGAAAGGAAAACTATAAAAGTGACTGAAAATCATTTAAAGTGAAAAGCGTTATGCTTTAAAAGGATTATATTAGCTTTATCTTGGCCAATTAACTGTCAATTCATCATCACACAGCTTTTTGGAACAATATTATTACTCAAAGTCAGTGGTATTGGACTTAATGCAACTGCTTACCTTCTATCTAGTATGTAGTGATCTTCCTTTGGGGGAAAAAGAAAATTACAGTCAGTTACAATGGTACAGATCATTTGTAGCATAGTCCTTATTTTCTTGTTGTCTTCAACATATCTCTTTGTATCTGAGCTGTGCTGAAAGCTGTGTCTCTCTCTCTCTCTCTCTCTCTGTCTCCCCCTCTCCATATAACAAAAAAAAAAAAAAATCTTCATGTCCTTCCAATTTCACTGTACGCTGTCAGTCATTAAACATCATATTAAATTTGATGTTGCACTGACATGTGTTTGGACCTGATTATGTCTACTTGCCGGCCTAGTTATGAATTTGACTTCTCCACAATGATGTAGCTCCAAATCAGTGCGACCCCCCTCTATAAATTCATAAATCCAGCAGTGGTAAGTGGTAGCAAGAAATCTACCAAATTTGCACATGAATAGGAACGACACAAAGATTTGTGCAACATGGCTCCCCACATCCCCCACCCCCCACCCTGCCTACACAAACAGCTCTCACATCATGTGCAAATATCCTTTCTCTGGCTCGCTGGTACTCCTCCTCCCTCTCCTCCATCGATTTGCTCCTCTTGTCAGCTTTCAAACGCATTCGAATCTGGCAAGGACACAACACACATACACACAAGCAGAGACACACAGGCTGCTTTAGCTGCTATGTCAGGGATGCCAGATTGTCCCACTCTTACCAACATGTCAGAAATTAAAGTGACAGCTTGGTGAAAGAAAGACAGAAAAAAAAAAAAAAAAAAAAAAAAAACGCCTACCGTGCTCTCTTCGCGATCAAAGCTGGAGTTGTCTCGTTTGAGAATGTAGCGTTTCTGAAAATCGTCCGCCCTGTCATCCTTGATGTGCTCTGAGAATTTCTGATCAGGTCTGTCGGTGGGGGAATTCACAAGAGTTTTAGAGGCAGCTTAATTTCAGGCAGATGCTGACAACAGCATATGTTACGAGCAGGGCAGGGAATCAACTTAACTGTCCACTGATTGGAACCATTTATGGATGAAATACCCTCATCACCAGTTACCACAGGAAGTGACAGTGTTGTACAATAGGAGGTCCACTGAGCGACTGAACAACAATCTATATATAATTTAAAATCTAAACATTGATTTCACTCAAAATAAAGTCAAGACACTCACATTCTAGTGTTGGTGGTTTTGTTGATCACCACTGACTTTCCACTGGGGTCCACATTGTGGTCCATGCCAAAGTAGGCTGCCACTCGGTGTAACAGCATCCTATGGTAGGACGTCATAGGTGGGAACTTTCTCTTTTGGCTTCTGTAGCGAGATAGAAATGTGGTTAATGGTCTAAAGTTTTAGATTGATACACTGGAGGAAAAATAACACTATTCACAATCCCAGTGTGAAATGAAGATAAAATGCCTGTTTCATCTGGGAGAAGTCCTGTTTTTTTTTAACCTTGTAAGGAATAAACTACTCTTCAGTCTGTTTTGAAAATGTTTCAAAGTACTTCTGACTTCGCTGGAAGAGGGCTTTTGAGCCCACACTAACTCTATGCAAACATAACCGCATTAATGATAGCGATTCGGTCTGAATTTTCTGTACTTATAAAGACACAAAATGGAGACTTAGATGACCAAAGCTGCAGAGTCTACAGAGACGTCAAAACAGAAAGAGCTGGGACAATGAACAGATGTTCATCTTAATTGTGTGACATCAATCACAGAACATCTGAAAGACTAAGGATCCTTATGTGTTCCTATTCTAGAGCGCTCTATTATCTCAAAACAACTTATTATGTAAAATATTCTCGATGTAAGAGTTTCCAGGTTTTCATTCACATCAAAAACTAAAGCAGCTGCGTTCTCTGATCAGATTTTCTTATGTGGTTGAATGTGTTTGAGAGACACCAGGTGCTGTGGCGTTTAGTCAGGATAAGAACCTGAAAAGAAACCTACTTGATAACATCTTAATGAATATTTCTTACTCATTATTGCTGATGAAGTCCAAGATGTCCTGTTCCAACTTCAGTAGCATGATTCGATCCCTGAAAAAATAAAACATATGCTGTAGGCTTTTCATACACGTCTATTTGAATTATGTATCAAGTCACAAGAGACATAATTAATGTTTAATTATGTTGTGCTTATGATCTAAAGGCCCAATCACAACAGAGAGTGGCAAAATTCATCCATGTAGTGGATTAGGGTCTGCACGTAGAGCTCGTAGCTAAACTCAAACTAATAAATTGTAGCTGGCAAGCTAACAGCTAATGTGTTAGCATTTAGAAATGTGCTAAACAATCACAACTGCTCACCAACATAATTTTTATTTTTAATTAACACTACTGCTAATCTGTTAGCTTGTTTGCTAAAGGTATAAGAAGTTCACTGTATATACCTAAGTCACGTTGAAAAGCGTTCTTGTTTTTGTGGTAAAAACAGATTTTGTAGTATTATATAGATCAGAAATACAGTGTAGACACCGTTAATCTTGAAATGACGATTGTATCTGGAAACAGTTGATTTTTATTGGAATATCTACACTGATGTACTGAGGCCCATTATTAGCAAACATTAGTCCAGTAAATTAAATACCTAGTTTGGACATCAGAGATGGTTTACTTTTCGATCAACAACAGATATTCACTAAAGCTCATTACCTTGAAAACTTAGCCCCATTAAGCGAATCCACAGATTTTAGCAACTCTGTGAATAAACTGATATCACATACACAGCACCATTTCTGTTTTTAACTGTTGGTGTGATCTGTCCTGTACGAGTCAGTTTCCACTGCAGTAGTTTTATTAAAGTGTGTACATCGAGGATACCTGGGGTTGCCCTTCAGTGTGTTCACCAGGAACTCGTGGAGATCTATACCAGTTGAATCTGTGTAGTCTTGACTGGAATCTAACGAAAAGACAAGCGAGAGACAAGCCTTGTTACGGCACTACAACACCCTTAATGTTACCTGTAAACAAAAAAAGAAATATACAAATAGTTCCTGATTTATAAAAAACGGTCCTTAACTGCATCTAATTTTCTCAATTTAATTATCTTTTTGCAAATAACCAAAGGTTCTCAAAACGTTCCAGCCTGTTAACTCCCCAAATGACTGAAACAGTTAATGAAACGCCTGTTGTGAATATTGATATGCAAATGAATGAGGTTGTCATTCAGCTGATGGTGACAGGAAAGTCAGAGTACACATCAGAAAAGAAACTTCACTGAGGGTGACAGTGCTCAGTCTGTTTGTTGGTCGTTGCTGGTGTGCCCAACATCAAAGAAAAGACGAATCTGGCAGCTTCTATCAGCAACCGTGAACGCTGCCAGCTGAACCGTTTAAGAAATGAAGAAGTGGGTGGGCTACAAAGTTGACACTGAAAAAACATGTTCCAGTGAACCAACAAAAGGATGGGACCCATCAGTGGGAGTCAGGGGACAACGGAGCTCATTCCCCTCAGTGGGTGTCTAGTTTCTATAATTGGACACTGCCTCATCAGTGGTGTTGCTCCACAGAGGGAAGCAGACACCTTTATACGCCTGTGGGAATCCGTATAATTGCTTCACACCTTGAGCTTGTCGCAATTAACTGAATCACGTCAATTATCGGCCCATAATGAGGTATCGTTTAAAATGGAGAAGTGCTTTTGGACAAACTGGAGGGCACTGTGCCGGAAAAAAAAATGTTTAGGATGTGACATGGTAAGGGATATAATTATTAGAAGGCTGTAATTTGCCAGAGCGACATGGATTGTGTGATAAGTATCATTAAAGGATTTGGCTTCATTTCAGTACTTTGCCTCCAGAGTCGCCACTGACACCTTGTCACCAAGATGATATCATGAATTGTATAAATAAATAAAAAAGAAAAAGATCTTTAGGGTGCACCACATTTTCCTTTCACATTTTCTATATGTAATATTTTGATGGAAAATAGCTCATGGTTCTTTCAAGCTCCTTATAGGGAGTAAGCAATGTTTATAAATGAGGCCCCAGGTGTTTATGATGTAAAGGAAGCCAAAGTAATAATGGAAATATTTCATCTCCTCTGACTGTGATAGCAAATCAGTTTCACTGACACTGATCTCACCAGGTCTTTGTGAAGGTTTATAACAAAAAATGATGATAACTAAATAAAAACAGGGCTGTTGCAGATTGTTAATGGGAAATAAATATGTTAAAGTGGTAAGAATAATACAAAAATCTGTGGATGTTCAAGGAAAAATCCAACAGAAGAACATAAAAAGAATACTTCTGAAATCAGCACGTCTCTATGGGTTTAACTGCATTTCTCACCTCTCGACAGCATTTTTCTCTGTGTTTTCTCAGGTTTCTCCTTGTTGCAGCTGTCCTCTTTCTCAGCTTGGTCCTGTGTGGCTTGTTCTTCCTTTTCAAATGGCTGCAGAAGGAATCCATCCTGTTCAGAGAAGAAAAAGATGTGAAAAACCGTTGGAGTCACAGATATGTGTCTGAAATGGTTGTTTATTAAATGGCCGAGGAAGTGTGAGAGAGTGTGTGTGCGTGCAACAATGTCAGCATTTTAGCATCAAACACAGAATGTGACCCGAGTCTGTTCTGAACAATGAGACACTCATTTAGACAGGAGGCATTAAATATGAGGCATTTAATTCTCTGTGTCTTGCCTCCGGTTCTAGGTTAATTAGGGAATAGTGTGGGCAAAAGAGGCCACTGAAAGACACTTAATAAACTCTCCTGATTTATCATCAACCCGTTTCCTTGCTGGTAATAATGCAGACGCATCCATTAATTCCAAATCACTATGGCAATTAATCTGCCAGATTAGCTTGTTTTTATTAAACCACCTGAATAAAACATGAATTTCAGCCCGAAATTAAACAACACAGCACATTTCATTCCTTAAAATTCAACATAAGGAGTTAGCTGTAATCCCCCTACAACTGTAAAAAAGGGAAAAGAGAAAATCCTAAAATTGACTGTGATGAACTCTGGCTTGTAAGACCAGTGTGGATGTTTTGTGTGATCTATTAAAAATGGCCTTGGTTTACCCCAGTCATGCTCTTTCTCACCACGCACACTCACACACGCTCGACTCAGAGGAGAATCTGATTTGCTTTTCAGGCAATTCTGCAAAGGCTGAAAAGAAAAGCTGAACAGAGGAAAGGGGTTGCCAGTGCACCATAAGTGGATTAAAAACAACTCCTGGAAAGCTAACATCAGAGAGTTTGAGAGTGTGTGTGTGTGTGTGTGTGTGTGTGAGAGAGACACACAAGAACGAATGAATGAGCGAGAGAAAAGATGACCTAACGGTGGGAGAGCGGCTCATAACCAAAAAAAGTCACGAGTTTGATCTCTGTAACAGCTGCGAACCAAGATAATGAGACGCTGCGTTCTCCTTCACTTTCAGACGCTCTGAATATATGTGAAAATGTAATATGCTAATGAGAAACGTGACTGACTAATTGCCTGAGCGAGACTCGGAGAAAGCGAAAATGAGGCTAGGATTGTGTGTTGTACAAGTGACACCGAGCTTGTGTGTGTGCGTGTGTGAGAGCGTCGAAGCAAAAGGATTTTTTCTGGTGAGAAGCGGTGATGTTTGCTACTTAATGCCACCCTCGGCATCACATGGAAGACGCCTGGTTGATGTGCAGCTGTTGCGAGCTGCCTCATTTGTTTCCTGACATCCATTTACCTCGAGATAAAAGAAAAACAGCATGAAAATGATGGTCTTCTGAATATGTAATGAACATGCTGTCACTCTAAAACAGTAAATACTGCATGTCTTCAGATGTCCTTGACTACCGGGCATTGATTGGAATTGACAGTCAGGCTTACAATATAAGGACATATTGTAGTCTCTCAGGGTGTGGAGGCGGCTTGGAGAGTCCATTAACGACGCATCGTTCATGAACGATATGGTGTTTTTGAACATATGGTGAATGAGAACGATTCTGTCAGGTAATATTTGTCCTCATAAATTATTAGGGATATTTACTCAATGTTTGAAAGAGATGCACTGAAACCAGTATTGAGGATTGGGACCAATATTATGCATGTGCAAATGCACAAATGCCACGTATAGCAACATTATATTATTTGGTTTATTGGTTTAGAGGCTGAGCAGAGACTGAGTAATAACGTACAACAATGGAAGCCTAGTGATGCGCTCTGTGTTGAAGAAGGGACGGGAGGAGTGCCACAGGCTGAGAGGGGAAGGTTGTAATTATTCAAAACGACTATGCTCAACATGTGCAACACAATCCAGGGATGGTATGAACAAACACTCGTTGTACAAACATAAGACAAACGTGCAGAAATAAAATACTCCTCATTCCCCCCACGTAGTGTCTCTCTTAACCCACTAAACCACCAATATTCTTATGGTAGCTCTATTGCATGATTATTGAGTAATTGTATCAGCAAATCTGCAAGTTGTGTCATGTCAACCACACTTCATTACTTTCAGTAGCTTTTTCAGTCTGAGGAAAGTTGGTAGAAGACCTCAAATTTATCCTCCAGTGTGGTTTCAGTTCACACATGACCTGAATTGGCTCGTTAGGTGGAGATGGAAAGGGGGGAGGTTGGTGTGTCTGTGTGTAATAGTCACAACCCTTTTGACCCCCATTAAAGTGATGGTTGGAAGGGCAGTAAAAGTGGGGGTTGACCATGTATGGCCTGTCGTGCTTCATATCTTCTCTGTTCAAAATGTGCACATCGTCCTCCAACAAGGATCCTTTGTCTTTCAAAAGAAGATACACAGATGATTCTGGTTCTGTGGTGTTGCTCCTCCTGTGCTAGGCCTTGTTAAGTGTCTGTTTAGTTTCTCCATTGTAGAACTCTGGACACTCTTCACTACGTTAGATCACTCAGAGAGTTCTTCAGACAAAGGAACATGCACCGTCGTCCTAAGATGGCCGCCAATAACCATGGAAAATGACCTTGCTTTAGAAGATCAACACATGAAAGTGTCACTGAATAACTTGATCACATGACCAAATCTTGGGAAGTAAAGTCTAAATGAGGTTTTACACCTCCACAGCCTATAGGGGCCTTTGGTGGGGCTTACAATTTGACAGTAGAGAGGTAAAAGGGTAACAATGGAACATTTTTCAATTTGATAATGATGAGGTTTGAATGACAATCAGTAATCTTACAGCTGAAAGTCTACACGACTAATGTGTTTTTTCTCCTCTTTCTTTATTGCTTTACCTTGTCCCTCTAGGTTAGGCTGCTGCAGAAGGAGTCTTGACTGCGGGCCCAATAATAGTAGCGGGGGAAATATCAGTAGTATTCAATTAGAGCGCTCCACAGCTCTCTGTAGCTGACGTGTGGAAATTGTAATTTCCTCGACATGATTGATGGCAGTAATACAGGACGTCGTGTGAGTGCAGACGATGCGAGACTGTTATGGGAATAACACCGCCCTCTGGTTATGGTTCTCGGTGCTGACTGGCTGAAACACCAAGAACAGACACACCTGTGTATATGTGTGTGTGTGTGTGAGAGAAAGTATACTAGGAGCTGTGCAGAGTGGCATGTAATGGAGAAAGCTTGATGAGAGGGGGCTTTGCCTGGAGATACAATGTAAAAGAAGAGTTGATTTAGCAAAGTAACGTCCAGCTCGCTGTTGGAGCTCCACACTTTCTATTTTGATGATGTGATGTTTTCATCAGGCGGTCACGGCCAGGCATTTAATCATAGCTGTCAGACGAAGGCTGCTAATCAAGCATCAGAGGTCTACCTGCTCAACTGTAATGAGCTGAAATGAAGAACTGATCCCAGGTCAGAACTTCAACGTATGCATGTTGACTCATAGGCTTAGCAAACTGGTACGAGAATGTCACACTGGGCTTAATGAGATGACTGATGAATTCCAGTGTTTAAAAAGCAACTTCTACTCCATATGAACAGAGTGTTACTGAATATGAATTAGAGATGTGCCAGTATCACACTTTCAAAATTCAGTTTCAACAATTTCACTCTGAATTGGAAGCTGAACAACAAATCGGATGTTACAGACGGAAACAAAAACCGGTATAAGTGTAAATTCTCTTAAAGAAATACTCAAATAAATTGTGCCTCTTTCAACTTCTATGAACCAATTCATATTTTAAACACATTATCAAGTGTGGAAGAATCAAGAGCATCTTGTATCCAAATTTAACCCAAAGTTTAAATTCCCTCCACTATAAAAATACCACAGCCAGAGATGAAGTTGACAGATGAGCTAAAATATAAAGTGTGTGATCTTGATGCATGAGGTTTCCTCTTAGTTTGTTGCATAAAATGCAAGTGGGTCCCACTAACATTTTGACTCAACATTAACCATTAAGTTGCTGTGTTACTGTACTGACTGTAGCTAGACTTGCACGAGCAATTAGCCTGGCTTGCTGGTCCCACTGTGTCACTGTTTATGGTTTATAGTGTGATCTGAAAATGACAAAAAAACTCAGTATTGATGCACACAGACGTTGTGCGTACCAGCACATCTCTAATGTGAACACACTCTGGTTATTCAGGGAGATTGTTACCTGAGGTGCTGCTGAAGGCTCAGGAATAGGGCAAGGACAGGACTCTTCACACACTGCCAGGCTCCGCACAAGCTTTAGCCTGGTGTTGGACTAAGGGAGGGGGGTGCAGGTAAGTGGGCACAGTTAAAACCATGCACACATACAACTGCGTCAATATCATCACAAATCACAGTGACAAGCGAAAGGAAAACTGAAATAACCAGTGAGCACAATCAATTCTTGTAAGCAAATTACAAATTATCGATATTTTACATTTTAGCTGACAAAGTCTTTTCAGAGTGATGGAGCCTTTAAGTGCTAAGATGACTGTATAGTGGCTGCTGCTATTCTCAGATAACCAGTAAACATTTTCATGTACGTGCACCCAAGTACTGTCATGATTTTCATAAGGGAACATTAACAGCAATGCAGCAAGCACACAGGAAATGTCCATGTCAAACTACTGTTTTTTTTCCAGGCACATTTCATACTAAAGTCTCCACTGTCATACATAAAATGGTATATCAACATATTGTAATGACGTAATTATTGAAATCTGCGGCAATGCATGTGGTGACAACTTGCTTCACAAAACACAGGTGTAACATCCAGCTCAATCCAAGCAAACAACACAATCCAAGTGCACAGGCTGGAGCATCGTTACACGACATGCATGTTGAGCGTACCGTACCTTAGAGTACTTCACAGGCTGTCCAAAAGGAGGGGAGGGGTGTGGGGAAAAAAGAATCAAATAAAAAAATTCAAACAAACCGTAGAAGTTTGTAGAGGAAAAGTGAAGAGGTTTGAATTAAATATTACTGCCCTACATTTTGTGCATCCATGTGCTACAAGCTCTAGTACGACAATTCTCACACACACACACACACACACACACACACACACACACACTTTTGTTTGGCAGTTAGTGTGAGGACACTCATTGACCTAATCCATTTTAAATTTTGTATTCATCCCATGTACTGCCTTACCCTAACCATTACCCTAACCAAACCCAATTCTAACCCTAAAACCTAGTCTTAACCCCGAAATTGTTCTTTGAACACTCTTTCTAATTGTGAGGACTGGCTAAAATGTCCTCACTTTGTAATAATATCCTCAGTCTAATGGTTAAAAATTGATGCTGGTCCTCACAATAATAGCCATACAAACACACACACACACACACACACACACACACACACACACACACACACACACACACACAGAAACAAAACATCATGTAAAGGCTGTTTTTATGTCTGTCCATAAACTGAAAAATGTATGTGTACAGAACAAATAGTAGCAGGACTGATCTGCAAAAATAAAATGAAGACTGACTTTGCAGCATGAAATCTCAAGTTCAACATTAGCTATTCCCTGCAAGCATGAATTAATTTCTGCAGAGCATATGCTATCAAAGTGGCTGCACTGTAGGACCCCTTTCTCTCATTCACACTCGCACACACTGAAGAAAACAAAACACATTTGGCTGTGAGCGTTTCAGGTCAATTTTCTACACTTCTCCCAGCTCCATATGGTTGTGATGTGAATCAGACCTACACGCTGGAGGTGAGCTGCAGAAAGCAGAGAGGGACTGGCCAGCCAACAGTGTGTGAGACAGCTTGGTACCTCTGTGCTTCATGCACTGATGGCTGTGTGCATGTGCGTGTGTGTGTGTATGTATAAACAGAAGGTCTCTCAGTAGCACGCATACAGGAGTGGAGGAGGGGGGAGACCTGGCAGGAGCCAGGTCAGTCTAAATTGTAACAGAGCCCAGTCCTCTGTTTCCTAATCCCAACATGCATCCCCACACACAGAAACACAGCTCTGTCCTTCCCACCTGTCCTCTAAAATCAAAGGACAAACCACTCCCCTCAACACTGAGCTCAAGGCCCAAATAAGACCTATAAAAAAATTAAAATGGACCGTTGTTCACCCATCTCCAATGGCTGTGACCTACCGCACTCCTTTCTACATCAGGTAATACGAATGTGGAGGAGGGGAGGGAGAGGGCTGCGACTGTGAGCGCACTGCTACCCCAGCTAATTGAGCGACGTGGGGCCAGTGGGGAATGAACAATGCCGGCAGCAGATAAAGGAACAGGAAAGCGGGAGAGAAAAAGGGCTGAAGTCAGCAGAAGTAGGGCGGCCACCAGCCACCTGTCCTGCCGCAAAGGACGGAGCTGGAGAGCTGGAGGCAGATGGTGGCAAAGTCACATAGTCTTTCCTCGCCCTCATTCCTCTGTCGGAATGTTTTTCTATCACCTTCACACCCCCTACCCTGTCCTTGTTCCAACTACGTTCACCTCCTCCCCCATTTCTTGTCCCCGTTTCCTAGCCCCTTCATTTCCCACCACATTTTCAGACATTTAACCGTGGCCCTTACACAGAACAACAGAATTAGCCTCAACTCCTTTCCTGAAAATTAACACTGTGGTGGCAGTCAGTGCAGTCAGCGTATCTTGGCATATCCCATGACCAGGGACTAATTACATCAGGGTGAGTGTTAGAAAAATGAGGAGAATGAGAGATTCTGCTATTCTGAATATAAAGAAGTCATAAAAAATATAGAGGAGGCAGGAATGCATACAAAGTCAAATTAAGGCGAGACGTGGAGGTGGAAACGACTGAGGCAAAGAGCTGCTTGCATAAGTATAAGCAGAAATGTCAAGGACTCCTCATTTCAATCACTATAAATGGTGTTGGTTGAAGTGTTGAAATGTGGTATATTCAAACAGTATCAATTTCATTCTAGTGTGGTTGTTGGTATATTTGATTTTAGGTTACCAATTTGTAAAAAATTTACGTTCGTTGTGGTAATTACATAATAACGCACTGAAGTTCTAATCAAGATCAAGTTCCAATCAAGAAAGATCTCACTTTGTTCCCAAAAGTAAGATAAAAGTCATATAAGACACATTTATTAACTAAATATGATGCTAAAGCAAACAGACAGTTTTTGGGCTGAGCTCCATAGTTTTGTTACTCTAATAAAGCCAATGAAAATATTCAATGCGGTACTTCAAATATTTTAAAAAGGTGGTAATAGGCAGATTCTGTTACTTTTATACCAGAGTTAATCTAACCGTTTCACACTGCTTGCTGTCTTTATGCTAGGTTAAGTTAACTGGCAGCTAGTTACATTTAAATAATAACTGTTCAGTGATGAGAAGGGTATAAATATCTCATCTAACTCTCAGAAAATGAAACCAAACAAGCATATTACACAAAATGCTGAACTGCTCCTTTAAAAATACACCACATTTAGGCAATCTAACTAAGCTATAATGTGGTATCTGTAGCAGAATAGTTCAGTACTGTAGTAAAGAAGAAACCTAATCTTAGACTGAGTACGGTTTCTATTGTTTGTTAACGTTAGTCTTCATAAACTACTGGTCATATTAGACCAACTACGGCTATATAACAGCAAAAGCCCTAAGTAGACTGAACTGAGCAATGGTGTGTTTTATTGCTGATTAAGTCCATTTTTATATTATGATTCGAAAACCTTCATTGATTCACTTTAAGTTATTTTTCCCCAGTCTGATCTGGATAGATGAGGTTTTCAATTTCTGCAGGCCCTGCCTAAATGATTTAAAACATGGTCAATGGCTAATTATTTCAGCCAGGACTACCTTATCAAAATGACTAATTGATGGGAATTTTGTTCTAACCATTGAAGTAAAAGTTATTCTCCACCTCCATCTTCTTTGCCCTGCTCCTCCTCCTGTCCCACACATTCACCTTACAACCTTTCATCCCATCCCCGCCTTTCTCTTCTTCCTCGTGTCCCTCACCTCTCTCCCCTGCAGATCCCCCATGCTGGTGTCATTCTGATCCTCAGGGTAACAGACACAGGAAGTTGGTAGATAAGCCAGGATTTGAGCTCCAGATTATCTGCCTGTCAGACTCCAACCAAAAGGCCAGATTGGCCTAAATCCTATTTTTAGGCTGCAGCCAAAGAGACAATTCGTTTCCTTCCCTGGATTTAGTTGCCTTGACCACACTTGAAGAGATTTCTCGTAATTTTGCCATTTGCGCTTTGAAGTGTCCACACCTCTGTAAGCCCAACCTGGTCGACACAAGTTTTAGCTGAAAAGCCAAATTAACTAGTGTAAATTTTCTGCAGTCCCGAAGCGCATACAGAAAACTGCAATAGCACGGAGACCTAATTAATTAGCAGTTTATTTGAAAGTGATCTCAGCTGTCCCAAATCCCCTGCAGATCCAAACCTACAGAGGGAGCATCTGGATACATGACGCTCGCTAGTTCACATGCCCAAATGATCTTTTCCACAAACTCAAAAGTTTTGAGCAAAGAGGACTGAAGAGTCTCACTCTGGCTGACCTAAATGCTGTTGTAAAGCAGAGTCAAGTTCCACATTATTATTTCAGTCTGTGCAGATTACACTTTTTCAGGAATAATTCGAATCTGCTGAAGCAGCAGTGAAAATCCATCTTGAATGCCGCAGGTGACAAGATATCCCCAGGGCAGTTTGTGTTTGACGTTGATAGTTAGTGAATTTTCATGGAGGTGAGTGAGGAGAAAAGTGAAAATGTTTGGTGAAATGTCAAGTGTCCTCAGCTCAGCCCTAGTCTGGTCAGGGTTGCTGACAAGTCCAACTTCTCTGATTAGACGTTTATGAGTATAGTAGAAGAAATACTGAAAAATATGCCATCTGAAAGTGACAATTCCCTTCACAAAAGTGCCCATTCATTCAGTCAATACATTACTGGTCAGTGGTTTATATGGCACAAATGTTACCGGAGGGTTTCTAGGGTGAACATAAATCTCCCTTCCCTTGTGGAACATGTCACCAATCACCAATCTCACCTGTACGTTACTCTTGTTGTTACTGCTGTGTTCATCTCTGCTGCTCTGGCTCTGGTCCAAGACCTCAGACTTGGTGGTGTTGTCTTTGGGAGATGACACCGGGTCAGCGGCCTCGGAAACCTTCATCGTTTCAGTGTCAACGGTATCTGACATTCTCATTGCAAAGTCTTACAGGGAAATGCTGGCAAATACGGAGAACCTGAAAGACAGGAATGTATCCTTAAGGGTTATAGTCTTTGACAAGGTAAAAGTAAAAAGTTTGTTTTTGAGATATATGGGGTTCTGTATGTGGGTAGCTCATTAAACGTTTTAGCATTTCACAGATAAATTAGTAAATACAATAGAGCACCCATTAAGTAATAATATTGCCAAAAGATAAGTTTGAAGTCTATATATTTACTGGTCACATTTATGGATTAAAAAAAAAGAAAAAAAAGATGAAACTGAAGTGAACAGCAATGATGACTATAACATTCCTGGATTCTTAAAACTGCGTTGTTTTTCCTTTTTCTTTTATTAGTTTTATTAAGAAGTGTTTATTCACTAATTTGTATTTGCTCGCTTTCTGTTCCCTTTCCAAGGAGCTTACAAAATGGCATGAATGTGTAAATTAACACCATAACGATATACTTTTTCCACTGACTGGAGCAGCTTTATTATTTGAGAAATGACATAATCATAACAATCATTTTGTGATTTAACAACTTGTTAAAAGGCATGAGACAAAGACCAAGGCATTAAACATCTTTGTGCCAGTGTACAGTAAAGGATGAAAACACAGATTTCAGGGTGTGCTTAGTGGTTGTAGTGGTAACGTCCATCATCTTCATCCCCCTCCTCCTCCTCCTCCCACAGACTGTGAGAAAGATAAAATGTACTATGACGTCCAGGTAAATTAAAGTATAAACAGTAAATAAACTTAATATGTCAGCTATTGTTAGCCATATATAAAGTATATACATATATATTATCATCATAATAATGATTTTCAAAAAAAACTTACGTGTTCACACTGGATCATTAAATCAGGCCTGCAGCAAAACACCTGCTCTTCATCCGTGGTATTGTCCACATCTTGTTTGAAATGTGCAGTGAAATGACTGCTCACTTAGTTTCTGTTTGTCTTATGGGTATTATATTAAAAGAGAAATGCATTTTACTGCAGGAGTAATAACCATGATTCACCCCATGGGTAAAGATGCAAATTTCCCACAGAAAAGCTTAACAAGCATTTTCAGATTATCATTTGATCCTTAGTTTTCTTGTTGAAAATTTTGGGTTGCTATGGCAGGAAAAACACAGGCGTTACGGGTGGTAACATTAATAAAGGTTCAATATCTAAAAGGAGTTCAGAAAAATATTATTGCTATCAGTTACACCAAAAAATGTTTGTCATGAGGAAGGTCTGTGTAGACGCAAACAGGAAAAAAAAAGTAGAGGTTCACAGTCTGTGGTCATCAGTCATTCTGTCGGTGTTGTTTCTCAGCTTTGCAGCTGTTCAGCAAGAGACAATGGACATGACTGCACAAGAAGCAGCCTGTCAGTTTGCTCCCATGAGATCAAACAGATTTAGATTAGGGTCCGCCTCTACCCAGGCCAAAAGAAAAAAAAAATTGATGACGTAAATAGAAAGACTGACTTAAAACAGGACAAGGTTTTCCCTTTAGTACTATACTTAATTTGTTAAAAATGCAATTCATTATGAGCTAAAATGTGAATTAGCCTAAGTTATTTAAATTCCTATAAAGGCATATTATTAAATTGGGTTTTTACTTGTCCCAAAGCCAAAGTATCTAACTGAACCATAAAGGTTATATCAACTATTATCTCTTTTGGTTAGCTGCAAAAACACTGTGACATTTGTAGTTGATGTCAGCTTGTTGCAATAAAAAGCATCATTTTGAAAATAAAGGAACTTCACATTCGGCTTCACAAGAAGCCAATTCTGGAACATTAGTTGCTTTGCACCTATGGTCCACTCCAGGAAATATCTGTGTAATGCCATGACCTCCCTATGTTGAAGTCATGGTGCGAGTTCATCCTGCTGATATGCCCTAATTACGCATTCGGGCCCCATGCAGTGAAACACGCACACAAGAGGGGAGCGCAGACATCTGGTACATGAGAGCTATGATTAATAGGTTAATTAGAAAAGGGCTCATCAAATTCACTTTGCACATCAAAAAGAGATCCACACATGACAGCACGTTTTCAAGGCTTTACTGTGTACGTGACTGGCAGCGTGTGTTCCAGTCTTCACCAATCAGCAGGACCTCAACCTATTTGCCCGGCAGTGATCAGGGCCATTATCCTATCTGATCACTGAGCAGCAAAGCTGCTGGCTGAGACTTGATTGTTTATCTCCATCCCAAAAGAGCTGAGACAGCGAGCAGGAGCTGCTCTCTTTAAAGGGTGGCATCCAATTCCTCTATGTCAGAGTAATTGGTTTCTAGTGAGGTCTGCGGCTCTCCTGAGTTCCTCTGCCTGGCAAATGTACCTCTAACCCAATGCTGTGTGAAGCTAAGAGGTTAGCTAAAATTTAGCTGGGCACTGGAGAGTCAGATGTTGAATTTCAACGACCTGTCAGACGTTTGACAAAAGCAACCCCAGCTGCTGCTTTACATTATTTTTACATTCTGAAGGAAAACAGCTTAATACTCCAGAGTGATGTGCACGCCTTTGAATTTTTAGTGTCTGTTGCTGACATTTTGATGAGTGAAGTCTCTTGAGAGCTCTGTTGAAGATTTGCAATATTGGACAGATATTTTCAAGAGCTGGGCTTGTGATGGATAGCTATTTTGTCCCTCACCGAATCATTCATTCTTCCAAACACATTTTATCATGGGACTAGAGTGTTGGACTAAATTTGTCTTCAGACTTTGATGGCATTTGAATTTCACTGTCTCATCTCTCATGGCTGAGGTAATTGCACCGTATGCCTGTTTAGAATCCCTGATGTTTTGACTGCATAAGTAATATGGCTCATCATTTGATCCTTAGTGTTACATTAAGGAAACATCTGGGAATTTAGGGAGCAGCAAATTGGTCTCTTATGAGTGAGACTTTAAATGGACGTCAACATATTTTTCCCTTCCTCCCATACTTTTAAAATACTGACTTCACTGCAGATTTAAGGTTTCCCTTCTAATACAGTAGAGCACTATAGCATATACTAATGAAAGCAAATAGCTGCCATTGTACCCAGATTCATAATTACTCTACAATATGAGAGCCGTACTGTACCATCTACTCTTAAACATGTCATGATCAACTATGTCATGATCTGGGACTACAATAGTCTTTTGAAAACCTTCAGTTTAAAGGGAAATCACTCATTTATACACTACTGTAATACTCAAACATACACTGCTACCATACTGCTTACATTATACTGGATTAAGAATCCTATGAAATATAAAAATGAAACAACATCAGTGTTTTAATATTATATGTGAGCTTTTCTAGTAGTATGAGAGAGGATTTCACATGTATAAGAGAGATAAATTGTAATTAAGCATCATATTTAATATAAGTTTAAGATATTATATAAGTAATATATAGGTTTGAGAATATATTTTATATGTGAATGGGCACTCAGATTGTCTCATGTATGTAGAGAAATTAGTGAAAATGTTTGTGTAGGTATTGGTTAATACAGACCATGATGAATAATAGTAAATATATATTATGTAATTTCAGGTGTTTATGTGCAGTATTAGAATTAGGTACAAGAAAATATATATGTATGTGTAGAAACTCGGCGAGCAATAAAAACCTGCTGAAAAAACAAAATTTCTCTGTGTACCTAAATGTAAGAGTCAACTGATAAAATAATGTATATTCACTTCTATATTATCACCTATGATTACGGTTTATGATATTGTAATGTATCATGGCAAACATTTCATATTTACATTGCAGTCAGTGTACTTACAAATAAATAATTAAAGTTAAATTCCATTAAAATATGTCAGTGTGAGATGTTCTTACTGTGCAATTAGGAACTTTCTCAGAGCTTTAGAAATAATATTGTGATGATTAGTGGTTTTTTTTTGTTTGTTTTTTTACTTTGTTAGTGCTGCCCATCTTTTTAATATATACACTGTCATCCATCTGCTCGTATACACATTTCCTAGTCTGAGGTATACTGATGAAGTGCAAAGGAAGCAGACTTCATCAATAAATTATGATGCAAGTCAAACAAGTGACTTTCTTCTCTTCCACTGAAGAAACAAAAACAACTGTGACATATCAAACTTTATAAACTCTACAGATTAATTTCTGCATCATAAGTAAATGCTGCATTTCCATTCCACTGAACATGAGTAGTGGCGCCAACAGCTGTTAATACTGACATAACAGTAATGGAAACAAACACACTTTACTTTTTTAATTGAGTATTTATCATATTCCCTGACTGACTATTCAAACTGAAATAAACAGGAGACGTACTTTTTAGATAGCCAGTGGTGGTTGTGGTGTAGGAGGATGTGGCTGGTGAAGTCGATGAGGCCGAACCTACCGATGCCATCTGAGAGGTCTTTGCCCATGTCTGCTTCAGCTGCTCTGAACAGCAACTGGGGCCTCCGACACCCTCATGACCCCTGCTGACCTGCCAACCAAAGAGGCACAGAGTTAGCACTGTGGCGTTAAAGGTGAGAGAGGTCAGGGGTTTGAGGTCACACCGACTGACAGCAGTCAGGATGTCAGCAACTCTGAAATATTTGTGTGTCAGAGCAAAATGTAAGTGTGGTTAGTGTGTATTTCTGGGTTTATGCGTGCCTGTGCACAATAAATAATGGATGAGCACAAAGATGGGAGTGCGGTGGAAGCAATAGGAGAAGGCACCCCTGCCAACCTCGTAAAAACCAAGCATTAGGAATTCAGAAAGCAGCAGGGAAGATAGCATTTCTCAACTGAAAATCCTCTGCCATTTGGTGGCACGTAAATTTCAAATATGCCAGCATACAAATTGTATTTTCCAGCAAATTCCTTTCCAGCTGAACTACAGGGTGACAGTAGTTGGGGAGTACACACATCTGAAAATGCCAACATCAACAGGACTGCAAAATACTGACAATATTGGAGAAAGTGGTATAGTAAAAGTGACACCTTTATTACTAAATCTGTATTTTTCTGTGCACCTTACTTGACATTTCATTCAAATTTCTGGCTTAATTAGCTGCATTTCTTCTCTCTGTTGTGGAAAAAGTGACTTTATCGTTTGTCTTTACTGGCTACAGTTCGACGTATTTTGTCAAATGAGGCTAATAAACAACAGCTAACAATTATTATTACTGATTGATCCTCTTGATTGTTTACTCCATTAATCCATTAATTGGTTAAACTATAAAATATCAGTGAAAAGCACTCATAAGTGACAAAAGCAAATAAACTACTTAAAATTAAACACCTTCACAACAGATGAATGAATGTTTAGCAGTTTTGATTAAGAAATAGAAATTAACTTAATTACTTGCTGATAAACAACTCTTACAGCAACATACGTAACTGACCCATGTCCAGGCTTCTCATTGTCTCCCCGTTTGTCCCTGTGCCTTTTCCCCCCTTCAATCTCCGTCTCAGTGAGCAGGCGAGGTGCCACGCCGACTCTGGCACCCAACTGTGCCAGGGCCTGGCTGCTGCTCCTAATGTGGTCTTAGTACAACCCCCGTGCCAGCCAAAAAGGTCAAGTGAAATCCCTGCTCACTTTATAATCTTGCTTCTCATGACACTTCTGCCTGCAGCCAGAGCCGCAGATGGAGAGGATGACGGGCGGGAAAAATGCGCCATGGAGCAGTCACCATTTGGTGCACTGGTTTTGTTCAAACTCATCGACATGCTTGTAGAAATTTGATATCATACACAGAAACTGTAATTAAAGAGAACAATGACTGTAAGTAAATGGGAAATTTAATCCATCAAGCTTTAAAATGATCATTTTAGCAAATCTGTGAGAAAACTGTCCCGGCCTGTAGCATTTCTCCTTGGCATTGGCAAAACCACAAGTTATGCCCAAGGTAGACTCCAACCATGAATGCTGACATCATTTACATGATTAACTTTTATCCAGGTAATCTATTACTTTAAGCTGCCCATCCTAAGACAGAATCACCCATCTTTTTCCTCCTGTTCCAAGAAGCTCTTATCTTCCGCTCTTCTTTTCCGCTCATCGCTTTCTAAATGCACCCAGCACTTTTACACGGTTGTTCATGTGTGACAGAAGGATCATCTTGGTGCTGTGGCTGTAGATTTCCTCTCTTTCCTCTTAGCTGAAGGCAGTAGTGGTGCCATTTAAAGCTGCTGCAAATAGGAGTGCCAGCTAAATGTTTGAAATGGAAAAATGTGGAGCCTGCTCTGTAATTCAGTGCTGCTCCTGCAGCTATCACACACACACAGAGTGTAAAAGTTGCTCTGACAGCGGTGCGGCTGAGTCTGGCCATGGGCGCTCCAGGTTTTATAACCAGAGCTGCTGAGCGGACAGTGCAGACTCGACTAAGCCGACTGGCTTCAGGACTTCACACCGAGCCAGTGTGTGTGCAGTATGGTGAAGACAGCCCTATGAATGCTAATGGTGCAAACAATGCACACCCAAAAATGTCTTGACAGACAGAGACACACAAACGTCACTGACGGTGCTAAACAGCTTCTAACAAAATCTAACACCGCAACCCATGCGTATACGCACGTGCACACGCACACGCATGAAAGCAGCAGTGAACTTGAAGAGACGCTCCTCCTGCCTGTGCGTCTTCCAGTATTGTGCTGTAGCTGACAGGGAGTGGTTCACTGGCATTACAGTCGCCGCAGAGCACAGCAACCTTAACGAGACTCCCTTAGGCATCGTTCAGTGTCACACCACCTTTATTGCCATGCCCAACGGCATGTCAGCAGTCTCACACACATCAAACCTGGCCTTCTGCACACAGCTGCAACACAAATTCATGAATGTATTAAAATCACATATATGCTAAATTAGATGAATATAATATTAGATTAGAATATGAATATCAATGACATGGAAATAAAAATGACAAATATCAATAAAAATTATCCAGCCTCCGCTGAATATCCTATCCATATATTTTTGATGGAAATTAATTCTTGAAAAATACACAGTGGGGGTGATAAGGGTGGCCGTCAGCTGAGCACAGTTAATCATACACTGTGCTCATAACGGACTACTCTCATGGACAATTATGTTCGATGGCAAGCTAATGAGAAATTTCTCAATCACTGTGAAGCGCATAAGAGCCTGCTGGTGATGGCGTGCACACACAGGAAGAGACGAGCAAGCACACTCCAGTGTACTTATTTTCTTTCCCCTTCACACAAGCACGCCCGCACACACAAACCACCTGCCTTTCTCTCACAAAGGCTGACCTTTCCCTCCCACACCTCTGCTGTTCTGCACAGCTCTGCGTGGATCAGGGCTTGTGTCTAAGCTATAGGCAGCTCAACTGGAGGTGAAGGACCCTCAATCCCTCCATCTATCTGCTGCTCTACCCCCGACTCTATTCTCAGCAAAGAACGAGGAGTTGAGTCAAACACGGGGTGAAAAAGAACAAGCCATCTACTTCACAACCTTCTGGGAGATCACAAAGAAAATCTGCTAATTTGATTTCTATACGCATGAGTAAAAAACACAAAGTAGCAGCATCTCCCGTGCACGCAGTCTCAGATTAGATGTTAAAATATAAATCATGCTTTATTGCGACCGATGAGCTTTTGTAAGTGTCACATAAAAAAGGACAACGATTTGAGCGGTGCCAAACAGCTGGGATATTGTGTGTAGAGATGTGGAATACTAAACAGAGCTCTATTCAGTGAGGCATTGTGAGACGAAAGCACAGACTCAAACCCAGAGGTAATGGCATGTCTGTGGGCTACATTTTTTTCTGATCATTTTTGGCAAATTTAAACCACAGGAAACAACAAATGCAGTCAAACATTTCGTATATATACAGTTTGCCGATTTCCAAACAAACCAACAATGAGTCAGATTTATAATAATTCAGCTTCTGCAGAGTGCAAAGGACATGCACCCTGGCTAATAAAAATCAGGGATCAAATAAACAGTTAATTAGGTTACTAATGCTGGCTCATACTCATGGTGCTGCAATAAAATTGATTTCAGTATTTTGCTAAACTGAGTAACTAATCTCCTATTTTCTAGTCATTTCTGCTAATTGCAAAGCAAGAAAAGCACTGACAGGGGAGCTATATAATTGGAACAGAAAACGATTAGTGTAAGCCTATGAAATGATATCACTTTCATACACTGCTTGCTTCAATTTCAGGGCGACTGAGGCAGTGTCAGTTTAAGGAACTGCCTGTAATAGCTCAGACTGAATTAACAGAAAATAAAACATAAACAGGCACGAATTAGCCCTTAATTGTGCTGCTCGCTCTGCCTCGAGGTCGCATAAGACTGAGCGTGATGCAGTGCAACAGAGGCGCAGCCAGCCAGCATTAATAAATTAAATCCACAGCAGAGCATGTAGGTAATCCATTACCTATCCCATAGGAGGGCTTCCAGGGAATATCAATCTAGGCAATTACAGAGAAACAAATACAGAAAAGTAACATGCAAGTCTAGCAGTTTTAGTCTATGGAGCCTTATGAGAGAGGAATAACTCAAAAAGTCAGCCAGAGTCATTAAAAGCCCATTTACAGACAACACCTGCAGAACAAACACGGGAGACAAGAGGATGAGCTTGGCTGGGAAACAATGCAGAGCAAAGCCTCTTATTGGCTGATCGTGGTTAATTATCCTCATAATGAAACGCAGAAGCTGCACTACTGTAGCAAACTGGTGAGGAAATTTCAAAAGCTCTGGTTCAGCTCACAGAGTAAGACAGCGCTGACAGCACACCAAATCTCATGTTGCGCTTAGTTTAACAAGCCAAAGAAGAAGACGGCACACTTGCTGAAAAAGAAACACACAAGCTGATGCTGAAGAGATCTTCTCTTGTTGATTTTTAGTACAGAACATGCTCTCACATAAATAATACAAGTAATATTTAAAAACTGCTTTAAAAAAAAAAAAGGTACATGACAAAGAAATTGTTTAAGAGAAGAAGAAGAAATTAAACTGCAAGAAAATAGCAGGAAATCAGAGATCAATGGTTGCTCACTAACAAAGTGGCTTGAAGCTGCTGGACCTACCTGCCCGGCAGCTCTGCCCTCCATTCCTACTGCTACTCGCCCGTTTAGTTTCCATTGTACAGGAGGCACAATTTGCTGGAGAGGAAGCTGGAGTCGCCCCACAGCTCACTCCTCAGCAGCTGCCTGCTGCCTCCTGTACGCTCACTCGACTGAGTGAGTGTAAGACAGGGAGAGGGTAGTGTAAAGGGAGATGGTGAGGGAGAGTGGGTGTCACAAAAAGGGAGAGAGAGGGAGAGATAGAAAAAGAGAGAGAGAGGAAGAGAGGGTTGGAGGGAGGGAGAGTGCTGTGCGAGCACAAGTCTACCTGCCACAACCCATCAAGCCAGCCAGCCTTGGAGACAGCGCCAAATCAACAGCTGGCCCCTGTATGATGTCAGAGCCTCCACAGCCAGTCACAGCAGCCGAAGCCAGCCGGTGCTACAGAGCGCTGACTGAACCAAAGTCACCAGCTAAATGGGGCTCTTCATTAGCTACTCTGCTTTAGGATGGAGGCAGGGGTGGGAGGAGGAGGAGGAGGAGGAGGAAAGGGCAGTCAGGGACATAGGATGGATAGAAGGAGAACAAGAGGAAGAGGAGAGGAAGCTGAGAAAGCAGGAGGGTGGGAGGTAGTAAGGGAGAAAAAGGCAAAGAAAGGCACACGGGAGGCAAAAAAGAAAGCGAAGGAGAAAGAAAGACAACAAACAGGGAGGAGGAGAGGACAGGGGATAGGAGCGACATGTCTGTGGCCAGCTAGGTGCTCATATACCAGGTGGAGAGTCGATGGGGAGGCGCTGGCCGCTGAGAGGCCGAGCTGTTCACTGGGCTACCTTCCCATTAAAGCTGGCACCCTGCTTTTCACACAAGAAGACAAGGCTACGGCTAATCCCACAGCCTCACAGAGAGAGCCGCCACCTGAAATACCACCCATTACTGACACAGAAAAGTGAAATACTGCAATAAAACATTTAGCTTTAGGCAAATCTGAGATAATCTTATTGGTGGAGCAGATCTTAAAAACACAAGCATGCACGCATAAAGAAAGAGAGCAGCTGCTTGTGCATGAAAACACCACACCCTTAACCTCCTCCCTTTCATCTAAATATGCCTTTCATGACTTTAAAGGATTTAAAAGGAAAAACAATAAGGGATCATCGCCTTTGCAGTACTCACTTTGCTTGTTTATTTCACTAAAGATCAAGTGTTCTGTCCACTTTGAACATGCAGAGGAGAAATCATGCTTTGAGCTCTGAATAGAATCTACTTGATGAAGCGCTTTCATCAGTAAGTGACTGACAAGCTGTCAAAGACATAGGAAGTCACAAACAGGTCCTGTGTGTGGAGCCGGAGTCTAGACTGCCATAATGTGATTGTTTTTGTCCTTTCAGTCACTCAGACTTTAACAGCAAACACAGTGGGTGGAAAAGTTCCTGCTGTCACTTAGCAACCAACACCAGGCTGCGACAACCGATCCAATCCAATCCTGCCTCATAATTGTACCATTCGTTATGCCAGGTCTCTGAAGAATTTATTATTGTGCTTCCTTAATCCCATGAAAAGGTCACCAATTGAACAAACAATTTATGGATAGAGGGATGAATAATTGAATGGCCCACACCAAATATTATAGGAAAGAGATTTTCCCCCCGTGGAAGACGATGAATAATTTAGTCATCGGGCCACATCTTTGGTGAAAGCTATTACACAACATCCTCAACCTCAATATCTGATAATGTCATCAGCTCCAAATATGCCCTAACCTGCGTAATGAATGGTCAACAGTGTAGCGGCTGCAGTGGCCCGAACAGCCGTGGGTGAAACTGTTTGGGAAAACAATTATTAGCATTTATTTTAAGCCTTGGAGGGGTGTGCTACAGAGTACAGACGATCATAAGAGAGCATTTGAGCAATGATTCGATGCTGTAACTACCACTTCCTAATACACTATACCTCACACTGCAGGTAAAAGCTAAAATGTATTCCTCTAACATGGGTCCAATCAGACTGAGGACCTCTAGACTGATGTTAGACAAATAATAATTGTGATCATAATTCAACACACACACCACTAATACGGAGTACAGTTTCCATTTCTGTCATCTCCACACTCAAAAACAGCACCCTGCTGGCTGTGCTAGTATCTTCATGAAAATGACACTATCACGATGCTCAGCCTCAGTGGAGATAACTTGCAAGCTTTCACTTCCATCTCTATCAAGTCTATGATGCTCAGAGTCGCCTCAGAATGATCATGGACACAGATTACTTATTAAAACAGCATTAAAAATTTGTTCTGATTCAAAGGCCTTTAGCTAGATGATAAATGCAGTTCAAGTCAAGTTTAACTAGTCATATAATTTATACATTTACCGAGAAGAGGAAAATGTTGTACTATACCACTCTATATGAGTTTTTCATTTCAAAGCTACACTGCATGAGTGATTATATTTAATGTATATTTGCAGTTATTTTGTAGACATCCACAGGATTACTGGCGTTAGTAGATCTGACACCTTTGAACTAATTGCTCATGGTTACATGTCATAAATTAATAGGCTTGATTAATTACCTTCGAGTTGCCTTTCTATGGACTCTTTAACAAATACGATATCACATTGACAGTTATTTATCTAGCACAGAGAGACCATGATACAGACAGAGTGTGGATAATCAATCATTTGTCGTGATTAATCATTTAGATGAATATAACTTGAGTGCTAGTCCGAGTTTTCGCTCCCTATTCCACAGCGAGCCCGTCACACCAGACTCCATTACAAATTTGGCAATTTAACGCATCCTGCGGCGTACGTACGAAACACGGAGCCGATCTAACATTTCTGTCAATTAGATAACGAAACGGTAAGACATCCGACTATGCAGAGCAACAACTGATTTAAAGCTCAGTTAATTGAAATTGCTAACAAGCAGTTCAGTACACATTGTTCGTTGCCGCATATATAACTAGCTGGTAGTCGAAGCAGGCCTAAAAGTTATTAAATTAAACTGTGTTATTCAATAGCTGTTGTTTAGTTCTTTCGGATGAACGCCGAATTAAAGTATGTTCGCTTATATTTTAGGCACAGGGTTTCATTGCGAGGTGTACAACGTTACTTTAGCCAAAAGGCAGCACAACATTATGAGCTACATCTGCGCTGGATCGTGTCGGGGCTAAGCTAGCGATTATTACCTGGCACTGAGGCTTGCTAACGCCAGAAAACGGCCAAACACCGGCGCCCTGAGCTGTCACGCATTAGCAAAAGAGAGATGTTTACTGCTAACGAGCTGCTGTTACAAGACTGCAGCTACCCGCTTTATGTGTTGTGGCAAACAAGTAAGAGCTGGACAGGATGCTGCAGATTGTGTTATGTTGCCTTACCGCTTTGGTTTACAATCGGTGCACGGCCGTTGTCTCTACCGAGCGTGAAGCAGCTAGTGTTTGTGGCGGAGTGAAGACGACGACGAGGCGGCGGAGTCCGGCAGGCTGACGGGGAGAGAGTGCGTCACCTCCTGCGTGCAGCACGTAGGGTGTTGAAAATTTATCACGTCGCGTCCTCGCTGGATTTTCATTCCACGCATGCACTGGGTTTGCCCGGTAATTCCGTCTGTGCATTCAATATGCTATAACACTACTGTAAAGTATTTGCACCGTGGTGTAAATTGTGATTAAATCAGATCGTAGAGTTTAAAGACGTCGCCTTACACACCCGCTGATAACTGCGGGCTGTGGACACCTGGTGATATAAACCGAGTGCACCTTGAATTTGCCGCGAAACTTTTTAGTCTCTCAGCTCAGTCTCAGAAAGTCCATCTCATGGAGGGGGTTCATTCTGTCTCACGGGTAGGGAAACGACCCATACAAAAATAATACTCGTCGCTTTTTACGCAGCTTCGCTAACACAACCTTTTCAAATGAATGATATGTGATTTTTTTTTACTGGGGCTCTGTTGTTACTGATATCCGAGAAACTGCTGTGGCCACATCGGCTCTGACTAACAAATACATATGTAACATATAAACACACCACACGTAAAAATAGAGCTATGACGTTAGCATGTGTATATATCTGTTATATGGCAGCTAGGCACCTTCAGAGACATATTCTGGTCAAATTCAACATATAGATAAGAGCTGAACTGCATTTCCGCTTTTAAATAAAGAGCAGTACTTTTATTTTTGAAGACGTGTGTGTACTTCCGGTTTGTTTTGCTATCTCTAGCTAAAGATGCTAACATAACATTTGTAATATTACTTTTTTCAGTCTGTTAACTCTAAATATTTGAGGTTGTCGGCCTTCAGTCTGCTAACCTAATTCTGTAAGTCCTCATACATTGTTTATAAACCTATGGAAAGATTTAATATACGTTTTCCATTTTAATAATGTGTTACACCCATAGTTTCTTTCAGTTTTTATTACAGAAGACATCTTTATGAATGCTTCATGTTATTATACTTTGTGTCTCAGACACTAAGCTACAGTAAATGAAAACTGTTCATATTAAAGAACGAGTGGCTCCTGATTATATTTTTAAACGGCAACCAATTATGTGATAATTAACATAATAGCTATTATGACAACCTTTAATAACTAGACAGCAGCTTGTTTGTGCTTTCCTATCTGTACAACATTAGTGTTATGGGAAACAGTTACTTTTTGACACAGTAATGATTATGTGGTGCTGCTGGGCCAACATAAAAAATATGTTGCTGCCTGCTCATGTAGCTAACTAATGGTCTTTGTCTACTGTGCTACCTCATCCAGCATCTAATAATGCTATTCCTGTCAGAGCTAGTACACCACACTGGATTGTCAGTCAACAACATTATAAAAAATGCTGAAATAAGTAATAAAAATAGTATATAAAAAACCTCTTACATGTCTGATAACTGCTGCTGATAATTCAGACTAAGCCTATCTTACATTAGGACACACTGGTATGTACATTTTGTTGTAATAATCTTTTTTTTCCAGGCTAAATCAGAGCTGGCTGAATGAGCAACAACCAAGAAACTGATGAAGACTTACTAATGGAAATGGATGATAATGGCCCACGGACCTCTTGCTGTGATACAAGATGGTCACAGCAACTGTCAGGCCTTCCTCACAAGCTCCTGCAGCGCCTGATGCCTTTCCAGAGGGAGGGAGTGGAGTTTGCTTTATCACGGGGTGGACGGTTAGTTATATTCCAGCATTGTCATTGGATTTATGGCTAACAAGTTTTTATGTCAACGTCTTTGTTAATGTACATCTTTGACATCAAATCAATACTAAAATGCAGTATTCTGAAGACATTAAAATTAAAGGTCAACTTACATCTTGGTTGGAGACTTACACTTAAGTAGATGATGTTCATTTTGAGTGGCTCTTTTAGAGAACAGTGCAACCCCCCTCTGGGTTTGTGCCACTTTGCAGCCTTTTTATTCTACTCCACCTCTGAAGTGTGTAAATATTGATTTATTGCTATGAAGATGCTTTCAAATCACATCTATTGTCTGAGCGATTCATAAAAGAAAACAAGCAGCTTCTAGAGACTTTACTCAGCAACACATTGGTAACCAACAATTACAGGGAGAAGCAGTGTGTTTAAGCGAGACGCTTCAACTTCTGCCCTACAGGAGCCACTTAGGTAACCATCTACAATAACAAGATAATATTAAAGTGTACAATGCACCTTTACAGTAGCACAAATAGGGAATTGCCATTAAGACTAAACTAATGAAATTTATACAGCAATAGCTATCTAAACATTGCTAGTATTAGCTAAAACAAACTGCCCTAGGCTACCTGTCTTACCACACCGAGTAAAACTGTAGCAACAAAACTACACAGTGTATTGAGCTGAGAATGTGTGTGCAAGCATAATAATGTGCATACATCCTAGTGACACAATACACAATCCTACTAATGGTGAGAAAGTATAACTTGGAATGAATGTAAAGGTGGCAAACAATTCCAAGAGTACGCTGTACAAACATTTTAGGATGTTTATTACGGTTTGAGGATACCAGGTTTTCTTAGAATGCCATGAATAGAAAAGTTTGTTTACAAAAATACTCCAAATGTTTAATATCCATAAATGCTGTCCCAATCTGTCACTCAGCACTAATCTAAATCTAAATCTGTGTATATTTTGCCTAAGGGAGATTTAAAGTGGGTAGTTTCAGTGCACCTCTATGGTGCAATAAAAAATGTGATTTTCCGTTAAGTGCTAATACATAATGATGGCTCAAGAAGTAAAAAGTAAAAACACGCCCATCAGAAGTTTGTGAGTTTTCTAAAGTCTGTAAGTGTTTGGATGTGTTGAGAATTAGCTGCAGGGATAGGCCTGTACTTGGCCATTTCCTCTTCCCTGACCAGTCGATGTACGCTTGGGTTCTTGGGAAGGTCAGCACAGGGGGAGCCAATCTGAGCGCCACTGCTGTGATGCGGATCGGCCATATTGATTCAAAAACACTGGGAGGCACTGCTTTGTTACATGGGTGGGTCAGAAGTCAATTGGCTCTCGCTGCACTATGTGGACAGATACCTCAGTCAATTGGCATCAATGTGACAGTAAGAGCAGCGCGGGTAGTACTTTCCTCTGGAGACAAGAAGAAGTGGCACAAGACATTATATGTAGATCTCTGAAAATAGAATGAGCTCTGGCATGATGCTTGATATCTATTTAATTAGCTTATTGATATCTTAATACAGTATTTAAAATAACTAACTAGCTAACTAGTGGCTGGTTAGTGTAGCGTAGGGGTCCTTAGGCAAGACCTCCTCACGCTCACCCTGCCTACCATTGTATCTGTATCCTCCTTGTAAGTCGCTTTGGATAAAAGCGTCTGCTAAATGACTAATGTAAATGTAAATTCTCAATACCAGTACTATATGACATTGTACACAACAGACTTACAATAAAAATGGTGGAAATAAAAATATGTGTAACTACAGTAGGTTGAACAGACCAAGTGCATTTGGAGATGTATTGCATTTTAAGAAATAAGTGTAATGGTTCTGGGAAATGTAGGATATCACTAACTGAAATAGTACTAGATGAGGCAGCTGGCAGACAAAAACTAAAAGTGAGACCTTCATTATCAAATGAATCTAAAATGCAGTGAACATCACAGATTTATGTTGAATATCAAACAGTGGAGGAGGATCAGTGGGCGTATTTTCCCTTAAATCTCATAGTCATTGTGTCTTTTCACATCCAGAGCATCAAGAGTAGCGAACCAGAACATCAAATGTTGTTGCAATTCAAATACTTATGCAGCCCGCTGTAACAGTGTGTGTAGGAGGCTGAGGGATAATGTGGGAAAGTTGTGGCACAGTACAACAATAAAAACCCATGAGATGTGGTTGATTGTGTTGTTTGGAAAGTTGGGCAGAAGTTTGCCATTTGAGTGCCGACATCTGTATACATTATGCTGTTTAAAATGTACCCAGAGTACATTTGTAAAATGCAGTACTGAGTGGGCCTACCAGATACTGAAAAGAACATCAATTTGGAGTAAAAGTAAATCCATTAAGCGCTCTTGGACACTTCCATCAAGGTGTTGACTGCAGTTTAAATACAGCCATATGATGCAGCACATGTCCAACCTGCTCTGATTTGTACAAAAATATCATTGCAAGTGACGGCCCGTGCTTTTATTGAATAAGGCCCGCTCTGCTGATGCAAGAGAGGATCAATAAGCAGACTGGGTTGTCTCTGCCAGTGAGAGTCATTTCCAGAGATGTTTGTTTGTTCACATACAAGTTGATGTATTTACACAACATTTGTACTGGTCCATAAGTGTTTTTCAAACTACAAAGACTATTTGGAGACATAAAATCATTGGGCTACCCTGCAGCACATTTGGGAGTTACAGTAATGGTGGTACAATGGAACTTATTTCCAGAGTCCCTGTAGAAAGTCCATCCATGTAAGACAAATGAAATACAACCAGTTTTAAATGTGACTCAGTGGACATTAGACAAGTAGCACTATTAGCAATATGAAAATTATGACTAAATATGCAAAAGGCACACTGAGTGTATTAGTTACTCATACAATCAGTGTTGATAACATAAGTGATCATAACTGAAGCTATAAAACATCATGCATGCATGGCTGGATGGATGATTCCTGATTGGTGCTGCTGAGACTTATGTGACATCATCTTTTCCCAGCTAACAGAAAACAAAAAATCTAAAGTGAAACAATCAAAGATGTTTAAACTGTAAGTAAAAATAGCATCTGTGTGGCTCCACCTTGCTCAAGGCTTGCTGAGGAATCAGTTTACTGAGGATTGTGTCAAAATGAATGAAAGATAGGTCAGAATATTCTGTTCGGTCCTAACTCTAAAACTGTAGCTTCTTCAAACTTCGCTCTCTCCTGAGCTACAAAGGACATTATGGGTCTGCTTTCCCCTACTGAGTGGTACTTTTACAACTAGTAAATCTGATGTACATGTGTAAAATCAATGAAGCTCCACTTTAATGCAGACGAAGGGGGATTCAGTACACACATCAACATGAAAGCTGGTGTTTAATGTTTCATAGCTCTGTCACTTGCAGTGTTTGCTGATTGTTGGACGTACTTTATGATGATAGGTTGAAGCAACAAAAGCCCATTTTAATCACTGTCATTAAACTTCCCTCTGACAGCTACTGGTCAGTGTTGCATATTGTTTGCATAGTCGTATAATACTTACTACAGCAAATAACTGGTTTGCCCCTAGTTTGTTACAGGCAGTGTAAGGCTTGTTTGGGTACCAGTTGCCATACTGTAAAAGCTAATTGTATAATGATTTTTCATTACAGCTAATCAAATTGTTAATAATAATGTTGTCAGATCAGCTTCAGGTCAGGAGTGAAATCCATCAGTTTATGAATAAAAAAACACGAAACATTAGATGGACCATTAGGTCTGGTATCACCTTAAACATAAGCACATCTTCAAATTGCTCAGTTACAGTATTTACTTTCTGAGATGCTCTAAATTCCATTTCCTCCTAATTAAGCATGAAATTTGTTAGGGTTTTAATGGAGCGGGGTATTATAGCAGGCTATAAATAAACTTTATAGCCTGCTGAGTCACTTTATGTGTTATATGGAAGAATTGTGCTGGTGGAAAAATAAAAAATATGTCCAGTAATTCAACTGAACTGAAATCATTAGAGTAAATACATCATCAGAGCCAAACAAACTGTGAATCCATAGATGTTTGTGTACATTCTGCTGTTATAGATAGAAGAGAACAAGGTTTATGATCAAACAAAAGGAAAAACATCACGAAAGTGAGAGAATACATTTGATAAAACTTTTAAAAAAAATTTCAGGTAGTGCTGCTTGATGCAGGTTTCTTTGAAATGTTCAAAGTGAAAATGTAATTTATTTTTTTCATTAAATTAACTTTTTATTTATCAATGTAAATGCTTCTACAAATATAAATCTTTTTTGAAAGGGAGACCTGGTCAAGATAGTCTAACAGATTCACACAACACAGAATAGCATTGCAGCACACATAGTAATGAAAGAGACAATGGATACAGTATATTTAAAGGAGTTGCCACTCTTCTGTAAGAACAGAACAACACAAAAGCAGGACATAAAACTAACAGAGGTTAAATATAATACATTTTATTTTAAAAACGATTAAGCCATGAGTATTAAATCTAACCATAGACGTCATATTGCACATTTTAACCTCTCTTTGTAATATGTAAGTGAAAAGTTGTTCTGTAGTTCTGTAGACCTATGGTTTAAACTTTTCCCTACAGGCTACTGAAAGATACAGTAGTCTTCCATCTCCAAGCAAGAACAAAACCCTTGAAAACTCTTTTCAAGGCTACTTTGCTGTGCTTTAGGTTCATTCATAGTATACAGAAAAAATGGGCTCTGAACCCATAACTGTGAGAGATCCTTGTAGGTCTGAGCATGGCACACTCTAGCACCCTTCAAGTGAGTCTTTTGTGCTGCGTCCAACCTCTGACCATTTTCTCCACTGACCATGGCACACTATAGGTCCAGTCCTCAGAAGAGAACCTTAACAGTGCTGGAAGATTGGGGTTATACACAGGGCCACAAAACACATCACTGTGCAGAGGTCAAAGCCATCAAATCTTCGTAGCAAGCTTGGGAGGTAGCAGAGCCCATTTCCTGACACTTTGGGGCTTGTGGGTTTCAGAGATAACATTAGAAAAATGCTGCGACGGGGACCGTGCCGTCGTCAGGCAACAGCACCGCAGCTTCCTCGCAGTCTCAAACCGTCAAGACGACACTCAGGTTATTTAAAGGAGGATGATTAATGTGTTGAGAAATGGCAAGCACCTGCCCCAGTCGCACTCCCTCCCCAGTTTGTGAGTGTGGGTGGGTGTATGCGCAAGCACATTTATATATATATATATATATATATATATGTGTGTGTGTGTGTGTGTGTGTACATTAGCATGCATTTGAATTGGAGTGTGGACTTCTTTTTGCTTTTTGTTCACGAGTCTGTGTGTATATTGTCTACTTTTTTGCATGTCTTTTCTTTTTTGTGGCTATAAATGCACACACACACACACACATATATACATTGTGGCCCCTGTCTGTGTGTGCATGTGTGTGTGTGCAATGCGCTGACTGGGCCAGTGTGCTGGCAATTAGAAAAACCACCAGTGGCAAGGTGCACATTAATCATGTTCCTCAGCTGAAAGAGAGAAATGGGGCGGAGATGGGGGGAGGAGGTGGAGGAGGAGGAGAAAGAATAATGAGAGAGTGTGTCTGAGGTATTCAGAGCTGCTCTGTTGCACTGTTTGCTCTGACATGATGTTGGACGCATTTATGAATAAGCAAGGTCATGACAATAGGCCCAAACCCACTGGGCAGAGAGAACCAGAGGTTGATCTATCTGCACTTCTTCTAGAGGGACAACTTCAGCTGAGCACTGTGTCGTGTTTTCATTGTTCTTTATAACTAGTTGGCTGTTCTGTGGTCGCTAAAACATATTAAATCAGTGACAGCAACCCAAGGTGAGCAGCTACTTTTATCCTAGTTCCTGGCTAAAATTACTACCTTAAACATGTGGATTATAAAGAAAATCAGGATTAACAACATAGATTTAGACTATAATAATCTGTGAAAATATAATCATCAGCCTTGATTACTTTCTAATTAAATAGTGATACAGCAATCATTAAATTTGTTGAATATTTCTTAAATTATTAGTCATTTATTAAAATGTAAATATAAATTGCAAATGTAAAACAGTACTCTACTGTAACTGTACCAACACTATTTCACAGCTTTACAACATTTTCAGTTCAATTTCAGTTTATAATGACACAAGACGCAGTACAGCAATAAATGCTCACAGCACATTGTCTTTTGCGATTAATGCCTTAAGTGATTAATTATTAAGATAATTGACAATTCATTTCCTGTTGATTCATTATTTAATTTGTTCTAACAATTCTCCAAATCCACTGTTTGTTTCAGACCTCGATTTTTGATCCACAGTTCCTTCTTCCTGAACAAAAACACGAAACCTGGACCTTTGTTTTGTAGTTTAAGCCTCAGTTTTAAAACTGTTAAACCCCCAATTATGCTTTGGTATCATACTATATTAAGCCAAGTGCTTTTGCATGATGACAATGGGGAATATCATCATATTTCCTTCATTATCTAAAATGTTGGTGGCACTGAAAACCTTTCGCACCTCGCTATCTCAACACAATTGTCCCAAAGAAAAGTGTTATTATTGCAAGAGATAATAGAAGAAGAAAGCTGTATTTTTGTACTCATAAATCTCCTAAATGTAAGTAGACTGTATATATATCATGCTCTTTGTTCACATGGATGTTTGCCACAGTGAACACTCTCCAAAGAATCACAGCTGCTTCAGAAACATAAAAACTGAATAGCAACAACAATTTTCAAACTCCAAGTAACAGTGGAGACATAAATTACAGGTGACAGACTTGAAATTTGTCCAACACTCAAGGTAGTGTTGAGCCTCATGAGTGTATGTGTGTGTATTTTCTGGGGCCAAATAGCTTTTAGAAGCTGGGTTTTGACAGGAGGGCGTCTGGTATGAGTCCGTAGATAAGATGGGGATGTTGGGGCAAGGAAATCAAATAAAGGGCTTTTTAATCACTGCTGCTGTTCCCTTGAGCAAAGCCGTCATGCTGCTGTTGTATGTACACATTATAATGTAAAATTTCTAAACCCATCTGTTTGCTTTTCTTTTACAGATGTATGATTGCAGATGAGGTAAGCACACACAACGCTGGCTCAGGAAATCTATTTTCCAAAAAAATGAACCTGAGACTTTGCTGCATGCCTTCCAAATTAATTTGTCATCCCTGTGTAGCACTCCCATGTGTCTAATCGATTTTGACACAAGAATCATTCTGAGACCTTATTACTCTTGGGCTTGGCCGTCATATGCAATTTACCACAGAGTCGGTGCACAATTGACTTGTTTTTCTCCCCGTCCTCTGTGTGTTGATTTGGTCGGTCCAGATGGGTCTTGGGAAGACGGTGCAGGCCATCGCCGTGGCGTATGCTTTCAGACAGGAGTGGCCTCTCCTGGTGGTGGTGCCCTCGTCCCTGAAATATCCCTGGATCGAGGAGTTGGAGAGGTGGATCCCAGAGCTACAGCCTGGAGACATCAACCTGGTAGAGAACAAGAGTCACAACATGTAGGTCATCCCACCATAACCTCCTCCACCTTCACCCCTTGCTGGCACGCCATAATTTTGGTGACAGCACAAACCAGCTGTAAATACAACATTGCGGTTGCTGCTATTACACACAATGAATGTGTTAGCAGTTACCTGTTTATGAAGTTATATGTTCATCATGTAGCTCTGGTTATTGAGAAAAATGATCCTTTGAAGATGTGTTTGTGACCACTTGATGAAATTAAATCCAGCATCCTTCCTTTTTTACTCTGTTTTGGTCTCCTCCAACTCCGATAGCTGCTAAACGCTCCACTGTGTTCACGTAGCAGTTAACTTTGTGAGATGGGTGTTGCTGAGCAGGTAGCATACAATGACTTTGTTAGTGCCTCTTGGTGCTGCTGAAAATTAAGCTAATAAGAGTGAATTAAAACAGCTGTAGCAAAATGAAGGACATGAGCTGAAATGCTGTGTAGAACTGAGGAAACTACTAAGTTAAACAATATGTGTCTGTGAGTTCAACACTATAACCACTTTAATAGAGGTAATCATGTAATCTATTGTTAGCATAATGATTATAGCAGCTTTATAGCTGCAGTAGTGATTGTTTCATTACATGAATAAAATAGTTTAAACCTTACACTTTCTCTTGTTTCAGTTCTAGAGATTTTTTTAAGCTCATTGTTTCAGTTTTGTGGTCTCACTGAACACTACCTGATCAGCATTAAATGGCAAACAGACAAAATTAGTGACTAGCTCTTGAACAAAGTGGAGCCTTCAGCAGCTACAAAGCCAGTTGGTGGGAGAACATAACAACTAAACGCAGAGTGACTATTGGACTTGGATTCATCGGATAAAGAGAATCATGAGCCTAATATAATCTGAATATTGCTCACATTGTAAATAGTTGCAAATCAGCCTTATTAATAAACAAGAATGCAGTTCAAGGTCCAGGAAGATGGACTTTGAAGGAACTATGCAGAATTTCATACTGTTGAGTCAAAACTAGTTTAAGGTTTACATTATTTACTTTTTCCTAATGCCTGACAACATGATCAGTAATTTAACCATTAATTACTAAGGTGTAGAAACCTGGTTAATTAGTTCTTCATTTATAGTCCATACAGTGTAGAAACAGTGTGAAAAAGCTGAATAAATTGTTCTGGAGCCCAAGGTGAATTCTTAAAATTCCTTGTTTTGTCCCATAAATATTTAATTTTACTATTTTAAAAAACAAAGAAAACAACAACTAGTCACATTTAAGAAGCTGGGACTAGTAGTCTTTACTTTGAAAAGATCCTTTTATTATTTATTAAGTTGTACATTTAGACATTCAGACCTGCAGCCTGTGCAGAAGTGATCTCTTTATAAATACGTTCAGGATATCTATACAAAGTTTATAATCCGCAGGATTATGCTGATGGTGCACTAGCTCGGATTATGTAAGTGATGCATCCATTAGTTGATTTAAAGCGAAAGTTCCTCATAAGAGGCTGTGTGTCTAATGTCTCTTTTTATGACTCTGTCTCGCAGCCTTCTGCTTCTACATATTCAAGTGATGATAATTTACATAAGAGATATAATAAAACATGAACATGTTCGCTCCACACAGTGTGAAAGCGAGGCAGTGTGACAGCGTGATAGAGAAGCAGCAGCCAATAAATTAATCTCAGAGTGTCCCTCAGTGTCATGGGCCAGTAGGGGCCGATGTTTGACAGCGCTGACAGACAAATCATGTCAAAGTGACGTCTGCAATATTGAACAAGTGCTGAAATTTTTTAGTACAGGAAGTGGGAAGATAATGTTGTAGATAAATGTGTCATCTTCACCACTGTTTTTCTGCATCGTGGACTAATGTAGCATGTAGGCCTTGAAAACAGATACTTTTATAATCTTCTCAACTTTCCCCTAGTTCACTTAGCTTTTATTTTTGAATGAAACAAACTTTCTATATTTGTGGGGGGGGAGGACTCCCCACCTCGCATCACAGATCAGGCGCAAAGAGGTTGTGAAAGCCTTCTGGGGAAAACGTGTCCTTGAACTGGATGTGTTAATGACTGAACGAGGAAACGAGAAAAAAATTATGCAGCACCTCCTCTCAGTATTTTCACTCGCATGTTCTTTTGTAGAACATGAATGGCACCTTAGGTTTTATTTCAACTTGGAAATGTGTGTGTGGCGAAGGCAAAGAATTAGAGCCTGACAGATGCTGGAAGTGTTTCTGATTTCTCAGAGATTCTTATTGAGTTTCATGCAGCTGACTGTCGCGTCTGTGTTTGTTTGTTTATCTGTGACTGCGCCTGTGTATTTGTGTGTTTGTGTTAGGGTTGAGCATAACCTGGAAAATACAGAAATTGCAATAAAGCCCGGGAATGGATTTCTTAAGCACTGCAGAGATGTATGAAAAAGCTGCAGCCCTAGTTTCTCCCTGGCACGGTGTCCGCGTGCATGTGTCTTTCTTTGTGTGCCTTAACTTTCACCCACACACCCTCTTTAAATAGTCTAGTTTACTTTACCTCGAGGGCTCAGTGGCCAAGTCAATAAATGCTAGAAGATTTGAACAGATGCTGAGTTTGTATTGAGTTCTAACAGTTGAAATGCATTTGTCAATGTTAAAGGTGACTACTGTAAGAGCTACAGTAGGCAGTTTAAAGAATACTGTAAGTCTGGTGTTATTTTTCTTACTCGTACTAACCAATCCCTTGAAAACACCAAACCAACAATTAATTGTGTGCATCTAAACCTGATAGATCGTATTCCTCTGTCCCGCACACATAACTATTAAAACACATAAATAAGCTGCTCTGTTACATTGGGTGACAACTTCCTTCACTGCAATAAACACACACAATTTATTTTGTCTCAGCCCCTAATACACCATGGTGCTGCTGCTGGTAACACTAATAAAACCATAAAAACAGAAACAAAACAAAACAAAGAATATCAACATTCTTGTCCTTTTAATGTAACAAAAATATGTGGCACAATCATTAAAACACGCAAACGAAGCAGTGCTTTTTCAACCCTTTGACTATTTGCAGTAGATTAAAGCACAAAATTTCTTAGTCATTATAAACTTGTTGAAACGATCTCAAAATCTAGCTGTCACACATTTACAAAGATCCTAATTTCTATGGTATTTACTTTTACAGTGGCAAGAAAAAGTATGTGAACTTTTTGGAATTTCATGGGTTTCTGCATTAATTTATCATAAAACATTATCTGATTATCAAATGATGTGCGTAAAAATCGGATATTTCATGTCTTTATTGAGAACAACCATTAAAACCTCATAGAGCTAGTGGTCAATGCTAAAGTGAACCCTTAGAATAAAAATAAAAAAAAGCTAACTGGAGTCAGGTGCTAGCATATCTTGAGTCTTGTTAGGAAAATTAGTTTGGAGGTGTGGACTAGAGCTACTTCAACTGACTTAAAACACTCAATCTCTTTGAGTTTGCTCTGCACTAGAAGAATATGCTTATGTAAGCCATGCCTGGCCAAAAGGAGCTTTCTCTATGATCAAGAATTGATGATTTACATAAAGTTGGAAAGGGTTCCAAAGTGATTTCAAAGCCTTTAGAAATTCACCAGTCTACGATTAGGCAAACAATCTACAAATGGAGACACTTTGGGACTGTGGCTACTCCACCAAGAAGTGGGCAGCCAATCAAAATGACCCTAAGAATACAACAAACCCTCATTAAAAAGGTAAAAGAAACAACCAAGAGACAGCCAAAGATTTGAAGGTAAAACATTGAACAAGCAGGGTGTCTATGGCAGGACACCATGAAGGAAGCCACTGCTTACTAAAAAGAACATTGCTGCACGCCTGGAGTTGTGGTAACATCATGATTTGGGCCTTCTCTGCTGCATCACATACTTTTTCTTGCCACTGTACATTATATTTAGCAAATGCTTTTATCCAAAGCAACTTACAGTAAGGTAGAAAGGTAGGCAGGTTAGCGTTAGGAGGAGAATAAGCAGACTAATTAAAAATCTGTAGTTTAAAATTTTAGTCCTAGTAAATGATAATAACCAAATAAATACAATTCATAACTTTTGTGTTGCACAATTCAACTTGTGAGACATCACCTTGTTCTGGTGTCGAGCTGTGTTCTTGATCTTGTGTTCTTGTTCCTTTAGGGGCATCAGCAGCAGTAAAGTGACGGTGCTGGGCTACGGCCTGCTCACCACAGATGCACGCACCCTGGTGGAGGCTCTGAGCAGGCAGCGTTTTGCTGTGGTCGTGGTGGATGAGTCACATTACCTGAAATCGAGGAACGCGGCACGGACTAAGATTCTGGTTCCTCTAATACAGAGCGCAAAGCGGGCCATCCTGCTCACTGGTACTCCAGCACTGGGTCGACCTGAAGAGGTAAAATTTGATGAAATGATGTCCCACATTTAAGTGGAGTTTTGTTTTCTTCCTATGAACTGAGCAGATTTAACATTTCTGCTTTGAATCTTTAATGCAGCTCTATGTGTAATTTTAATGAAATATTAAACACAGAGCTGAACAATCTATATGCATCAAAGGGGCCTACTAATCTTACTTCTGAGCCCACACTCATGAAGCATGATTAGTAGGTCAGAGAGCTAAGCTGTGGCTTCTAACAAAGGTGTTTCACTGTACGGCGCAGGTGGATTGCCATGGTAACTTGCTCAGGAGCAGGTAATACTCAGATCCAACATTCAAAAACCCAATTAACTCTCTCCGGCATCACTTATCCTCGAGGATCCCTTCGACTTATTTCAATAACCTTTGTTGCAAAAACTTCATTTACAAAGGCCGATATGAACAGACACTGCACTGCAATAAATGAGACGAGTAATAAAAAGAAGCGCACAAGAGGGGGGGACTATTGAATGAAGAGACAATAAGAAGGGCTGTTCACAGGACAACGGTGTTTGGAGAGCGGCAGAGCCATTCCCCTCTCCATAATGATTTATTATATCATTTCTATATACAGTATGTTATATTGAAGTTTAGATTGCAGCTGTATTCCATCACTGCAGCCGTGGAAGATGAAATGGACTTGGTGAATAGAAAATCTTTTCACAGTCTCGATGTGAAAACACAATACAGTATCAATAACAAGTACTGTCTGCCCACTGTACCCTAATGATAGGGCACTGACACAGCTTTGTGGTTAGGCACCTACACCTACCTACCAGCATTACTTTAGACTTTTTCTAAGTTTTTTGTTGCTTACTACATATTACCTTGATGATTATTTAATAAAGAACTAAGAATTATAAGTCATGGTATTTATTGAATTTCCAAATTATACAAATTCTCATTACCTTCAGTAAAACTTTGCTTTACTTTTCTGCCTTTTTGCAATTAAAAGTATCGATTGTGTTGAAAAATGTAGAATAGTTTATTATAGAACTACACATGCTGCACAGAACATCCTGTATATGAATAACTCTGTTCTCCAGTGTTCACACACACACACACACACACACACACACCAAAGCTCATAATTATTTATAACCTGCAGTGTTGCTTTAAAAAAAAAAACTGAATCTGTTTGTGCTGTATAGTGACTTTAACACAACTTTATAATACAGTTTATACATTTTTCAAAACTAAAGGTGATTTATAATAGTACAAAGGATACATAATATAAAACAGAAATCAACAGAAGAAAGATAACACTATTGACAATATTAATAATACTAAAACCAAGTTGGGGGTGAAACATTCACTGGTATTGTTTATAAAGAGTTACACCCTAGTTGGTGCATGGTAGTATGTGTATCACCTTTTTTCTAACTTTAGCAGCATTTGATTAAGAATATAACCTTAGTATAAAGATTCTCAAACAAACTGCCTAAAGACCACCAGTAATAATGTGACACCTTTCAGCTTAATTTGTTTGTGGCCGCTCACAAATATTTGGTTACAAAAGGCTAAATCATTTCTTAAAACAGCTGGCTACAGTAGTTTTGCTAAGACTACTGAAACAGGAGGAAATTGTGCATTTTGCACTATTTTGAGCTGTGACTTAATAAATATGCTCCTACAGTTAGTGTTCATGGCAGCAGGATATTCTGTGTGGGCCAGAATAAACTACAGTGCGTCTGTGTTAGATTTGGTCTTTTCATGGGATTTGCTGACAATATGGACTATAGACATCATCAGACTAGAAGAACAAATCCAAATAAAGTATTTCATAATAGAACATAGAAAACATATCAAATGTTTAAACTGACAAAATGTACCATTTTAAGAAAAAAAAGGTAATTTTGAATTTGATGACAGCAACACATCTCAAAACATTTGGGGCAGTGTCCCCTCTCCCTCAGTCTGTAAACCACAGAGAACTGAAGAGACCAGTTGCTGGAGTTTTGGGAAAAGATGTTCTGGTCTGATATCAGATTTTAACTGCTCAACAACCTCTGTCTTCTTTGTCGTATTTTGCATTTCATGACGCACTAAATAATTTTAGTAGGGAGTAGGTCTGCAGGCAGGCCAGTTTAGCAACCAGACTCTTCTACTATGCAGCCATGGTGTTGTCATAGATGCAGAATGCGGTTTAGCATCAAATATGCAAGTCCTTCCCTGAAAAGTACGTCGTCTGGAGCATATGCTTCTCCAAAACCTAAAAACATCTTTCGGCACTGATAATAAGCCGAAAAGTTCCTCTCCTCTTTAGTCTGGAGGACGTGGCGCACATGGTTTCAAAAGAGAATGTCCAATTTTATAATAACTTTTTTAGAATTGGGGTTGTAAAAAACACTTTGAGGTAACATTTATATTAGAAATAGGGTGATTTAATTTTAAGCGACACTCAGTGTAAGGATCTTAATAAAATGGAAGATCGTGAAGAGCTTTAGTAGTTATTAGTAAAATATTAAAATGAATTCTAAAATGGATGTGAGCTGCTGTGGGGCAGCTAAATGTAGTGTGAAGAGGAAAAGTTGTTCACAGATTCCACCCCTGCTGTGTAAGGACGCTTCCTGGGGAAAACATGTTGGTTAAAAGAGGGAGCTGATAACCAACTGTATAACTACTGCTTATCCAAGACTGACTTCACCGGGGTTTGTGCTGATAATGTTAAGTATCTATGTGAGACAGTTCTTAGATGCTGCTGTCATCTAACTGTCACGCTGCCTTGAGGAAAACTTAATTATTGCCTAGACCCAATGTTGATAATTAACTGATGAAATTCAGGCAGCTAATTAATTCCAAAATGAAGTGAAGTTAGAACTTGTAAGAAATCTTGAGAAGGTGCGTCATAGATAAAGTGTGTGTGTTGTACAGTATTCTGTTTGTGTGTGTGTGTGTGATACATGCCCTCTTGTCTCTGCTACTGCCTGTCTGCAGTGGTGAGGTTAGTTTTTAGATGTCATCTCTCCCTCTCTCCGCCACTAGAATCTGAAACTGAATATAACATTTTATCATCCACAGCATAAACCTGATAAGCCCTGTCCCTGCCTCTGTGCCAGTCTCCTCACTGCCATCATTACTCACTATGGCTCTGACATCAAGTTAGCACACAGCTCAGGGCATGCTGCACCGTTCATGATGTGCCCTCATTCCACCCACCTATTATATCAACAGTGTGAGGGGGGAAAATGCAAAGCTCCTGTTGAACAAGCGCTGAATTTAGAATAGCGCTCTCACTGTGGCTGCTTATTCAGATCGCCTTGCTGATGATTACCTGTCATTACTTCAGAAATTGCTGCAAATACTGAAAATTGACAAGGATGCGGTGTGTACACACAAACACATTGACTTTCGCACATACACATTCTGGGAGCTATGTTGCAACCTGGAAGGCATCCACACTCCTTAGTGTACGAAAAGGGCTCCTCTCAAAATGTCATATGTCCACTGACGACAGAAAGAAGCAGCCTGTAATTTATCAGTGTTCTGAAATCAAGTGATTCAAAGATCTTTTGATGTCTCATAATTTTCATGTCAGTAGCTATTTAGAGGGGTCGATTTTTTTCTATTCACGTTTCATTTAATTTTCAAATCAGTTTCGCTTTTTTCGCCTAGTCTGACTGCACAGTGCTTTGACCTGGTTAATTGGCGTTGACACAAATTACCACAGAGTTACACTGCACAGAACTGGTAAACTAGGCGAAGGACAACAGGACCTTGAATAAATTGCACACAAGATGCACTTGAGTTTAAAGCCAAAAAAAGGTTTGAGTTATAGTGTGCTGTCAGCTTTCAAAAACTAAAAGGTGAAAAGTTGTAGGAACTAAAACAGCGTGCACTTTTCATGATGTTCTGCTATGTGTATGTATGTATTTTCTATAGGATTGTTCAACTGTACAAAATATAATACAGAAATAACACTTTTAAAAGCAATATTTAATTCCTTGGCCAAACTAAAATGAAAGTATTTATTCCACTGTGATAGGTATACTCTGAGCATGAATTTTCTGGTAGTAGCCAGTTAGCTTAGCTCAGTATAACACAAAACAAACTTCATTTACTTTCCCATTTTTTATATAAAGTCAGCGGTGTGACTGTATTTGTCGTAGCAATATCTAGCAATATCTTACCTTGTTGTTTCTATCGTTAAAAGTTAAAATGACAAATGAGACAAAACACTGCATTTCTAAACGTTATTGGAGTATAAAAGGTATTTTATACAACATTAAAATTACAATTAAGAGATTCATTCAAAAATGAGACATTGAGATTTTATCATACACTTTCTCCTTTTTCTGTTACAGCCGCACATTCATGCATAGTTTAGTACAAAGTTTCTATTAAAGTCCTTTTCCTGTTTTTGCATTTTACAGCTTTTTATGCAGATTGATGCCCTCTATCCCAAGAGGTTTGGAACCTGGACTGACTATGCCAAGAAATACTGCAACGCCCATTATAGGTGAGGTACAACAAAGACACAAGCTGACAAATGTATATCCTCACATTTTCCAGTTGGTCAATTTAACATTTAATACTTGTTACTGACAGTATACATTTAATTTACATTTTGTGTATTATATCCGGAATGCAAGTTATTTTAGTGATTTCATATTTTCCTACATTTAATCTACAAATTTTACTTACAGCAGCTAGCCTAGCTGAGAATAAATACAGAGAAACACCCAGCCTGGCACTGTTGATTAAACAAATATTATATGTTAGTGAGGCTTAGAGGTGCTGGTAGGTGGATTTTCTACCCTTGCATTGAGCCAGTGTAGCTGTATTTATGGTAAGCTAACCATCTCATGGGTTTTTTTTTTTTGCCAAATAGATGTGAATGGTATTGAGGAAAAAATCTAATTAAGCATATTTCCTAAAATTTCTACCTATTCCTTTAGGCTTAATACTTCAGTTTGGTCTGTTCTTATTCAAAAAATCTTTATGTAGCTTGCAGGGTTTTAACAGATCTCCTTTTTCAAATGTCTGCTGGGATAAGGTGGGCTGTACCTGAGTTTGTAGTGGAGGTGCTGCTGAGTTGAGAGTTTGTTGTCAGAGCCAGACCACAGCTGAAGCCAAGCGGTAAATGCCAACTGGCTGCCAGTTGCCACAGACGATCAGTTACATGTGTGAACGAACACATCAAATGCATTGTTTTGGATGTCCATCAAAGTAGGCTTCTCACTCGGGGATGGGCCCGGCACCATTAATGACAACACTTTGTATATCATAGCACTTAGTGTGGCTGGGGAATGCTGCTTTGAACCCCACCTCCCCCCACACATACACACACACACACACACACATACACACATTTTTGTATTTATCACATATACTACCTTACCCTAATCCTAACTATTACAATTAACTGCCTCACCCTAAACATAACTCCGAAATTGCTTTTTAAACATCCTTCTCATTGTGAGGACCGGCTAAAATATCCTGAGTCCAATGGTGAAAAATTCATGCTGATCCTCACAATAATAGCCATATAAACACACACACACACAAGACTGGACTATGTCAAGTTAGCAAAGTCTTCCCATTGCATTATTTTTTATAATAGTGAAGTTTCCATGGGTAATGGCAACATCCCATGTGGCAGCAAAGCAGTATTGTATCAGGGGAGTTGCTAGCTTAAATCCCCACGTGAGGCCTAAACATTATTTTAGGAGGAATTAGTCAGTTTTTCTTCGCTCACCAACTACAAGTTTAAATACTGAAGTGTGAAACAGCAAATTTGGCAGTGCCTTGTTAAGTTTGTCCACACAGCCAATATGGCAGATAACCAGGCTTTGTGTGGGGGGCCAGTTCTATTCTAAAAATTCATTTGGCTGATAAATTGTGAAAGTTGCTGGTGAGTTTTGGGATGAACCTGCCGCTGTGGCCATTAGACAAAATAGTTTCCTGCTCTGCAAAGTGCCCTAAAGCTAAAAACAGATCCCCTGACTGCTCAGCGGTAAACAGTGGAAGGCTGCTGTAGTGCTGTGCAGCTCTCAGGTGGGAATGTTTAAATGTGTTTAACTATTCCTTCAGGGCGATGCTGTAAATAAGTGTTTTCTTGGGACTTTTCTCTCAGGTTGGAAATGCGTATAAAAAATGAATGCATCAGCAAGCACAGCTTCCCCACTCATTCAATCTCTTATAGGTACTTTGGGCCTCGCAGACAGTGGGACTGTCGGGGTGCGTCCAACCTGGACGAGCTGCACCAGCGTCTGAGCCAGATCATGATCCGTCGTCTCAAGGCTGACGTGCTCACTCAGCTGCCCCCCAAAATCCGCCAGCGTATCCCGTTCGACCTGCCCAAAGAGGCTGCAAAGGTACATGTTAGATGACACTGAAGAAAGTTTTTTCCAGAGACACTTTTTTATTATTCTCAACACTTGCTTGTTGTACTCCACAAATGCAAGTCTCCACATGCTCAGCACAAATGTTTAAGCATTAAGTCCAAATATCCACTCGAGTGTTGATTAATGGAGATGCCAGAGAATTAAAATTAAGTTCTCTCCAGGTTTCTGCATTTCTCAACACACAGGGAGTGATTCATTGAAATGCAAACTGTCTCCCACTCATCGCCATTTGATATTTTGCTGCCGTTGTTTCTAACTTTTCTCTCTAGTAATTTCGAAAATCAGTTAATAGTTTTAACTTATTCATCAAACAAAAATACCAAATAAAAGACCTCATTCACCAGTTTTCTTAAATCTAATCTTTAATACAACCAATGTTCATGAGTGATTCGAACCTGTCCTAAATTATTAGACATGTACAGATAAATAATGTTTTTAGTCCTTTTTAGGCAAAAATAAGAAGTATGTGTTGTTACTAGCGTCTAAAAAATACAGATTTGAGGTGTATCTTTGTCACACATGATAATATAAAGTTTCACCAAGGCATTTTGTACTATTGACAAAAGAAGAAACTTAAGTAACTTCAAGTAAAGTACAAAAATGTCAAAATTTCTCTTAGCTACAGTACTGAGTAAATGTACTAAATGTGCTTTTTAAATTATGTTTCATTTCACCCTCTTTATTTAATTTCATTATACGGCACAGTCCTCATGGCAACTGTACTAATTTTCTTAAATATACTTTTAATTGTACTCGTTTTTGTCAAATTTCTGACATCAGACTTCCACCCTACTGAATCCTTCTAAATTCTTATGGTTTTAAATGTCTTAACTTAGACTTTGGGGCATGTTTTACTTTTTCCAATCATCTTTAGCTACAGTTGATCTCCTTGTTTTCTCATTTTGTCATTGTGCTAAACTTGATGATGATGTTTTTAGGTCGATCAACCATTCTTACATTGCATTGCATATTACGTTGCATATTACTTCTATTTGGAGCTAACAGCCTATTGCTATAAAACTGCCTAGTGCTGCTTCAAGATTAAATAACTCTCCTTTAGCACAAGCAGAGATGAGTGTGTGTGTTTCCCTCCCACTATTGTAAAGAGGATACCAGGATATTTGTAGAGTAAATGTCATGTTTCATGTGTAGGTGTTTGCATCTCTTTTAGCATCCCCAAAGTTATGGTTGCAGTTTCTGCCTCCCACGCTGCACTGGATGCATGTGAATGTACGTGTGAATGCTAATGTGGCTTTGACCTGGCCTGTGCGCCTGTCAGTGTGTCTTCTCAGCTCTGTTCGTTGGGTCACCAGTGTCAAGGCTATGAGGGGTTAGGTTTCCACTGGGAGAAACAATACACACTCAGATGCATCCACTGAGAAGCTTTTTTATATTTTGCATTATATCAGCAGGAATGGAAAACACTGGAGGAGCTCTTTCAGTGTTAATTATGCACAGAGCCACCATCCTGGCAATGACACAACAACAAAGAAGTTGCTTGGAAAAGTGATGATACAGGATTTTACTCAAATCTCCCTAAATGTTAAGGGACGCTTTAATTAGGGGCTAAATATGGTTTCTACATAGTGGCTCCAGTTAGAACACCAAATGTACATGCACTGTTGGAATTGTTGTCGTAGCTTATCTAGTTGTTCTCACATTGCTCCCATATGTCAGTGGTCTAAAACAGCAGCTTTGATGCGTAACATCCTCAGAGGAGCTGGTTCAGAGATCATTTGTCTTTGGTGAGAACAAAAAGCAGGGCTGTAGCTGTTCTACTTTACATTTGATGTGCTTTTTGTGTTCATGAGATGAATCTGCAAGTGTATTTTTACAGTTTCATGGGAAGAATAGGTAGACATTTCGTCTGCCCATGTAAATGGACTGGTTTTAATAGATGAGAAAGGGAGGTGCGAAGTGGCCAGTCACCCAAATCCGCAGCCATTGTGCTTCCCAAAGGCAGGGAAATATGAACAATATAAACTATAAAAGACTGAAGGGACATTATTTTCCTCTAAACAAACTGTGGTGATGTATACTGTACACCAGGACCACTCACGAGTTCATTCCTCCCATCTCATTTTACTCCCTAATGATGGCTTTTATCTTCCACAGCCAGAGACTTTTTATGCCCCTCCTGCCCTTTACGTTTTCAGCACTGGCCTTTTGTCAGTGTTAATCTAGTTAATATTATCGAGGGAGGAGTGCTTAGCCACTCATTTTTTTTACCAGCAAATTACAAAGAAATGCTCCAATCTGAAATTTTTAATTAGAAAAATACATTGAGAGACAGTCATAACTATGTTTATGCAGGTGCCGCTGAGTGAAACATCTGAGGAAAAACATAAAGGAGACACAGCTTTGTGTTCCTGCAATATGATACTATTTATTCATTCAACCGTCCTTGACTTTGACGAGGTTTGAATCTACTGAAATGCTAATTATTTCACTGAATGGTGCAAAGCTTTCATGTTCTACCAACATCCTTTCATTGTACTAGTCTGGAAAACAAAAATACAGTTGTGAAATTTGTTTGCTGCAGAATCTTCCATTGTACTGTTGTATGTGTGTGCTCACATTAATAAGGCTTCCTTGCACTTCTCATGCTGTTTTCTTACCCTATGCCCCCTCCAACCTCACTCACACACTCACTGTTATGTGTATGTATCTGCCTAATCACGCGTGGCCCACGGCTTCCTTCAGCTTGCCATATGGTTCACAGTTTTACAATGTTTGATATGCAGCACTTTACGAAAGTGTTCATTCCTGTGGAATTTTTACACATTTTATGGTGTTGCGGCCTGAATTCAGACAGATTAAATTGAGAGTTGCTAACAATAGATGCAAAATAACCTCTAATGACAAAGTGATTTAAAGTTAAGACAGTTTCAAAAAGTCAAAAGGGTTCAACACTCTCTGAAGCACTTTAAATTACAGCTATACTGGAGTTAATGCACAAAAATATAAACCATACCACTGCCATGCTGCTTTTCTTGACATATTTCTGCATAATATGTTGTGCTGTAGCTTAAAATATAATAAGACTGTGTTGAAACCTGCTGTTAATTGAAGTTTCATAGGAGTCCTATTTTTATGATAAACAGAGCTAACCTGCATGTCAACAAGAAACGCATGTTCCCTCTGCGTGTCTCGTTTATGAACACAATGCAGCATATGCTGGTCTTCACCAGCAGCCTCTCCCACTGCGATCCTCTCTGCTCTCCACTCCCGCCTTAAATACTTCTCGCCAATCACCTTGAGATCACGCGAGGCGTCTTTGATTTATTGTACCAGCCCTGCTCCTTCTCCATCTTCGACCCCAGCTTGTCACAAGGCAGCTATAATTGGGAGGCGCTCATGACCCACCTAACACAGCAGCCCAGTCGGAGGGGGTAGCATCCTTGGGAATTCTCCATCTTTCTCTCCCTCTGTCTTTTTTTTTCTCCCTCTTTGTTTCTTTCTCTTCCACAGAAAGTGGGACACCCAGCAGCACCATTAATTGTTTTGCCCTTTATATCTCAAAACAGTAGAGAACAAGAGAGAGATGAAGGTAGATGAAGAAAAAAAGGACACAACTTCACTGTCTTTGTGCTCTCCTTGCTTGCAGGAAGCTTCCGCCAGCTTCGCAGAGTGGGAGAGACTGATGAAGGGACTGGGGTCGGGGGTCGTTGCCATGGACAACCCCTTCACTGAGGTCATGGGACTAGTGACACAGATGTACAAGCAGACAGCTATAGCCAAGGTAATGGGAGACCAGGTGGTGTTAGAGTATGTCTTTTTCTGTTGTTATGTCCACCCCTGCCTAAGTCACTATACCATACAGTACAATGAAAAATACAGGTGGTGAATCTGTGTATGGAAAGCCTAATATATTGCATTTCATGTTGTAACTTATCTATTTGCACCACGAACAGACAGGCTGTGGTTTATTTATCTGAATCCCACAAATACTGTTCCCGTAAATACTCATCATGTGCATTAATCCACAGCTGAAAATAGTCACAAACTAATGTGCACTTTCCTCCCGATTGAATAATCTTCACTAAAAGCATTTTAGAAATGTATATTTGTGACCCATTTTTCCTTTAGTACGAACCATAGACTTGGGGCGGAGTATGAGAAAATCAGAAGGTCTTGATAGGCGTTGTTGATTGTAGTCTTTTTGTGAACTTGATAAGAAACATTTTGAATAACACCAGCCTGCTTTAGACATCATGGCAGTCCAGTACCTAGAAACTGAAAATGACATTTCTTCTCAGAACATTTGTACTTAATGCACTCAAACCTCCACTGTTGGTGGGCTTCAGTCAACATCTAACATTAGCTGCTTTCACCACTGCTACTTCTCTCAGTTTTATTAGATAACAGGGCAGTTAAATGTTAACATTTCAACTGTTCAGGAAACACAGCCTTGAACAAGGCTGAAATAAAAAACTGGGGATGTTCAGCGAGCAAAACCAAAGCCCATGATATATAATAAAACCTCTTGTTCTGGGTCACTGTCAGTGTAATGAGAGGGCCTTGGATCTTCTGTGTTTTTCTCTCTTTTTTTTTTGTTTGGATTGCATCCATGTTGTTCATGACAATTGACCTTGACAGTGTACATATAATGTCAGCAATTTGCTCTACATGTACTGTAGAGAGACGTAAAGTAAGTGTGCGTAGGCGTGCATGAGCATGTAGCACATGCCAGCAGGAGACCCAAGTGGAAGTCCGGAAATAACACTAATTTTGTAATGAACCATAACCAAATTTCTAAATTCGCAATTTTTTAGTCTGTTTAGAAACAATTCACAACAACTCCTCTGTACACTGAAGCACATCTTGCTTGCTGTGATAATGTCTCCTGTTCAAACAGGCTCTTCAAGTGTATAGTAAGTGATGGTCGATGAATTTCCCCCTCAAAAACAACATACTCCACAATTTATCTGAAGTTAATATGAGGCTTCAGCATCCAGGCGTTTGGAGTATGATCATCAGGACTGGCATTCCTCTCTTTGACAACTTTGACAATCTGTGTAAGGATAGAGATTACCCCTAATAGTATTTAAGGATGTACAAGTTGTATTAAATGAGTTTAATGGAGGATGTGGAACATGATTTTTTGACAGAAGGTTGGAAAACCACAGTTTTAAAAGCTGTCCTGACAAATATATCTCTTCGTGATGTCACATTCAATAAGCTTCATCTGTCCAGATGGGGCTAAAAAGTAAAATAAGACACCTGACAACAAGTAAAATGCTCAGTTATTAGTTTCTGTATTTAAAGCATTTGTAGACACTTTGTGCTTTATGTAACCACACAAGCTGTCAGAAAACAGGCACCATCACATCATTAGCACCATATTCCACATGCAGTCAACAAATCAACAGATTCTCTTCTTGAAAAGTGAAAATTGGCCTATGATTAGGAGTCCAAAAGTTTTTAACTCCTGTAACTCCTCTAAAAGCTGACAGTTAAAAACAGACTACGTATATAATTCAGAGTAGTTTAAATAGCTTAGAAATTGGCTAAAGAATGTAATCTTTATTCATTTTCATGTTTCAGGAAATGATGGTACAGAATCATGTTCAGAGAGCTTGGCCGACCACTCAGTGAGATCTCATGGGAAAGCATTGCCATGGTAACAGAGCCTAATGGTCGCCAGTGAAAGCACTTAGACAAAGTAGGGAGTTATAACTGAGGTATTATTTAGTTGCGTCCAGCCTGGCATGATTACACCTTATCTCAAAGTTACACACCGCACTAAAATAGCATCTCTGTGATGTTGTTGCTATGGAAACTCGGTCGGCACTCAGTTTGAAGTGACTTTTTTTTAATGAGAGAGAAATGTGAGAAGGTGGCTGGATGCATGCAGTATGAGGGAGGTTGGGGCCAGAGCAACTGGTGTCAAGAATCTTACAAGCTGTTCCTCAGTGGAAACATTTTTAATACAGTGATGTAATTTTCCACCTCTGATCAGTTTCCAGCCTCGCTGATCTTGATGCTAAGAGAAGAGGCTGTTCCTCAATCTCTTTTATTTGTAGTTGAGTAAACATTTCCACCAAATAAAGTATCCCTCTCCCATCTTCTGCCATGTTTGTAGGCTGGTATTCCTCTCAATTAGCCCAACGCCCTCAGCCATGAGGAGCGTGGCCCAGAGGTTAACGAAGACCGGAGATAACCACCGAATGCAATCATCGACACACTACTCGCTCAGCCTGCCTCCAAGCTTGGATCTTTTTTTGTGCTTGGTGTTGTTTGCTGATTGGATTTCTGCTCCGTTTAGCCTAACACTGGACCTCCTTTCATTACAAAGCCACCCCACCCACTCACCCACCTCAAAGCCGATACTGCCAGTCCAGTCTCATTTCCTCTCCTATCGGTTTTTAGAGTCAGACACACTTTCTCTACTTCAGGAAAAAACTTGTTCTTTCTTCTTTATTTGGATCATTGGGTGGGGTGGAATGTATGTGATAGATTCACACATCTATGTCACTCTGACGAGCACCGTGGCCCCTGCCTGCCTGCCAGTCCGCCTGGCGACGGAGCTGCCAAACGCCTTTGGGTGTTTTTATTGCTTTACCCGCCAAGCATCTGCTCCCAATTACCCAGAGAGGACAGCTCTGATGCTGGACTTTAAAGCAAGCTAACGGGCCGCTTCAGACAGCCGAGAAGTTTGTGCACTAATTAAACTCAGCGGAAGGAAGCCGGCGAAGCCAAGCCGTCAGTAATGAGGACCCCCCAGATCAGAACGGGGTCGGCAGGCCTGGCAGAGAGATTCATTATCAGGCACATCAGCTAATTATCAGCAAGGCAAAGCAGAGGTTCTCCCATAAGAGCAGGTGTGATGGCTGAAGAGGTTGTCAGGTTGCAGGAGGTGTGGAGATTACAGGGGTGGGATACACACCACGGAGAAAGGCCTGTCTCGAAAACCGTCCAGTAAGGGCTCTGTTTGACTCAAATCAAACCTCGGTATTTCTCACTAGTTGGTGCTATTCTTGGCTGCTTTTTGGCCTGGGGCTCTGAAATGAGCCAAGCCCGGATGCTCAATGACACGCTCATAGAGCACATCCATTCCAGCTTTGCAGAAAGTAGCAGGAACGGCCACAGCCATCACAGTGTGATCGCTGGGCAGCAGTGCACAGTGAAATGATAGATACAGATACCTGCGGGGTACAGTTAACTCACTTGCACTTCCACTGCTTTCTTTTTTCGATTGTTAGCTTCACGCTGTCAATCAAGGTCGGAGGCTTTGCAGGAAACAAGCAAATGCTGTTAAATGTGGACTGTGATGTTTTTAAAGCATTGTTACCATTTGACTTCATAAATAAAACATAACAGGTAAAAACTGGGTTATGTAAGAACAAACAGGCAAATAACTCAAGAATAAAATAGTTGAGAACTGAACTTTTACTTACTGCAGTAATTCTGGACTGTAGCTGTCACTTGTGACAGGTAACCAGCCTAATATATCTGTTTTGTCATTTTTGCAAGTCCTGAAAAACTCTATGTGGAGTGTTGAAACTCCTGACTGGACTGTACTGTGTTTGTCAGTCCACTAAAACATCAGCCCAATTAAACTGACTCTTACCTCTTATTTCCATATCCAATTAAATCTCAAAAAGCACTTTCTTTCTTGATGAAGTTGTTAAAATCTGGCATTCATCTGGTTCTTCGTGGCTCACAAGGTGAATGTTTGTGTATCTGGTGTCACCAAAATCCAAAAAACAGAGCACACACCAATCATATCTCAAAGTCGTGAGTTATTGATTTGCTCTCACTATCTGTGAGCTGACAAATGCGCCCCAGTCACTCTGGGTGCTCTCTCCTTTAAAGTCTGGATCCCTGGCATTCAATAGAGAATCGATCACACAGAAAGGATGCCGCGGTGATTAATTGACTTCTTCACTGATCTCGCCGATTCCTCTGTGTGTGGTCGACCAGTGATGGATTCAGTAGCTCTCTTTCATCTGTGTCTATTTCTGTATCTGTGTGTGGCCAGGCGGGAGCTGTGAAGGACTACATTAAGATGATGCTGGAGGCAGAGCAGCTGAAGTTCCTGGTGTTTGCCCACCACCTCACCATGCTGCAGGCCTGCACCGAGGCTGTCATCGAGGCCAAGGTAACCACAGGGGGTCCGCAGGCAACTGGATCTTCTAAACCGTGTTAAAGGGATAGTAAGCAACGGCTGCAGGAGCACTTGCATGAAATGCAGCTACAACGGCATGACGGGTTTGGGAAATATTTTACATTTTGGGCTTGAATCGAAGTTTTTCAAGTAAGAGTTCTTATTTTTTTACCATGTCTTCAACAAAAACAAAGTGGATATTAAATTGTCGCCATAGTGCACAACCCTGGTTACCCCTTCCCAGATTTTTCACACAACTTCCATTCAGACCCATCTGCCATAGCAGCTCTGAACACAATACACCGTTGATTACAGAGACTCACTTATCTATTTATGGATGAATGGATGTGTATGTATGGATTTAGATGAGTGTTTCTGGGTGTATGCACTTTGTGGATTTATTTATCTTCCTGAGGCACGGGTGTTTCTTTTTCAACTGCAGAATGTGACATTTATCCTTTGTCATAAATTCCTTCAGATCATTTTATTTTTAATTTCTAAGTGATGAGACTAAATGAAAGTTCCAGGTACTTGCACAAGCACAACAACCATAAGTACCGTTTTATTACTGTGTCTAGATGGAGAAAGACAACAAATCACTTACATTGCTAATTAACTAATTCCAAAGGTATTTTTTAAGTATTTCTTCCGTTCTTCCCACATATTTTGTTAACTCCTAGAGACCATAAATATGATGTTGTCCTGCTGTCGACTATAAACAAAATATATAGACCTATATCCTGTATCCAGCTACCAGGTTATCTCTCTAAATAGTTAGCTGTTTATTTCTCTCTTCCACGCACCTCATCTGGCTGTTTAGTTAAATAATCACAATTAAAAAATACTTATTTTTAAACTTCTCATTTTCCAATACAGTTAAAAAAAAACATATATTTTATTAAATTTAAAGCAGGAAACTTTAAGTGAGCTAAATGCTGCTGTCGGCTTAACATTATCTCACTTACTGTAACCTTAACCAAGATGTGGTTTTAAATCATGTAGGATTTGTGTTATTCTTACACTATCAATCATTTTGCAACAAGAGTGAGCACAGTTTTATATGGTGAATTTTTTCATTTTGGCACAAATGTTCATTACTGTCATTTTTATTTAAGATTTGAAACTTTTTTTCCAGCTGCAGAGACACAAACCGCCCATTAACAGTAAAATGGTAGTACTAAATATGCAGAATATATTCACGGTTTACTCCACCTGGCTAACCAGAAGTAATTGGCCCCATACTTTTACCCCCATTCATACGTTTTCTTTGCTTCATGCATAGTCACACTGTGTTTGAGTCAAATCCCTGCCATATCTGTGATTAACTTGGACATAGTACTGACCTTTACAGTCACAGGTTTGAATACTACTTACATTGGGTGATATGCAGCACAGGTTAGAAGTCAAGTATTATTTGAGTCTTCCACGTATTTGCAGAATTCAGGTCCACAGGGTGCAGATAAACTGTTTAGACAACAAATGTATGTTTGTAATACAGTAAAACTTTAGTTATGTATTTATTATTGTCTAAGAGTGTTCTCATTCTTGAAGAAAGTCTACTTTTTCTGTCTCAGAAAGTAAACTTTACTTCCACAGCTAATCTCCTGAGGTGTATTTCACAAGTCTTCACAAGCAAACGATATCTCTTAGCTCGGCGCCAGCAACCTGTGAAAGAGTTCAAGCGTGTGTCTGTGTATGTGTGTGTTTGTGTGTGTCGCAGGGGTCGCTGAGGTGTTGGCTGAATGTAATGCGGCGGTGTGACGTGTGATAACACTTTCCTATGTGAGACCCTCACTCTTTGGTGCGTTCACACTCACCAATTAACAGAGATAGGCTTAAAAAAGGAACGACAGGCAATGTGCCGCGATGAGAAGCTCAGCCGAGACAAGTGACTGTGCTCTAATCACAAGAAATTATCACTGATTTTGTGCTTCACACTTTCGCATTTCTCACCCGGTGTCGAACTGGTCGAAGGGTTTGTTTAATAAAGCCATGAATGCTTTAGAATTGTAAATATAGCACATAAAACAAACATACTGTTAAAATAGCAAGTTAATTTGTGAATAGTTTTTAGTGGTGTTTAGAAGTTGTTTACCCCACCTAGCGCTCCATGAGCACATTTATCTGACCTTTATTTTTCAAGTAAAACAGACCTCTGTGTTATTTCTCAGCAAGGTTCTCCTTCATATTCATGTAGTTACAGCTACATTTTCAGGTGGGAGCTGCTCAGTATGAGCACACTCTCCTACCGGTGGCTCCGCAGGACCGATGGAATCAAAAGCGAGCAGTCGCCACAGTGCATTAGCAGCTCAGTGAATGTCAAGTTCAAGTTCAGGTTTAATGAACATGCATCCACTGCTGTCTTTGTTTGGTGTCATACAATGTTAGAAAATATTGTATTACTCCTGCTCTCATTTTCTTTCAAAAATGCTATCTTACTACAACAGTGTTTTATGTTTTGCTCCATTCATTCATGTCACCGAAATATCTATAGAGCATAATGAAAAGCACCCCTCCTTTAATTGAATGTTTATGCGCATATTTGCACCAGCTTTTAAAAGTTGAACAATACTGTCCATTATTAATTGTGTGAGCCTCTTTTCAACATGTAAATTATCTATCTATTATATTTGCATGATCCTCCCTAAAATGCATATGCACAAAGGACCAGTGAACCAGTGAAATGCATATTTGCTTATTTGTGTTTCAAGCTGTTATGCCGCATTAAGGCAGACTCTCAGTTTGCAGGGAAATGTGGCCTTTCTTATTAAAGAGAATGGGGAAGTGCAACATGACCCGGCACCATGGGGGTCTCCTCCAAAGTGACACACTCTCAGTCCACGTGGACTTCAAGGGTTGTATTTCATTGTCTCACCTGTACCTGAAACAACACAGGCTCATGTTGTTATATTGTAGGGTCAAATGTCTCTGTGAATACAGCCTTGCTTGGTCTGACCGGGACCTGCTGATGGTCAGTTGTTAATGTCAACCAGTGTTAGTTTAGGTGAATGTACTGTAGCTAAAACATTTTGTTGACTTTAGTGCAGCTTTAAACAACAAATGGTTTAAAGATATTTTTCTTTTCTTTTTTTCCAAAGATCTCTGTTATACAGGTGTCCCATCAGCTGTGCTCATGGCAAGTGTTACTGTCTGGTTTGGCACTGCCCACCTGTCATCAAGCGTGAATTGGAATCTCCTCTGAACAATAAATATTCTTGCATCTGTTAACACAGGCTGGTTATATCCGTATCGACGGCAGCGTCCCATCCTCAGAACGAATCCAGTTGGTCCACAAGTTTCAGACTGACCCGGAGACACGGGTGGCCATCCTCAGCATTCAGGCAGCTGGTCAGGTACTCACACACACAAACACATAGATGCTCTATGACCAAACATAATGTTCAGAGAGTGATAAAGTAAATCTATTTGAGGAAATAATAAAAGACAAATTAATAAATGTTTCTAGAAGTTACAACTACAAGAAAAATCTGCAGTTCAAATAAAGAAACTTGGAAATAGTTATTGAAAAGTTATTTTATAATAACGAAAAGAGCACAAATATTAAAAAACCCATGAACACATTGTCCTCTATTCCATCCTATTTCTGTGTATATTAATTACAATGATGACCTTTTAGTTTGTAGCGAATCATAATCAGTATTTGTGCAAGTAGAAATGATGAAAAAAGCGTTAATAAATTCAGTTATTCTAAAAAACTGTATTAGTGCCTAAATGTTCTGTGTATTTTAGTGAAAGGAGGTAGGTCCTCGAAGCACTTACTTGGCAATTAGCTGCTAATATTCTGTCATTAAAAAGGATTTCATCAAATTACATTTTATTGGAAATGTGATGGAGTGATCTATCAGTGAGCGTGTGTGTCCTTTCCAGGGTTTGACCTTCACTGCTGCCAGCCATGTGGTGTTTGCAGAGCTCTACTGGAACCCCGGCCACATCAAGCAGGCTGAAGATCGAGCCCACCGCATCGGGCAAACCTGCTCAGTGAATGTACATTACCTCATTGCCAAGGGCACTTTTGACACTGTCATGTGGTCCATGCTCAACAGAAAGGTACTGCGGGTGGTGTTACAGCAGAAAAAGGGGGGAAATCTTTGCTAAGCTTTAAGTACACAATCTGCCACTTAGACATTTATTGATGTCACTTTTAATTTGAATGATAAATCACTGAAATAATTATTGTATTGATCAGCTGCCTCCTTCAGTCTGTTTTATGGGGATTATACTAAAATATGCAAACACAGCTCAAAACACATTGTATACTTGTCTCTATCTACTCTGAAAATTATTTATTGTGTGTATGCATAAATAAACGTAGACAGAACTGTCTCCTCGTCTAATTAAAACTGAAGCATTCCACTAAAACATTATAATTAACATTACAGTTTTACAGAATTGATGTGATTTGTGAAAGATTTGCACCATCGTCATGACGTTTGAGCGTGAAACCAGAAAGAAGCCACTGAGTTGTGACATTGGACTTAACCGAATGTCCTGTGCTCCCCAGGAAACAGTGACGGGCAGCACTCTGAATGGCAGGAAGGAATACCTGAAGGCTGACGAGGGCGACAAAGACAAGTGGGAGTTCCTCAGCTTTGCCAATGCATGGACACCCAGTGAGACGCTGCAGCCGCTGGAGGGAAACTCCGGAAATGTAAAAGACGACGTGTTCTTTACTCACGTGAGTTAAATGATATAAGCAACGGTGTGGCTGATTTTCATCCCCTGGTAAATTACATAATATAAAATAAGTAGTACACCAATAGAAATTATTAACACTTAAGCTATTGAATGGGGAAAAGATGACATATTTCACTATTAATCTGTGTAATCTTGTATAAAACAGGAAATAGTTTTATTAGCTTTTCACCACTAATAATTTATGTTCAGTATCTAAGTCTAAAATATTCTTGAGTTATTATTACTGGAAAAGCTGAATCCTTGTGAACAGAACAGTGTCACTGAGATTTGTAAATGTGTTCACAAATCTATAAATTTTAAAAACCTCAGTCAGAGTGCATACAGTATGTTTGCAGATTATGCAAAATGCAAGTGTATTGTAGAAATGATAACTTACTGATAACACACTGTCCCTTTAAACTCTATTTGACAACACATGATAAGTACGTGAAGTTGGACATGATGAATCTGAAGATTAGATCCTGTTGGATCATTTAGAAAAACTTTTATGTCAGTAGGTATTTAAATATTTCAGGTATTTTTTCCTGTAGATGTGCATACGATTTCCATAATGATCACATGACACTAGCATGGGCAGAAAGGTTAGTTTTACTGTAGTTTTTATATTTCTTTTTAGTGTTAATAGGACACAGTTTGGCATCAAAATTATGCTATGCGTCCGTATTGAGTAAAATGGTTGAGTTTTAACAAGCGTAGCAAAAGGGAGATCGGTGTCATGGATGCTATGTTGCTTTACAGGTGTATTAAAAGCTATCACACATTTAATCCATCTCAACTGACATTTTTTCTTAGTTTGAGAAAGAGAAGCAGCACGACATCCGTTCCTTCTTCTCCCCGGGTGCCAGCAAGGAGAAAAAGAGAAAGAGAACAGAAGATGAGGAAACATCTCCTTCCATCTCCTCAGGGATGACTGCTGCACCAACTGGCAGTGGAACAATCTCTGAAGAAAAGGAGGAGAAAGAAAAGTCCTGCTCACAAACGTCCGACACCCTCGACCAGGACTTCTCACCACAGCTGAAAAGGCTACGGATGCCGCTAACCAGCTCAAGCCCGAGTTCTCGATACAGGAAGAGGAGTTCAACAGCAGGGGCGACCACCTCCGGGAGCCCCAGCTCTCTGGTGTTCTTCATGGCCCCGAGGAAGCTGTCAGAGCCCGACCGTTCAGTTGAGACGTGGAACTGTGGGGCCTGCACGTACTCCAACAGCAGCCTGTTGCCTTATTGTGAAATGTGCGAGTTCCCATGCTCTGCATCTGCTGTCAGGTCAGGTACGATTTAGAAACAACAGTAACACATCATCTTATCAATCCTTCTCTATTTTGTATGTTTGCCTGTGTGTTCCATTTTTTCTTTATTAATTCACAGACTTCATTCCACTGATTGCAAACAAACTGGATTCCATTAAGCAAAAGATCATGCCTTGCTTGAAATGAAGCACCTGAAGCTGAAATCCATTCATTGCTTTATTTTCATTCCCGTCAATATCAATCGTAGCAGTCTGTTGACATAATACTTTTGAACAGCATTACAGATTTCACCAGATGGAGATGCGTGATAGCAAAAGATGGAGGCAGGCTTGCCAGAGTCTGAAATAGCTCCGCTCAGAGAATATTGTCTGTCTTGCTCGCTCTCTCTCTCTCTCTCTCTCTGCAGATGACAAGGACACAGTATAATTCTCACCTGTCAAGCTGAGAGAGAGAGAACAGGCGCCTACTATTGCTGCAAACGTCTTGCACAAAGTTCGGAAAAGTTGAGCTGGCTCTAGCTGATATCTCTGACAGCCTATGATTGTATCTTGCAAAAGAGAGGGGAGGGAAGTCGTTATGACCTGGCAGCCTGCAGGTCCATGCACTTTAAATGTCTGAGATGCATCAGATCGGCTCAGATGACAAAAAAAATACCTCAAAATTTTGATGTGGTTTCAGCAGCAGTAATAGTTAGGCAGCAGTAGTTTTAGAGCTTTTTTCAATGTGTGTTGTTCAATACAATTTTAGGGTTTTACTAATATGTGGAACTTTGAAAGTTAAATTTAGTTGTAATTTAAATTGATTATGGTGTGTCAAAATAAACTGCTCAACAACACTAATGGTTAAATGATCTAAGGTTAAAATATAGGAATCTTATTAACTAGTTGACATTGAGATATCAGACTGTATCAAGAAGATACATTTAAAAACCAGCAGATGCCCACCTTTACATTGACTTGTAGAAGAACAAATTCTGAAGAATACTGTACATCTACTAAGTAGATACTGCTTAAATGCACTGTGCTATAGAGAGAAACTGAAGGAAGGATTGATTTGAGTTAAATTTCCTTGTTTAAAGACTGGGAGTTAGAGTAAAAAATTAATTACAATTTACACCCTGGCTTTCCTGATGAGAGCTAAGTGAAAAGATCGATACCACTACTGCACTTACACTATGGAGATGGTGCCAGAAGGCAGTTATCTTAGCATAGCATAAAAACTGGAAATGGTGAGCTCTGCTTAGCTTAAACAGGTTTATCAATGTAAAGCTTATCAACACTAATTGATGAGGTTGTCAAACAATCGACAAGTTATGGTTCAAGAGGAAGGAAAACTCTCCACTTTGTCCCCTGCGATGACCCTCACTATTTTAAAATTTTGTTGTGTTCATAGCACATTCAGTTTCTCACCTATGTGTTTAAAAAAACGTTTACACTGAATAAATGTCTCTCAAGTCTCTGTATGCTAATGCAAGATTTATATTTAGTGTAAGTATACAGTGAATATTGGCTTTGCTTGAGGTCTGTTTGCAGCTCTGTCCACTGGAAGTGAGGATGGGGCCACTTAAAACACACAGAGTTCAAAGAACCAGTACCTCAGCCTTTGAGCAGCACAAAAACACACACCCACACACTCACCCACACACTCATTTTTTAACAAAATGCACCCCACATTTTATGCTCAGCTGCAGCAGATGCTTGATAACTATTCAGCAATCACACTCTCTTCTTTGTCAGAAGCGCCACTCTGCATTCACAGCAGCAGGCTGTGTCAGCTCACTAGACAGCGAATTTAACAACCTGCTAAATTTGTAAATGACAGACTGTGCTGAAAAATAACAACTGTATTTATGGAGCTATCTCTCTACTTGGCACTGCAGTCCTCAGCTCATGGAAATGTAAGTAAATAAGCAGGTCAGGGCCTATATGACGGGTGTTATCTCTTTCAGAGCAACAATTTCTCACAATAAATATAAAGAAATGTGTGACACTGTGTCACAAATTGAATTATAGAATACCAACACAAGATTCAAGGACATTAGGGCTTCATATTTAAAGTAAAGGAACAGAAGAAGTAATATCATAGACATTTGGCTTTCACAGTCTGTGGATTTCAGCAGCATGGCAAAAATACTGCAAGCCAGCAGCTGTCCAGGAAGAATAGTCAGCATCCAGAAAAAAAATACTGGTCTGTTGTAACAGGAGGTGTTTATACCAGAATGAGATGCATTAAAACAGGAAGAAAAAGAAAGATCTTTGTTATGATTTGATGGAAAGTTTTAAAGTTTCATGGTGGAAATGGCAGAAATACCAGGTAAGAGGGTCATTACCAGAAGTCAAAGTGGTAGAATGACCCTTAAGTACGTACAGCTCAGCTACTGCTACTGTCAGTGTACAGTGATAACACTACCTGAAATTCAGAATTAGTTTTGAAATAACAGGTCTTTGGTTTCGCCAAATTCAAGAAAAGCGACTTCTCACTTCTCACAGGCGAGCCTCTGTCAGTTTTGTCAGGTACCAGATTTTAGAAGCTGTAACCAGCTAACTAATCAATACTAACCCAGTGAGACACTAACTCCAGCTGACTTGTAACAAGAACCCTGTAAAAGAAATCTTAAGTCAGAGCAGAGAAACACTTTTGCTCTTGTGTTTTTGCCGTTTTACTCACCGTCCTGCAAACTATTTATATGTGTAGAAAAGCTCTTGCAGTGTCATGGACACAGTTTTTTTTTTGTGTTGAGGAATTCAAAGCTTGATGGCCTGCCATGCCTAGCTACAGTTGTTAAGCTGCAGTATAATTGGACCGTTCAGTCAGTGAATGGTAAACTGTGAAAAAACAATTGTTTTTGATTCCCGAGGAATCTTTGGCGAGATCCTGTTGTTTGTATAACATCCAGTCTTCTTTGGACTTGACGTGGCAGTTTTAAACTTGGTGTTTCCGCAGGTCGCTCTCTTTGTTTAACTCGTTAAGCCATGGCAGCCATCACTTGTCATATTTACTACTAGAAATTATTTCCCATGTGGCAGGAGAGCTTAACAAATTCCAGGTGTTAGACAACAACAGCTTTCATTAATTGGATACAAATTGAATCACTGTTGAGCTATATTGTCAGAAAAGAGGGGATTATTTTTAATCAAACTGTCATGAATTATTGCCTCCTTATGTGAAGGGGTTTGGCATCTCAAGTTCGCTAGTCTGTTTCTTGTAGTTGATTTTGCACCAGTGAACATCCAGACAGCTTCTGTTCTGACATTTTCGGGTTGAAACAGTGGTGCTGAGTTCCTGTGTTTGCAGCTTTTTCGGGCCAAGAGCGTGGGCACGGTTCAGTCCTTCAGCTCTTTCACTGGTAGACCATCAATTTGTCTCTCAGCACCTGCTGTGAGAGATGTATACAAGGAGAGAGCAATTTGGTTATCTCATGGCTGTCTACGCCTCTCAACTAGAAATCTACCACTGTCCTGATATTTCTTCTCACATCTTTAGCATCTAACAGCAACTTCCAGTTGAAACATTAATGGTTTGATATTATAGATCATTTGAGGACTTTGTACCTCTGTGTCTGTGTCACAGGCTGCAGCTCTTTAACTCCTCACAGACTGCAGATAGCCATAGCTCTTGCCACTTTATTCTTGAGTGTTTTTTATGTGAGGCCTCACAGGCTGTTGGCTTTTGCATAGGATCACATGCTATGTATTTCCATATTAGCATGTTTGTGTGTCTGGATTCACTTTTGGAACGTTATCAAGCCACTATAAACATAATAGGGGCTTGATTGGGGGGAAAACAAGGGGGCTGACTCGTAAAGTCGTGGCACGGCCCTGTAGGATTTCCCTGTTAACATCTTCCTTGGTGGGGACAGCTTAACACAAATTGAGTCGTCGCTCCGTGGTCTCGCTTGGCTTGTTAGCGAAGGGGGGCAGCGGCGGGGCCAGGAGCCCGGAGACTCAGATGACATTTGAGGAAACCGACTAGAGGCTGGCCTTTTGAAGAAACAAGCCAGGGAGAGTCAGGCTCACTAATTAGCCCTCTGCATCAAAGTCTCACAACTTACTGTCTTGTTAGATTTCACACCTCATGTTCAACAAATAATGTGAAAGAATGTGATTCAAGTTTAACTTAGAAATTGTATAGCACTTCTCTAGAATAAGTTCTGCTCAGACTGAGTGTTACATTAGGCTGTAAATAACAGTCTCCCTGTCTTTAACAGCTAATGTGTAAATTTTAACTTCAGCACTATCACATCCTCAGTGTATGAGTGACAGTACCTCAGAACAGTACCTGAAAGTACATTTTTAGTCTGTGAATGGTGATGGCATAATCCTGCATTCATTAACATTTTTGTAGCTTACATTTCTGCTTGACCTTCACAGAATTACAACATTCTGCATAAATGGAAATCATATGAATGGTTTAAGAGTGGAACTGCAGATCAAGCTTGCTAGGCAGTCTACAAGGGGCCATTAGCTCATTTTTTTAAAAGCAAGATCTGCGATTGGCAGGCGGCCATTATCAGCTGTTTGAACACTGCCTGGGTGCACAGATGCAGCAATCGCTGACAATTATTTTGTTTAGGTTTGATTGCACATGATGCAGGCGAGCAATTAACAAAACAATGTGACACGAACATAATTCATTCTCCCAGCAAATTATATTGGCTGTTTGATCCAAGAGCTGGTGGAGGGGCGGTGGCAGGTGTTCCATCTGTAACGCTCTGCTCCGCTGCCGACGTGCTGCTGAGCAAGTGCTAGAGACTGTTAAATGTCCCTAAGAACACAGGCATTCAGTTATTGGTCAGTATGTAGCCATCAGCTGATAGATACTATGGTATTTTAAAAAGTAGGTTTTTGTGAACTGTAAATGCTTCTACGTAAAAATCTAAAGCATCTACGTAGCATAAACAGATTGGTGTGTTCACACATTCCACTACATCTCTGCTTATGTCTATCCATTTCACAAAATCACATCCTTTAAAATTGTCAACAAAGGACTTATGATAGCTAATAACATCACTAATGAGCCATATTGAGTTTTACTTTCATGTCAGCAGTCATTTTGTCACACTGTCACACTCTTCAGATGATGGATATCTCGCCAGGGAATGAAACTCTTCAAAGTCTGATTATACTCTGCAACTCGGCCAGTAAAGTAATCTTCATCTTTCTTCTCCTTTCCCTCTCCCTCTTTCTCCACTGGCTCAGAGCCACCCAGGCCTCAGCAACCCCCCTCAACTGAGACGGGCCAGGCGTGTGTCGTCCTCTCCAGCTCTGACAGCGAGCCAGAGCTCAGCTGGGGAAAAGCCCAGTCTCTGGAATCACGCAAAGACAAACAGAGCAAGAAGGAGGAGGAGAAGACTGGGGAGAATGAGCTTCCAAAAGACAAACAGAAACTAGAGGAAGCAGAGGAGGAGGACAAGCGGCTGCTCAAAGGCAAACAATCAGCGGGAGAGCAAGGCGACAACGTCGCTGACAGTGGCGGCTGCCTCCCCCCTGACCACACACAGGGTAATCCCACCTGCAATCTTCTCCTTTTCATATCTAGGGAAATTGGCTGGTGCCGCATTGTCACCTGCCCATATAATGCTGTTTAATATCACCACTTCAAATCAATAAGGGCCTATATCTCATTCCATATGGGCCCAGACATTATTATACTTACTATTTTTAGTATCTAGTTGAGGTTATTGCCCATTTCTGCACTCGTGAAGCTACAGGAGATATTAAGTAAAATTTAACTAATCTCTAGAGTGTCGCTTGTTGAAACAAGTAACCTGCTGGACTACCAAAATACACACAAGGTTTGAGGTTCAGTCACTGTGCAGACAGAGGTCATATTGCATCAAAGTTTCCTCTCTGCACAAAGTGATGCTTGAAACACAATCTGTTTTCCTCGTCCACTCTGGTTATATGTGTGCATGTCTGCGAGTCTCTGAGGGATGTGAAGAAACAAATTCCCCATTACACAGTGTGTAATATTGCAAATTAAGACCTGTGTTCAAGCACTTGTGTCTCAAAGGAATACGCAAAGCAATAAATTGTGCTAATTACAAAGAACTAATTACACTGTGTGCAATATGAAGAGCTCTAAAAAATTGCCAGACTAGCAGAGTCTAAGAAAAGATTGTGACCTGGGTGTTGCCTCTGTAAGCGTGCAGACTTTTTGGCTTAGAGATATTGAAGGATGAAACTGAGCCGATAGTAGTTCAGTGCTGTTTTTAAAGCTTCTTTGTAGAATACTTAACATGGGAAGAAATATTGCACAAGCCATTTAGGTTGTAACTGGCAAGTTATCAACCCCTATTACCCTTTAACTTTCTAAGATCAGTGTGCACCAACTTGGCAGATTCCTTTCCTTTCAGAGCCACACACACTTTGACATCTATTAGTGCCCACAGATTGTTGAGTGGTTAATTTGCTGTCTCTGTAGCTACCTGTGCCCCCCAACGGTCTAGGACTCCCACTGCAGCTCCTCCTGCAGTGTCTGCTACACTCTGTGTCCCCTTCTACTCTCAGGTGAAAAAATACTAAAGGTGAGCGAAAGGCCTGCTTTCTTTATATAAAAAAAAAAAAAACGCCTCTATTTAGTCCAACTCCAGGGGAGAGATAAAAGCCTCACTGTCGATCAGAAATGGCAGCACTAAAGAGACACTGCTGGAGGCCTACTTGGCCCCCTGTGTCCCCTGTAGACATGTACTTTTCCCTGAAGACAATTAATATCTACCTGTCTTTCTGTCATCTATTACCTGTTGTCTATCAGTCTGTCTTTCTGTCATCTATTATCTATCTATCCATCTATCTATCGATCCATCCATCCATCCTAGTGGTTAGTCTTTTAGTTACATGCCGTGGCGAGTCCGTTCACGGCAGTGTGGGTTTAATACGAAACACAGCAGTTGTCCAATAAAAGTGACCTATGGGGTCAGGAGCTGTGCCTAATGATTTTCCTCTACCTGCCTGTGGTTTTAGAAGGCAAACCGCAGAGCTGTCGGCCGCCCCCACTTCTTGATTGCTCTGAGATTACTTTTCTCAGAGCACAGACAGGCAATCACTCCTCTACCTCTCTGTCTCTCTCTCCTTACTGTCTGTCGCTCCGTCTGTCTGAATGACCAAAAGAGTTAAACATGGATGCATGTGTTTTGGGATGTTAGTTCAAATGTTACAGCAGCATCAACTGCACCAAACATTTTCATACTTGAAGAAGGCAGTTAGATTTTTTTTTCTTCATATCTTTTGTTTCGATCCTGCAGAAGATGAGATGACTCAGTCCAATTAGGCGTTGTTTTCTTTCTCTCGCAGTAAAATAACAGATAAATCCCTTGGGGTGTTTTGAAGACACTGTTCATACTGTGTAAGTGACAGTCTAATAAGACGGCTTTGTAAGATGAATTGCCCCCATCGTATAAATGGCCCACTTAATGCAGCTGGCGCGTTCCGCCACTGCAAACAGGGAAAGAGGGGAAAAAATAGCTTACAACAAATATATGGTGCACATTGCAGAGCTGCTAGGTTTCATTACAGATGGAGAAGGACAGATAGATGGGATTTTGTGAGACGCTAGTGTCCTAAAAATGTTGTGCATCCAGGTTTGCAGCTCTGCATTATGCTTTCGGCTGGTCGTCTGGGTATTTTCAGATACAAAGTGGTCCATTCCAGCTAAAGTCGGGGCGAGATCAGACCAGCATGTACTGTACCAGACCCAGGAAAATTGCACCTATAACAAGGACGAACATAAAAATGAAAGATATGGACATTGTACAGCATAGGTCAAGGAGAGGAAATGTCTTATTAGGATGATCTCACCTTGCAGCAAAAAATGTAACATCAGATTGCATCACAGATATTGGCTATCAGTGGTGGAATATAACTACAGTAAATTCTCAAATAAAAATAGACATCCTCAGTATTGGCAAAAAGTAATTTGGTAACAATACAATTTCTGTTGTACATTTAGGGAAGGTTTATTCAAGTATTGTACTTTTATGCTGTATTTTACTTAATGACTTTTATTTCTGATGCATTTGTTGTACTTTTAACTTAATTAGCAACCTTGGAGATTATAATTTCCTTAACAACAACTATGAAGCCTATGATTATATTTGGGTTTTTTATACATCAAACTGACCGATACGAGCTATATGAGGACCCAAATGAGTACTATGAGAACACCTGCTTCCTGATTATTAGATTTAGCAGTAACAGTGTTTGTCTCCCACTCAGTGTAAGTCAGTTGGATATGGAATAATGGAAAATTAATCATAAAAGATGAAAGTTAGAAACATATCCATCTGATTCATAGCAAAAGTACTGCAACTCTTCTTTAAGTGGAAAGTTTTAATTGTGATTAGCAAATTTCTAGTTAAACCCTAAAGGACATTTGTAGTCATCCACAGCTGCTGCCTGCAGTAACCCACAAACAATGCTAAATATGCATGACCGAATTGATAAATAGGGATTAAAGGTGGCACAAACAGAGATTAAAACTCAATGGTCATTTGTTCTTTAAAGTGACAAAGGTTTAAAATGATAAAGCTGTCTCTACGTTGGATTTAAATATGGCCAAATCTTGACTGGTGCAGGAAGGTCACCAGAAAAAGAGCATCTACAAAAACACCCCAGGCAGAAATCATCTCAGTCTGTTTTTGTCATTTAAAATGTTCTAAGTTTGGTGGAAAATTGGGTACTCGTGTAGGCTCATCATACCATAATGGTAAAATGTTCATAGCATTTGTTGACATCCCCAACAATGATTCAGGCCCACCTTCAAAGCATGATGGGAGGCATGTCTTTGTTCGTGTGTCATTCAGCCCTCTCAGTGTTTCATTACAAAAACTGATTCTGTCCCGTAACCACCAGAGACCCGGTGCAGGTACATGGCAGCACTTGTTCGAGGGAAACACTCTTGTCACAGACATCGGTCTATGTCAGTTTTCCCCCCATTAGCAAGCCAAATGGACACACGTACACAGTCTCTCACACACATACACACACTGACAAGGCAGACAACTGGCCACGCGAAGTGATTTAAAGCAAGTATTATCAGAGTGTTATAGGTCATTGTCTAAATGAAGCGTGGTCGAGCAGCGCCGGTCTCATTTCCACCGCCTGACCTTTTCTTGCTAGATGCTGGCAGGATGAGCGAGCTACATAGCTGACATTAATGACCTGCTCTCTCTCTTCTCTTTCTCTGTTTCTCTCCGTCTGTGACAGTCATTTTATCACTCTCACTCTCTTTCACTCTCTAGCTGTGTTGCTCTCCTGTTGTTGAACAAATTCTTGAGTGAACTTGTGAAAAATAAATTGGGAGGTTTCTGTCAAAGTGATGGGACTTGTTGGCTGCACGGTAGAACACAAGATTAAAGGAATAATTCAGCATGCTGGGAATGCTTATTTGCTTTAAGGTGAGACGACTGATCTCATTTCTGTATAATAAGTATAAAGCTGGAATTTAAATTTGATTATCCTACAGTAGCTTAGCATAAGGTCTGAAGCCAGGGAGTTAACAGATAGTCCTGCTGTATCTAAAGTAAAAATAAATGCACCACGGTATAACTATTTCTTATACTTAGGCACAGCTTCCTTAATCATGTTACAGTAAAAGTTTGAAAGAGACCTAAACCTGTGCTCACTGACCATATCTGGGCTGAAGCCATCAGTAGTAGATGGATGAATACACAGTTGTTGTGAAGATGTTTCACCACAATAGGCCACAAAGCCACCACACCAAAAATATTTTTATTTTTCTGTTCTGTGCAGCTTAAACATATGAGGTATATTGTGTAATAAAGACGGTTTAGACAGGTCCGATAACACCAGCATTTAAAATTGACAAGTGTCTGCTGCAAAATCAATTTCATTCTAATTGCTGGAGTCGGTGGATTGTTGGACTGTGGTGACGCATACTTATTGGTTGTAGCTCTGTTAATCAACTTTAAGCTTATTTACCAAAGTCTGAACATCTTCATAGATAAAGAATGGTTCACAAACAGGTATGAGATGTGGTACAAATATGCTTTTGAATGTGTCAACTTATAACTCTAAGTTAGTTTTGCTAGAGCCATCCCCCTTCTCTTGTAACTTTTTATTGGATTTAATAAAGTACAATGATCACATGATGTGTAAATATATTGCACCAGTGCAAACTGGGTGAGTGACTGCTAGCTTGAAAGAGTTAGATAATGAAATTATGATTGTGAGGGACCAGTAATAGTAATAGTTACTTTACAGTGTTTTACATACAACATTATCTCTGTCCTCTAAGGATAGTGACTATGTTATAAAAAGTGTCTTAATCAGGACCAGTTTTTAAGATTTTTTTATTTCATGCTAATAGGTTAAATGTTCATATTTTCTCCTGGTACATGACATAAATACAAAAGTCATGTTCATCAGTTTTTAAATTTGGCTCTTTTAAAATTCATATTTGACTGGTGCTGGATAACTCATTCACAATAACCGGATGATGTTGCATTTAAAAAGAAAACGTTATCCTTTCACATGTAGGCCAGCTGTTATATCAACTGGGGATACCAAGAAGCAAAATCAACTTTGATTCCCATTTATATGAAAATGTCAAAGATAATTACTTCAACATTTTCATTTCAGATTCTATAATCAAGTGTTTGAAAGCAGTAAGCATAAATATAATGTAATTTTTCATATCACCTCAATATTGTGCTCTGTATAATAAATCGTACAAGCTGCTGGAGTTTAATGTCTCTTCTAGTCATTGCATCACCAGAGGAGCAAACAGAGGTAAAATAAAGCCGTGAAAGCCAATAATGAGCCAATAACACATACTCAGTGAGATATTATTCAGCCCCTTTCTCTCTCCCTGCAGACCAGAGAGCTGTGCCGTGTTTGTCTTCTACTGCTGATGCTAATGACAATGATGGGGCCAGTGATGGAGATGGCACCAGCACCGCCCATCCTGTGTATCCGGGCCTGCAGTTCTGTGCCAGCCAGTACACAGACCGAATATATCTGTACACCAAGGTACTGCTGCCTCTGTGAGCATTTGACTGTGCAAATTAGAAAATTGGATCGTAGTTAGATTGCACTAATAGGAGCAGAGATGTTTTAGTTATAATTTTCCCTGGCTGCTCTTGTGTTTTTTTCTCGAGGTTGTGAATAGGTAAGGCAGTTACAGGAAATGTTGTAATGCCTTCATTGCAAAGTGTTTGACTGTTTGGTGCCGAGTTTGTGTAAGCTGCTGCCAAGAAATTCAGCATGTGGCCTCGTTGAGATTAAGACTAAAATGAGACTTTTTAAAAACAAACTTGCAGAGTTTTAGACTCATAAATTGGCTTGAAAAAAAATCAAAGAACCTTACCTTTCCGGGGCATAAAGATTATGTCAATCATATTGCTCAAGCAGGTGAGAAAGGTTCATTTGACAGTATACACAGAGTACGTTATCACGTAGACACATTGACACTTTCAGGTAAACAGAGCTGTAATTACATTTTGTACCGGTTTAAATTAGAAAAGTCAAATCATATCAACAGGAGCTAATTAACGTTAACAACGTAAGATACTTGTCTGGCTCTCACAGATCATTTATGAGGTGTCTGAACTGGAATTTTTATAATTCAGCAGAAACAAACAAGTTTCAACTAGTCTTATCTAGCACGATGATCTAGTCGACCACATCAGTTCGGTTGTTAGAATCTCCCACTGTAGTTAGACTTTAAATTATATTAAATCAGGATTTTAAGTCAGTAAATTGAGAAGTTTTGAAATAGGACATTAGAACAAGTAGCTTGAGTAAAATAAGGCATGCCAAGTGAGTAGGCTACAGCTATTTCATGTGTCAGATACATATTTAATCAGCATTTCATACCATCTGTTGCTCATCTCATTTTCTGGTTTCATCCATGAGTTGTGATCAAGCTTTACTGTACACAGCCACTCTCCATTTCACTGCTTCTGCCTTTTCAGCCAACAAAAAGTACAGATCTTAATTAAAATCTTTGAGTTGTTTTATGTTTTGTTACAAATGTTGAAGGGTTTGTGATCGTTATGTTATATTATTATTAGGGAGGGAGGCAGACGGGAAACATGGGGGAAGAGAGGGGGGTACGTGGTAAAGGCCCCAGTCGGACACAAACTGGTGGCACCAGTTGAAGAAGTGCAAACCAATTTTCTGCAGCTCAAGAAACAGGCATAGATAGTCGTATAATGTGAGAGTTTTCAGTCTAAATGAGAATAAGACACAGCAGAACAGCATGTAGAGGTTAGGTACCCATTCAAGTTTTTATTCCTTACCGCTGCTAAAACATAATTAATTCCTTATTTTCTGAGTGGGAAGTCTCATTGAGATCAAGTTTAAATATAGAGCTCAAAATAGATGCAGACAATAAAGAAAAACAGAAGACATGGAGTTCTTTCACACGTTGCCAATTAACAAAGAGGACAGATGTGAGAAACTGTCTAGAGACAATTTGACATTAGGAAAGTCAAAAGTTAAAGAACAAAATGTTTTCTGATCTAATGGTGATTGAAAGAACTGTAAATTACTCCAGGTACAAGCTCCATGGCAACAAAACCAACTGGAGCTCAGACTGTGAAAACACGTTATAATCTGTCATTAAGGGTTTAACACAGTGTAAAAGTGCTGATACTTGATACGTACACTGATTTACACCTGTCTTTTACCAGCAGAACAAGAGTTTGTTGTTTGTCATTGCGTATGTTTTTTGTTGTTGTTTTGTCTGAGATTGATCAACGCTGTGTGGTCAGAGGGGATAGAAAAGCTCTTGAAATCCATTCATATTCTTTGGTTCAATACAAATTAAAGGTTTAGGAATTACTGGAGGATTACGATTTAAGAAGGAGCCACCCATCTTCTGCCTTCCAACTTTTCCTTTTTCACGTTCAGTTCTGCATTTACCAGCACTCAGCAAGGCAGTCGTTTAAGAATTGGATTGCTGATATGTTTGGTTCTAAAGTGTCTTTGCTTTGTTAATACAATTGTTGCACAAATGTTACATGCAGAGAGTAGAACCAGTGTGTGAAAATCTCTAAAACGTCTTAAGGAGCTTTGCCAAATCAGTGGAAATAAGCCAGTCAAATTGATGTCATCTCAGTTATTGGATTAAACCTGGAAAAAACAAGTTTTTAATAGAAAGCCTACATTACAGACTTGGGTAATGCAGTTTTTATGGTTTTTGGTATTTGTACCACCCCCCTTAGAAATATGAATCACCATCAGTGACAGAGCAGATATTTGCTTCTTAAAGTTTTTGGGCAAGACCCTCCCCTCAAACCAGTCAGTGAATTTTAAATTATTTGATTATAGCTAATACCTGAACGGCTGTCCATAATAAGGGGCAAAGATTATGAATTATAGCTATATAATATTTAATAAATATAACATGCGGCTAAGTCACCACACCAGTTCTTTAGCTGCTGTACAGCCTTACCTGACCATGACCAGCAGCTTATTGTGACTAAATTTAGCTGATGTTATCTTACTGTAACTCTAATAACAAGTCATTTCTTCTTTTAAAGACTGCCATGGGACAGTCTTCCTTGTTTCCTAAGTAGTATTAAAATTGACTGCTAGCATGTGTTTTTAATACTAAGCATCAGTTTTCTTGTAAGTCATCATGATATAAACTACAGTATAACAAAAACATAAGGTAATGTAGCTGGAGACGGTATTGTAGGTAATATGTCCGACAGATTTGATTTGATATCTGCAGTGAATGAGGCTGTGTATTTCCAGATGTTTATAGTAGACAGAAGTGGAAATATAACAAACAAAATAATGCACAGGGCACATCAAGTCAATACAGAGTCACACATTGCTGCTTTGTCCAAATAGGTGTAATGAACAATAACACGAGCACTGCTGACTGCTGAGGGAATAGTGTTTTATCACTCACAAATTTACAGATATCCTAGAACAGGCTCGTGTCAATTTATTTTGAAATAACTGACCAAGAGGTAACAAAGGCATAGACTGAGACAGAGAAGGAGAAACAGGAGACAGTTTACCTACAGTAACAAATTGTGTTGTGCTTTAAACAAACTGCAGGCAAGCAGTCAATCACGGGGGGGTTTGTGTGAAGATTTCAGGTATTTCATTCAGATAATTAAGTGAAATGTTCTTTAAGCTCTTTTTGTCATTGAAATGTCTGGAGCTTCCTGCACCCTGACAGACTAAGACAAACTATAGTTTAACCTGAGTATGACTCTGATTACACTCTTTCTTGGCTCTCCTCTTGAGTGCCACTTGCCAACAGACCTCTGTATTGATCGAATTGTGATACTTAACACCCTTTTGTTTCATTCATGAGGGATCAGATTCCTTTCCCACTAACGCAGATAAGAGACGAGAGGCTTTTACATAGAGAAGACCAAAGCGCTGAACTGAATCACCAATGGAATATTACCCTGACGGCTATAGACAAGTGCCATGTATGCGTGGTTGAGACGATAAGCCGCAGAGATAAATGTCCCCCGCTGTCGTTTAAATGATAAACTGGAGGAATTCAGGCTGGAAAGCTGTCACATCGGGATAATCCTGGACCAGGCACAGGGGGCCGCTCAGTGCACAATCAGAGGAAGATTTGTCACCAGGGCTTGAATGAGAAATATTGAGAGTATTAAGAGTTTTATGTCAATTTTTTACACATCAAACAGTTGTTTTAGTCAAGGATCCTTTGTTCCCGCAGTCAGGCGTGTGGGTGGTTTGTTACATGTTAACACATGGAGGACCAGATGGGTGGGGTTTACCACATCAGGGTGATTCAGACACACATTATGCAGTTATAAACAAAAAATTAAAATCTATAGTTGTAGGAACATAATAAGTTCTTTATTTAAACTGCACAAATGCCAGAAGTTGTGCATCTAGAGCTCCGTATTTTAAGAAGGTGGTGGAGTCTAGTTTTAGTCAAATCAGTGAGGAAGGAGCATCTGTTTTATAGTAACACCGCCCGTGTTTATGTCTGTTTAACAGACATTTGTCAAGCTCTGTGATCAGTGCTTAGGTGATCAGTTTGATATGTGTTTTGAGTTTCAGGGTGGGCTCGGTGACAGCTGATGGAGGTGAAGAGTGATGACTTCACATAGAAATATGCATCACGATGTTACACTCTGAGGGAAAAATATCACAAACAGATGTGCAGAGCACTGTTGCCAGACTATACTGATAAAAAATAGCCTAATCAGAGCCTAAAACCTGACACAAAAGTAGCTGAATGTTACATTTCCACTTAGGAATAAGCGTTTTCTGTACACACTATACAGTACAGTATGTTCACTGTAGAGAAATAGATATGAATAAGTAGTCCTTTCATTTTATCAGCCTAATTAGACAAACTGAAAACCATGGTTGCAGTGATAAAAATGTCTAATAGGAGTCTTAAAGTAAGACTTTTATATATTGTTACATCAAATATTGGACACATATTCGACAGTATCAGTTGGTGGAAGACTGAAATGCTGTCTGTGTGACAGTTTGTCATGAAGATTACCACTTGTGTCATGTTAGCTGTAACATTACGTAGAGCTTGTAGATGTCTAAATAAGAAGCATAGTAGAAAAAAATATTTTAGGATGAGTGCTATATGTTAATTCACCTCTTTTTGCTTCCAGCAATTATAAAACTGTAGCAGTGTTTTCTGCCTAGATGCTTCATATGAATTCTGGATTATCGATACTACACTGATACTATAATATTGGTAAGAAAACAAAATGACCTTATGAATGAATCATTGTTTCTTCTTGATTTTGGAAAGAAGGCCTGTTCTGGATGTTTATATTTGTTACTCGTGAGTTTGCTAGTTGGATAGTACGTCTCTGTTCAATCACATCTAGCAGGGCTCTAATCCTGCTTCATGCTGTTACAGCACAACCCGCTCCACCGTTCCCCTGACTCTCCATGATATTTATTTTCTCATAATCCAAATAAACACGTGGGCCTCTGTGCACTGTGGGTACAGCACAGGAAAAACTTCCTAATGTTGATTTGTATCTCCAAATCCATGTGTCGGCAGCCAGCAGGTATTAACCTTTAGACTTGATCCTTTCTCCTGTCTCCTGCCTAGCCTCTTCGTCCACCATTTCCATGCCTGAAGTGAGAGATAGTAGCTTTTACCTAAATTCACTGGTCAGCCTCTTTCTTATAAAATGCTCCTGATGTTCTGCACAATCACCGTCATTTGAGTAAAGTTAATACTGAGGGTAAGTGGCTTCTCAGGCTTCAAATTGGCAGTAGTTAGCACTAATGAAGCAGTAATAACTGGGAAATGTTCTTTATTGTTGTTATTTTTTACAATGATTATGCCATTACCTCCAAGCCACAGCAGTGTGATCACCTTTCATTATATTGAGGTACATTCCTGTGCGTATACGCAATTCCTTTATTTTTTTCAAGATCCTCATTATTTTTGTTAATATTGCATTCATTCTGCCACAAGAGAGGCATTGTCTTTAAAGTAGTTTATATATTTTAGAACAAAGGGGAGAAAACGAGAGATCACTTAACAAGCTCCTTGGTTACCACAAGGATTACCATGGCAACAAATAAAGAATAAAGCATGCCAGATTGCACAACTTGTATTGTTTAAGTTGAAAAGTTGCACATGCTTGTTGAAGATACCTGTAGTTTAAGTACTGAGTTAAATACACACTGAAATTAAATGTAATAAGGTCCAAACCTTTCTGTTTGTTTTACTAAGAAAAAAACAGTTTTGTACTCTAAATGCTTTACAATATTATGTTTTAAGTTGTCTTTAAGATTTTATAGCAATCAAGTTATAAATCTTGACATGTAAAAACAGTGACAGTTTGTGGTAAACATTTTAACACAGTGTCACTCTCATATGCAGGTCTGCATTAGAAAACAGTCTGCAGGCATACCAGCAGCTCTCTGAGTCCGTTTAGCTAAATGCTAATGTGTCAACATTGTTACAGTAACAAAGCTAAGATGCAGATGTTTATCCAGCTCAGTGTTTACCAAGACATTATTTTAGCATCTTAGTATGCTAACATTTGCTAATTAGCAACCTCTGTAAACAGAATGAGAGGGGAAAGAATGTTTGTACCAAATATGATGGCAGACATCCAGTGTTTGACAGCATTTCACTGAAATGAAAAATATCTATGTGTTGTGGCACCATAGGATGAATAAAGTCACTAGGCTTTGTGAACATCTGGACTGGAGTTCAGAGGAGATCTCGTCGGGCTCAAGCCTCGAGTCATAACCCAAACCAGAATAGAGAAGACTCAACACTATTTCACGTTGTCATGATAGTTCACAGTAGCATTAACTTGTGGTATCAAAGGAAGTAATGCTAACATTAAAAGAAATTCGTCTGTTATAACTAATGAAAGTTCACTCACTGACACCCACCTTCTCTAACACATAAAGGTAATATTTATCATGGAGATTTGTTTGCAGTATAACCTTCCATCTCAGTTTGAATTGAAGTTATATAACTTCAATATTACCCTGACATTTATTCTTGTCAGGCAAGTGAAACAATAACTCTGCGGTGGCGTCATTCACTTATAGGGACACTCGGAGAGTAAACCTGCGTGGTTGTATTTCTGTTTGCTTTGGTTACACCAGTGAGTCAGCAGCAAAATCCCACGTCTCACCAACTGTTTGGGCTGGAAAACATCCTCGTGTTTTCCTGGCAGGCAGGAACCTCCAAAGAAACATGGAGGGACTGCGTGTACTGTAGTGGTGCCTCTAGGTACTGGAACATGGAGTGCGCTTTATGGATTTCATTTAATTAATTTGCAGTATTTTCTGTATTTTTGATAGCATTTCTTTTTGCCATTTATATTTCAGAATTAGATTAGATTCATATTGATATACACATGGACAGTTGAATTGGTAAACAGTAATAACTATGCAGAAAGATGAGTACTTTGAATTAATCTTATTTGTAAAAGTAATGAAATAGATTTTTATTATTATTACTTATAATGTATATTAATACTATAAGAGAGATTTTTGTTATTCAGATATTTTACTACAATGTGACAGCAGAATAAGACAATAAAACATCATGCTTAATGCAAAATCAGTATTAATATAAAACCATATAAAATATTTTAAAATACTTTACATAACTTTAGGATTTATAGTTCACCAGTCTACAAAACATGAAACAATAGAGAGAAAAATATGAATAGCTTTAGTTTTCTTTTCAGTATTCTTGGCCAGGTTGTGAAATTTTTCTTTGAGACTACTTTCTACAAAAATAAAATAAAACTTTTTAAAGCATGCACTGTGGATTATCTAGAGTAATGGTGACACTATTTCTGGAAAGAAATGTTTCAGGTGAATTGTGTAAATGTCATTTTTCAGTGCTATGAGCACTGCAGACGACATTCCATCCACCTCCATTGTATTAAGGTGGAAGCACATATCTCAAATTCTGCGCAAATTAAACTAAAACATATATATAGATACGACTGCCTAGATATCACTCGTGGTAAGTGATGTATGATGAGGAACAGGAGGAGTTCTGAACAAAATACATTGTGACATGCTTAAAAATGTGCTTATATCTACTTATAGGTACAGTATTGAGCAGTATGTACTGTATTATAGTGTTGTACATGATACGAATACTACATAAAACTTTTACAATGTGGGTGAATTAATCTCTTTAATAGAGAATAATCAACGTATATGTTTTAATTTTAGAGGACATGAACCTTGCCACTGCCTACCATGGTCTACACAGGTTTAAGTGAATTTCATGTTATCCCAGCATGGTATCACTATGTTCCAGTGACTTTCTTGTGAGAGCTTGGGTTTCTCTGTCTTCAGGTGCCCCCATGAATGTTGAATGGGGTTGAGGTCAGGTGGCTGCGGAGGAAAGTCCATGGCAGTCGGCAATCCATGGTCTGATTTGGCCTTCAAGTAGTTCTTTCAAAGCACTGTGATGTGGTGGGCCTCATTGTCCTTCTGCAGCATGGATCCTTCTCTGCAATGAAGCAAACCAGAGGGTACAGCGTGTCTCTAAGGACTGGTGTGGTAGCCCTTTCTGGTCAGGCTGTAGTTGATTTGGTGCAGGTGTGTCCAACTCCAGTGGTCCATTGAGAAATAGTGGCACAGTGATCATAGCCCACCACAAGTATTTGATCTTCTTGCCATTCCTGAGCAGTGGTTTACATACTACTACTCATTCTTTAAGAACACTGTTAAGGCCACCTTTGTTTGGCAGTGTGGTAATTTTGCTAACTAGAGTGTTGCATTGTTTATTTAACAAATTCTGTATCTGTGATGAAGTTGCAGTTGCAGTTGAAGTTCTCTTTCTATCAGTGAACAATACTGTGGATGCAATTGATCCAATTTCTGTTTTACAGTGACATATACTGCCCCCTTAGAAATCTTCAGTCTGTCCATCATTTGATGCTGTTTGTTGCCTAGAATAATAATTTACCACTTCTTCCTCTATCACAGTAGTATTAAGTAAACAATGTTTGAGGGAGACTTTATAAGAGGTGACTGCAAGCTGAACAAATCTAACATGGGTAGATCAAATCATCTGAATGTCCTTCACCTCACCTTTTGTACAAACGGGTTAACATAATCAGTGCCACAAATTTGCTCACCTAGAAATAGAGCAGAATCTTAAATGAGCTGTAAATTATTTCCAGGTTTACATGAAAATATTGGTGATTTTCAGTGTGGTCTCAGACTGTTGGGCACCACTGTTTACACTGTGTATGACAATAAGAGGCGAATATACTGTAGCAGGTGTGATGGTGGTAGCAGTAACAGTAGAAACAAATCATTCTGCTTAAGGCTGTCTTCTTTGTCTGTGTCTCCTCATCTGTTAGGACGGTGCTGCGTTGAACTTGAGCTTTGTCCCTCTGGACATCAAACTAACCAACTGGGATGACCTGCCTGAGGCCTTCAGCCAGCACAAGGAAAATCGAATACAGGTCTGTCCTTCCCGCCAGGCTGTGTGTGTGTGTGTGTGTGTGTGTGTCTTGCATGTGTTTTGATATTCATGAATGTGCGAGGGTGCACTGGTGGATTGGACTGTTTACACAAGAGAGATGAACCTACTTAATCTGTCTTTATTGTAAAAACGCCTTAAGGGGAATTGGAGTACATTTTCTAGGTTATGAAATGTGTCAATATTTTCTGCTTTTGATTGATTAGAAAAATACGACTTTATGACTTCACGCTATTTCCAAGATGATGAGAAAACTCTACATATTCTCATATGTGTAGTTTGAGTTTGTTCACCCATAGGCTGCTTTAGGGATGACCTTATTTTTAGACTAAGATCATTTAGTTCGATATCACAGTCAGCAGAGCTATTTCAATTCTACTGACCCAGAGAAGATGAGGCTGTGGGGGTTATTAAACCTAACAGATATGTGTGTGTCATGTGAAACTAATGGCACCACTGAATATGTGGAGGAAGAGCAGCGTCGTCAGCTTGACAGATATGTGGAGCCTGGACGCCCACTTTCCCCCACTGCAGGGTGTGGAGAGGGAGGTGGTGGGGGGAGATCATGGAGAGAGGAGGAAAGAGAGGGGGCGGTTTGGGGGTTTTGGGTAGCCAAGGATACAGGCAAAAGAGAAAGTGCCATTTTATGAGGGTCGTTAAAGGAGACGGATTATTGCCTCTAACGACCACGCACGCCAACCAGCTAATATTAAATCTTGCAGTCTGCCATGGCAGAACCAGAGCTGCTGACAGACACCCCACCTGTCAGGTTGTTTATGTCGGTTTGTAAAACAAAGGCGTGAGCTGCATCTATCCTCTGACCCATCATTTATGCCCTGTTACACTCCAATTGTCCATCAAAATCAATACCAAGCAGGCAGTTTAATGTGGGCTGCAGCACATCTTGGACAAGGAGGCAGTGATACACAAACTCAACTCCATTACAACTAAATCACTAAGGCTGGCCAAGCAAACATATATAAAATTATTTTGTTACAGCTATGTAGATTAGAAAAAAGACAATATTACTCAAGCAGTTGTAAATAGTGTCTTATTGAGGGACTATTTACATCCATCCATCCATTTTCCTCTGCTTATATGGGACCGGGTGGCAGGGGCAGCAGCCTTAGCAGAGATGCCCAGACTTCCCTCTCCCTAGACACCTCCTCCAGCTTTTCCAGTGGAATACCAAGGCGTATCCAAGCCAGAATGTGTCCTGGGTCTTCTCCAGGGCCTCTGGGTGGGACATTCCTTCTGCCATTTAAAAAAACATGCAGATGGAGGAGGATTATGAAGCAGCAGTGATTTTATGTCAAGCTCCCCTTGGGTTACCAAGCTTCTCCATACCTCTTTACGGCGCGCCCAGCCCCCCTGTGGAGGAAACTCATTTTGGCCACGTATTCTGAACCCTATCCTATCTGTTAAGACCCAGCACTCGACTATTGGTGAGAGTAGGAACCAGTAAATCGAGAGCTTTGCCTTTTGAGTCAGCTCCTTCTTCACCACAACACCTGATGCACCGATTTGTCTGTCAATCACCCTCCATCCTTCCCTCACTTGAGAACAGGACCCCAAGATACTAGAACTCCTCCACTTGAGGCAGGATCTCTCCTGCAACCTCACACTCGGCTGCAAACACGGTAGTACACACTGAAGGTCTTGATGAAGCCAACAGGACAATATCATCTGCTAAAAACCGGACTCCCTCTGACCCCTGGTTGTGGCTAAAAAGTGGTGACAAAGGGGAGCCCTGTTGGAGTCCAACATACACTGGGAACGGGTCTGACTTACTGCATAAAATGCGAAACTCTTGCTCCCGTCACACAGGGACCAGACAGCCCTTAACAGAGGGCCCCAGACTCGTGTCATTGTCAGGGACAAACGTGGGGACACTGGATTATTTCCAGCTGCGGACTAATACACGTCGTGACTAAGTTCACTGTAACGTGTGGCTAAAGAATGTGTTTTTGAACAGTGGAAGAATAAAATATACGTGGCTTTAGATCCACACTTGTTAAGATCCTTTAAGAGAAAAGAAATTATTAACATACAGCTTTGGTCGAGCTACATAGTTATAAATCAAAGCCCTCACAGTTTCTGCCCACACAGTTTCTGATGCTCACCTATTAACCCCTCCGACCTCTAGAAGCTATAAACACTATCCACTCTCCTCTTCAGCCATAACATTTGACATCTTATTTGACCTTTCTTCAGCCTGTGCTGACCTTGTGAAACAGTTACATCTTAAGATATAACTAAAGCTTGTCGGGAAGTTTTCATCTGTCTGGGGTTTCTAGAAATTCAAGTATATGTAGAGCAGGAATTCCTTGTTCACCCATGACATTACATCGTTGCTCACCACAAATCTTTGACTGCGGATCAACCTTTTATTTATCACCCCAATCTCAAACTGCAGCTGAGTGATAATTGTGAAATTTCCACAATTACACCACAAACAACTTACAGTAATGTTGAAATTCTAATGTATAGACATATTTTACATTTAAAAGCTTTTGACTGTATGATGTTTGATTCCCAAATCTAAATGAAGTAAAAAAAATTAACATAGCTCAGTTTAGAATGGAGAAATTCAGAACGGAGAAACTGAACATCTAGAACATCCAGGTTAAAGAGGGATAATCAATAGAGTCTGAATGCAACTGATTAAAATCCTGATCTAATGAAGTCAAGATTATTAAAGTAAATTTTATTCACATCATACTCACTGAAGACTAAGACTAAGAAGAATTGCATCTTATTCTGGATACAGCTATGAAATGACCTGTATGGTCTGTAATACATATAAGAGCCAAACCATAAAGTACTTTATGGACCAGCAGCAGGATTTTGAAGTTAATTGTCTCTTTGACTGGGAGCCAATGAAGAGATTTAGGATCTAGAAGTGATATGTTCATATTTGCATATTTGTGTAACTGAATGAGTTGCAGCATTGAGGTTGCTTGATTTAGTAGTCTGGTAAAAAAAAATTGTGAATGCATGAAACAGAATCTTCTTGAGAATCAATCAATGAAGTAACGCAGCACCCACTTTACTTGATTGACAGATGTTCACAATGACGTTCACACCTACTTTAAAGTCAACAGTTAATCTAATATGAGCACCTAGAAGAAACCCAAACCCAACCTCATGTTCCATACTGTATCATGAATCAGTATCAGAAAATTGCCTTTTTAGCCACATTGTCACTCCTTTTTCCTGTTGCATAGTGTATTTGCTGCAGTTTAACATTTGCTGTTGATGAATTATAACTAACCAGTTATGATTCTGTCAAAATATGCATGACTCAAACCTAAAACAACAAAGCATGCCTTGGTTTGATAGGTGGTTTGATAGCTTTGAAAACTGCCTGTATAATTTATACTGAGTTTTATCTTCACATATACAGTATAATGTTTCTTTGAGACTAGATGTCATCCATGAAAAAAAAAAACTCTTGGAGTGTAATATACGTAGGTAAATTGCCCATTAGGCCTTGGTGCTTGGTGAGCTATTTGTTATTTTGCCAGTGGAACTCTTTGAATCTTTGACTTGGCTGAAAGCATATACAGCTCTCTCTTGGTTTGATGAGTTTTGTTCAGCTATCTGGAAAACTGTCTCCTTGTGTGTATCAGTGTGTATATGTACTCTGCAAGTTTAGATTGTTTGTTTTCAGTTCAAGTGTAGTTTCAAAATTGAAAAGTAAAAAAAAAAATCTTCTGCTTTTGAAGAGGCTCCAATGTCCAAACTATCAATTTGTGTTAAAGATGAAGGCTCTAACGCTTTCTGTTTCAGCTTGAAATTGAATATGAAATGAGACGTTGTGTCCTCTCTGCAGGTGCTGAGGTTTGTTCAGGAGTGGAGTAGCCTTGCAGCCATGAAGCAGAAGCTGCTTCGACGCAGCGGCCTCCTCTTCCACAGCCCTATCCTGGGCTTGCAGCAGCTGGCTGCCACCCAGCAGACTCACTCCAGCACCAAGAGGTCAGATTCTAGCTGGAAATGTGTTCGTGAAGGAAAGACACTACTTTGACTTTCAAACTATGATTAAACATTCTGATACTGATAGATGGTTCATTAAAACCCTTAAAAAAACACAAATTCTGAAATGAGTCATGGCAGGATGGCGTCTCTACACATGTGGGAGCAAGTGCAATATTTGGTATTTACAGAGTTTCGAAGAACAAAACTAAAACTGCAAGGACTGGATTAAAACTGTTTACTTTTTACAGTAGTAAATGACTATGACATTATCTATATTTCTAATGTGAGAGGTTACATGAAAAAGTCCCATTTACAGTTTGCACATCCCCTGGGTTTTGTAGTGAAGGCCAATCTTGGATGCCATGAGAGGTTTAGGCTAACTTTAGCATCTCTGCCTTGATCTATATTGTATCTGTGAACATTTACTCTACAGAAACCCTAGCTAATCTGACTTAAAACAGATTCAGCAAACACATTTTTTTTTTCCTCATTGTAAATTATTACATTTTTCTTAGCATATACATAATATGAGAAGAAACCACTGTAGCTCTTTACATATGTAGGAACAATGTTGTTTTATTACCATGGTCGCATTATGTCTCTTCAGCTAATTAGATAGCATTAGCTTCAGTCTAAACAATATCAACATCTACACACATTATACTACAGCCAGACTGTCAAAATGTTAATGTAGCTAGCTTAATTAGCAAACTACCAGGTGTTAGTTTAATAAGCATATTAGCATATTTTAATTTAAAAAGCTGCTTTTGTCTAGTTCTGTATAAAATATGATTTTTTTTAAAATTGGGAATAATTCCTCAGGGTAGTACTGTAAATATGTAAACAGTAACAAGACTACAAATATGTCTTCCAGTATGAGCTGATCAGTAACATTTAATTGGATCTAGCGCCCCTGTTGTGCTAGTGAGTGGAAATTTGAAAATGGTGGCAATAGTGAGATGAATTAGTTCCCAACATTATGTCAGAGTCCAAGAAGAGATGTGTGAGATTTCACAGAGGAACAAGCAGATTTGTAAATACTAAGTGCCCTAGGCGTCACGGAAGGCTCCAATAGTACTGTATTTGTGTGTGTGCATGTGTGTGGGTGTATCAAAGGGTGTCAGCTGAGGCATAAGAGAGGATGGGATGAGTGCTGTGTAAGTGTAGATGTGTGTTTTTTGACAAACAAGCATTGTTGCTGGCACACTAATTACAACTGGCGTGGATAGGAGGCAGGAAGAGTTTGCCAATTACAGGGTACACTCCTGTGTGTGTGTGTGTGTGTGTGTGTGTGTGCGTGTGTGTGTTTGTAAGAGTGTTTCTCAACTGGGGAATGTGTTTGGGTGCATGAACCTAATCAAGGTGTGAGTAGGAGGCAATTGGCCCGGCTTGATTTGATACCTGTTTGATTTATTCACTAATCAGAACCAATCAAGCTCCAGCTTCGGCTCAGCGGGGCGATCAAGGCTCACCTTCGCAGCACTGAGATGCTCAGTTTTCAACTACTCCGAACTTATTGCACTTTGCCTGGGTTTCCAACACTGTGGATATTTTCGTCATAAGCCACTCATGGTGATTTATAGTGATTTTAAAATAGTTAAGAGCATTTTAATCCAGTTTGCATCCTGCCTAAGCATGCTTCATTTCTAAAATTACAGCAAACACCGGCTATAAATGGTTTATTGCTTCTATAATATGTCATTGTAATAAAGCAAGAATGATTTTTTTTCCCATGTATATACGTATACTAATTTTCTACATATTGATTGTTTAGTTGCTAAGCAACACACGTTAGTAGTACTGGCTGGTAAAATTCAATTTAATGTTGAATGTTTTTATGAACTTCTGTCCAGGCGGAAGTTTAATCCTGCCAGTCACAGCTGATTAACACTTCAACATCACAGTATTGTTGTATAAAATACTGTAGTAGTAAAATAAAAATGTGCAGGTTTTAAGATGACTGGAGAAATGTTAATAAAATCAACAAAAAGAAACCCAGTATAACCCAAAGTAGCAGAAATAAACATCTATAAACTTTAAAAAACATCTAAAACATGAAATATTGATAAGTAATCAAAATATGTAGCTCACATTATGTAAAGGACTTTTTGAAATTATGTCATTATATGATATCATATTAAAGCTGTACTACAGCAATTTGATGTGGTAATAGGATAAAGTTTGGGGAGTTGTGAAAAATCGATTAAAATAAGAAAAGAATATTTGGGATGTTTTGATTTTCAGGCCAATGTATCAAATACAAATACAAAAACACTGGGTCCTACATTTCCCATTATGCAATTTGATTGCATCTTCCCTCCCTGATTAACACCCACATCTTTCAAACTCCACACCCCTGGTTTATAACTGATGTTTTTTGTTGCAAATTGCAAGTCTCAAGTGGAAGCAGTGAGGAGATGGTTTTCTTTACTTGGCAAAGCTCCTTCAGAGGCACAGAAGACATTCTCACAAGCTGCCATGGTGATGTGTCCCCGTGAATATTTTAATAATTACTGTAATACACATTTTCATACTGTACATTGTTAACTCAATCAGGTTAATGCCTAATGGCTATTTTCTGAATCGTATTGCTGTTCCAGCTCTTTTGCTGAGGCTGGTGTAGAAGAGCAGCAATCAATCAAAGACACTTCAGCAGGGCAAAAATAGAGCAGCAGCTTGTTAGTTTAACTTCGCACAGCTGAGCAAGGTCTGGTCCCGGTGCTGGACCACAGGTCGACCTGGGTGGAGCTGGGCTGCTGTCTGCAGCTCTGCGGGTCTGCTGTCAGCAACCTGCTGCCACCTCAGGCCGGCAGCAGCGCTCCTGCAGCTGTTCATCAAATGACTATCAGCAGAAATCCATGTCTAGATGATCCAGTACAAATCATGTTAGCTGCTGTGTTTTGTCAGAGCTGCTGTAGTTTCCACCACTTCTGTTAAAATATTTAAGAGATGCTCTGACATTTTTGAAAATGTTTACATTTGGTTATCTACAAAGATTTAGATGAGGCGACTGATATTATTTTTATATTTGTGCAGTAAATGTGAAGCTGTCCCCAGTAGCCAAATAGTTTCTTAAAATCTATCATAGAATAACTCCCTACCAAGAAAGAGTCAATTAAATTAACATTTTTAGAGTTTTAAAGGTGCTGGCAGGTAAATTGTGTTACCTTTCCATATGGCCGGGTTAGGTAAAACTAAGTTAGCAACACTATGTTTACTATAAGTGTTTTCTTTGCATTGCATTTTCAAATGTGTTTATTGCTTTTCCTTGCTCCATAAAAAATCTACAGTGCTGCCATTTTAAATATTTTAAAACATTGTTTACATCAGTGTTTACTAGTTTGCAAGACTCTTCTTCACTGCTTTGTGTTGGCACATTGCTATGCTTCTTTGCTTGTTACCACCACAAATTGTCAGTCAGTGGACTAGTGTAAAACAACATAGGGACCCAATTAGACTTGATTTTCACACAGACGTACATGTTTGACAGATGTAATTCAACAAATCCATTAACCAGGCTGCTCCCCTGACAGTGGCAAAACCCTAAATAGCTTTGGATCATGACATAAAACTTAAAACATTGAAAAAAGCAGCAGTCACCTTGGTGTACAGAATTACTGTCCAAGCACCTGGCTTCATAAAAACATGCAAACACACACATCTTTACTCTCCCAGAAGTGCAGTTGGACTCCAGTTTAGTGTTAGGTATCGTGTTTCATCCAGTCTCTGTGCTGCAGCTGTTTGAAGCAAAGGAAGCTCTTGTGTTTGATGGAGACTTACCTTTTTCCTCATCTCTCCTCGGTTTCCAGAGAAACTTTTCCTCTTTGATGTGTCTCCCTCCTCCACTTTCTGTCTCCTGTCATCCATCTTTCCTTTATTTCTTTTTTTTTCTCTCTACCTTCTTTCCATCTACCTCCCAAAGAAGCTATTCCGTCCAGATGGAGGTGGTGAAAATGCATGAAAATGTCACTGCATAACCTGCTTTCTATGCTGGCTAGTGTTTCATTAGGGAACAGCACAACGTTTTTAAATCTTACTAAAACTACAATAAGTCACGTGTTTTCCTTGAGAGTCCTTTCAGTTGGAGAATATAGGTCTGACATATAACTGTGAATATTTCAACTAAATACAGTTTTATTTAGTTTTAAACTTGAAAAATACTGAATAATTCTACATATAACCAATGCCAAATCTTATCTGTCTTTATATCTGCCTTCTATCTGTGTGGAAAACGTTTTTGTTTTCTACATGCCCTATAGTTCTAGGAGCTCTTCCAGTTTTTGGTTTTATTTCACAGTTGGCAAAGCTACTGTTTGCCTGCCAGCAATAAAGTTTCATCAAACTAACTTAAAGAATTTACATTGCTGTCAGAACAAATGGAATATACAACATTCACTATCAATCTACGCAGAAATTAGTGAGCAGTTTTATTAGCTGAGTTGATTGTCCGTGAAACGGCTACACCACACAGTGGCCGTCTCCTCTCTCCATCCATCTGCTGCACTCTCCTACCATACCTACCATAGACGTTAGTTATGCTTCTGGTTGTCAGGTGTTGATTTTAGCAAAAATAATTGTAGTATTTCTTTGTCAGCTCTTAACTGAAGTCAAATGAGGAATATTACACATATCTGGATTACTGATAGGTCTGCAGGGGATCTGAATTCCAGATAGCTACAGTATGTTGTCTGTTAAACACATTGTGATTTGTTGGTGAAGTAGTGGCTGATTCACTTCCCAAAACTGGCAAACATAAGCTTTGCCAAAGTGTCCTTGAGCAAGCTAGTTTGTACCAGCTGCGGGGCTGATATTTAGTAGCTGAGTCCAACCTCTGACCTCCCTGTAGAGAAGGAAAGAGAGACGATAATTGCACTATGGGGACTGTGATAGTGTTATATTATGCCCCTTTGGAAAGCTGTAGTTTCACCTGGAGATGTTTGGTGATTCATCACTTTTCCACTATTCTACTCAGAACAAACAAATCCGTGATATTTTTCCTAATCTTTACTCTAGGATTTCACGTCAGTTCTTACACACTGGGGTCATTTTAATCCTGCAGATTGAGCTGTAGCGTTTCCTGCAAATTTAAATCTGCTCACATAGTATCTGTATTACAAGGGCCATAAAAACAGTGATGGGATAGATTGATTAGATTAGATGATTGACGAGTCCTGTGGGGAAATTAGATTGCTGCAGCAGCAGTAGTAATAGAATTCGACAGGGAAGATGACAAACAGAACATAAGCACAAACACAGAATAGAGAATAAACAATGAAAGGAAGAATTTGCACATTTAAGCACAGATTGCTGTACTATACTAAAAAAAAAAGTGCATTGAGGCCATTTGTGGAGTTTTGCCAGTTCTGTGGGTGGTGGTGTGTGTTACAGATATGTGGGTGAGTCCCAGGATTTCTGCAGTCCTGACCAGATGACTAAGATTACTGATGTGTTTAAGCAACATCAAATTTCCTATCTTACCTGGTGCTAATACCATCCAGAGAGAGACAGAGTTTATGAATCCATCTCCTTACAACTACTCCCCCATGCTCTCAGTGTGAATCAGCGCTCTGGTTATATAACATCTACAAATCCTCCATTCCCTCACAGCCTTGTTTATCCCATTTTCACAGGTACCTCAGCAGAGACGATGTGGCCCAGGCCTCCATTAGCAAGGCCCAGAGGGAGGGAGGCAGCATCCGACTGGTCACCAAGGAAAACTTCTTCACTAAGAGAAGGTCTGCCTCTTCACTAACATCAGCTGCATCAGAGAGGTTGGTTAAAGGGACAAGCGTGTGGGTGGATGTCCAGGGTAGAAAAGGTCATACTGTCCTCAGGTCTTTAAAAGTCTTAAATAATATCCTCTAGGCCCAAAGTTTTACACAATTGAATCTTTAAGTTCAGGTCTATCTAGTAGTAAAGAATACAAACCTTATTTTCAATGAGTGAATAAATCATGTCCACTCTTCTTTGTGGTTTTTAAAGGTGAGGTTTCACAGTCGGTCCACGGTAGTGGTTTGTTTAATAATTTGTCTTCTCTTTGGGGTTTGGTATATTTTCATTTTCCTTCCCTCAGCTGTCTCCATGGAGATCTGTATGTGCCTTGTGGGAGAGACACAAAAGCCTGCTGAGTGTGTTAGTACAGTAAATATAGACTATAATACAATCTACTGGGTGAGATGCAACATCCAGCTCACCCCAGGAGGGAATATCGCTATGGAAACGAGCAAACACATGCTCCCACACAGATGTACACGCATGTACATGGCAACTAGTGTTACATATGAAATGTGTGGGATTGTATGTGAAGTGTCTTAAAGGTGCCAGAACCCAGGATGCACAACCTTGTACAGTTGGGATCGTATATGTGAAAAAAGTAAAAATACAGAACAAACATTCCTGTCTCTCTAAGCTGCTAACAACATGAAAAGAGAATGTGGTGATGCAAAACCCTACATACTTACAGTTTTCTGTAATTAAATGTTTTATACAAGTGTAAATGTTTAGCAAAAGAGCAACGGGAAGAATTGTTGTCTCGCTAACTAATAGCTAGCATGGAAACAACTTTAAATACTTTTCTCTAAAACCTTTAGGATAAACTAACATCCCTAACTAAAGTTCTGATAAAATGTTTAGCAGAAGCTAACATGAAAGATTAACATTAAGACTGAGCGCAAAGGGAATCCTCCCTACAAAAAGTCCACCTACCTGCATGTCTAAAGCTCACCAATTAATATTTTATAACCACTACATTAATGTAAAGACAATAAGTCTACTTAGCGGAGTGTCAAGCTATTTCTTAAATCAAATCCCTGTGATTCCCTGTGTAATCAATCCTAGTAGTGGCAGCAGCACCATGTACCTTTAATCCCAAATGTCTACTAAATGTAATGTTAAAAATTAGATGCACTGGATTTTCTCAAATTAAGCTGTCCCGTGTTGTTGCCTTGCTGTCCACAGGAAACAACAAATTAAAATGTAGCAGTGAGCAAGGTCGATTGACAGCTGGACTCACCAGCGTCAGATGTTTGTCCTCTCATGTGCCTTTGCTTTCCTTTGGTATAAAGCATCAGAGATGAGCCATGGTGGCAAACAGGAGCAGGCTGTGTGCCATTTGCTGAAGGCATGTTGCGTGATTTCTGGGGTTTAAAGTATGAGTTTTCAGAGTTACCTCATGCTGTGATGTCGCACTGCCAACATGCTCACATGCTTTGTGCATATATGAATTTAAATTAATTGGAAATATATGTGAAGTGCATATAGTAATTAATAGGAACACAATTACATGTACATTCCTACATGTTTTGGTGTCTTTGGTGGCATTGCATTTTTCTGTTTAAAATTTACAGTTACTAGCAAACCATGTTTTTCTGGATTACATTTTTCTTCCAAAGTACCATGTTTTCACCATTCTCCATTTGGGCACACCAGTAAAAGGTCTATTTCTGTCTCTCTTTCATCCACTAGACGTTGCTGGCACAGCATTTGTCTCTTGGTGCTTCCAATTTTTGGTATCTTCTCAACTTTGAAGCAGCAAGGTTTTTTAGCGGGTTTTCTTCTCAGTTTCAATGATTAAATCACCCTCTGTAGTGCTCTGTTTCTCTGGCTCTTTGTTCCTCTCGCTGTCTGTCTGAATTGTAAACCACGGGGAAAGAGAATTTAGTCCATCTGTCCCCTCCAACGTGGCTCTAACACCCTGCTGGGACAACGTGGCAAATGCCCAAGATTGCTGTCCTCTGCCAAAATGAGAGGCACGCCCATACACATACTGTACTTGAAATGTTCCTTGGATACATCGTGTATATATAACATAACCAACCACATCTGCAGCACACTAAGCAAGGATTTGGCCTATATTAGAAAGACTTTATACCAATTTCACCAGATCCATAGATATATTTTATCATATTTCTGCACACATTAAGGTATTTCATACATAATGTTATCTGTGAACTGTGAATAACTAATTTAGTTATCATCAATAAAACAATAGTAATAAATAATCAGTCAATGCAGCCAAAGGTTCACAAAGCAGTAAAGAAAATCATGCAAAGCAATAATGAGTTGACATTCAAAAATTAGCTAGACATCATCAACAATTAGCAAATTGTAATCAATTCTGAGGCCATTAAATATCAAATGTAACAGAACAATACATGTTTTCCAATCAATTAAATATGCAAGTAAAGAAATAATCAAAATGTCACTCAATGACAAATCAATTAGTGTTTAACAAGAAATAACAAATTATGTGTCCATTGCTCAAATTACATTTTTCAAATCATCACAAGTAATCAAAGAAATTGTCAAAAAGTACGTTAATAATGTGAATAAAAATCAGCCAGAATAATAAGAAATAAAGATGAAGTCAATCTAGGACGACGGACAGAAGTAGGAACCACTCGCAAAACGCTGTTATAATGCCTTAAATATTAACCTGTCTTTTGTTTGTGAATTTGCAATAAGAAACAAGTGAGAAGCCGAACAACTGATGACTGCGGATTTCTGTCTCCATAGGCTGGACAAGGAGAAGGTGGAGGAGCAGCCATCGTCAGAGTCCGGCTACCTGCAAGCTGTGGACAGTAAGGGTGTCCCTCTGTGTCTGTCCTGCCAGCAGGCCTGCTCTAACACCGGCGAGGCCTGGAGCACAAGATTCTGCAGCCACAGGTACAGTGACACTAAATAACGTAGAGATATTTGTAGAGTGTATTTGTAGAGTGTAAACAGTTTTAAAATCCACAGAGCAGATGTAAATTTAAACATCCCCTCCCTCAGAATACCAGATGGGTGGGGTTTACTGCAGTGGGACAATTTAGACCGTCTGAAGCAAGATTAAATCAAAGAAAAGCATATTAAATAAACTTTTAAAAAGTTTGCGTCTGTCATGTGTCAAACTTTCCAGCACTCACTGTCCTCTGCGCTAAAGCCCGCCCATCTGGCAAAAAGTTTAATTATAGTTGGAGCTTAAACAATGTTTGAGCAAGCTAACTTAAAAATACAGAAGTGTAATGTTGCTTTGCTTTCTAGAAAAAGATTCATTCAAATGACCCTCGTCTAATCCTTTTTTAAAACAGTGTTTTTATGATCCTTAATTAATGACCAATGCATTTGAACACAAATGTAAAGAATCTTAATGCTGGTAGCTCAGTCTCTGCAGTGTCTTTCTTTCCTTGAGTGGGACACTGCAGTTTTTCCCACTCTCTCGCATGGTCGGCTAAATTCTTCTGATAAAACGTGTTGCATGTGTGCATCCCGTTAGTCTTGCTACCCTTTTAAAGCAAAGAAATTCAATTTCCTCAAGTGGTTTTCAAGAAGCAAATTCAGGTCATTTGGTCAAGGTGAGACACCTCACTCTTCTATAACTGGTTGTTCTCAAACTTCAACACACTGTTATGTTTGTGCTCCTTTCAGCAGAATCATAACATCTTTAAGAAAATAACCAATAGCACCTTCAATTAGTTTGTGGAAATAACAAATTTCAGATGTTAATTCTAAATGTACCAAGGTGAAGATTCCAGTCCAGATGTATTTATGTTCTCCAACCGATAGGTGTCAGGAGGAGTTTCAGTTGCGCTCCAACCAGCCATACATGCGCTCCCGGGTGCTCGAGGTGGAAAAGGGCATCTGTCAGCACTGTGGTCTCCATGCCCACGACCTCTTTCTGAAGGTCCGTGATGCCCCACCCTCCAACCGCAAGGAGATGCTGGAGAACACATGGCTGGCCCAGCTGTCACTCAAACAGGTCAGACACAAGAGCAGAGGAAACCAGTGTTCACTCCAGTAGTGTTGGGGGCTAGTTCACTAGATCAGCTTTAAATATGTCTGTTTTTCAACTTCAGTAGGAAACATGGGACTGAAGGTTTCTGAGAGGGCGGTGCATGGGACCATAACACTTTGCAGAGACTGGATCAGTTGTATCTAAAGCTCACAAATCCAGCCTCAAGCATTTCATCTTGTTTCATGTCCTGAGAACTTATGTTTTCTTATTACCAGGTCTCTATGAACATTTCTATGTGATCACAAACTTTAGCACCGCTCTGTACATTATAAACATATAAAAGACTCTGCTAATGTTAAACCAGTGGTTCCCAACCTGTTTTGCTGGGACCACATATTTCAGAGGAGCGATTCTACCAAAGATAAATATTATCTTTAAAGTTATCTGATAATTTTAATATCTGTGTGAGGCATAATGAGGTAATCATCTCACACACGCCACTCACCCCTCACGGATTGCTGCATCAGTATTAACAAGCTCATAATAGTCTTTACAGCTCATAATACTACTAAGTTGAATAACTTTATTAGATTTACAGTATTAAGCATCTGAATGTACACAGTCTCCTGATGTGAGATAAATAACTGACAAGGGAAGCTATTTTTTTGTCTTTGTGTTTGTGTAAGTGCAAAAATAAATTGCCCTGTACTCTGCATCTCACCCACCTACACACAAACACACACACATTTAGGTTGATCTGCACTCCAAGGGGCCAGCTCCCAGTAAATGGATTGCTGGGTCCATTGATTTTTTTTTTCCCAGTGCCAGGCCTCAACCAGTAAGCCTGTTTGATTTGGTTGGCTGTTATCCTGCAAAACCAGCCTCCCCCTTGCACGCACACACACTCACCCCCTTCCCAGTGCCGCTGGCAGCAGCTTCAGTGCCGATCGATGCACCAAGCTTTAGAGGAAACAAACTCAGCCACATGATAAGACGCTGCAGCGGTGCAGGAGCCTCAAGATTATAGGCTCATTCTTTCATTCTTTGGTTCATACTGGGGGTTCTGGTGTGCGTGTGCGTGCGTGTACATGGTGTATACAGGTCTTTGTGAGTACCTTGGGGTCCATTTTGCTGTGTGAATGAATATCTTGGCATGTGTGTTTTGGTATTTTGTGTGTGTGTGTGTGTGTGTGTGTGTGTGTGTGTGTGTGTGTGTGTTACAGGTGCCTGTAAGCCGAATACTGCTGTGTGTGTAAATGTGTAGTAGTCAGGTCTGGTGCAGCAAGGTGCACAGTTTTGGCACAAAAGCAGGTTCAATTGACTGCAATGTGTGTGCATGTGTGTGTGTGTGCAAGAGTGTGTGTGGAGACGTGAACTCTGCCCCTGTGAGCGGGCCTGTTCTTTAAATCTGTTGGGATCAATTCCAGCTTGCTGCCTTAATGTCAGCAGAGTAGCACTCAGAGCAGGAAAATGGATTTTTGGCCCTGAACTCTTCCCATCAGGCTTTTCTTTCTCTGTTTCTAATTCTCTCAATCATCCTTTGCTCTTCCACTTCTCTGTATTTTCCTTTCCACTCTGTACTCCTTTCATTCCTCTCTGTTCTATCTCTGTCTTCTCCCGACTGTCTTTTAACAAACTCGTTGAGTTTCTAGGTCGTTCTTGGGGGTGATCTGCTCCACTGGAGCTGAGTAATCTGGTCTAGTAAACATGGACATGAGCAATTCAGGTCCAAGGAAGGTTCATCGAGTAACTTATCGGCTTTGTATACAGTTTGTGCAAGTGAATTAGAAATTGTTAATTCCTTTGGACTTCATTTGTCCTTAGTATTTTGTAGCCAGATACATTACAAATAGCTGCTATGATGTTCTCAGATCTACAGAACATTTACTTTCTGCTCATTGTTTTGTCTTTTATAACTTTAATATTTTGGTTCAGTTCAGTGAAAAAACTTTAAAACCCACTAAAATACTAAAATACTTCACTGCCTAGCAGGTGATTATATATAAGAGCATGTAGTAGGAGATAAAAAGCCAAAAACAACACTAAAAGAAAATGAATGTTGAACACAGATTTGTGAGGATGCCAGAAACAGTATTCAAAATCTGTAATTTTTGGCTGCTGGTCTAAAAATAAAAGCTATCTGTAACCACCACGTTTCTGTTTGTTATAGAAATTTTGAAATCAAATGTTTGATCTGAAGAAGTGCACTTTTGAGCACTAAGTGATACCGTGACAGTCAATTAGGGCTTTGAAAACAAAAAAACGAGAGTTTGTCCAGGGAAAATCAGCAAAATCTTTTGGTGATTTTGAATTATATTCTTCTTCATCTTATTTCTCTTAACAGATTTTTTTTATTAGACCAACAAACATTACTAAAAGTATGGTGACACTCACGCCTCACTGAACTAGTGCTCATCTTGAAAAGCATTAAAACTATGATGTTATTTGTCTTTTTTTTTTTGTTATATTTAAATGGAGAAATCCCCATTGTGCTGTTTGGTGTAGTTGTGTGCAACACATTGAACATGGACAAGACAAAGAAGACAATTATCTAAGAGAAATCCACTAAGCATGGTCATTGTAAAGGTCTCGAGACAACATGCTGTTCCTGTGACCACAGTTGCTAATAATATTAAGACGTTCAAGGCCTCAAGAGGACGACTGAGCCCAGGTTGAACAGAAGGAAAGTTTGAGTGGTGTAAAAAGAACCAAGAAAAACTGAAAGCTCCAAGATCAAAGTACAATAGTGTTCAGTCGCACCATATGTTGTTTGTTGAGTGAAAGTGGGCTCCATGGAAGAAGACCCAGGAAGAGCCCACTTTGAAATAGAAACAGAAACACTTCATCACATGTTGACAAACCACAGTGCTTCTGGAAGAATGTCCTTTGGGCAGATGAGACAAAATTAATTTTTTGAAAAGTTAGATCATCTCACAGGAGAAACTATCACGCTTTTAAAGAAAAGAAAACCATTCCTACTGTGAGACATGTGCGAGACTCTGTTAGGTTGAAAAAGCCAAAGCTCACAGTTAGGAGAAGGCACCCATCACACCAGAGAGAACTGAAATAAGTTGAGAAGTGAACAGGTCTCATTAAGAGCTACAGAAATCCAACACTACAAATAGTTTAAAATTAAATGTAGGAAGACATATCCTGCTGTATCATGCTATCCCCTGCGGTTTATTCAACCTAATTTTGGTGTCTTTGTCTGGCAGATTTTCAAGTATAGCTTTAAGTCGTAAGTTTTTTCCTATAGCTGCCAATTATATAGACCAAAAACATTTTATTGATTGATATGGCTGTATCTGAGGTATCTGATGGTGATGGATAATAGAAAGTCAAAGGTCACTGTCATTGATTTGGTGAAATTATAGTTTTCATCAAATGGTCTTATCCTCACAGTCACACAGGCTTACATTAATCTCAGCATTTTAGACCTTTATCAGAGACCTTTTTCTGTTGTTTGCTTTCATTATTTCCTTTTGTGAATTTCTGCCATTTATGTGTCCTGCTGTCATGTGTACTCCTTGAGACTTATTTGTTTTTATCTTCTTTTATTGTGAAGCGCATTGCAGAAGTGCCCCTGTGGTGCAGAGATTTGTTTAATATGAATGATTTGTGTGTGTGTGTGTGTGCATGGGTTCGTGTGCTGTAGAATAACAATTTAAAGTGCTGTAGTGCTCTGAGAAAGACATAATTTCAAAAAATTAACTTTAGCATAGATGGATGTCTTGGGTGGACAGTGTAATCACAGCTTATTCTTGGGAGTTTAAAGCAATATGAGAAAACATCCAAGGGTAATCAGCGTGCTGAGGCGCTCACTGCTTCTTTCTGTGTGTTTGTAGCTGAATGAGATGATCCGCGCTCCGGTCGAAGGGGATTTCTGGCAGGTCGACCACATCCGGCCGGTCTACAGCGGAGGAGGACAATGCTCTCTGGACAACCTGCAAACGCTCTGCACCGTCTGCCACAAAGCTGTATGTGCACACTCTGCATCACTGCACCCATAGCAACCACAACAACCATTTTTAGAGCCAAAGGGCTTAGGGGGCAAAAGCAATTTGTCTAACGTTTAAGGTGCACAGTGGATAGACCTCTCCTTTATCCCTGTATAAAAAGAGAGTCCCATCACTCATGTTGAGGATCATAAGTGGTGGCAGTAATATGATACATGGTCAAACACATTGATCAAGAGTCATACCATCCCTCACAAAGCTATATACTGCCTGTAATAACATCACATGATATAGCTGTATGACATGTTGATGTATAGCATTTGTAGCAAAATGCTATATATCTGTCTTGGGAACATTTTCCTTCTTGAGCTTCTTCAGTCAATATTTCATAATCACACACAATTCACTTCTTAAAAGGAGAACTGGTTGGAGAGCAGAGCTTTCATTGTAACCTAAAATGCGCTTTACTTTCACGCCAAAAAGCATTTTCGTCAGAGTGGGTGTCAGTTTGGAAGGAGATGCTTCGTATGTTGACGTATATAAACTGATGTGGAGAACTGCACGTTCTGATAAGGGGATCCTCTCGCTGTTTATGCCACCACTCAGACGCTTTAATCTAGAGATGCTCAATATATTGATCTCACTTTTCTCTACAGTGTCGACTGCAGATTTAACCTCTTACATCATGTTACATTTTTTCTCCGCAGAGGACGGCTCAGCAAGCCAAAGAAAGGAGCCAGATGAGGAAGAATGTTGCAGCTTCCAAGGTTGCATCAGACATCAGCAGGTTCTTCATAAGGAAATGAAAGGTTTAATAAGGGTTGTATAGATGTAAAATTTCTCGCTAGCTTGATTTCTAAAAGTCTGCGTAAAGATGCATCATGTTTCATCACAGACAAAACTCACATTAAATTATTAGAAATGCCAATCACAGTTACAGATTAGGATTAAAGGCTAGAATTTATTTCAATCTCTTGAATAGCCCTACTTTTCTTCTACATCACTTACCAGTAACATCGGCGGCATCCCGTTGAACTCAATTGCTGAAGATGTTGTAGCGAAGGGGGTTTACATTAAAAGAATTGTGACGACTGCATCAAATGCAAATTCGGCCAGCTCCCCCCTCGTCCCCGAACCGTCACAACTGCGGCAGTTTTGATTTATGACGGCCCCTTTTTGCTCGAGGCTGAAATGGGGCAGGTTGTTTAGAAAGATGCTGCTATTTTAAGATTTTGCAAACTTGGTGAAACATAGCAGGTGAGAGATGAATTGGGGGCTTTGTGATTAAAACTCTACGGCTGAAAACGCAACCAAGTGTCCTCATTGACAACAAGTAGCACCTTGAAAACAGATGAGTGCTCCCAAGTGAAATAAACACCTATTTTCATCTTGATTCATGTTGCCTTCTTCTGTTCCTCTGGTGCTTTAACCGTGGTGTAAAACTGTAAATACACCAAGAAGCGGTTATTCTGACAAGCTAGCAAATTGTTTCATCGCCTCAAGTCAGGAACATTATTGTCCATGTCCACGCATCTACCTCCTCTTCAGCTGTGCTTGATGATCTGAACAGAGCTAAAGTCAGTCAGGAGGGCTATGTTTAGAGAGACGGAGAGCAGAGTTACTATGGAAACAAGGCTTCAGGTTCAGCAATGTCGGGAATATTGAATCTGTTCTTGTGAGAGTTATACAATGAGCCAGACAGACATCAGAAACTCCAATCGATATCAGCAGGTTCCTGTGAAAATGAGGCCGTCACATTCCTCCACAGCAGAATTTTACTTTCCCTCATGGCGAGGCTCTATTGTTGACGTCGCAGATGTCGTCATGTCATGATTTGTCTGTCTGTCAGCCGTGTCAAACTCCAAACTCAGCAAATTCCACCATCCCTGGAAAGTTTCAAATTTTTCTGACAGCCCCAACTTCTCCCAGCCTATGAGAGGGCTCGGTTAAAGCCACAGCTTCAAACTTTCTCGCAGCCCATGTGGGTGCACGCGTGGGTGTGTGTGTATTTCCCCTACGGCTGCTCCAGGTCTCCACTTAATAAGACCGTTGTTCCTCTCCTGTCCAAACCGACAAGCTTTGTGAGTAATGAACATCTCCCAGGCAGCCTTCCAACAACAGCAGGTTTCAGTGTCAGTCCCTGTCAGCAGTCAATGACTCTGATCTGCTGTTTTATTACACCCAAAAGGTGTGCGTTCATGTGTGTGTGTGTGTGTGTGTGTGTGTGTGTGTGTGTGTGTGTGTGTGTGTGTGTTCGTGCGTGCAGGAGAAGGAAAGTGAGTGAGGAAGAAAAGTAGTGAGAAAATATAGCATTTTCTGTAAGGTTACACAAATAAAGCGTGTGTGTTTGGCAGATGAAGTGTATATTGGAAGAGGGAGGAAGCGGTGTGTGTGTGTGTTTGTCAGATTGAGCCATAATGAGGCAGCGCCCAGATGAAGATGTCTCATGTTCTTCCCAGAGGGTCTGCTGGGTAAAGAGCAGCACTGCAGCCGCGTGACACTGTTTGCGTTGGACAACTTATGAGCCCAGAGGAGAAACATTACCTCTGCAGGTGATGACAGTAATAAAGATGGACTCATGATGGTCACCGGGGTTTGTGTGTTTGCTCTCGGTCTAACACACCCCTCCCTTTCTTTTTTCTTTTTTTTTTTAAGTCAGCATCAGAGCAAAATCCAACTCACTTTTTCCATCAAGTGCAATCAACATCTTTGCCTCGGTGCCACAGCTGCAGAGACGTTTCAACAGGTTACATAGCAACACAGCATACAGTGAACGTCACACGGCCAAAATTAGCTGGGCAAATATCTAGTGGAAATAATCACATATCGTTAGAAAATCACAGTGTAGAGATAAAGGAAAGGCAATAGGAAAAGAAAAGAAAATAGTGCCATCTGCCAAGCAAAGGAACTTGTCATAAATGAATTAAAGATAAATGAACCCCATGCTATATCTTCTAGAGTGGCAAGAAAACGTATGATGATGATAAAGATCACATCTTTTGTTAAATGAATGCAGAAAACCAAAAGGTTCACATACTTTTTCTTGCCACTGTATATTGTTTATGATACTGGAACAATCAATTAATTGATCCTATTGATCCTAAGTGTGATTTGTCTTATTTTTCTGTGCCATTGGCCAAAAACTGTCAAAAACAGTGAACAAGGCGTCTTTAGCTTTTATAATGTAACGTGTTGCCGAGTCAAATACAAAATGTTTGGAGTGAGTAGTTGCACAAGACTGGAGAGTGGGGTTTTCAGATCTGTTATTGACAGACCAGAAAATTAAGGAGTTGAGGAAAAATTCAGTGGCAATAAACCTTAAGACAGAAATTAGCAGTGAGTTTCAGTTGAAGTCTGCCTAACTAGTCCAATTAGCGTGAGTATTCAGAATAAATCTACCAGAGGTTAGACTGCTACAAGTCTTTATAGTTTATTTTCCTGTCATGTTTTTTTACATTTAAAACTAAAAAAGAAATACAGAACAGGACAAGTCGATTAACAAACAGTATTTGCTGTCCAAGTTTTGTGTCTTTTTCAAGGACAGTTGTAAAAGACAAAATACCAAGACGGCAGAATACTAGTCAACTGATGTATTTGGTTGTCCTGTAACAGTCTCCCACTATAAACAGAAGAAACATAGGATAGAAATCAATAAATTAGACCTTAACCATACTTTTAAAATAACATTTTAATGTATTTGATGCAATCCTGCACCTCTCACCCCTAATATCACTGCTCACTATCACAAGACAAGCCTACAGTCAAGAACGGTTTTGAATGATCGTATCGGCTCCAATTACATTTCATTGTGCGAGTGAATATATTCACCCCGAGGTCAAGGTGAAAATGTTTAAAAGGAAGAGTAAAGAAAACTAACTGGATATATAAATAATTATATTCAGTCTTTTTTTTACATTTATCTGACAGAAACCAAGATATAACTGAATAATTATCACCTGCCACGTCACTGAGTTGGATGACAGGCTCCTTTATTACCATTAAAATTAGCACTGAAGCGTATTGAGCCAACAGTGATAGCCAATAGCAAAAAGACTAAAGAAGCATTTGGAGAGACCTTTTTTTTTTCCTACATGCTTACATGCAACAATGTCCCTCAATGTGGGTCACAGGACCTCCAGAGGCCTTGACAGAGCTCCTGAGGGTCCACAGTAAATTGAGAAATAGATTAAAATCTCAGTTCCATAGGAAATTCCTCAATTACCTTCATTACCGTATGTATAAGAATGACAGTTATGGGTTTAATTTCAATATCGTCTCCCCGTAGGTTGACAAAGTGTGCCTTTTTGAAGGTTTGTGGCGTGAAAAAGACTGTTCCAATTCGGCAAACTATTGGTAGTAAACTATGAAATCTTTCATAATTCAATCATAATTTGCATTCAGACAGTAATGCGTTATATTTGTTGCCATTCCATTGGTTATTCCATTTCAGCCTCGCCTGCCCTCATAATCTACTTTGGCCTTTTCAGCTGAAGGAAGCGCTTCTACAAACCCAATCTTGTGTGACAGGTGTGATGGAGAAGGGCCAATAAAAGCCTGCACAGTGCACTGCATGCAGCCGCCGGCTCTCCAATCCATGGCTGAATCCTGCTGTGGTTTGATTCCTGGCTGCCATACTCTCTGCTGTGATCCCTCTGTGTCTTTGACCCTCCCTGCCCTTCAGCAAGGAAAAGGAAATAGACGTTAGGGAGGCTGTACCCCGCTGCTCTCCTTCAGGAATGAAAAACAGGAGCGGCTCCCTCTCTGTCTTGCCAAAGCACCTCTGATATTCTGTCATTTGGTGGAATGTGAACTGCAGAACCTCATTATAGAAAAGGAAAGACCTCCAGTCAGACCTCTGCAGTGTTGTGTTACAACATTCAGAAAGCTTGTATTCTAAAAGGCTGGACCCGTATCGTCTAATTGAACCCCGGAGTCAGCGCTTAGGAAGCAATTCTTGGCTTTAAACAGCCACAGCCGATGAGAGGCTTTTGTCTTTATTGTCATATTACCTCTTGGGATAGTGATGAGATGATTAATCATTTCCTGCTGCAACCTCGTGCTTGCAGAAGGCTGGCACCGCTCGACAAAGCGTGACGCCCTGGGTGGAGGAAAATGGTATTATGGCCCAGGTAATTGGTGGAGGACCATCATTCACAAGCAATCTAATTAATCTCATTAAAACACGCTCTCTGGTTGCACAGCCTTGTTTCTTAAGGACCGACACAACAGAAGGCGTTTTGCAAACTGGGCTTATCCATCCTGATGAGTGTCATACACACAAATGATATTCGAAGAAAAACTGCAGCTGAAGCGAGCAGCAGAGAGTCGATACAACAATTACACAACAAACATGTGAACCGTGGCTGGCTATTTTCTAATGTCATTCAGCGTAGTATGGGACGCGCAGTGGTAAAACGATGCTTTCTCATTGCTCAGCTGGAGATGGCTTTTGTCAAGTCCAAATTCTATTTATTCAAGATGGCTCCCTGGTTGTCTCCCAAGATGCATGGCATGCTGCGGATTAAGACCAAAAACGCAATCAGTTCACCCAGCAGGAGATCAGGGGAAATAACAGATAAGGTTCTTAGCATAATTCATACAGTCCCCAATCTGGCCAGGATTAATGTATGTCTTCACTGTAGCTCGCTCTCATTTGTATGTTGGAGCTCGTGTGGGGCTAAATTGGCTCTTCATGTGGCCCATTACAATCAGGCTTTGTTTGGAAAAGTTCCTGTGAGGACTGGATCTGACCACATTGTTTTACAAGGCATCTGCACTAAATACAATTTAGAACTGATGTAATCTCATCTAGATTTTATTATCTTTCTCAGTATATTAATTTGTTTAAACAAAGAAACTGTGGGAAACGGCTGCCAAATGGATAATAGCAGTTAAAGTACATATGTAGTATTAACAAAACATAGTGTTCATACCTTAAATGTTACATATATGACTACATGTAACAAGAGTCTCAGCCGCACTTGACATCAGAGCCAGAAAGCCACAGTAGGCTGCAGTATTACCGTTTTCCCCTTTCATGTACACGGTGTTCAGATGATTGAGGTTAAAAATGGAAAGCTGAACAAAACGCCCCCCAACAAGTTTCCTTTTCATGAGCTTTAAAAGACGTCTTTTCATCTCCCATTTCATTTTGCAGCCATTGATCAACCATCTTTCATAGATTGCTTCCAGACATCTATTCAGCCACTGTGTCGCTGCTCAGCGTGCCTCCATTTCATAGCCCTTAATGGCAAGGTCTGGCTTTTGTGCTTAGATTAAAACCTGAATCACAATCACTTAAATCGACAATAAATTTGCAGGAAATATTCTTTGTTGACTTTTGTGAAAAGCAAATCAACAGCTTTAGAAAGTTTCACAGTGTGCGCTGATGCAAAACTGGGCAGATTTTCAAATTTGGAGTGGGATAGGACTTGCCTCATTCTGTGAAATTAGTTTTTTTCCTTCAGCGCGTGAGCCAGAAAAAGGTCATGTCAGTCTTGTGACAAGAGTGACAGGTCTGGGGCATCATTACTGGGACTTGGAAGGTCTGTGTAAGCACCTTTGGTCACCTCAAGAGAATAGATCCCCATTGCGCTGCTGCCGGCCTAATGAGCACAGGCAGCCCTGCATCTAATGAGCAGAGGGCAATTGCGACCGTCTTCCATCAGCCCTCTGCTCCGTCGTTACAACATCCAATGATGCCTTGAACACACAGCGTGAGCAACTGAACAGCGGTGGATATCTTGTCATACATCAATGCAGGACCTACAGATTTCACGAAGGAATCTGCCAAAATGTCCTCAATGCAGAACCAGAGCAGAAACATTGTGACTGCGACCCCTTTGGTTGACGTGATATTTATCCACACCTCTACACAGTCAGTTGGATCATGTGACAGCATGTCTGGACAGATTGCAAGGAATAAATCAAGCCCCATTTCAGTCATTTCAGGAAAAATATCAACAGTAGTTGCTTGTTTCCAGCTGGCAAAACTTTTTGGATTACATCTACTAAAGCAGTCTTTTTTTAGTTCCAAGTCAAACATTTTGTGAATTCCTGGCATATCAAACTCTAAAAACCCTCCACACTCCTGATAACTTATTTTTTGGTCGTGTTCTCAGCCTCTTTGAATTTTATATTGGACTGTGTGTAATGGTTTATGGATCCCAGAAGGGAATTGCCGCCCTGTTCACTTGCCCCTGTCCAACAGCTGACAAACATCTCACCTCGCACATGTTGCAAACCTACCTGCATCTAAAAACACAACTACAGGTTTGCAGCCTTATTAGTTCACTTGACGAGAGTTCAGCTGCGAAATTAGGTCTTATATCCACCTTGAAAGATTATGTTTTCATCAGGGTGTCTCTATATCTCTCAGTGGATATTGGTGGACAGATTGCCTTTGGTCTCAGCAACAATTGATTCTCCTTTGGTGGTGATCCAGATCTGGGATTTATGCCACTAGATGATTATCACCTTGTAGCCATAATTATAAAACTAACACAAAATACAGGCTTGATTTCAAAACTTTTGGGAAAACTTTGCAGAGGCCAAAAAATCAGTGTGAAGTGTTAGGAACAATTTCTTTGGGTGCAAGTTTGAGAGTTGTGCAGCGTTGGTGGAGGTTTTCAAGCTCCCTAAAGTTAGTCCAATTAGTCCAATCAAAATCAGGAGGGAAGGAGACACCTTTTCTTAGCAACAAACACAATTATTCACGTTCTGCAAAGATATATTGGCATTTAAATTTACACTACCAGCCAAGGATTTTTTAAGGTGCAATGTGAGGCCTTTCTCCCTTTATATATTAGACGTAGCATAGAGCTAGACCTAATAATACACTAAAGAGCAGTTACTGTGATTGCTGTGCCACCACAAAAATACGTCATGTGCTGAATGCCTTTTTTTGACATAATGAATAAACAATACTAAAAATATTGTGTGTCTGAAAACAATCTCACCAGCTACTGCTACTCAACAGTGCTAAAAATACATGTGAATGTGCAGCCAAGGGAAATGCAACCACTCTGTCATCAATCTTTCATCATATATGTAAATTTGACTTCATACTAATGCAAAACCAATTATACCTGTTACACAAATGTCCATTGAAATTTATTGATGAGTACTTTCACAATTAGCTGTTTGAGTGGGTTGCATTTGGCCACTCAACCGTGGACATCTTCACACCCACACTACTTTTTTTTTTTTTTTTGTATATTCAGTTATGCCAGTTTCTCAATTACTGTGTGAGTGGGTTGGTGCAAAAAGGGGGAAAGTTGGCCAGAGCAACATTCACCATCAGCCCACACAGAATTATTCTGTGTGATGATATAAATCTTATTTAATTATGTGATAGCAGGCAGGTTTGCCAGCCGTGATGAAAGGAGTGAAGTGTTCAGATATAAGCTACCTGGAGAAGTGAGGACTATGGTGTAACATACAGCAGAAACCTTGGCTCTGCTCCTGAGTGGAAAAACCAAGTAAACACCACACCAGTGTTTATATAACTCCACACCATTGGACAACTCTACTTTTTTTAAGGTAATTTTGAACACATAATGTCCTAGATTCATATCGGGTGCATCAGTGTAGAGGCAACCCTTCTAACAGCCATAAACAACAGACAATAATCCTTGTGACTCGATCGTAGACAGTCATGATCCATTTTGTCATCAGACCGATGTTAACCACTTGTACTTGAAGTGATGTGTACAATGGACAAATTAGGATTGTATAGCAAGAATATTCCTGGACTAGAATAACAATATAATAAGTTTTTGTGGTGCTGGTAAAAGCACCAGTGTGCTTCGAAGTATTTTGTCCATACAAAGTGTTGTCTAAACACATTTGAAGGCAAAAGCTTTACACCTTTTTGGTTTGGATGATTATGACCCTCACTTTTTACATCCAGTGCCAGCATTTGGTACCATTGTAGGACAAAAACAACTTGTGGATGGTGAGATAATACCTGGTGAAACCATGACTTGTTTTTTAAAAAGATTTTTATAGAGAAAAACAAATGAGATGAAACATTTGAATCAGTTAGCTCTAGGGGTGTTTTCAGTTTTTTATTCTAAGCAAATCTAATTGGACAATACACTGGTAAATGGACTGGTGCATTGATGCTGGAGCAGGAGTGATACTACTAACAATCTCTTTACAGTCTTTCATTGTGGTTTAGGAACAAGTGTTTATGTGATAATATAAAACCATTTTTTGAACCACCACAAAAACACAGAAAGTTTAACTTCTGGCAACTATTTTTTGCTTGGCTAAACTCAGTGGGATGATTTTACTGTAGGTTTTGGAAATTAATGTAAACTGTCGGACAGGACCCCCAAATCGAAACATCATAGACATGTGGATCTAGAAAGGTTCAGGCACTGTCGACAGTTTGACAAGCACTTTCTTTGAAGTATCCTTTTACCTGAAGTGTCCTCTGACCTCCGCACCTTCAAAAATCTTCAACTATCTTGACATCTTTTGAGCTTACAGTTGGCTTGTGAATTTCTGTCCTTCAGTCTTTCTTAAATACTGTAGTTAAAAAAATACAGTATTAAACCACATGTTAAATACATTTTATTTGAATGAGAGATTACTTCATGTTATTTTCTAGTTAAATTAGTGTTATTCAGAAGAGCTGCCCATTATTCCCTCACAGCTCTGTCTATTATTTGATCTACGTATCACTTTACTTTTAGTAAGTAAAGTACTCTTCTCTACATATGCAGGTTAGATTAGCTAGGTTCAGATGACATTTTAATAATGTCTGTTGGGAACTTTATTTGCTTTAGCTGCAAAGAGGCTTATACAGAGTAATGAAGATGATATAACCAGTGAATACGGCAATCAAACATATTCAGAGAAAAAGCGAAAATAAATAAAGACAAAATGTCTTTGTATGAGGATTCAATAAGCATAATATACAAAGACGTTTTACATAAATATGTCCAGACAGGCAAAAATGCTTCACAATTCCTAGCGTTTGATGTAAAGGAGCATATGTGCTGAAATGAGTCATTGAGTCTTTGTCAAATTAATGAGACGCTGATTTAAAGAAAGAAAATAAGAGGACATGAACACACAGTGGAGGAATTATTCTGAAGCAGGTGCATCTTTAGGATATTTCTCACACACAGAGGGGATTAGGTTTGTTACACCCACCAACGTGAACACAAAAGCATGAATTGCTGGCACGCACACACACACACCTCTGTTTTAAAGAACATTAATAGAATATTACATATGTTTACAATCTTTTGGTGTCATTATTTCAGTGTCTGTCCTGCAATATTTGACACTGCATTAAGGCACTGTAGGTGAACTAAATAAAAGTTAAATATATGCACAAAAACAAATGCTTTTATACCTGCTGTGCTTGTCTGGCACTGCGGGTATAAAAAATAGAGTTTTTAGTGTGTTTCATTATTGTGTAATATATTTTATGAAACAACCTTAGTTATAGAAACAAGACACCATTATCATATCTCAAAACCACAACCAGGGTCGCTATTTTCATCTGTGCTGCTTCACCTTAAAATATCAATAAACCCTTGGCAGCACCCCCACTGCTTCACCCTACTGCTGCGAGCACAGAAAACCAGATTTCTATGCTCTGTCGACCCAAATCCAGCTTTGGAAAGCTTCAACTCCTACCTTTCCAATTCAGCTTTCTCAATAACCAACTCATCCTCCTCCTCATACTCCCACTAGGCAGCATAATCCATAATGCTTTGTTTCTCTGCTACGCTGATGACACCCAGCTGTATCTCCCACAGCAACCTCCGAATAGCTGAACCTCAGTTGACAACAGTTATTTTTAATTGGCCATCCATCCACAAAAGCATCATCATAAACAAATGAGCCAATCGGTTTGGCAAGAAGGTCAAGAAGGTCAAGGAAATAGGTCAAGAATGAAGAAGAGAATATACTGTAGGATTTTTCCTGTAAATTTCAAGATGTTCCTTTGCGTTTAAGTCTTTTTAAAAAACAAACATCAAAGCCCGGCCAGTTGGGATTTATTTCAACATCTTACCAATCATTTTCCAAAATGAAAGCTCTTAACCTCAGTATATTTGTCGTCTAAACCTTAGTGCTACCTTAGGCTGCTTGATAGATTCAGTATATAAACAGACTTCTTACAGACATCAAAGCTCATCGAGTTCTACAAAGCTGTCTGGTTCTTTATTTGTTATTTATTCTGAGTAGAAACATTTTGCCTACTGAAGGCCTTCTTCCAGAACAAGATGTTCAAGCAGACAGAATCAATGAATAGTATATTTGCAGGAGGTTACTGAAGTCTTTAAAACTCTTTCTTGTCTCAATCATCATTTCCTAACCTTGTTAACAAATACCAAACTATGACTCAGGTCATTTTTTGTCAGTGGTTAGCCATTGATTGTTAGCATGGAAACTTAGTTCTTAACTTTTTAGACTTAAAATTAAAGCTGTGAAGACAACATTGTATTCACCTTATCGATTTTATATGCGAGTGTGTTAACAAATAGCTGAATTACCCAAGGCGATAATTTGTGTTCTTGGCCACTTGAATCAATGTCCAATATTCACAGTCATTTCAGCTTTGCTTTGGTCTTCTCTCCTAATAAGCTAGCTAACAAAAAAAAAAAAAAAACATTAAAGCTGCAGGATGTAAATCAGAAACAATAAGCTAAAAGATGCCTAAATTCAGACCTGAGAAAAAGTGCAGAGTTAGGTGATAACACTGTGTGGATTTATCACATTAACTGACCCTTTTCAGATGACTTACTGTATAGTTAAAAATATTGAAAGTGCAGCTTTAATGGTTAGTAACTAATACAAATTATATTGGCTTCAAAGCAACATAATACAGGTTTAAACCTATCTGGTTTAAATATTTGGATAATTATCAATCTACATCATAGATAAATATATTTACATACAGAAATGCTATAAATTGAGGGAAAAACTAAAGAAAATGACTAAATGAACTGGGCCACCAATAGTTTTATTTGCTCTACTTTAACGCATTCATTTTGAGCGTTAGAGTACTGATGCCACTGTCTGTGTTTGTATCTGAAATATAAAGCCAGAGTATGGAGTATGAAAGAGCTAAGGTAGCTGTTTCAGCCTTTATGGTGAGCTAAGCTAACTATTTCCTGGCTCTAGCTTCAAGTTTGCTGTTGCCAATGGTATCAGTCTTTTACAGTTGTGGACTATATCTGAGAGAAATTAAAAACAACAAAACAAGAATACATATCATGATTATTATTATTACCATGATTAACATCATTAATCTTTTCAGTTGTTGAGGCACTGATGACAAAAGCCATAGCAGAGTATAAACTGAACCATTAGGAGGAAAATAATTATTAGGGTAGGTATTTTCTTGGTGTTGTGATTGCAGGGTCATTATGCTCTCCCTAATGAAACAAACCAGCAGAGAGCCTCCATCTCGGCTGTAGCCGTTATCATCGCCCTTCAGAGAATATAAAAAGGAAAACACTTCAGCAGCAGGCTAATTAAAACCAGAGAGGTCTGGATGAGGAGGCCAAACAACCCACACAGGTGGCGGGCTCTTCACTGTGTGTGTTTACGTGTGTGAGCTACTGTAGCACATCATGTTTATGCATGTCTGTATGTGTCTGTAGAAGTGTGGGTGAGTGTGAGGCAGCAATTTGTGTTTTTTTTTTTCTTTATTTGTGTATACATCTTTGTGTGTGAGAGAGAGGCAGCAAAAGATGACGTTGAGTGTATGGTGTGTGCATGTGTGTGTTTGTATTGGAGGCAGCAGTTCCTAAATGTGTATGTGTATGTCAGAGGTGTATGATTGTTAGAGTTGCTTTCCATTCATTTAATGGCTCCAGCCTCCACTGCTGTCGCTTCATTCTGCTGCTTCCACCGCTGACAGGAAGGACCTACACGCTTTCATCTGACAGGACCCTTCTCAAATAGGCCATTGGTGCACCATAATTAGTTCAAATGTCGAAGTCCGTGAATTATTGATGATTGGGGACGAGTAGGGAAGAAGACATTTCACATCATCTGTGTGTGTGTGTGTGTGTGTGCGTGAGTGTGTGTTTTAAGCTGTCTCTTTTTAAAGGACAGCTGGTGCTCTGCAGTTCCCACCACAAACATGAATCTCTGGTGTTCAGGCCGCAAGAGGATGCATTTGCATCAGGCGGAGAAATAAACTGGGGTAGTAAAGGGAATAATTACAGAGGAAAACTGTGAAATAATGTCTTGTTTTTCACCAAGAATAGCTGGATAAACAGAGTGTTGCAGCTTGTCTTAACCAACTGAAATAGGAATACCTTAGCACTGATTGGAAACAAAAAGTAAACCACACCATGAAGACAGAGGCTAAATTATGCTCCTGCCAATCATTGGATATAATTGTGGTACCATGGCATAATGGCAGCCCAGGCCCAGTCATTTTCCCCCTCTGGCTCTATCTCAGGTACTTAGAAGGGTTTCCATCAGCTCCTGATTTTTCAAGAGAGACCTCTCAGACAGGAATGACAATGGACTTTCAATGGCTTATAATTATGCCACTTTCCTGCACAATTTCCTGGCCATCATTTGCATTAAGACTCATATGAGTATAAGTGCACCACATGCTGCTCTGCAAAGGCCTTTTGATCAACTCCAGCACTGAAATTACCAAATGCCGTGACACTTCCCGGAAAGTCTCTGAGCCTCAGCCATCTGACGGTTATCTGAATCTGTTAATGAGATGGATCAAGTCCAAAGTTTGTGGCTCTATGAGCTGACGTTTGTGTGATTGTTGTGACTGAGGATAACAAAGTGTGTAGAGAGGCACCTAAGATTTATGGCATGAAAAACAGAATCCTTTTTTTTTTACAAGGTTATTCAACACTGCGTCTTGTTTGCTTTTTTATATAAAAAAAATTGTGCTAAAAACAGATATTGATGCTGGAGGTTTGTAGTGGTGGAGTTAAAGGCCAATGGTAATACTGCCATCTAGTGGATACCGGGCAATTAAACAGCTGTGAATCACAGAATCATGACATGAAGAAGAATACAGATTTCAGCTGTATGCTAGAATCTGCAACTGTTTGAGAAATGGCTGCGAGTGCTTCTAGTCATGTCCCACACAAAATAAATTGACGCGATGCTATCGTCTTTTTGCATTAATTTATCTCGCAGCTAGAGAGCATTAAAAGGGAGACATCGCTTGAGATGGAAAATATCTTATTAATAATCTTTTAAAGTGTAAATTAATCATCCAAGAACTTCTATTTTGCTGCTAAAACAATCATGATAATAATGGTATTTGTGTCTGGGACCTTTGCCGGCACACAGCTATAGACAGTATGTTCCTGTTCTTTGAGTTGTAATTAGAGCTTGGATGGTGTTTTCCTTTCAGATGGCTCTTAATTCTGGGATTTGTTGTATTCAAAAGCTGCTCATATCTCTTCCTCTCTGCGGATTTTCAAGCAGTAGGCGTCTCTTATTCAGCTTGAGAGGTAGCTGAAAATAAATCATCACCCTCCCACCAGTGTGCAAGAATGTCCAGATGGTTGAATTTTCACTGACGTCCTCCTGCTGAATTTCCCCATTGTCTTCCACGCTAAAATTAGAAGGTAATACTTGGTGAAAACGCTGCGTCTGCTCTGAGGGTGCTAGTTAATTATCAGGAACTGGATTTATGTTCCACCCACAAATGAACCATCAACGCTGCATTGTTAGAGTGTAAAGTCTAAAGCTAAACCTTCAAAGCTCATTGAGGTTTGTTGGAGGGACCAAACAGCAGGTTTCTTTCCTGCTGGGTCCTTTTGCTAGAACAAAGGAAAATGTAAAGTAATTCAGCTGTTACATTTTTTTTTCTCCTAGTTCCCATGGTTATTAAGAGAAAATCCTGTTAATATGCTAAATACAAAAAACAAACAAAAAAGCAGCTCACCATGTATTTCCAATCATGCCTTACCCACATTTACATTACTAATTCAGTAGCAGCAACCAAACTACTGATTAATATAGTACATTATTAATCCACTATGCTTTAGAAGCCAAAATAAGAACCAGTGCTCCATGTTGATTTTAGGAATGTTTTGGCAGAAAGGGGCCTTTGCATAAACTAGTATGTCAGACAAAAAGAAAAAAGGAAACCAATGCTTTAATTAAGAAAGTTAATATCAACAAACAGGGTATAAATATTAGTAAATTATTTTACTCAAAAAAAAAAAAAACTAATTATGTTGAAATTGTATCAATAGATCAAGTAAATGTAAAATTGTTAACTTATTAACTAACTACTTTACTTTACTTTATTGGTTATTTAGTGGTTTACAAATTACTTTATTTTGTGAAGTGTAATGATTTTCCGGCGCCACGCTTTTATTTTGAAGGACCGTTTCCTGTAGCGACTCGGCTAACATTAGCCTACTTAGCAGAAAACGCTAGCTAGGTCGGCAGCAAGCTAACGTTAAGTTTGTTTTTACTTATAACGACAGACAACGAAGAACTGCTCTGACAAAAACCATGAAGGTTCATAATCTACAGGACCGATTAAAAGATGTCAAGTTTGAAACACAGGAACTTATACAGAAAGCGTCCTCGTTGCTCCAGCTGATCAGCTGTGGTGAGGAGTCTGTTGCTAATTTAACCTGTTGTGCGGAAAGTGATTAATTTAATTAATTTAATAAAACTGCGTCTCTGACAGATGTAACTCAATGGACCAAATGGACCAAACCAAACTCTACACACTTCCATCATTTTACAGGTTTGCCTTTTGTCCCACTGTATGGACACATTTAGCTTCTTAACCTATTATTTTCAATCTGTTATTTTCTTTTAAATCAATACATACAATAAAACAAAAACAGAAAAATCGCTTTGTTGTGTAAAAATCATTTTTACAACTTTATTTGGGCTCCCAATACACAAATCGAGGATACGTTCAATACAGAGTCTGCTTTAGATCTCACGATACACTGAATGGAGGAAGGTCTGGACTGATGCAATAAACCAACAGTTCTAAATCTGAACTACAGTCCTATATACACAGTTTTATTTTAGAGATCTGTATTTTCTGATAGGTAGTAACATTTATACTGAATAGCGATTGACAAGGTACAATCACAAGGCCTTTTTGCAATTTTAGCCGATATATTTGAAATGCACTTTCACAGCAGAAGTAACATAAACTTCATTTGTGGCTCTATAATGAGTCTGCACATTAAGTTCAGAAGCAGCCTCGGACGTTCCAGCAGACCGCAAATAGAGTTTGCCTCACATTTGTATTGTTTTTGTTGGAACTATTGATGCAATCTTTGAATAATAAGCAGACAATGTTTCCTAAGACAGATACCAAAGTTCTGCCATCTTCGTCAGCAAGTAGACGAGGCGATACATCTCCACAGCTAAAGGTAATAAACCCAAACAGAGGAAGATTTGTTCTTATATCAAAAAGTTCAAGACCTGAGATTTTTAGTTCAACATAATGTCTTAACATACAACAACAAAAGAAAAACATTAACTGTAAACTGTCACGATGGCTGCGCACACTAGCAAGCTTCCCTTCTGTGACTGAAAACATGCACGTTAAAATCATCATCATCATCATCATCATGTCTGCTTGCGTTAAAAGAATGTTTAAAATCCCCATTTCTTTTCAGCCATATTCTTGTAACTTCTTTTTTTGCAAGCTAGTAGTACACAGCTCTACGCATATAATTTTACATTTCTGACAGAATCATCAGTAATCAGTGTGTAGACACGACTGAGGGTGATGCAGAATTCAGATAACTTAAGACAAATAAATTCATTTTTAAAATTCTATTAAATGTGGTAATACCTTATTCTAGACAACACTGGGGTTGGTTGTCATGGGTTACAAGTTCATTCCTTGGGCACTTAGTAAAGAGTCCAGCATGTCGAAAGTGTTTTTGTAGTCAGTGTGTTGGCCGTTGGAGGTGAGCATGCCGTTGGTTCCATCGTGGCCGTGGTGCTCCATCATCCTCTGGCCACTCTCTGACGAGTAGTGGGACGAGCTCAGGGCTCCTTTGGAGCTCCGGCTGCTCTTAGATGAGTGGTGGTGGTGGTTGTGGTTTCCGGCGTCGGAGTGAGGCCTCTTACGAGACGAGCCAGAGGAGCTCCCATCATTGCAGTGGCTGCTGGGAGCCCGTAGAGACAGGGGGGTGTTGTCTATTGTCCCTCTGCTGTTTCCACTCAGGGAATACGAGTGTGAGTGGCCGTGTTTTGAGTGGCGGTGGCCGCTGTGCTCTTTATGCTTGTCTTTTCCAGACACAGTCCCGCTGTGCTCTGAACCTCCGTGACGCTCAGATGAAACCTTAATTCTCATTTTGAGCTCCTCGCTAGAGGCGGACCCGTTCTCTGCGAAGGAAGGATTCAGCCGAGCCTTTTTAGAGCTGGACTTCTCTCTCCGGCTGTCACCTGACTGGCCAGCCTGCTGAGGCTGTGAGCGTTTTTTGTGGTGGTGAGAGGAGAGAGCTGGAGGAAGCACGTACATATCTGTGCCAGGCTCCTCTGTTATACCGTTCTGCAAAGCCAGCTCCGCCGCATGTTTCTCTCTGTACTTTTCCAGAGTCAAAACTTTCTGCGGCCGTGAAAAGGCTGCAGCGTTCGCCCCGAGCTGCTGGTGTTTGCTGCTACTCCCACCTGAAGCTTTGTGTTCGTGTTTGACTAGTGTGAAGTCTGAATGAGGAGGCTGTGAGAACTGGTCATAGCCGCAAGCCTTTGACTGGTCACTGAGCGGCTGGTAGGAGGCGTAGGAGGCTGCAATGCTGTTCAGGGAGGGCATGTCTGTAGAGTCTGATGCTGAGGAGGGGAAGAAGGAATTAGCGACACCAGGAAGGCCTTCTAAGGACGTCCCCTGGAAGGCACTGTCCACTGCCGAACCCTCCGTCTTTGGCTTCTTAGCTGCTTGAATGGCCTATAAAACAACGTACAAGCACAATTTAGCATGAGATACTGACATTTTATCCTGACTTGCTGCAACCAAGCTATACAAGCAGAGTACTGCTTTTATTTGTTTGCCTATCGTTTGAATATTCATGATGTACCCTCCAGTTTCGTATCCTCTTCAGCCTGCTGGGCGTCTTCTCCAGGATTTGAAGAAACTCATGTGTGAGTTCTGAAAACCGTAAAGACACCACATCAGTGAACACCTCTTTTTATGTTGGCTTATTTTTAACACTTAAATCTGGCAGTATTTGCTGATTGCCGTGGATCCCTGTGACACTACAACATGCCAATTACATATGGTTGGCCAGGGGAGACCAGGGAGAGCCGTTCTGTCTCAGTACTTGCAAAATTCTGCCACATTTGTTCAAATATTAAAACGCTGAAACAAGTAAAATTAAGCTCCACCATGTCAACGTAGATCAAATGAGTGTAGCTCACTAGAATCACAGATAATTTGTTAAGTTGACTATAAAACAATACTGAAAACAAGCTGATTTACACTAAAACTGGGCTGATATAATCCCACAGCCAAACCAACTACTGTTACTTTAGAATTAAGTAAAAGTTGAGTACTCAATTTAAGAGCAAAAACCTCAACTTATACTAAACAACAGTATCAGTACTAGTTCATAAATAGCGAATGAGAGCTCCTACCGTCCAGCAGCTGTAATGTTACGGTACGGTCCACGTACTCCCACCAGTGTTTGCCATCTGTGGACACAGGGATCTCCCAGTTGGACCATTTACAGGCCAGGTGGATGCAGACACACGCGACAACTGTGGGCCTGTACTGCAGGCAGAAGGTGGTGAGGTGTAAACTGCAGGAGGAGACAAGAAGCACAGCAGAACGATACAAATGTCAGCTGAGGGGCTTTTATACCGACATATAGGAAATACATACACACACACACAATATATGCAGTTTAACAGGAATCGTGAATACAAGTTTAAAGTAAGACTGGATTTAGTCAAACTCATTATTTTCACATCACATACACACAGCCTTACCTTACAGAACTGGAAGTAAACCTATGTTTGTTAGGACATGTTCCTACATGTCTGAATGCACAGTTTCATGTGATAATATAGAAACAAATATACTGAACCTACATTGGGCCATTTAATTAATTCTATTTTGATTTGAATATAAAAAGGGAAATAACATCAAAACCAGATTCTCAATCTTAACCCATAAAGTGAATTAGAAAAATGTGTATATGTATTTATATGAATTGTAAAATTAACTTTAACTTAACTAATCATTAGGATTTATGTTTTCTGAGGTAAATTTCCCGTGCACCCTGAATCACAAACTACACTGCAAACTGCCTCTCCTCGGAAAAGTAAAGCATGAACGAGGTGGTAAAAGTCAGCCTGGGCTGCAAATAACCTGAAATACACAGTTCAAATATTTTAGATGTCTTGTTATGTAGTACAAAAACAATCCATAAAACAAAACAGGTAGAGTGAACTCCTCCGATTTCAGTTACCAATATATAAAACTGCTGACTGCTCTATCACAACTGAGAGGGTTTACAAGGTTTACGTCAAGTCATATAGTTTAGTTTTTAATGGTAGAATCTAAAAAATGCTCACTGACAGAATTTAACTTATTTAAATAACACCCAGTTATAACAACAGATGAGCTGAATCACCTACTATGTGATATCAGCTTGTCTAGAATACCTCTAACATTAGACTCCCTTTTACAGGCAGAGTACAAACGGAGATTTCAGTAGTATAAAATTTACTGCACATCACACTCTGCTACATAAACCTGGGTAAAAATCTATTTTGATGTATGATAGTACGAAATAATACAAAACCGTGGCCTACAATGAAAGCCAATATTTAAGACTAAACATCATCTATGTCCATGATCAGTCTGTGACACTACAGTTGGAAACAATAAGGCTTTTAGTTTTTTTTAAACTTAGTTTGAACATGAAATTCAAATAAGTATAAAAACCTTTACAACTATGTTTTCTTTCTGAAATAAAAAGTAAGAATTACTCAGCTGAACTAGAATTCAGTTTGCAGTATAGTTTGGAGTTTCATCGTTAGCTCTTTTGGGGTGGGGAAAAAAGCAAAAAATGAAACATTTAAAAAGAACTATAAACTATACTTACCAAAACACTTTATAAGTTTAAGAATCTTTAGTGGCAATCTATATTCAGGCTACCGTTTGAGTTTTTTTAGATATGTGCACTCTGTACCAAACCACCTTGAGAGGTAAACAGCATCACTACACTCCGCATTGTGCATTCAACCCCTATGTGCCAACACAGAGCCCTTGTACAATACACCGCACATAGCAGCCTGGCCGGTACTTCCCCACACTGGGGGTTCCCAAAATCCAAGTGCAAACAGGGCGTTGGACACAGGAAGGGGGTCCCTGCAGGACAGGAAGCCATAGTGTGCCATTACAGTGCAATAATGGGAACAGGATAATAACCTGTTGGTAGCCATGAAATAGGAAGTCTGTGCCAAATCCTTGCTTGCTGTAAAAGAAGAAAATAGTCTAATTTAGAACTGAGTTAAAATATGAAACTGCATTCATATATAAGTTTTAACATTTATTTAATTTTCAATTTGGAAATAATTTATAGTAAGAAAAATAGAAGAAAAAAGGGTTATACCTCGCACTAGCTGGGAACACCTCACAACATCTGTGTGTGGATGATCAACTGTTATTTCAAAACCTGCAATCAAGATGTTGAACTATGACGATTTGAGCATAACGGCAAAAACAAAAAGAAACCAGAAACCCCCATTGGATACTGTGGTCTACACTTGTTTAAAAAAAATGAAGTATAGCGGGAAAGAGCCACATTGTTAAAATGCAAACTTTGTATATACCACTCTGTGGTACTTGTATAACTTTGCTTGTTTGCACATATTTCACTCGTTGACAATAATGCTGTTGAAATGGCTGACTGTGAAAACCAGCTATGTAATTCAACACATAGGAAAAAGGCCCAAATCACACAGTTACACACATTACCGAGGAGCACTTACCCAGCGTTTGTAGCACTATTGTTTCCAGTGCTACAAGCTCTTGTGCTTGCTGCTGGAATGCCTGAAAACAACCAATAAATAAAAAATGTATAATCTACTTTCCTCCAACAAGAAACATATTCAACAGACCATCAACATTCCCACAAAACAAAACCTCTGCCAGTGGGCAACCATCACTTGAAGAGGGTGATCCTGCACATTTCAGGTGCATGAGCCTGCTACAGCCATTTGTTTCAGGCACTTACAGTAAATCCTGACAAATCCAATGTGTCATACAATACCAAGTTTAAATGAACTGACAGTATGAAGTCCACTATAAAAGAAAATTGGTTTAAATTTATGATAGTACACATGTTTTCATGTGACATTAAATTAGGTTTAGGAACTGGCAAAAAGGAATAAAGCAGGTTAAGAGAGAGCATAGGCTATTACAGTAGGGATGATTTTTACCACTGCATCCCTTTGAAATATGTCAAGATGTCAAATGACAGTAAGTGTAAAATGACATTCTGCAGTCATCAGCAGGGGATGTACGTTGTAATGAATGGCATGGAGGTTCACTGAAGATATACAGCAAATTATGTCAACAAGGTAAACATAGCAGTCAAACACAAATTGATACAATAAGTAGATTCAGTATTGAACTAAAGCTTGAAGATCATCCATTATACTTACATCATATCTGCAACTCTGTCAAGCAGTATATTACTAGTATAGTAATGACAGTTTCCTTACATTGCTTTTAGTGTCTAGGGCAGGCTCTTGTGGGTTAACGCAGGCATGGGCTATTTTAATGACGTGCTCCAGCTTCCTGGGCTGCTCTTCAACTTTAGCTGCCAGGAACAACGTGGTCTGAGAAATGATCTATAAAGAAAAGCTCAGTCAGTTTTCACAGCTGGTATCACCAGTAATTATGGTATCAGATGTGGTACTTACATTTCTGTGGAATTTGGTGAAGGAGTGAATCATATAAAATCTGTGCATATATACTATTGCGGTGTTGATAATCAGTTGAGAGCTGGTTATAAGGTTAAAGAATAGAGTGTGAATCATATGCAGTAAAAATAAATAAAGTCTGACTTCTAGTAGCTTTAGCACAGCAACGTTGGCACATTAGCATCAAGCTAGCTTGAGTGGACAGTTAGCAAAACGTGCAGCTACCGGCTTAAAATGAAGCTCTGCTTAAAATCATCAGCTTCAATAAGTCTGTCAATACAGGCGCCCAACTGTAAAGTAGTCTTCAGTTTAAAGTACACATTCAATCAGTATCACTAATCACTTTTCGCCGGTATCGTTGGACACAAAGCTGACAATAGACTGTGTAGTCTAAAGACACAAAACAATAGCTAAGCTAGCAGGCCTCAGCGCTTCTAACGGAATATAAACATCGATTTCGCCAAGTTAAACGCCAAATCCTACCAGATAAGGCTTTGTGTGCGAAAAAGATTGATCTTGAGTGCGTTTCGATTAGTTAAAAAAAACTGTAAGCAGCCACTGAGGCTCTTGTGTAAGCTAATGCCATCTCGGGCTAACCGTCCACCGGCCATTAGCCTTAACGTTTCAGAAAGGATACACGTTGAGTCTCTGGCCTATATCTTGGATTAAGTTGGCGGCCTGCTGCCGGTAAGAGAGCTCCCTGTCAGCCTCTATTCCGCAGCGTCGAGACGGTGTGTTTTCGAGCTGCTCCCGGGTGAAGAGCCATTTCGTAGAGGGTCCCCGGTGCACCGCCATTACGCTCCCACAGCCAAGCCCGACGGTGCTAGCATCGGGAGGGAGCGGGGCGACGGGGGCACCGGAAAGACGACATGAGCAGCTGAAGCGGATTGAAAACCGGTTAAAGCCGTTGTGAACAGCGCCGCCCGCGGCCGGTGGTGCGAATAACAGCTGCGGTTACTATTACGAATGGATGCTCGGTTAACACTTAATCCACAATAAGTCCCACTAAACATTATACAAACATCTATCAGTTTGACCAGGGAACACTAATAACCCCGTCTGTCCCGTTTCTACTCGAGTCATCAGATAAAATAAAGCCAGTAGATTATTTAATTGAAATATCCGCATTATCCACTAGAGGTCACAGCTATTCTCTCACTGGCCTGTTATTTTTTAATTAAACTCCCAAACAGTGTTCATTTTTGTTTGTCTCTACATATTCCTATCTTGCCAAATAACACGATTGTATTTAAGCATCAAATTAGTAGAATTAAATATTTTAAAAATACATTATAATTTTGATAATATAGTGTCATAGAGGAGTTTATCAGTGTGAAATTCACTTTTTGCATGTGTCCAACCCTAATTAAATTTCTAAACATGCTTCAAAGCTGAACTGGAGCTTTCAGGATCCTAGATTGCCCTAACCCTAACCATAATCCCCAAATTTACCTCACCTAAAATGTATCCCACATGTATTTCCACTCGCTCATTTTATTTTTACATGATTAAAACAAGTACAATCACAGTGTTACTCCAGAGTACTGGAGTAACACTGAATTGTTTATATGAGATAGGGTTTCACCACAAAGTGACATGGTTCAGCATTAATTGGGAGTTCACTGAACTCATATTTCACATTTAATAACTTCAGTGAAATGTTTTACCTCTATCCCTTTTGGAGTTGGTGCATGTTGTTTTGCTTAACCCAACTAATTGTACAACACCTGCCTATGATTCGACACCCACTGTGTGCTGGCTTGTGCTGCATTTATATTATCATAGTTGACACCACAGCTCAAGCACAATGCACCATATTTCTATGGCAGAGTCACAGAACACGTTTAATAAAATGCCACATGGTGCAGTCTCCTGTGCTGCAGTACTGTGTGTTTACCACTAACAGGAGGCAAAGACCAAGAACAGAAGTGAAGCTCGGTGACTGGAGAGTTCCTGAACAAAACAAGATGAATAAAAAGTGTAGGTTTAGCTACAGAAACCCTAACCCCTGCATAAGAATCTCAAACGACCACATGTAACCTGGTTCATGTCAGCTTGATGTCAGTGTACGGTGACTGATTATGAAATGTGAAAATGTGGAGAGCATCAAGTCTCTGAGGGACAAAGTTCCCCTGATGAATCATCCTGCGCCCTCAAGTTGCCCATAATGATAAAACATTTCAATAATAATCATTAATAAAATCCTAATTTTGATCTTCAGTGTAGATAAAGATGTGGAGATAAGACAAGACACTGTCACTGTATAGTGATAGTATGATGGTAAGTGTGCAGAATACTTCATTAGTAAACATGCTAATTAAGTAGCTCTGTATCTTGGCAACCAGGAATCTCATTACTTTCCCAGATGTAGTGTAATCAGTATCCCAACACTACTTCAGTAATATCTTCTGTCTCTTCTCTCTGATCTTATATCATGACCGGTGTGGACAGGTGAGTGTGTCCAGTCCACGTGGGACCCAACAGCAGCACGTGCGGGACGTCACGTGAGTCGCACCTGGGTCAGTAATTCACGCGCAGGTGCAGATTTTTCACGACGTCGCGATTTAGACGCCGATTTTTCTGCCGCTCGTCTCTGTCGTCAGGTGAGTCCCGCTGCAGACGGACTGGTTCCGGTGGACACCTTCAAAATAAACACCTGTGCTCTCTCTGAATTACAGGTGGAGCTGTAACATAGCTGCTTGTAGCCTGATCAGTGCACTCAGGTATGAGCAGCGTGGGGAGGAACAGGCAATAATTAATCTGCTGTCACTAATGTGAGCAGGATAATTACAGTTTTTAAATAGACTTTAATATCAAGTGTACTGGGACTTAAAATAGTACTAAATGACCACAGGTGTACTCGAATACCTGAAGTACAAACTGTACTATCTTACTTCATCTTTGGGTAAATATTTCCACTACATTAAATCAACCAGTCTCTGCGTTATACTGTTTTATTGTAGTTAGGGTAAAATGTGAAGTCCTAAGCACGTTGAGTTAGAGGGTAATAAAAACCTTTAACATCACTTCAGTGGGCTGCAGCTTGTTTAACACGTTTGACTATAAAGAAAACCATAATATCAATTATTATTAATTAAACTAAAAGACGATGCACCATTTTGAACCAAACTGACTTTTCACATTGTGTCTTCCAGGTGATTAATGATGGCGTTTGTTTTGAAAGCCACAATCTCTAATTTCCGGTAATATTTCACCTCACGGTTTGTAATTTGGCGCATCTGGACCTGCAGCCCTGCAAGAAGTCTCCCTCCCTCCGTCCGTCCCTCTCCGTGTCTGGGTCTCTCCCTAGTTGAAAGCTTGCACTTCTCGCTCAAGTGTGACATTTTTGGAGTTCCTCAGTGGAGCCGCGACCCGCCGACAAGATGACAGACCCCACACCGCCAGACCCCACTGCAGTCCCGGACCCCGCTGTAGTAGTGGACCCCACGGTGGTGAACGGCCAGTGCGAGCAACAGCAGCAGCAGCAGCCCCACACAGAAAGTCAGGGAGAGGGTTTGAAGATGGACCAGGAGATGAAGATCACAGACAGCATAGAGGACGGAGGTAGGCGGTGGGAAATATGTTCAAAGTTTAGGATTCATCGGACGCCCCATGGAGAGAGCGCACGGTGTGCGTAATACCACGGAGAGTAGTAGAACCTGTGTTTTACGCTGCATGAAACCTGTTTACACCTAAATCCATTCGGTTCTTTTGAAAATGTTGCTCCTCTAATGTCTCTATTCTAACTGCGCACAAACAAGACGTGATTTCTTGGTGAAAAGTGCTATAATTCATGAGTGACACGTTAATATTGTGATCGATATGATCAATTATTTACAGAGCTGGGTAGAAATAGAGTGCAGAGGGGGCACACCTCCATATCATTAGATATTATTAGACATATGCTACCAGAACTTCTGTGCTGCAATTACAGATTTCGTGATTTGCCACAGGCAGTAATTTAAACAGAGGCAGGTGTTCCACATCTTAAAAAGGATTCTTCTGTTCCTGTAAGACCAACTAATCAGGCTGGAATCTGTAATTTTAAGGCATTGAGTGGTGACTGATGGAAGATTTTTAAAGACGCTGCCCAACCCTGGTTAGTATTAGGGTGCTTTTGTTCCTGAAATATTAAAGAATAGCCTGCCCCTAAAATATGACTATATAACCAGTTCTGACACAAAGTTTGCTTTAATGAAAGATTGAAACACATTTAACTTTTGTGCAAATTCATCATGTCAAAGTGAAGGTAAATGCAACCATACTGTTTAAATAAATACAGTATAACACATACTTTCATACATACATACTTTCCAGGATGAATCAGTAGCTTATTTTGGTATAATTTTAATTCTGCTAAATGATTAAGTTCACTATTTTACTCGCTCTAAGTCATGTCTGTTCGTTGCGGGTCACCGTGTCTCGTGTTGCTGTCTGCAGGTCTTCTGGAGAGCAGTATGCGTCTGAAGCCTCATGAAGCTCAGAGTTACCGCAAGAAGGCCCTGTGGGTGTCCTGGGCGTCCATCATGGTCACTATTGTCCTGGCCATCGCTGCTTTCAGTGAGTAGCAGCTGGTGTTTTCACAATTCTTCTGTGTGTTCACAGAATTCATAAACACACAGAGATACTGGTGCCTGCTGCTTGGTCCTTCATTGAAGGACAGGTTTGTTAATTACTCTGACACCCTGCTATTCAACGTGACACCCAACACACTGATCAAACAGCTACTGAAAACGAAAGACATCATAGATAAGCAACTGATGTGATAACACATGTACTCACACACGCCAACTCTGACAGTGCACGCTTCATGCTAAGATCCTGTGTTATTCAGACCTAAACCTTTCGTCTCCCGCTGTTTCCTTTTCAGGGACAATTTCTCTGAGTTAAGAAAGCAGCATGGAACATTTGTGCTGTCAAAAAGGGGAATTCAACCTTGATTCCTGCCGCAGTGTTTTTTTTTTGTTAGAGGTGGAACGGGTTTGAGCACTTGTCTTCATTATTAGCATCACTAAGGATGAGACCCTCCTCTGTGGATTCAGTGACTCATTGTGGCTTATACGATGTAGAACAGCAGGGAAATTACTTATTGTCTGCTTGTGGATAGTTTGTCAGACTTGGAGGCACTGGTGTCAGATATCTTTTAAAACTTGAAGCAAACTCTTACAAGTGATGCTTGAAATGATGATTTCTGATCACTGAAACATCAGACTTTGGTAGTCTTGTTTAGTAACTACTGCGATATTCAACTGTTTGTTCATAAACACACATTAGTGCTTGACAGATGCATTAATAAAGAAGACAAGCTTTGCAGCAGTGTAGCTGATCATCTCAACATTGGTTTGTAGATGTGCACAGATATGAGAGTTTCCTGTTTTCCTGTAAGACTAGACAGAGAGCGTGATGGGATTTTTTCATGTAGCTGCTCATTTAGAAAGATAAAAAGTGTAAACAGGACCTTCTCTTCACAGAACAGTTTCCACAAAGTCATCATTAGACACCAGCATGCTAATTATCTTAGTAGCTAGTTAAGTAAATAGAAGAAGTTACGTGCAGAGACGAGGTAGCTCGTCGAGGTTTGGTGGGTTGAGCAGCATGCTGTGTAGTTTGACATGGAGTTAGCTGGTTGTAGAACCTTTGCACGGCAGTTGTTATTGATATTGGAGTGAATTTGATCTGGTACAGAGGGTTGGTTGAGTGTGTGACTTCTGGGGTGCTGGAACACACTGTTGAGCCTCCCTGGTGTCATGGGTCCCACTCATCACAACCGTAGTCATTGAGAGGGTGTCCACCTGTTGACCCCTACAGGTTGAACTCCCACACTTCCTGTCTTTAATACCACGTTCCTTTATTTGATAAGACAGCCCAGATGAAGTTGCCAAGCCAGTTGGACCAGCCACTGCAGCTTAACATGAGCAGATATGATGCAGATGTAAGGTCGAGCACCTGCTCCGTGCTGGGGTGAAGACAGGACTGAAGAACACTTGGTGCAGCAGATTTAAGATGGCTGCCCAGTAATAGACCAGTAGCATTCAACAAAGAATACTGGGTCTACAGTAAACTGGGTCTCAACTTCATAACATCCCTGTAGTCCTGCAGCAGGTCCCCTCACTTGTCACATCTTGCCTATTCCCACTGCACTGCTTTCAAATGAGCTGCAGAACTGAGGAGAGGAAGTGATGGATGAGACCAGTGAAGCAGCTGATTCTAGTTTACAGTGGTTTGACTTGTACTCAGGAAAATCTACTGGGTTTGAGGAAGAAGTAAAAAAAATTTAAAAGTCAATTGTTAGTTCGCTTTACTTAAGTTACAGTTAGTGAAGCAACTGAGTCTCACTGCGAATAACAATAATAATAATAAGTCATAATAATAACGATACAGTCTCATGTAGTCCTGTTGTAGATTCACATTGTTAATAATTTAATAAAATACAATATAATTATTTTGTCATTTACAGTTTTGGATCTTGTATGTATGATTTGTGAAGTTATTATAAAGAAAACATTTGTTCAGAGCTAAAGTTTTACTCCATTGTTCCAGTTCATAGCAGCATAAATTAATTTCACTGCAGTGCAGTTCCTCCTCTTTGCTCCACTTCCTGTTTGAGTCTTTTCACAAAAATCCACTGTACTGCA